>NC_057763.1:30362644-31029302 GCF_010389155.1 Erigeron canadensis | reverse complement strand
AATCATTTTCCAACATAATATGTCACCTCTGTCATAATATGGGGTGTTTGGTATTGCGATTACAAAACAAAATCTGCGTTTTCAAGATAGATTATGCGTTTTCAAAACTGCGTTTTGAAAAAGCATGTAGGTACATGCTTATTTAAAACTGCGCTTTCATAGCCAATAATTACTTTTTCATACAAACACTATTTTAGAATATTTGCGTTTTACAAACGTAATAATCAAATAATCACTTTATAACGCAATCCCAAACACCTTTTATATATGCCATAAAATTTTGGTAAAATAGATAAACTTTGTTGTTGCGTAAATGGGTTAACTTTCTTTTAGAAGCTCAAATTAGTGTGTACAATAATTTGTTAGTTTGTTACTCTAAGGAGACATATATATAGCATACTACATATTTGGAGGGTGATCAAGGTTATCAAAGAAGATCTAACATCACCTTCAATTTGAAAAACTTTGTTATACCGATATCATTATAGGCAATGGCTGAGATTTTTTTCTTTTTTCTTTTTTCTTTTTCTAAAATGCCAAACATTCTGGTTGGTCAAGCCACACATACCTAACATATATATAGCTCTTCATACTTTTTATTACGTATAGATTTAGATGAGACGTGAATAATCTTTATCTTTATATATAATAAAAATGATTGACCTAATTACTTATTGATCAATCACAATTTTTCAAACCTTAAAATTGAACATTAATGATGCCATTATTAATTTAATTACAAATTTAAAATACCAATATAATCATTATCAAAATATTTTAAAATCTTACTACTATTATATTAAGTATACGAGATGGGTACCACGCAATGTGGTGACGGTGGCGGCAACGGGTGGTGTTAGTGGCGGTGGTAGTAACAATGTGGTTATTAATTTAAAGTAATTGATGTAAATATTAGTATAGTTATTTTATGGTTAAAGGATATATCTTTCGTAAATATTTTTATTAAGAAATACTATAGAAATATTAGGCGGAAATATTCAAAATAATGAATAAAGGAGATACATAGTTTTGATAAATATGGTTGTAAAATATTTTAGGAATATATTGGTTAGATTTAGTGTGTGAGTTAAGAATGTGTTAAAAAAAATAAGGGTATTTTGCATATTTTAAAGGTGAAAAGTTGAAAAGAGAGAGTGTAGTTTGTTTTATAATAAAGTATAGATGTAGAAAAAATCTCATTAACTTACACAATCAGTAATTTATAATTTTTAGTTTCACTAAATACTTAATCTAAAATAATTACATTTTGTAGCTATCAACTTGAGAAAATTGATTTAATTTTTGATCATATAACTAACTGAAAAATTTTCTAATATAGTATTATTTATAACCTTTTTTTAGATAAAATATTCAAAATATATATTAACATACATTTTCAATGAGTAAATAAATTAGAGATATTATATATATATATATATATAACTATTAGAGATATTATATATATATATATATATATATATATATAACTATTTTAAATATTCTAATACAATTATTTTAATCTACGGTATATATACACAATATTAAAATCAAATAAGTAAGTTAATAAATAATAATATATAATATAACTAAATGAGAGGGTTGGGGTTACATTTGACACCCCTAATCATCTTCTTGAGCTTAAAACTCCCTCCTCATTAATTTTCTATTTTTAAGATATTTTTTTAGTTATTAAATCTAAAGGTCGACATTATTATTATTAATAAAACAATCTTTTTATTCTTAAAAGTCTCCCAAATATTATATTTTATATCTATATATATATATATAACCTAAGAAAAAACCTCATATATTTTTTTTAAAAAAAACTACGAGCAAACAAAAAAAAAAGTCAACTACCAAAAGTTTCGTCCTCCTCCTATACCAGGTAACATGTATTTAATTTTTAAAGATCATCACGTACTTTGATGAAATTCAATATAGTATGAACTTAAATTACTATTATTATTATTATTATTATTATTATTATTATTATTATTATTATTATTATTATTATTATTATTATTATTATAATATCATTCCATATAAAGAAACCTTTTACATGAAGTTGGATGGGAGCCTAGATACAAGTTGTGCTCCCACTCCTTTTTGAATACAAAAGCATAACCTATGAAAAATATAAATACCACTCTTAATATTATTTGAGTGAATACTAGAAATAGACTTAATACGTGAAAGTGTGTCCAAGACCTCTTTATCGAATTCTCCGAAAGTAGAAAAAGCGAATGGTATGAACTTATTATTATTATTATTATTATTATATTATTATTATTATTATTATTATTATTATTATTATTATTATTATTATTATTATTATTTTAATTTAGTTTGTTGTCCATTTTAGGTTAATTATGGTTTCTCTTTCAATAACAAAAAATAAGACCACATTAGTTCATCTTCAAGATCTTAAGCCAACACATGTTAATCACCATCAACGACTCCGTGTTGTGCATGTACAAGCTGTTTCGGAGTGGCACAACTCGAATAAAATCCAAAACGTTCGAGATGGTCTTTGTTGATGAATTGGTATGTATTTTTCAAATTATATACTGTACACTTTTTGTTTCTCTTTATATTGAGCTTAACTCTAAATCGTTTAGTCTAAAATTGTTGTTTGTGTATGTATTAACTGCAAAAAAATTATTTAACTAAAGTTGAAAAAAACGGTAAACTAGAATCAATATTTATATGGAATTAAATTTCATATGTTTTCTTCTTTAGTTTTCGTATTGATTAAATTGTGATATTAGTCATAGGGATTTAATATACTTGAATTCTAATTTTTTAGCTTTTTGATTGATATATTTTAAAACTACTCGTCCATTAGACGGGGCTAAGCGTATAAGTATATAACAATGCTTACATTCTTTAAACACATAATACTTTAATATGTAATCATTCATTTTTTTCCATCGAATTGATACATTGTTTTGAACAAAAGAAAAAAAAGTATAGTGCCAATATTTTTTTCTTATCATATACTAGTACTTAACTTTATAAAGAGAACTCATTCTAAAAACTCATTTCTCCTTTACAAGGAGAACTCATTCTAAAAACTCATTTCTCTAATCTTTTCAGTGTTTTGTTTACACATAATATTTAAACTCAAAATCTTTAAATCTCAAAGTTTCCAATTCCCAATTCATATTAGTTACAAAATATTGAATGAATGATATTAGTACTAGTGTATCACAAGTATATAAATAGAAAAATTCCTTCACATGCAAGGACGGATCTACTATGGGGGAGGGAACCGGGGTCAGCTACCTCATCTCTCACTCCAATTTTGATACAATGTAATTTTTAAAATCTAAATGGTATATTTGTAACTTTTTTTCTAAAAATAAGAAATACATACAAATATTATCTTCGTTGTCATAAGTTTATTCTTTAGAAGTCATTGAAACATTAATTTTGAGAATAAAAAACTTGAGTTGTTTTAATTTTTAATAGAAATAACAAATAAATGTAAAAGAAAAGGTTTTCTTTGTCTTATATGTAAATATGTAAAAGAAAAGGTTTTCTTTATGGCACACTCGATTGCTAACCCCTTAAGATGTTATTAAAGAAGGAGTGAAAATAAAAAAACATTTTGGAATGATCATTGGCTTAATGGTGGCAACCTTGCAACTCAATTTAGAAGGTTGTATGTCTTGGCACTATCGAAAGAATGTGTCATGTGTCACATTTTTCATGACATGACATGAAAATCCGAATGACATCGAGATATTTGTGATGACATGGATAAGCAATAACTTTTGCCATTGAATCAGTAAGACTTAATGAACAATACAATAAATATTTGTGAAATTTTCAAGATAAAAAAATCAAATGTTAATAAAGTGAAATTAAATATTTTAATTCGTTAATTATTACTTTAAAAAAATTATATTTTTGATGTGTGTAAGTATAAAACTATATTTACTCGCATATTACGCGAGACAATAATCTAATTTTATAAATATAACAAATAACTTTTAAAATTACCTCTCACTAATAATTTTTGGTTCCGTCTCTTCGTCACATGTCAAGTGGAAATAATTGCCACGCTAATTAATTAGCGTCTATTGGATTCTTTGAACCAAGCTACTGTATATGTCTAGAAATTTAACAGCTCAATTTGGGGGATTAGAATATTAGATCATTTGGTATAAAGATTTTGCATCTTGGAGTGAAGGCCAAGATTCTACCTTTAACAATGATGTAGTGTATGATTATTTGATATATTTAGATGTAAAAAATCTGTTGTATAGAAAAGAGAATTTTTCAAAATATTAATGGGTTTCAAAGATATTGAAACTATTAGTACTTTTATGATTATTGGATTTTATTTTATGAGAAATAACCAAAAAAATTTTTTTAGTTATAACGACAAACTATTTTACTCATATTATTAAATTAACTCGAATGACAAAGATAAAAACTAAGATTTCATAAAAATACCTAAAGATATCTTCCTCCCAAAACTTGAAAAACCTCAAAGTATAAGTATCCTATTTTTTATTTGAATAATAAAAAAAAATATTTTAAGGTTTTTCAAGTTTTAGAATCAACCATGTTGCCAATCAAAATGAGTTAATTAGTATAATGTAAATCTCTACTTCATTAAAAATATAATTACACCTTATAGTCAAAACATTATGCCTTGTAGAATTGATGCATGCATATAGGGAAGTGATATTCGTACCACCTTATTTAATAAATTTATCACACTGTACATATTTCATAACACACTGTACAAATATTTAATGCATAGTTATGATAGATTTATCAAATTGTGTGGTATGAATATCATTTCTCATTCATATATCATATTATACCAAATTATACTAGTATTAATGTGCTTCTTTCAAAAATAATTATACTTTTAAAATTAACAAAAAAATTTTTATTATTTCATTCCCTGTCCGTAAGTACCTTGAACCTACTCCTATGGTATTATTTTAGAGATTAGATTACCTTGTGCCGAAGACATGAGACATAACGTGCATCTAAGAAACAGTAACAATTAACATAGAACAATTATAAGTTTCAAAGATAACTTTTAGCAATCTTGTGGGCGCAAATAGTGAAATAGGAAAGCCATTTTCTAATATAGATACGAGAAAAACTAATATTCAAATTTCGATTCATGATGTTACTAGCAAGCTTCCATGAATTAGTTTATCAAACTAGCTAATTAACCTGAATTCAACCTGGTCTGTTTAATTAAAAATTTAAAATAAAAAATATATATATTTAAGAAAATATATGTATGTAATTTTTGGTTGATACATTAATGTAATTTAATACGGGAAGATGAACATTAATATATAAATCAATTAGGGTGATAAAAAAGTAAAAAGTAACTATCATAAATTATGCTAGATATGGAATTAAAAATAAATAGCTAAAATACAGATCACTAGTGTTAGAAAGGTAATATATATATAAAGAAAAAGAGAGATATGACATAAGGCCTAATATAAAAAAAAGTATTATGACATCATATATTTCTAGAAAAATAGGATAGGAAACATGTTGGCATGCCACATAAGAAATAAACTTTAAGAAACAATTTTGTTTTATTTATATACTAGCTAATTAACCTGGGCATATCAATCAAAGTTTTATAAAATCACATTTTCACCACCGAAGTTGCGATAGTCTAAGAGCACTCGTCTCCTCAAAATAGTATATCTTATAAGTTATAATTAGTTTATTAACTTGCATAATATGTGAATAATTAAAAATATGTTATGATAAAATTATTTAGAAGATGAAACTTATAAGACAATGTATAATTTATTATAGTTTTTTATTAAAAAAAATTAAAAAATATATATCTCTAAATTTTTTTTTTTATAAAATAACAAAAACAAAAATGCAATAAATTTTAAGAATAAGAGTGTTTATAACATCATAAGTAAATTAAAAAAACAAACAAACTTAATATTAAGAAATAATTTGGATATGACAAATAAACAATATTTATGGAATGATGATGTCACAACAATAATCTTTTATTTGATATAAAGATAAAGATATAAGAGATTTACTTGTGGACAAAAGTGTGATTCATTTAAAATTTGTAGTTTTTTTATAACAAAAGATCACGTACCTTAAATTTTATATATGATAATTATATACCTATTTAATGTAGTTTAACAGAGTCTTTAACACTTTGTTTAAGAAAACCCTATAAAAAATACAAAATGGAAAAAATAAAACTACTCAATAAAAAAGTTTACATCTCTATGTAAGATATATAATTACAATATATCACTCTCATATATGCAGCAGCTTAGTTTATAAAGTATATCCAGCAACTTAATTAAAGTACATTCACATTTGGAATTTAAACAAGATACCATTAGTAAATAAATATTCAATGATGTGACAAAAAAATATAATATGAGGTGTGTTAGTTTGATAGGATAACAATTATTATACTTGTAGAGAAAAAGTGCCAAAATGGGACATTCGAAGAATATGCTGTTTTAAGGGAGGGTGGTTTTTGTCATTTCGAATAATACGAGAGCTGCCCGCCACGTAATTTTGGTGGTTGTTATATTTCTAAAAATTCTAAGCGAAAAAAAATTAAAAGTACGTGCTAACTTTATATAAAGCGAAAAAGTGTAAACCATATAAAAGAAGGTCCCGCATTTGCGTAGTATCGTATTTTAAAAAATCCAAACTGCATGTTCAATCGAATCAACTAGCATTATCCAGCTTAGTAGTGGGGTGGGGGTGATCTATATAACTTCTTGTACGTATATTTTGTACCTAGAAAAATGTGAATTGAATATAGGATAAATAAAGTGTCGAGACTTTTCAAACTTGTCTTGGTCTCTTATATAGTTACTACTTACTATATTGGTTTCCGCACAATGTAGCGGTTGTGAGGCGGTGACGGTGTAAAAGGTTTTATTCTAATTGTTTAAACATATCAGGTTCTTAAATTTAGAGGAGGGGTTTAGTTTATTTTACAAGCGACTAAGGGAGTATAAATACGGAACTTTATAGAGTTATAGACTATGAAGCCAAATGAAATGAGTTTGGATTGTACTGTAAGTAGAAAAAAGAAACATCAAATTAAAATGGACCTGAGTTGAGGCACTAGAACCACCATTAGATCATTCGTAAAAAGTTCACTCCTTTTAGTTTCATTTTTTCTTGCCACAAAGCTTTTCTTTTTTTACCAGCAAATCCAACCCACACCCCATAAATCTCGGCCTCCGGGCAAATTGGATCACCCCGTGAGGAGAAGGATAAAATGCCACCATCAACAGGGTAAACCCTAACCCCCTACCACTAAGCTATTAACCTGATGGCATCCTAAAGCATTTATTGATTTGTGAATATCTCAAAGATTAATAGACCATCGTACGTTTGTTGACTTAATTATGCTTGGGCTAATGAAGTGATTTTTACAACTCGATCATATTTGCTAGCAATATGCAATAATTAATGCGTGCTTTAGGAAACATACAAGAGTTATATATGTCTAATAGATTAGCCATGTCTTTCGAGTATGAAAATGACACATATATATACTCATGAAAATGTTATCCACTCTAAGTTTTATTTGAAGTTTTCATCGAAGGTAATCATTAAGTGCACTACGTACATTTGGTGTACAATTAATGGGGTGAAAATATTGTGAGAAACTTTTGATTTGGGACTGAAGTAGGAGTTCATGAGGACAGGATGAGGTTTAAGGTAGATTGATCGAGTTGCTAATTAGGGATAATCATTAAAAAGAGAATTATCAAGAAGGCAGTAATGTGGAAAAGAATAACCTCAATGTCAGACTCAAGGTTTATGGAGAATCAATTCTATTTGGAGATAAAAAGAAAGCTAGTGGTATTTATAACGTCTTGAACAAGTAGAGTTAATGTAGCGGTTTTTGACAAGTGAAAAAATGTGCATAGGATAAGAGCTTCTATAATAAAAACAAGTGGACAAAAACTATGGAAGCTAGTCGGAAAATGATTGGATGTAACTTGACATATAGTACGAAGAAAATGTAAATCTTAGAAAATAGGTAGGTCGGCGAATTTGAGAGTCACTGTAAAAAGAGTTGATCTAGATTATAATGGTGTTGAGGATTATGTTGACGAGTGTTTGACAAGGAATTTTCAAAAGTCTAATTAGTTCACGCATTGTAAAATTATTAGAAATTTAATTAGAACAGACTAAGTTATACAAATCTGTTAATAAGGTGGAAATTGTTAGAACTGTTGGTCAATATAATCTGGTTTTTGTAATAGTATTAGTTTGTTTTTTTTCCTATTGTATTTATGGTAACCTAGGATTAAGCATATTCTTGATGGTCAAGGATTAGAAGTCACTTGGAAGAAAGTTATGCTCAAAAAAAAAACTTTAAACAAAGCATCGGTTTTACTAGCTATATATATATAAACCCAAAGACGAAATTGTTGTTGTCTCATTCGAACTCTTTTATGTTTTACTTTTCTTATGTTAAGAGATGGCGAGGGTCTAGTTTTGTATTTGACTTAATATAAACGATCATCAAGCTGTCTAATCTTAATAGCAAGAAGTCTTGTTTTCTCACAAAATGCCCTGAATTCGTATCTTGTTTTAGACAACACCTTGAGAGTGACCAAAAAAATGGATTAAACTGTGCACACAAAAGATTGAACCAGTTTAGGCCGCTAAATTCAATAACTTAAAACAATGGCCCATTTCTAATAACCCAAACAAGAAAAATCTACTCTATTTACCTTTAAAACTAAACATACTTATGTTTTAAAGAATTTTTTTTAATTGTTGATTCATTTATTTACTTTTTTATTGTTTGATTCTACATATAGATACAACACATTGTTGTCTACTTTAAATTTAAATTCCCACAATTTAGATTTGTCTAAATGGACAATAACATCATACGGTTCATACCATCTAATCTGAATCACATAAACGCAACATATTTCAATCATTATAAATAACAAAAATATTCAAACGTGATATAGATAAGGTGAGTCAAAAGATGAGATGTAATCTTATATCTGTCTGGAGATATAAAAATATCCGAATAGAGTTTGAGATTTCTAGATCCTTGCTAATTAATTAGTCAAATTTTTGGAATAGGTTTCCATTAAATAATAAAAACATTTCCACCATGCGAGTTGGACGAGAGGGGGCGTCAAACCCAAGTTGGCAGTAGGCCACTCGAATCGGATAAAAAGTTTTGCATCAAGAAGTAGAAGAAGACAAACTTTTTATCTTCTATACAAAATTATAACATACGGAGTATAACTCAAGTGTTCGCATAGCCTTCTTTGGCAACTAAGATTTATATATACATAAAAAAATATATGTATCAATTAACGTAACGTGTATATATATATATATATATATATATATATAGATAGATAGGGTGACTTTCCGGTAAGAACAAATTAAAAATAAGAATAGTGAGAACAGTTCCTTACCATTGGATGAAAAAAATGAAGGGTCAAGATGAATTAGGGCATTTTTGAAATATTATGTAGAATTAATGGTGAT
Source organism: Erigeron canadensis (assembly GCF_010389155.1). Taxonomy (NCBI): domain Eukaryota; kingdom Viridiplantae; phylum Streptophyta; class Magnoliopsida; order Asterales; family Asteraceae; genus Erigeron; species Erigeron canadensis. The sequence goes on along the minus strand of NC_057763.1, from coordinate 31,019,774 downwards.
TATGTCTTTTTACATATGTTTTTAAGGACATGATAGTAAATTAAAAAAGAACAAAAACAAAAGTATGCTTGCACGTTCATGGCAGTTTACAAGATATCAAAAGAAGTTACAAAATGAATATGTACTCCACGTTCATACTTGGTTTTGTTTGTAAACTAAAAGCTTGGATGCATATGTTTAAATAGAACACATCAGTAAACCTACATAATATAAATAAGAAATTTACTCGTACATTATTAATTGTACAATAACATAACTATAACTATATATTATATAGATAATGAAGTAAAAATGCATCCTCGTTTATATAGTTAATGAAGTAAAAATGCATCCTGTTTGCATAGGAGTTCTTCATCCACTTTTTAGAGATGATTTATGCATCCGATTCGAGTTATGCATCCACATTTAAGAGTTGTCCATCCTCTTTATATAAGAGTTCTGCATCCATTTATAAAAGTTATGCATCCATTTATATGTTATGCATCCTTTTTATATAAGAGTTGTGCAAGACGGTTGTTAACTTCTTTATATCGTGTCGAATTTCCCTTGCTTCTGCAAGAAGTTTGTTAACTTTTTCCATTAATTGCTTAACATTAAGGGGCGGATCATTAGATTTTGATTCCCATGAAGCATTCATTTGTATATACTTGTAATAAATGTGAAGCCAGAAAACTAAATAAATAGAGAGTTTAATGTTGAATTGGGAAAACGTACTGCATTTGATATTACATGGAATACGTTATATGGAAGCCTGAAGCCGTTCTATTTTCAATTTGAATTATAAAGGCAGTTAATTAATAGAATCTGAAACTACTTTTAAAAAATTACAAATTAATTGTATTTATCAATTGTCTATATTACCCTTCTTAATGGCTGATGATTTGGAAGTATCATATTGGTTCTTACATGTTCTTATTTTTATTTTGTTCTTATTGGATGACCTCCCTATATGTATATATATCATCTTCTTTTACACCGATATGATTTGTGTACCATATGCTAGTCAGATCAATCAGTGCTTAAATTTGGGTTAAGTCACGGTGCCATCAACTAATTGCGGATGGGTAGAGCATTTAAGCTTCAAATTATGAGTGTTCACTTGACATTCGTCCCATCAAGAACGAACAAATGAATTATAGATAAACTTAATCAGGGTGTCAAACAGTAAAGTCACCTAAGTTGATTTGAAAGATACAAGAACACCACTCCAAGTTGTATTGTATCGTTTATATATATAATAATATAAAATTTATTTTTAGCAAACCAATAAAAGTATAAAACCATCCAAAAGAAAAGCGTTTGATATTTTTGTCACTTGTCTAACACATTTAGCGTTACGTAAACTTATTTTTACTAGAACATTACCAACGCGATGCGGCGGTGTAATGGTGGCAGCGGCGGTGGTGGTGTTGGCGACGCTAACCAGTAGTGTAGGCTATTAATGGAATGTGGTTTTGATGAATTGTTGGAAATGATTTACCTTATGATATACCGTATTATACGATAGATATAAATATAGATATATGATATATCTAGATAAGCAAATAGATATTTCTGCATAATTAGGTATGGTCTCCCTTAAAAGGACCAAGTTGGATTGGTTAACAAGACTATGACACTTTGTCTTTGTGAAGTTATGGACAATATGTGTCAATACGAAAAGGGTGTGTGTGTAAAAGACCCATAAAATTGGGTATCATATATTGGTCCACGTTTAACCACCATATGTGGGTGTAGAGTTCTTAATTAGAGGCCTACCTCTAGAAAGCTTAATTTGGCCTTCAAGTTTATGAATCGTTACGTCGTTGGTTCAAACCATAATATGTGGATAAGAACGGTTCCTTACAAGTTATGCACACTCCAACATGACATTTGACAAATACTCTACAAAACTCAACAGTGTATTTATATTATTTATTTTTTAACAATTGGACTCAACGGTATTAATAATATAGTATTTATAATGAATTTTATTCTAACACTAAACAACCGTGGTGCATGTGGTTTTGAATATTTGCTTTGCAATTTATCATTACCATAACGGATCTTTTGTTCTTTTCTTTTTAGAGGATTAAAAAAATGTATGTAATGTGAAACTCCAACAAAGGGGCTAATATTGAGTTAGTTACTTGGTATATTAGTAGCACCTCTTATTTTTTTAGGGTGCAACTGTGCAAGTCCAAGAATCAGTCTTTGATTACATACGTATAGTATTTATGAAACCCTGCGAACAGGGTGAGGGTGGCCAATACCCTCTCGAAATTTAAATTTTGTTATTTATTTTTAAATTTTTCATGGACTTTTAAATTTTCTATATAGTTTTTTAACATTATTTTGCCCTCTTTCAAATTTATTTTTCATGTATTTTTTAATTTTGCTTACTCTGAATTTTTTCTGATACCGTCTTTACCTGCATAACAAAACTCTAATTCAATTAGATGGTATTATGGTTTATAATGGTTGGTCAAAATTGAAAACAATGGTAATTAAGTAAACATCAATCATAAATGTTTGAATAATGAGATCGAAAACAGAAAAAACTGTAATGTTGTATTTGTTTTTTAAATTAGAAGAGTCATGTATTTATATTTAAAAATTAAAATTATCTCTTAAGTAGTAAGAATTTGTGCACTTATTATGATATTATATCAGTGCCAAAAATCATTTTTAGATTACTCAATTAAGTTTCTTAATCAATGCTATCATCAACTTACTTAGGAAGGGTCTATTGTTGCGTGATGCCAAAATTCAAACCGTTCAAGAATATGTCAAATTAATTGAAGAATTGCATCGTCAAAAGTCAACATGTTGAATTAAGAAACCACCCACGTGTCAAACGACATGTCCTATTTTTTCTATTTTCAAAAGCAAAATGTCCAAATTTGACTTTCAAAATCATAAATTTGGTATTTGATTATTCCCCTTTGTTGCATACTTGCATTACATATTTGATTCCAATTTTAAAATGTGAAAAGAAAAAAAAAAAAGTAGTTATGATTTATTTAAATAGCATGTGATCATTAAAAAGATGCCGTATAATTAATCAAAATACAACTATAGTTATTAATACTGATATAGTTATAAATTAGTTATAAGTAGAGTATGAGGGATTAACCAACATTGTTTTCTTATAAAATTACGAATAAATGTTCAATATGACTTGAATAGAGTCTCATAAATCCAGAATTAAGATAACATATATGACCCGAAAATTATATTCTATCTGCTACGACAGTCTTGCACATATAATAAGGGGTTCTCATGGATGAGAAAACTTGTAGTAAATCAACCAGTCTAATTCACTAACTAATGCTTGATCTCATATTATATGATTGCAATAGTAGGGGAATTCACTCCTAACTCACTAAGTCTACAATCGAAATGAATAATCAAAACTATGAATTATAGTGTTTATGTTTATGTTGTGTAATACATTAGGTGGGTGAATACATACCATATATTTGTAATTTTTCTTATCATAATATACGATATGTATATATCAAACTTTACTGGTCTTTGATGCATACATATAGTAAATGAATTTTGTGACCGAATGCCGATACACTAATACTCTGTAACTATTACAGAGTGATATCTGATTGGGCTAAAATTATATGGGCCCATTGTCTACAGGCTAGACTAAGAGCCGCATCTGGTATGTAGTTTAGATATCAATGTAGGTCCACTGGGCCAAAAGACGTTATACAAATTGCTAAATTTGCGAAATGCTGTGTACTTCACTAATTTGATATAGGGTCAGTTCAATTCTTAAAAAAATACATGCACAAAATATATAAACGACGAAAATTTTGATACAGCATGTTATAACTTATCTCTTTTTGGGCGAGCCGGCAACGCGAAAAAGTAAAAATGACACCATAAGTTTTAAGTTTTAACCTGACACCATAAGTTTTAAGTTTTAACCAACGCAAAAAAGTAAAAATAAAACCATAAGTTTTAAGTTTTAAAACTTCTTACTAGCAGGTTTAAGAAAACTCATAGAGTGGAAAGGATGTTGGATGCATGGAACCTGCCTTTGTCGCTACTTATTTCCCGTTAGTCTTTTCGTTTTGTAACTAGATATTAGGCTTATCATGTAATTTCTAGTTGCGGGAAGATTTGTTGTGTGGATATTGCACCTTTAGCGTATGGACATTTGTAAAGTCGATCGGGATGTACCTGATCGCTTGTTTTTATTTGTTATATAATAACATGAACAAGGGGTAACCTTTTACCCAAAAAAAGTAGATTGGGTCGGGCTGGACTGCTTTGAGCAGATTTTTAACCTATATTTTCGATTTCTTAAAGCATTCATTTTCTAATGTAGTATAATTATTTTAAGTTTTTCACTAAAGTACTCGGCCAAATAGAGAAAAAGTTTTGATATAATAAAGATGGTAATAACCAACTTCACTTAGGTGGGTTGGTCATAGATATCTTCTAAATCTATTATGTGGGCCCTGAATGTGAGTTTTTTCCAAGGTCTCATGTTAGAGTCTTCGGTTTCTCATCTCAATGAATTTTCTATGAGTAAGAGGTTGGAGGTCCAGTAAATCATTGGTTAAAATTGTCTCCAACACGTCTGAAACGAAATTAACTTTACTAAAAAATAAATCAAGATTGTAATATTCGATTTCACCTCATTTGTTAACGACTCATCTAGCTAAGCCAACTCAAATCATTTTCTTTGCTTCTTTTTAATCATTATTAGACTAATGTTGACGCGATGTGGTGGTGGCGGAAACGGGAGATGTCGGCGGCGGCAGTGGCGGCGATGAGTAGCGTATGTTCTTGATGTAAAGATAATTGTTCTATAAAAGATAGTGTAATAGATTTTATAAATTAATCGTTATGATTATTTTTAATTAACGAAGTTAGATAGTGGTTAGATGTGTTAATTGTATAAAGGTATTTAATTTTGACATTTTAAAATCTGAATGGTTGAAAGTGAAGTGTGGGAGAGCGAGTCTAATAAGCTTTATAAGTAATAGATCATAGATTTATTGTCGATCATTACCTTTTTCACTACCAAAAAACTTACAAATTTAATTTGCAAAAATTTCAAATAGACTACCATTAGAATTCCAACATAAACACCATTATGTTGATATCTATAAAATTTTGGCAATAGTTCTCGCATTTCCGATGGAAATTTATTTTGACGGATTCAGAAATATTATATCGTTCACACCACTACAACATAACTGTCATTGTGACTGAAAGTTTTTATGACTGATATAACTTCAGTCATTAAAAGTCTAAAATTACAGAGAGTAACTTTTACTCCATAAAACAACTCTTATTATTATTAAGCGTAAAAAAATAAAAAGAAATAGAGTTTGTGTAAGTCACGCATCCACCAGACCACCACTCTGTCTTTTCTCACAGACGAATATCTCTCTTCTCTCTTACACACACATCACCACTCTTCATCCGGCCGTCACCGCCTAATCTCCTCCTCCGATTTTTTCCGGTAACATTGATTTATTTTTGTTTTCGAAGCTGATTATTTTGTTTAATTTGATTTATGTATCTATGTTTATATGTGTAGTATTTATAGGTTTATTGAGTTTAACCTAATTTCGTTTATTAATTTAAGGATAAGCTTTGAATTTGAAATTCGTACATAATACATCAATTCACACATTCTGTATGTATTCTGTATGTATAGGTGTATCAATAGGTGTATCTATAGGTGTATCTATAGGTTTATTAGTATGAGAATTTGAAATTTCACAGCGATAGAATACGTATGTCTCTTAAATTTGACCTATACATTAGTTTAGTTAAATACTTAAATTTGACTTAATTTTGATTATCATGCTTATCAATTGTAATTGACATTAGTTTTACGTATATGAATTGATTTATCAAATATATGAATTTGACCTAAATATGTATTCGGTACCGAATCCTTTTCCAAGCATCCTTCTGTTATATGAATTGATTTATCAAATATAAAAAAAATGTGTCAACAAAATGATATTCACCAGAAATTAGCATACCAAACGTCTATACTCTATACCGAAGAATTTATACAGTTATATTTAAATAATATACTCCATCCGTTTCATTAAACCTTGTTCATTTTAATTTTTCAAATTCAAATTTTACGAGTTTTGTCTATATATATTTTTGTTTATGTTATATAATATTTAATAAAAGTTATATGAATTGATTGTGTTTTACATGTGTGTTTCATTTGGTATAACTTTCATCAATTACTATATAACACAAACTAGATTATTGTCCCGCGTATACGCGGGTAAATATATTTTTATACTTATATATATCTAAAATACTATTTTCTTCATTAAAAGTTAACAAATTAAAATATTCAATTTCACTTTATAAACTTTTTTTTTTACCTTTGATAATTTCACAAACATTTATTGTGTTACTCATTAAGTCTTATCGATTAAATAAATCATTCAATGCTAAAAGTTATTGCTTATCCATTTCATTACAAATATCTTGATGTCATTCGGATTTTCATGTCAAATAATAAAAAATGTCACACTTGACACATTCTTTAGATGGTGTCAAGGCATACAGCCTTCTAAACCGAGTTGCGAGATTGTCACCATCAACCCAATGATCATTCCAAAATCTTGTCTTATTTTCACTCCCAACTGTTCTTTAATAACATCTTAAGGAGGCTAGCAATTAAGTGTGTCTCAAAGAATGAGGAACATATATTATTACCATTTGTTTACTCAGGAACGCAGACTCAGAACCATGAATCATATTGATGATTTTAAACCAAACGTAATTTAGATTTTGAATCACATGTCATATCTATTTGCACATATCAATGCTAAATTAAGAATATCCAAACCACCAAAACCTAAACCACCCACTTTATTACCTAACAATTGTCTATCAGTAGATCCATTACATTTCATTTTATGAGTTGGCCCCCCTCCTCCCTTACTCCTTCCACCAAAAAAATGAAGTTGTGATATTTATCAATCGAAATAGAGAAAAATGATATATTCTAAATACTTTGAATTGCCGAGTTAGAATCCATCATAGACAACACATTAGTATTGAGTTTAGATTTTATTCTATAATAACTTTGCAAAATTAATGAAATATAACCATGGATGGAGTTCTCACTCCAATTTGGTGAATCTTGTCTTATTTTCACTCTCAACTGTTCTTTAATAACATCTTAAGGGGGCTAGCAATCGAGTGAGCCTTATAGAATAAGGAACATATATTTTTCCATATATTATTACCATTTGTTAACTCAGTAACGCAGACTCAGAACCATGAATCACATTGATGATTTTAAACCTAACGTAATTCAGATTTTAAACCACATGTCATATCCATTTGTACGTATCAATGCTAAATTAAGAGTATCCAGAGCACCAAAACCTAAACCTTTAATTTTACCTGGCAATTTCCTTTTAGTAGATCCATTACATTTCATTTTCCGAGTTCGACCCCTTCCTCCCTTACCCCTTCAACAAAAAAAATGAAGCTGTAACCTTTATCAATCGAAATAGAGAAAAATAATATATCCTAAATACTTTGAATTACCGAGTTAGAAAATATCATTGACAACACATCAGTATTGAGTTTAGATTTTATTCTATAATAACTTTGCAAAATTTATGAAATATAACCTTGGATGGAGTCCCCACTCCAATTTGGTGAATCTTGTCTTATTTTCGCTCCCAACTGTTCTTTAACAACATCTTAAGGGGGCTATCAATCGAGTGTGCCTCAGAGAATGAGAAACATATATTTGCGCATATATTATCACCAGAGTCAGAACCATGAAACACATTGATGATTGTAAACCTAACATAATTCAGATTTTGAACCACATGTCATATCCATTTATACATAGCAATGCTAAATTAAGAGTATCTAGACCACCAAAACCTAAATCACCCACTTTTTTACCTGACAATTGTCTTCTAGTAGATTTATTACATTTCATTTCCGAGTTCGACCCCCCTCCTCTCTTACCCCTTCCACCAAAAAAACATTAAGTTGTAATCTTTATCAATCGAAATAGAGAAAAATAATATACCATAAATACTTTGAATTGTCGAATTATAATCCATTATAGACAACGCATTAGTATTGAGTTTAGATTTTATTCTATAACAACTTTGCAAAATTTATGAAATATAACCATGGATGGAGTCCCCACTCCAATTTTGGTACAATGTAAAGTTTTTTTAATGGCATTTTTGTAATTTTGTTCCTACAATTAAAATATTAATAAATAAAGAATACATATAAACATTGACTATGTTGTCATGGACCTCTTTTTTGGAAGTACATTATTTGGTTGGAAACATTATTTTTAAGATAAACCACTCTAATGGTAGAATAAAAATTTTAAGTTGTTTTATTTTTATAATATAGGGAAAAAAAAAGGTTGGAAAAAAGATTTTTTCTTTCTTTAGGTAATTGTACAGTACATTGATAATATAGTTATATGTAAAAACATTATATTTTTTTCAAAATCCTTTATAATAGTAATCCAAATAGTCATGCATATTTAGAAGTTAAACTATATATCATTAATTTCGATAATTTATTTTATGTTGTTTAATAGAGCGTAACTTTTCCGTCACCACATGCTCCAAAATTGCAGATTAATGTTAAAGGTTGACATTACCAAAGTTGTCACTCACCTAAGCTAAACTCCCCCTTCTCAACACTGCCGTTGATAATTTCTAAACCCGACATTATATATATATATATATATTGTAGATACAGGGTGTTATGACCTTATTAATACTCAATTTTATTTTATTATGGTTTAAAATATAGCTTACTATATTTATATTAATTAAAAATTGATCTATCATATCTTAAATATTTCAAATTAAAATATGCTTTATTTTTTTATATGATATTAACTATTATTTTATTGGATAAGATATAAGATAGAGAGTATTATTTTAATATTAGGATATATATTAACTATTAATCTATTGAATATATTATATTCGAATTATTAGGTAAAAAGTGTAAATTTGTGATGGAAAATCAAAAAGTGTAAATTAAATATAAAGGGGGATTTTTTTGTATAGTTTAAAAAGTATAAGTATTAATATTGTCATTTAATAAAGATGAAATAATTAAATTTGATCTAATGGTTATAAATCATAGATGAAATTCATCCAATGGTTCTTGTTTGTTTAAGAATGAATTTAACACCTTGTTATATATATATTGGTAGATAAAAATTTATTGTCAATAAGTTGATAAAATTTGATTTTAAAATTATAAAAGTGGACAAGTTTAGTGAGATATGGGGAAAAATATCAGATAATAATATCCAGCATAAAATAGTTGCATTATACAACGAATAAGAGTTTGGTACATAAACATAAATACAGGCCGATAAGGCGATAATAGGCTACAAGGTTTGTGGTGTGACATAACAAAAAAAGATAATGATGATGCCGTATGAAATGTGTTCTGCGAAATTTGAACTATCAATCCATGATCCGTCATCAAGTGTGCTTACCAATAACAGACAAATTTAGCATAGTTTTGGGATTTGCAAGAAAACATCAATTCCTTTAGGCACAGGGTAACACCACCAGACAAAAGTCAACCCGACCAGGGTATTTGTGGTGACGTCGCCGTTAATACTCTGACACTGACAAGGGCCCCGCTATTTTCTTTGTCAGATTTACCATTAAGGACATGGGAGCCCGCAGTATTAGCGGGGATGTCGCCGCTAATACTACCTGGTCGGGGTTTGACTTTTTTTAGCCTGGTGGGCTTACGCTCCTCGTTCCTTTAATGCCATTTTATCATGGGGGAATGATACTACACAATGTAAATATTATACTGCATAATGTACAACTGTATACAGTATATATTGTTGTAAATGGAAAAAACTTGTTTTAGATTTATCACTCCCCTTTTATCTATACTACCTATATACCTCCCCCATTCAACTCTCTACATTTAAATTACCTAATATACCCTCTACATTTAAACTACTTCCACACACCTTATACCTGAAATTCCGAAATTACTCTTAACAAAAAACCCCACAATTACCTAAAACCTCTATTGTTATAAAATCACCATTAACTCTAAAGTTATTGCTACGGATAAGAAAAAACATTTTAATTGTCATAAATTATATTACAAAATGTTTAAAAAATAATTACCTTTTTATAACTCACGAAATTACGAACCAATTATGTCCTTTGTATATTCGTATTAAATTTTAATTTTTAACTATTTATTTTTTTAATTGTCATGGTCTTCTCCCCTGCATATACAAGTGGTTATTTTTCATGCTTCGTGTTTACATTTCATTATTTTTTGCAACTATACGCGACTTACTTTTAGAATGATATATACGGTTTGATCCTGCATTGACGCATCTCATGAAAGTAAACTGACGTTATAAATCGTTACGGTGTTTAAAGCGTTATACACCGTCGCCGTTGCAACGCGCGGCACCACTCTAGTCATGCAAGATATCTATATTTATATATAAAAAGAATAATCCTCTTTATTTATGGAAATGTTGAAATTACTCTATGACTATAATACCCTTACTTTTTTCCTACCCATCTTCTTTATTTTAATCACTAATTTAATTATCTCCACTAATATACCTAAGATACCCTTAATGAAATAAATTACACCACCAGTCCCTCAAGTCTTAAAATAACTACACTAACCTAATAGCCTACACTATTTGTCGTCACCGTCATCCACTCACTGTCACCCGTCACCACCACATTGTCGTCACCATCGCCGCATTTACGCGGGCATCATGCTAGTAAACAAAAACAAAGTTTATTAATAGGAACTTCCAAAGTAATAAACTAATTTTCTTAAAATATCTAGTTCGACATTGTAATTTTTACTTTTGCGTGCTCTTGAAAATTAGTTTTCAATCGAGTTTTTTACATTCCGACCTAAAATTTAAAAAAGTTTTCAAACTTAATAAATTGTATTACCAAACTTGCACTCTGATAACATTATTCACTGGCTCAGTGCCATATATGTTTAATAAACTTTGGTGCAGCATAAAAACAAGTTGTTGATTTTGAGTACATTTAAACAAATTATCAATTATGAACACAATTGTTATCTATTTAAAATAAACTCAACTATTTATGCAAGTGCAACCCTTGCTATAAATTCGGCTACCATTATCCATCATATAAAAATCACATTGAAAATATTTACAAAACTCAATTTTAGGCCCTTGTGAGCGTGTCTAATATATCGGACTTACGAAGTTATCAATATTAAATATTAGATGTTAATTGATTATGGATTAAAATTTAATTTATTATTTAGAGTAATATAAAATTGATTTATATACAAAACTTTGAGTTTATATTGAAATATTTTTTTAAACATATGTCTATCGAACTTGTTTATTGTGATATGTCTAGCGATATTTGAATATTACAAAAGCATAACATATGTCTATCAAAGTTGTAGATTATAACATACTTAGTGATATTTGAATATTAAAAAAATCATAATAGGTCACTATCATTTTATTTGCTTTATTGTTACATATTGTATATTACATTTTTATCTTACATTATTAGAAATAATATCTTATTTTATGATGAAACGTATACTTATCTTTAATTAGAATATGACAATATTACATATGCTTTCCATAAAAGTTATATTTTTACATGTTTTTTTATATGTCTCATTATAACTATTAAAAAAAACTTAATAAAAAAATAATAGTATAATTATTTTTAAAAATCTTAATATATTTACACTAAGTTTTATTTATTTATAATTGACTAATTTTATATTTATTAGATGAAACGTACTATAAAAATATATATTACTTATTATTTTATTGAAATATATATAAACTATAATTTTGTTGGATATTGGATTTATGTTAGTTATTATACTTTATTTATTAAATTAGAGTTTTTGGCCGGTTAAAAAGTGTAAACTTATGATGAAAAACAAAAAAAAATGTTAAGTAAATCAAAATTGAAAACAAAAGTAACTTTCAAAAATGGACAAGTTTGATTTTGGTCGATAAATTACTAAAGAAATTATGCTTTAGTATTATAAAAGATTATACCATTAAAATATAACGCGGGTCAAAAACTTAGTATATAACTAGCTAGATATAAATAAGAACATGAAGTAAATTGACAATAAACTAATCATTGAGGCAAAATCTCAGTGGTATCTCAATCCTACCATGAGGATCTTAGGTTTGGAGAGACGTAGGTTCAAGTAATGAAGGAGCAAATTTTACTCCTATATATCGTCGTGTCGTTTGGCGAATCAATAAGAGGTTTTCCTGCCTCCGTGGTTATCTGAAAATTCGAATAACATTTTGTCTGAAGGACGTATGTGCTGATGAGTGGGACAAATAAGATCTAACCATTCGAACGTTAAAAAAAAAAATCGATAGTAAACTAACAATCTAACATGCATTGACGGGGAAACAGTGAAGTTGAATTAAAATCCTAACAGGTGAAGAAAATCATACAACTTGTTTAATAGAAGGGGAAAAGTTGGAATAAGAAGAAAATGAAGGGGGGCGTTGAAGAGGAAGGGCCATATGAGATTATGAGATTGACATCACATGAGAAGCAATAAATAGGAAGAACTAGTTTAATCATCAAACTTAAGTTCATTTGGAATTTTTAATAATGACATTAATTAATTAGTCGGTATCACCAGAGCCGGCTGTATATATAGGTTAGGTGGTGGTTTAAGGCCTTCACAAATTAGAGGCTTCACATTTTATCACCTTTTAGGCTTAGATATCTTACTTTTCGGATATTTGATGCTAGTATACTGTGTTTTCAATGGATAAACTAAGTATTTGATATTAAAAAGTTTGATAACTGAAGTCAAAATAGAAAAATAAATAAATAAGAAGCTCAGATCTTGTTTCAATGGCGGAAGGCAAGAAAGGTTATAGACAACCCAAAACAGGATAGTTGACTAGTTGTACTTCATTAGATTATTTAACTAGTTACGTTACCCCGGGCGTTGCCCCGGGTGACACGGCGTTGCTTTCAGAAACCTTATACAAGCGGGAGACATATTCGTTTATTTTTTATTTAACGTATGTCTGATAATATATTGTCGTGTACAAACATTAATTGTAACAATCATTTACATATTCAATTGTTTGAATAGTTAAGTGATAATAAACGAATGTTAATTATGTAACAACTACGTTACGTATGATTTATTAAAAAAAAAAACTTGAAAATGTGACAAAACCGGAAAAAAAAAGACTATATACTCTTATATTACTCTTATATCCGTTAAAGAAATGAATATGATTTGCAACAACTTTTGTAACTGTCGTCAGACATATAAAAAGCATTTAACCCAAAGACCTAATTTTATCTGTTACTTAAACTTTTGCGCAAAAGAAGTTAACATCAGTTCGCTCCCGTTAGAGTTTTTATAATATGTTGTTGCCGTAAGGATGACCGTTGCTCACATATTTAATGGTAGGGACCAATGTTTTAAAAATCGGTATTTTAGTTATACCGGCGTGGAAAAATTTTCCGGTATTATCGGTAATACCGGAAATATCGGCCGGTACGACTATTTTTAATTTATTATATTTTTTGTGTAAAAATCTTACAAAACTTATTACAATTTAACAAAAATAGTTAAGATGCAATTATAATTTACTCAAAAATAATACCAAATATGTATTTCATAACAAAATATAAGTTTTAAAGTTCACAAGTAACAAAAAATAACATTAAAATATCATAAAAATAATTTTTTAAAAAATTCAAATTTTTTTTTTGAAAATACCGGAAATACCGGTATGGTAATACCGGAAAATACCGGGAATACCGAAAATACTGGACGGTATTAAATAGTGAAAATACCGAAAAAATACCGGATTTAAAATACCGGCGTGATCTCCGGTACCGGTAATACCGACCGGTATTTACCGGTATTTAAAACATTGGTAGGGACTAATGTTCTAACAAAGTAAACCTATAATGTCTCTGGTCTCTATAAAAAATAATAAAGTAAAAGATGTCCAGGAATTAAAAAAACTAAAAGTTAAATTAAATGTTGGCCCCACCAGATATATTTAAAAAAAAAAAATCTGTGAGCATGTGTAAAAAGAAAAGTTAAAATAGATGTGGATAGACCCCACCAAATATATTAAAAAAAAGAACTTATAAGCTAGCGCTAAAATTGATGCACGGGTTTTAATTGTATATATAGGAATTGCATCGAACGGGAAACTGCAAAGTGGGGGACAATTGGAAGAGTCAAATTATGGATAGACATGGCATATGGCAGTGTGATACACATTTAGAATTTTCTTTCTATAGGGGTTACTTCCATTTCTAATCCTTTTTAAGTAACCATCCACAAGTTATTTTACACAGAACAGATTTTTACTGTACAGATTATATTATATAAAGATGAAAATTTTCTTTTTCTTAAAATAATACCCGTTTACCATTTTTAGTGACAATCCTAAGATACGTAGCTAAAAAGATTTTAAACCGGAAGCATCCTTCAAGTAGGGCTGTAAACGTACACGAACGGAGCCATGTTCATGTTCGTTCGTTAAACTTAACCAACGGTTCACGAACAGATAAACGAACATAATGACTTGTTCATGTTCGTTCGTTTGTGTTCATGAACGAATGTTCACGAACACAAACGAACGAAATATTTATAAATTAAGTATGTTTATTTAAATATTTCTTAAATAATTAGGTATTCATATATATTATATAAAAGAAATATTTATATTTAAACTATTTTTTATAGTATAGGTTATTATGTGTATATATATGTAAACAAACATAATGGATTATTGTTCACGAACATAAACGAACTATTGTTCATGAACGACGGTTCATGAACTATTATTCACGAACGACCGTTCATGAACATAAACGAACGAACGTTCACGAACAGATTATCGAACGTTCATGAACGTAAATGAACGAACGAGAGCTTTGTTCATGTTCGTTCATTTAGTTACACGAACGAACTTTCCGCCGAACGGTTCATGAACTATTCGTGAACTGTCCAGTTCATTTACAGCCTTACCTTCAAGTAAACAAAATGTTTTTTGATATGAAAATTTGAGTTTTAAAGTAAGACAAAACTATTATTTGTCTATAACCATATACATTGTTAAAATAGTAAATAAGATATAACATATTTGGTCATATATTTAACTGATTATTAATATAAAGTTATAAACACCATGCATATGGGAGAAATTTTCAAAATTTTTTTTTGTAGAAGATCAATTCATTCTCATACCATCAACACATGAGCTTCCCATCTAATTACTCTTTTCCCATCAACGCAAGCCACTGTTGGCCACCATGCAATGCTAACAATCGATCGGCGAAGCCAATCGTATCATCCCATTAGCTAGATAATTTAGCCGAAAACTTATAAATTAATATTATCATCACACATCATGTGAACACAATTTTAACCATTAATAAGGGCAGTGATGAAACTTTTTATTTTTACTATTTAAACTTACAGCTTAATATAGTTTGAAGATTTAACTCCAAAACTTATTAATAACTAAACATAGTGAATTTCATAAAGGTAAAGTATCGAAAATTTGAAATGCAATATAAAAGCTTTTGGTTTATCTCCATTATAAAATGTATAATTCACATACTTTGTTTATTGAAAAAATTGATTCTATAAATAATTTTTGTTGAATATTCTAGAAATATTTTCGAGATTCGAATGTTGTAAGCTACAAAGAAAAAACTTATAGAAAGATTCTAATCTATAATATAACTAAAAGAGGATGTTGGGGGTACATTTGTCACCTCTAATCCCCCTCTTTGAGTCTAATCTTCTGTCCTAATTAATCTTCTATTTTTTTAATATATAAACTAGTCCTAATACCCGTACGATGTACGGTGGCTATATAAATTATATCATAAAAAAATTCGGATATGCCTCATACATGATTCGTGAGTATGAAATAAACTGTGGTTAATGTAAACCAATGATCGAAACTAAATTATTATAAACAGTAATGATAAATATAATATATTTAGTTAAAGTTTTGGATTTACCTTAAATTTTTAGAATCACATCATAATCAGAACTTGTAAGCATAGTGGATAACGTCAAACAGCCTTGTGATTTCGGATCGTAAACTCAAATTTTTAAAGTCTTCATGTTAATAACTTATTATAATTAATAGGAGTATTAGGAGTTGAATAATTGAGAAAAAAAAGAAGACAATTTATTAATGAGAAAACGATCAATCATAAGGTTATAATACATTTTGTATTAATAAGTCAAGAGTTAGAGTTGAATTCTAATTTTAAAAAGAAAATCGAATTTATATACAATTAAAAAAGCTAATTTAATAACATAAAAAAATTAAAAGGACGCGTGTCGATCAAGTATTACGCCACATGTCGGTTAAACAACATCTCAATCCTATTTTAGTTTATTAGTAGATTAGATCTCCCTATATAACTAAGAGAGTATATGTTTTTGCTTAGTTGGTATTTATAAGAACATGCCATGTAGGATTTTTTATGAGTTGCCATTTTTTCATTAATTTCCTAATTTTAAGCTGTCATATGTTTATCCATGTCATTTAATTTATTCCTAATCATTAATCCTAATCATCATTATAATTTTTAAAAATAACTTATTCCGTTATTTGTTATTCACGTGAAGTTGGCTGCATCGTATCATAAATCTACAAAATTGTATATAATAAGTTGCACAATTATTGAATCAGTAAATTAGTATATAATAAGTCGGCTGCAAACCTATATCATCTTGAATCAAATTAATCCTATCATATAAGTTCTCTTAAATCTGTCCTAAATATATATTAAATTTTAGTAATTATTTAAATTTAATTCTTTATATATAACTAAAAAAATTATGTATTTTTAGGTGTCATCTTTGCATATGATTTATAAATGGGAAAATACTAAATGTTGTTAGCAATATATATATTGCTCTCACATTCATCTTATTCAATTTTTGGAACGTGATTAAATACCCAGCCCCCCCTGATTTTCACCTTTGCTGTATCTAATTAAATACAGTAAAAGTATGCAAGCTTTCCCCTTTATAAATATTTACGTTTCATTAGTCATGTTTTAACATATTTGATATATATCATATAATCATAAATTATAATTTTATTATTTGCATCAATT
Organism: Erigeron canadensis; assembly: GCF_010389155.1. NCBI lineage: Eukaryota > Viridiplantae > Streptophyta > Magnoliopsida > Asterales > Asteraceae > Erigeron > Erigeron canadensis. Next base: position 31,002,597 of record NC_057763.1, on the reverse strand, counting down.
GTAATCTAACTAATTATTTATATTATCATAAATCATGAATAAAAATTTATTTATCTATTACCTTTAAATTACGCTTTTAGTGGGCCCTACACAACGTGCGGATTTAATCTAGTTTGTAATATACTACGATTTATAATATATCCCCACTTAAGAGATTACACATGAAACCACAATCAAATTTAGGATTATAATTTCATTAAAGATTTAAAAATGGATATATTCGTATAGTTGTCCATAATATCTTACAACTTTAATTGTAAGCGATTATTATGTTATTATTTATTTATCTTTTTTAATTTAGTTTGTTGTCTATTATATGTTTATTATTGTTTTTTCTCCAACTACAAAAAATAAGACGACGTTAGTTTATCTTGAATATCTTAACCCAACACATGTTAACCATTATCTACGACTCCGTGTTGTGCATGTATGTACTGTTTCGAATTAGAACAACCCATAAGAAAATCAAAACATTCGAGATGGTATTTATTGATGAATTGATATGTATTTTTATATTTTTTTAAAAGTTTCTACTATATATGTATATTTGTTTTTAGTTTTTTTTTCTTTTCTAAACATGCATATTTGTTTTTGGGTTTCTTTTATTTTTTAGACACACATATAAATATATAACCTAAGAAAAATGGGTAAGAATTTGTATTTGGTTACAACTTCAGGAAATCGGAAAGTTCCAACTGCTTTTCTTCACCTTTTTCATCATCTGACATCTTTCCTTCTTTCTTTCTTCAAACTGCAAATTTATATTTAACTAACTATTACAAATTGATAAACAAGAGTAATGAACTTGCCAATAAAAAAAAGTTGGAAAAAAAAGGTTAACTGTAATCGATACTGATATAAAGTTAATCTTCATATGTATCGTTCTTTAATTTGTACTTGAATTTTTTTTAGTTTTTATTTAACATACTTTAATATTTTTTAAAAACTTAGATTTATATATTTTGAGACTTCCCGTCCAATAGACGGGTTTGAAGACTAATAAATATATAAAGGGAAAAGTGAATATGAGTTGTCTCACACCCAACTTGGTGAAAAACCATTCACAAACTATTTTTAAATTTTTTTTTGTGTAATGAATAATTGAATGCCCCTATGAATTTTATGGAATAAAAATCAAGATGCGAGAGATTTTTCAATTAAGTTGGGTGTGAGACAACCACCTTCACTTTCTCCATATATAAATGGATGAAGTTTTGAATGAACTTTTCATTGTTATAATTAAATATTATCATTTACTATGTATTATATAAAAATATATAACGGCAAAATTTAAAGAAAATATTAAAAAGTCAAAATAGAAAATTTAAAATTTAAATGAGACAAAAGAAAGCGTCATTCTATATATATATATATGTCTTTTACCTGCACGATGTGCGTCTATTTAAAAATATATTTGAATTAAATGTTGATAAAGTTTACAACGTAGACGTCAATAATGATTAATAATTTATTTTTTTGGTTTAGTAATATATGCTAATGTATTGTTTATCTTGTTTATATTTAATTTAGTAGTATAATGCTAATGTATTGTGTATTTGTTGATACATGAATAAAAATAATATACATCAGATTTGTTTGACAAAAATAGTTATAGTTTATATCTGCAACTTTTATTTTAGTTTTAATAATTAAACACTTCATCCAAATTACAAACTCTTGAAACATTACTTTAAATAAACTTTTTTTGTGCTAATAGGTTGTTATTAGCTACTATTGTGTAACTTGGATTGATTATTTTTATGTGATTTTGTTATTTAACTTGATGTGAATGACTCCACAGGTAAAGTTTGTTTACTATTAATAATCTTTGAGATATTTATTTAATTTTTGTTACTTTAGTATGTGATTATTTCTCATATGAGTTTATTAGTTTCTAATTTGTTATAGAAATGTTTATCATTTGGTGTCTTATGAATTTTATATGATGGTGTCGATAAGCATTAAGAAGCATATTTGCTCAGAAATAAACAATATATTTATAAAAAGTAATGTGTGTTATTTTGGAAAAAAATCAAATTTATTAATTTCAAAATTATGTTTTACGTATCAATATTTGTCAAACTTTAGAATATATTTAGTGATTTTTATAAATAACATAAATATAAATAGATAAATATAAATAAATATATTGTAAAAAATATAGAGATGCCACCTCGGATAAATTTTATGTGGCAATATTTAAAAGTAGCTTTAAAATAAAGAGGATTTCTTAGAATGCTCAGATAAATCTTATAGGCTTTTAAACTATCTATTATTTTATTTTTTTGCTTAGTTACTCTCAAAACATGATGAAAAACCGAAAGCGTACCATGTAGTCGATACTTGAAATATAACATTTGTGTTCGCTAGAAATCTGTAGTGATGAAAAACTATTTTTCACTAAATTTAGGAGGTGTTTGTGTTTACGTTTATAAAATACATTATGCTTTTCATGCCTATTTTTCAACAGTTGCGTTTTATATTATAATAAAATGTAGTTAATCACTTATTTCGCCAAACACACTTTCATTATTTGCGTCATGAAACGTAATAATTAGATAATTAGCTTAAAACGCAATCACACACACCTCTTACAAACAATTCTTATTGTGTCACCGTACAACACATGACATGATACATATTGCTACAATATTTGATTCTAGTAGCCTATTTATTCTAGCTAGTGTGTTAAGTAAATTTGGTGATTTACAGATCCCGTTTCTTTTGGTAACTTGATGTTGACATTTTTGTTTCATTGAACAGTTCCTTGTTTAACTCCAAATTCATTCCGAGTTTTCCGTATTAAATTAAGGGTTTTGCTAAACGAAGCCTTGAAGGCTTTTGTTAAGCTGCATTAAATAGTTGTACATTTACTATAAAAACCAAGGGGTGAACTTTTGATATGATGACGTACAACTTTTTTATGCACGTTAAGTGAAGCCCTAAAAGCTTTATTTAGCATTTTCCTTAAATTAATTAAAATTACTTTTTTTTTTCTTACAACTAAATTAGCTCATGTGGTCATGCATAAAATTGAACTTTGGGTTACCCCACATTCGTACAAATAAATACGGAGTAGTTTTGTTTTGATGTACAATAGAATATTATCTATTTATGCTATCTACTTAAAAAATTTTTTTTTTTTTTTCTCAAACTTTCTATCTTTAAAAATCAAAAAAAAAAAAAAATTTAAACATATTCATTCAATATATTTATAATACCTTTAATGAAATAATTTATAGTATATATTCTACAATACTTAAAATAACTACAATACTACCTTTAACATAAACTATTTTTACATTTACCACCATCGTCGCACCCATCACTGTTCCCACTGCCGCCCCCACCACTGTCACCACCACCATCTGTACCATTACAACCCCTATTATCGTCGCATTACGCGAGCATAACTATTATTACTAATAAACTCCAGTAGGACATTGGAAAATTTAAGTTACATAAATTGACTCGGACTAATATGCTAGAAAATCCAAGAAAAAATAAATAAATTTACGACTAGTATTTATTCAATGATAAGTTGTCGATACAATCTAGTTAAACAGTTTGCCGCTCGTCATACTTTCGTACCCGGAAAGTAGATGCTATTTTTATGTTTTCATATGAATACAAAAAAAGTAAAAAAGTCGATTCCAACAAAATTGTCTACCAAAAAAAATTCTACATATTTTTTGTATTAATTTTGATTTGGTTTATGATTTGAACGGTAAAAATTGTCCAATCCAAAAAATCGAATCGAGAAAACCAGAAAAATCATAAACTGAATCGTTGAACAGTATCCGATTATGAGCCAAGATCGACTAATCGAGTGGTATAAATATATATTTTTTTTTATCAAGACTCGATCGGAGCTTATACATATTTTGACTTTTCCAATAAATTTTATATGATAAATGATTGATCCTTTTAAAACTTTAGCCTAATAATCCTCCTAATACCACAACATTCTAATCCTCCTCTATACTCATAAGTTGGTATTGGTTATGATGGTATGATATGATAATTGGTAAATGGGTAGTCAATGGGAAATCAGGATTTTGTCAGGAGGAAACGATAGAATGCACCTCTGAATTTGCTTTTCCCCCCTCTTCTTCTTGTCAGTTTTGTTTTCTGCATAGCAATCGAGTGCCAAAGGTCAGGGCAGGGACTGTGGACCACTTTTATTATCATTGTTATTGACCCTTTGTTATCTTTCAACCCCACCATTAATACGAGTTTATAGGAAGATGAAATGTAAGGTTTATTTAGGCACCGAATAACACCACCAGATCAACGGTCAACCCCACCAGAGTATTAGCAGTGATGTCACCGCTAATAGTGGGACCCCCGACAATCTGCAACGATGACTGACAAACGTGAGCCACGTCACCAATATTTGATAACATTATTATATATTAAAATAAAAACAACAATTTAAAAGGTAAATGAGTGTTACCTCGTCTTAAAACTGGTTCACCGGAAAAATGAGTAGTCGGAAAACCGGAAAAACTGGGTCATCGGAAAAAATTCGATCGCCGGAAAACTGGTTCGCCGGATTTCGACAGAAATCTCCAAAACTGGTTCGCCGTATATCACCGGAAAAAACGTTCCCCGCAAAACTGGTTGGCCGGATAACTTATTCGCCGGAAAACAGTCGCCGCTAAAACCGCGTCTGAAAATGGAGGCCGGGAAGCTGGAAAACATGGGACAAACAAATAAGATTATTGATAACGAGGATGAGGGGATAGATGGCCGGATTATGCAAATAAAAAGGATAAAATGGAGAAGAAAGGAAAATATGGAGGAAGAGAGGCCAGAGTTCTTACGGAGAAGAAAGGATAATATGTCGGAAAAAAGAGAGATTGCGCGTTTAAAACGATGTAGTTGCAGTGGTGGGCCCACTATTAGCGGCGACGTCGCCACAAATAGTGGGGTCTATTGCAAGTGAATCGGTCGCTTTGAATGGTGCAGTCTGCCAGTGGGACCCACTATTTGCGGCGACGTCGCTGCTAATAGTGGGTGGTGGGGGACCCTTTTTGGCCTGGTCGTGTTACGCGCTTCGTTTATTTATTTATTTTTTCTATTCTTTTGAACGACATGAGTCGACGTATCCCATGATAAGTGTTAAATATTTACCCGTTGTTTTATTTAAAAAAAAATGGCATGATGAAAATTAACTTGAGAACTAACTCTTCTAGATTCCGTAAAAAACGTAGAAATTAATATAACAAAAAACTGAGACCTATAAAAAAGAATATCACACGTATATTTGCATTGAGGCAAATCACAAATTGATCTATCAAATTGATAAATAATTTGGAAGGATCTCGACATAGAAATTTGTTAATACTCTGACACTGACAGAGGCCCCGCTAATTTCTCTGCCAGATTTATCATTACAGACATAGAGACCCGCAGTATTAACGGCGACGTCGTCGCTAATACTCTCACTGGTGTTGTAACCCTTTTTCGTCTGGTGATGTTACGCGACTCGTTAATAAATGAGTTATCTAAATCCGGTGAAGGAATAATGTTATATCAACTTTTGCATCATTTTGATGCCATGATTGGACAAATATTGTATCAAATTTTGCACCTATTTATTGATATGATGTAAAGTAAACTTTTTTTTCTCAGAAACAACAAATTATCATAATTTTATTTTCAAATTATACAAATATTTGTGAAATCTAAAATTCATGAAAAATTCATTAGGAATCAACTCATATAAATAGGACTCGAACACTCACACTGTATTCTCAAGTTTTGTTTTAAAAGAAATGAATTGAATGGAAAAGATGAGAAGAGAAGAAATCCTTCCAAATCATTTTATATTTAAAAAAAAAATTTAAAAAACAAAATCAACTAAAAAATTCATCTATTTCATTTTATTTCTTTTGCTTCCATTAAAACAAACTCAAAAACACAATTGTTTTAAAATTATTTGAATCATTTTACAAATGACCCATCAACCTTATTGTCCATTTGGGATAACCTTTCCACATATATTTTTATTGGTTTGCTAGCTCGTATGGCTTCTTGAGTTACTCCTTTGTTTGTCCTTTTTTATTCTGTTTTTGTTTTCCTTGATCTTAATTTGATATCTTGAATAGTTGAAACTTAATGTAGTGTATCATTATTTATTTTTTTCGTTTTTGAAATTTTAACTTTCATTCACATTTTCCCCACAGTTGTGGGCAAGGATAAGTATATATATAGAATACTTATACTTATGATTTTGAGATTATACATTTATACCATCTTCCAAAGTCAAGTTTAAGTACAGTTATATATACATTATATGTACGTCTGTATGACTGTATGTATAACTATGGTCAATATTTTACTAGAAAAAAAAAAATCATGACTCGCCAAAGTCAAAATTAAAAGCTTTGTGGTACCATATATTCTCAAAAACCAAGAAAACAAACTCTCATTATGCTTCCTGTCCCTGTCCTTATATGTAGAAAATGACACATCAATAACCTCTTCAATTGCATACAACCAATTATACCCAACTATTTTTAACCACCCACCCCACTCAACTCAAACTCACCTCGCCTCAACTCCATCCCCATACCCCACCCCACCATCTCTATAAATTCATTGCTTGCAAACTCATTACCATTCATACACAACATGAATGTTCCACTTGATACAAACCTAATGACCCTCTTCTCCAACCCATACTCCCGGGTTCTAGTCACGGTTAACCACCCAATTATGTTACTCAAACTCATGCCCACTATGTCTCAATGTGGTGATCACATGGAGCATGAAACAACTAGCATTTGATAACAATCATGGCGGTATCCCTCCTGAGCTTATCCTTCTTACATTTCTTACTCCTTTTTGCTTACTTCATAAAGGTTGTCTGAGTTTTCTTGACCTTGCAAGCCCGTTGTCATTCAATGGTGGTTTAAGATACTCCTTCCTCTTAAGCAGTTCTGATGTTGAGCTTAAGCATTTCATCGTTAAGTCTATCCCTCCTGAGCTACATATTTTATTTTATCTGTATTCAATATTTTACCTAGTAAACTTCATTTTTTTCTAAGTTGTAAATCCCCTTTAGATGTTCCCATGTAATGATTTCCTTAGCTCTAGGCCTCTAGCTATATAACAATGTTCCTAAATTAGGAACTTGTTTTGTACAACCATGTAAACAATATTTCTTCAAGAAATGTATGCCTTTATAATTTATTTTAAAAATATGATAGTTACTCTAATTAAACCAGCATTAGAAAATGTATATCTTGCGTACGTACGATAATGGTCATGTTACCATTTTTGAGACACTAACGTTCATGGACGTGTACATGTATTCCTTCGTAGTGCTTTTCACGTACAATCGATAATAGCAGTACACGCACACATCAATTGTATAGTACATATACTTACTTATAGTCGTGCAAGTCCTTGTGACTGAAAAAGCAACCAATCTCAATTCAAACTTATTATACGAGTATATAATACAATCAAATTCAATACACAATCAAATTTTGATAAGTTACAACTTGCGAAACTTAAGTTGTAGAATTTGTTAGATTATGTTCTAGCTAGATTTTTAAAACAATAAATATGGATTATCTTTTTGGTAGAAATTATATGTAAAACTTGAACTATCAAACCGAAAAGTAATTAAGTACTCGTACTAATTTAAGCAAGGTCAGGTTCCTCAGACAAGTTGATGGATGTACTCGTTTTCATGTAACAACGCTTTGTTAGACATGTCAATTGTATATAAAATTTCGTAAGGCCGTTAAAAAAAAGAAGATAAATATGGGCTCAATTCACAATGCATTAACCAAGAACAGAAGACACATCTAATTAAGTCTTGTATAATAATGTAATACTATAAGTTTTCTGCATGTGCTTTCTTCATTTCCATGATCGCACTACAAAAAGTGATATACCTTTTGACCAATTCAATTCTGACCTGTTTTTCCATGTACTTTTTTACCATTTATATACATACAAATATACCAAAAATCAAGTTACTTTTCACAACCCGCCTAAGTTACAACCATACATGCATATAACTTTTATCTCTTTCCCTATTAACCTTCTAAACTTTTAATCTTTTACATTTTTTTCCATCTTCACTTATTTACCTTTTAACTTTTAAACTTTTAATTTTTTACATTTTTTACCATAAACTTACCTCTACACTTTTTAACCCCCTAAAATTTTATATCTTTTACATTTTTGTCTGTCAATAACTATATTTAACTTTTGCTTCTTTATATTTCTATAATAGGTTCTTATGTTTCTATCAAACAACTTTCATTTATACCTAACTGTGTTTGGTGTGAAGTTATTTCTGATCATTCTTTGCCTATATTGTTAGAGTGTCAAATTAATGTATGTTAGGGACTTTATCAAATAACATTGTCATCTAAAAAAACAAACTACTTGAGTCCCGCTGCAAGGTGTGTGATATAATCTTTGTTACAACGTGTGGAATACAAACTACTACGTTTAAGCTTAATGAACACTTATCCGCGATGTTACTATAAAAACCCCGCAACAACGCGCGGATGTTTATTTCTAGTTTGAGTTCTAAAGACCAACTGTCTCTACTTACTACTTAGATCATAAAACCATATTAACATTACAAATAATGAATGTGAACACTAAAAACTTTGTCAGACTTTTATATATTTAAAAATATGTAGAATTAAAAGTGTACAGAAATTTATCCTTACTAAAGTGTTTAGAACTAAAAGTTCACACTTTTTAGTATATATTTTCATAATTATTTTGTAACACTCCATTTATCCACATTTACTTTCTAGTTAGCGTGAACAAATGTGGTGTTACAAAATAGTTATACAAGTCCACACTAAAAAGTGTGTATAAAAGTTCACACTTAGACACTTTTTAGTATGGATAAATTTCTATACACTTTTAATTCTATATATTTTTACACAACTAAAAGTGTGACAAAATTTTTAATTTGTTCACACTCTTTAAAAGTGTGAACAAATACAACATTATTTGTAATATAAACATCGGATTTCTAAAGTGATCATCCTAATAATAAATGAATTCAGTTTAATTGGTGGATGTGTTTTTGGCTAGTTCACATCTTATAGTTTATAGTATATGCAGAGTTTCACTATGAGTTTGTCCTTTGATTTTTTATACCAACTGTTAAAATTATTATTTCTTTTGTAAAATGCTTTAAATGATGACGATGATTATCTTTTATCTAAGAAGCTAAGCTTGACTAAGGTTGATAGATATGTCCTTTGTGTGTCATTTTAAAGTAGATTGTCGTGGACCCTAGAATCAAGGGTGTTGATGAGTCAGGTTAATTGGGTTTCGGGTTATTTGGTTCGGGTTATTCGGGTTTTAAAGAATTATAAGTTAACCCGTAACCCAAACCAAATAATATTTGGGTTATTTGGGTTTGGGTTGTTTGGATTCGGGTTTTTTGGATCGGGTTTTGGTTAACCCAAATAAAATGTCATTGAATTTACGTGCATTAGTTACGCAATATTGCAACAATATAATTTCAATTTCAAAAACTTGAATAATAGTGATATTTATATAGACTAAATTCTTTATTTTCAAATGTGTTGAAACACTTTTGATTATGCGTTTTTTGAATTCTTGAATGAAAAAATGATAATATTATTAGAATAAAAGTCATAGACAAAACAAATAAATTACAAACTATATAACAATATAGAAACTACTTATATTAAATAAACAAATTTTGACAATATATAACTCTTTTTATATTCATATTTTTATCATCTTTTATTAGTGTATTTTTTAACATCCATTATTATTTAACTTTGCACGTTTCTGATTTTGTTTATAAATGAAAATTTAATATTCAAATAATATATACTTTAAACAAATTTAATGTGTTATATTAGTGTATATATATATATATAAACGCATCTTATTTGGGTTATTTGGGTTGACCCAAACTATAACATTTTCACCCACAACCCAAACCGATTAAGCTTTGGGTTATTTGGGTTAACCCAAATGACGACCCAAAAACCAAATAATCCAACCCGTATCACCTAAACCCATTCGGGTTGGATTGGGTTATTTGGGTTTAGTTATTTTCAACACCCTTACGTAGAATGGAAGAATTTCCTAGGTGCATGTCTCATGTTCGAACATGGCCCCTTCTCAAACCGCAAATATACGTGTGCGTTGGTCCTTAGCGAAGGTTGCCCATTTGCAAAAACTAGAAAAGCTAATTGATTACAGTTAAAGTTAAAAACTTAAAATCTATGATTTTATAACATATCATTTTTTTTTTCTAAAAAAGCAATATTATATTAATTAGCAAAAGCTTCGGCAAGATACCGAAGTTAAAATATTACATCAAATATTTAGGACTAATGCACCATAATAACAACGATAACTTAATCTTATTACAACGAGAGTAAAACCATAAAAAAATAGATAAATAATCAAGTTAAACACGTCTTGAATGCAATTTCCTACTTTCCTTAAACGTTGAGAGACGTCCTTTGTGCATATTTTCTTTTTGAGTTGAAAAGGGGCCCATGTATAGTTTTACATACACTTACAACTTTATTGCATGAAAATGAACAAAAACTCAAGTAATCGATGTACAACTTTTATTGCATCAGAAAGAGGAAAGACAGTTTTTTTGGTGCATGAATATGAAAGCATAGCAATGTTATGTCGATGCATAATTAACTTTTATTGCATGAATGAATAATTGAATACGAGAATGGACAGTTGTATGTCGAATTGTCTACGTATAGCTTTTATTGCATGGTAATTAAAATGCAACAGTCTTATCGCTTTAATGTTTATGTGTAACTTTTATAAACAATTTACGTCGATGTTTAACTTTTGAATAATTTGAAAGACAATTTTGCATAACTTTTGAGGGAGTTTTAAATTATGCAATTATGAACTCTCAATGATAAGAATATACAAAAGGCATACATGCAAATAAAACTTAATTTTTCACATACACTTTATTAAATTTACATTTTTAAAATCATACTATTTTGATGGTAGAAGCTTTGTAGTTCCGCTTGTTGCTCATGATATATCCATCTAAAATCCTCTCTTAATTATATATCCTTCTTAGAGGGTTGGCAACTCACCTCTTACTTCCTTTTTCACCACTCACTTTTAACCAATCACGTTATGTCACCTCAACTTCACCACTCACTCACCACTCATCCAAATTTCATTGACATCCGACCACTCAATTCACCACTCATTACCTTGTACATCTTATTTAAAACTTAAAATTATTTTAAACATTACACAATATATTATATATATTTTCTTTTAATAAGAGATTAAAATAAACTTATAATAATATTAATAATAATACTAATTATATATTTTCACCAAGAAGGTAGTTTATAAATATATATATAATAGTTTAGGGTTAAAAATAAAAATTTGTATATAAAACATCTAAAAGGTAAAAAATGTACAGGATATTGCTTCTTCTTTACGAGCAAATATATATATATATATCTATATCAATCACTTTCAGACTTTTAGAAAAAAAAAAGGTAAAAATGCAATTTTCAATCAAAAGAGCCGTTAACTTGCCTCGAGAACCACTCCCGCACAAGTTCGATCTCATGGTCTAGCCACTCAAACTCACACCACCACGCGTGGTGGAGGGTCGGCGGCGGTCTTGCGTGGTGGTGCCACTCCCACGATGCATCCAACTTCCATCCTATGCCGACTCAGCTGATTATGACACATAGTAAAAAAAAAAATTTCATGGATTATGCGGTCGTATAATAAAATTATCAAGGGGCTTAGGTTGATTTGTAATAGAGTATGTAAAATGACTAATCCTCTAAACAAAATAGCTTAAAAATCAGGGGTGTAGCTAGTAGGGGATTGGGGGGTGCTTAGCCCCCGCCAACCATTCATGTTTTTTATTGCAAGGCTAGCTCATAGCCATTTTATAGAAAGGTTTTTTTGAAGCAAGCCACCCCCATCCTATAAATGTATGATTTCTAGTCATGACAGGTCAAGTAAAACCTTTACATTTGGTACATAAAAGTAAAACATCGCAATAAATTCTATTTTAGTAACATTTTATTAAATGATTACGTATTTCACATTATATTATATACAACGATCAAGAAAGAAATATGGTTGAGCTCCCATCAACGTGAAATCTTGGCTCCGCCTCTACTAAAAATCCTCATAACACTCTAAGAAGTTGACATGTGATATCCTCTTTTTTTTTTTGAAAAGTATATTTCATTCACAACAACACTACTCCGCAATTACGGAATAGTAATATAATACAATTGAGTTCCAAAAGAGTTAGATTACAATAAAATCATTCCAATTTTCCCACGTAATAGACCCATTCTTCATCCTATTTTTGTATCATAAGAAACCTATAGATTTAATGTCATTTAAGGTCAAATTGCATAATGAGCATTTTATAAAACTTATGTTTAGTTTGCTTATGTTCTTTTTTGCAAAATACCATTTACGTTTGTTACACGTTTTCTCTCCAACACTCTTGAATCAACTATCCGGTTGTCATTATTATCATTATAATTTAAAAGTTCAATCAACCTCTAAACATCGAGTGGTTAATGTAAAATTTAATCTAATTTCGGATCAACTGTACTAATCCAAGGAGTTATTATACTTAGGTAGATTTATAAAAGCAGGCCCATCATGGATTTAAGAGGCCATGTGCGTCAATATAAATTAGGCCTCTAAATATTTTTTAATAATTTTACAGAGTCAAAAGTTGTTCTTTTTTTTTTTTTTTGGGACGATTTAAAACTCTGTAAAAGTTAAAATATTTATGAAAAAGTTTTATTTGGTGGTCAACATATATTTTTAGTTGGGTCTTTTTGGGCCACATGTTACTTTTCAGGTGGTTGTATTGGGCTGATTCTAAACTACTACTGTAAATACTAGAATGGACAATGGGCTAGATTGGTGAAATAGTCTAACAGAAGATACGAGTATCGGTTTCAACTTTCAACATAAATTTAGATATGTTTTTTCAGAAGACATAATCGAAAAAATTATTAAATTAAATCAAATAGAATAAGTTTTAAAATTATAATAATATTGATGCACAAATATTCATAGAAAGTAAACATATCTTTATATATAATAAAATTTTTTTAGAAACAATTATGATGTGTGATGTCTACAAATTTTTTTAAAATGTTTTTATTCTATTTATGATGTCATATTTGGTTAATAATCTTTTTAAAATTATTATATTATATTATATAAATAAAAAAGAATTGTGATAACATAAGAGTTTTAAAATTTATGTACTCTTATGCATTTTTTTAATTAATTATAACATCATCATATTAATTTTATAAAATCCTTCTTTTTATAAATATATCTCATTAATATAAATTTTTATTAAATGTTCACACTATTATGTAAGTTTTTAATCACCTTAATTTTTCGTTATAATAGGCAGAAAACTATAGTTCTTTTTGGATAGGTTTTACTTTTTTGTTTTTATCATCCGTATGTGTTTCAACATGTGTCCACAGCTGCACATGTTCTATTTCCCTTTAGTTTCGTTATCTACATAATAACTTATCATAATCTTTCAATTTATTTAACGTTGTTATTATACATTTTAACATGATAATATATTTTAAAACTACCCGGATATAATTCAGTTAATTTGTAAAACGTTTATAAGTTAACTCGGGTTAAACCTGGGGTGATTAGCTAGTATACCAATAAAAGAAAATTTTTACGATTGTAATAATCAATTTGTTATATTTTAATTTCTGTTGTATTTGAGTCAACATCATTTTTTAAAGAAAAGAGTGTATATTTATTATTTAGAGAATTGAGTGAAATTAGCCTAGTCACATTTGCTTGTTTAAACTACTAAACTTAGAATTGGTCGGACAGGAACTATGAGAATGTTCGTTACTTATCTTTTACATAAAATCAATAAATATAAATATTGCATCCTAAACAGATACATAAATATAATTTACTATTTTAGTGTAACAGATCCTTACGTTATGGGTCGGCCCACATCTAATCAACGGCCAGGATTCTTTTCCTTCTCTTCCACGCCAAACTCTTTCCCGCCTTTTTAACGGCGACGATTTTTCATAGTATAATTAACAAATAAAACAATTTTTTTTATATAAGATATTCATTTTTTCCGCCCACGTATTTTTATCCCACATTGCCTCCAATTTACCAATCTACCCTTTTATTGACGAGATTCCTTTGCCTAAATTCCAGGGTCTGATTTGTCAATTACTAGTCGACAATATTTCAAGTATTTACGTGAAAAACGAACTTTACTTAAATATATATTTTACCCACACCAAAATTTCATTATCAAAATCAAGATCCCAATTTTTCTAAATTATATTAACTAAAAATTAAATACAATTTAAAATTTTCATTCATTGATGACATTCATAAATTGTAAGCATGGTGTTGAAATATTTCCTTACCTTAATTATTTAATAATTTCAAGATTTCATATATTCCCCTGTTTTTGATCATCATAAATTTTATAATTTTATTGTTTCTATATGTGATTTAATTGTTTTTAATCTTAACCCAGATCACGATTTTACAGTAATTTTGTCTTAGTCTCATAATTTTACAGTGGGATTTTAATTTTGGGGAGGAATAGAACAGAGAAAAACAGAGTGTTCATTATTAGTTTTGTTATAATCCTTTTATAAATAATTTTAAAATATATATAATTAAATATGTCTGATAATCGGAGCAGTGAAAAAAATAATGGGGTTTCAAATTCTTCATGGAATCCTCCTGATTATAACATTGAAGGTACATATATGCATTAAATATTTATTCTATTTTTTGCATTGTTTTTTAATTGATTATGCTTAAATTTTATTATGTTTGATTGTTAAATTTTGTTAGGTTAATGTATTAATCTTTGCAGTGCTCTTTTTTTTTTTACTTTGATTCCTCTAAAATCTATATAAAGTTTGTAACTTTTTTAGTTTAAAAGTAAAAATATGATCATAGTGTTTCTTGATTTTGTGGAAGTTTGAAGCTTTATGGTGTTTGGTGATGTGAAATTGTACTTAGTTCATAGTTTGAATTTTGGAATTGTAGAAGGTATAAATAGGTTGAGAATTCAGGCAGATAGGAAAGAGGATGATGAAAGAGATTCAACGGGCTACCCGGATCGTCCTGGACAACCCGATTGCGTATATTATTTGAGAACCGGAAAATGTGGATATGGTGATGAATGTAGGTTTAATCATCCAACCTACAATGAGCAGGTAAACTGCTAAATACAGATGTATACTTGTACTTTTTAGTTACGAGTTTCGGTTAGGGAAGTGATATGTATACAAAAACGTTTGTGCATACACAACATGTATAAATTGTATACTGCATACTGTACAGCTTGATAAAGTTTAAATTTGTTGTGTGAAAAAATTTTGTTATGTACATATCATTTTTCGTTAAGGGAATGTTGTTTTTTGATGTGTTTTATAGAATACCATACAATAATTATCCCAAATAGGTTGATTTCGATG
This sequence comes from Erigeron canadensis, assembly GCF_010389155.1. Classification (NCBI taxonomy): domain Eukaryota; kingdom Viridiplantae; phylum Streptophyta; class Magnoliopsida; order Asterales; family Asteraceae; genus Erigeron; species Erigeron canadensis. The sequence goes on along the minus strand of NC_057763.1, from coordinate 30,987,067 downwards.
CGTTTTATAAGTAACCTTGTCGTTTTTTGGGTACAAAATCATAGGATAAACAGCATGAAAGTGATCATCCACGGCGAGTTGGAGAGCCAGATTGCATTGTAAGCTCTCGATCATTTAGAATTTATCTTTTTAGAAAAGGAACTGTATTAATATCTCTGATGAATGGCTTTGATCTCTTTAGTATTTTCTGAAGACGGGTTCTTGCAAATATGGATCAACATGCAAATATAATCATCCTCAAGATAGACATGGTCCTAGTCCTGTTGTGTTGAACATGATCGGGCTACCGATGAGACAGGTACCACTTTTTTAGTAATAAAATCTTGATTAACTGGAAATGTTATACTTCAATAAAGAACTTGTGTTACTATTCTAGGGACAGAAGCCTTGTTCTCATTACCTACGAACTGGATCGTGTAAATATGGAATTACATGTAAGTTCCATCATCCGCAGCCACCCCTAGACGGATCCAACACATCTCCTTCACAACCTTTGCAATATGCATCATCGGGTGCACCACCCCAAATTGGTGCTCAATGGCCATATATGAGTCCACAAACTTACCTGCCAATCGTTCTTCCTTCTTCTGGTACCACCCAAGGGTGGAGTGCTTACATGGTAACTTTTTTTTTTCCCTATATTTTATGTCTAGTAGCAGAACCCAAAATATATATTTGGAACTGTTAACCACTTCTATTAGGGGTTTACTTGTATAAAAGTGTAACATTCTTTGTGCTCAAATGGTTTGTTGGGTTTGTAATCTTTAGGATAATATGAGCCCACTAGTCTCGGCAAACGGTTCAAGTTCCATGGACCATATCTATCCATCACCGAGTTCTCATCTACCCGAGAGGCCCAGTGAACCAGAATGTCGTTATTTCATTAATACCGGAACCTGCAAGTATGGATCAGATTGTAAGTATCATCATCCAAGGGAAAAGATGGTTCAATCTCCTGCTACTTCTTTGAGCCCGTTTGGTTTTCCTTTACGACCTGTAAGCTATACTCACTTTAACAGTGTCCTTATGAATTATGCTTGTGTAGTGACTGATTGATGTCCAAATTGCAGGGGCAAACTGTGTGTTCATATTATACTCTATACGGAACGTGCAAATATGGGTCAGCTTGTAAATACGATCACCCTGTGGTGGTATACTCGTACAATTATAACATGGATTTGAATAGTCACCCATACTTTCCCTCATATGGTGGAATGAACTCACCTATACTGCATTCATCCGAGTCATCTCCTTCAAAATCATCAAAAAGTTCGGGCTGCACAACTGAACCAACAAGCAATGGGAAGTTATGTACAGATGAATGCTCTGGTGAACATGTCGAGTTCACTCATTCTTCATCACATAATCAGTCTGATTAAAGCTGGATTATTTCGTTTTTTTTTTTATGTTTCTTGATTTTGTTAAACAGATACCAATGATCACTGCAAGTAACCCCCTTTTGATGGGGTTGTTTTTGGTTGTGAATAAAAGGAAATGTAAACTTTATCAGTGGTGTTTATGCATTTTTATTTTATAATCTGTATTTTGTGGTTGATTTGCACATGTAATTAACCAAAAACTAATCATGCCATCTAAACATGTTATTTAACAAGTCTGGTACACAAAGATACTTGTTTGCTGAGACGGGTCTTTTCTAAGGATTCAGAATCCTTTTAAGTGTTAGTTTAAGCTGCTTTAGGGAAAAGCAAAGTGACCATGGTACAAGGGCCAAAAATATTTGTCTACTAATATTCGACCATGAAATTACTTGTATGTCACAATCTCCTGTCTTTCTCAGGGACTAAACAAATGGTGCCACAAGCGTATCAGTATGGTGAAGCATCTAACAAGTCTACCAAACTAACCGGTTAATCTCAATGATGCTAATCCGCAGTACTGGGATGATGCCACATGCAGTTTGAGTCAAAAAAATACACAAAATTATGAGGCAAAACGAATCCTTGTCCAAGTTGTTAATCCATAGGTAAAGTTCTTATTCAGACTATTTTTGTTTTCTCTCTTTGTTTTACTAGGTTTCTAAACGGCTCTATAATGACCAATGAATACCATTGCATCGCATAGCAATTATATATCCTAAACACAAGATGTCATTGTCTTAGTTTTTGGATCTTTTTGTCCCATATATGCAACTTTTGACTAGACTTGTATTATAGAGAGAGGTCTAAGAGGAGTCACAATGTCTGCTTCATCATCAACCCATAATTAGTCTTTGTCAGCATCATATTAGAAAAATCTCCTCCCAAATAATTAATCCCTTACAACATCCCCTATACAATCATTAATTGATGCTTTAGGTATCATTCACCAAGTGAAAATTACATTAAAATGTGACTTCAAGTACTTTAGGTGGATTTTTGCTTAGGTAATCTTGTATGTTCAACGATTCTGCATGTCATGTTAGCGTTACATCACATGAAAAAGAATTGAACATAGATAAAGTTATATAGATGAGCCAGCTACTACGTTAAAGTTATTGACCGGGTAAAGAAGGACCAGATTACATTTTATCGAACTTTCAAAAAGTTAGTTATCTCTTTGTAGGCAAAAACAAAGTTCTTACCTAACATTTCACCTAAATTAAGTTTATGGCCTCTTTATGCATAACCAATGTTTTAGATACCATTTGATGATAACGAAAGATGGGACTCGTATTAACCATATAATATCACGACGTACATACATGATATTAATGTTGGGGATATTCGAGATAACAAACAGATAACCGGATACAAATCAATCTTTGAAGGCACGTGATCGCTTTCAGATTGAATCAATTTGGTGGTTCACCCAAACTATTCAATCGGATACAATCAAAGATTAAGAATTTTCTGTGTGGATGTGTTTGAGAGAGAAGGAACTAGAGAAAAATAAAAGAATGATCAGAATTTTTTTCATACGGGACATATATTGATATATATATCTGTTGGCCCATAAAACTGCATAAACGGCAGTTAACAATATGGGTTTTTCGAGTTGCCACATTTGGTCCCTCAAATTGCCACATTTTTGAGTTGCCACAGCTCGACCCCAGCCAGGGGCTCTGCCCCTTGGACCCCGCTAGGGGCTGCCGCCCCTTGGACCCCGCTCCCAGGGGCGCTGCCCCCGAACCCCCGTACCTTAGGGGCTTCGCCCCTAAGGTCATAACAAATTCAAATAGGCGTGCACTCCGCACCACCAATCCTATATGATGTATTATTATGACGTTATTGATCAAACAAGTTAACCCAATTACACTAAAATATCCAACAATTAATATTCTTTCCTGCCTTTTGGTGCAAAGGAAGTTCTTTTCGGCGAGGGAACGTGAGTTTCTTGAGCTTCAAAGAAGCTTTCGATAAAAGTAGATGCATTTTTGCATACCAGAAATGGTTGCAAAATAAAGCGCTTGTAGAAAGCTTGAAGAATAGATCCTTTATGTTTATTAGAGCTTATATGAAATACATTCTTTATAGTTTTTAATGATTACCATATGAGTGAGACATTCACATCAGTTCGACAAAGAATAAACTAAGACAAGGATTAAAGTAACAAAAGGCTTGGACCACTTCTCCTAAAAATTAACTTCCTTAGAGCTAATGATTTAGTATTTAACAAGATAATTAATTAACATCCATTGCTGACTTGTAGGTCTTAGTCGAAATTTCTAATTTGGCCCGACAAACATGAACTTCACCCCAAGCTGCAACGTATTGGATATGCAACTTAGCGAGTTTTCACAATCTGAATTCCTGCAAGAAGCCAACTGCAGTAAAATTGTAAAATAAAATTTTCACCAGTACCTGGTTATAACAATATCAATGAAAAATGGTAGAGGTAGTAATTTTGAATCTTTTAAGTTATGAATGGCTTGATCTATTTATGTTAGGTAAACTCATTTAATTTTGATGTTTTTTGTTTTACCTTTTTTTTTAGACTTTCTATGCATTGTATGTAAAAGGGTGAAAAAGAAAGCAAGAGATAATCTACATATTATCTTCAAACATCATAAGTTTGCTAAAATCGCAAGGAATAGTTTTCAATCTTAAATTGCAAGGTACGCCTTGCGAGGTTTGCAATTTTGTACAAGATTTTGTAGGAAAAAGAATACATGTTAAAATTGGTTTAAATGGATATAGTTCTAGACTTTTAGGATACCAAGTTATTTTCTCAATAAGTTTTGAAATAATATTGCATTCTTAAATCTTACACTTACGTTCATCTATTTTAATGCATTATTTATGCATATAGTTTCACACGCAATTTCCTTGCTAGGCCCAACAGCTTAACTGACTTCTTGTTTTCTATTAAAATTAAAACTGAGTTTCCATTTTAGCCCATCATCTGCGATATGGACCATTGGCTTTTGGTTCCGTCTATTCTTAACGGGGTGTTCGGCCTAATATATCAAAAAGTTCATATTATGTAGTTATTGTGTTCTGAATTTTATAAAAGTTTCAAAGTCTTGGCTTTTTGCTGATTAGCTTTTTAACTCTTTAAAAGTGTAATAAGCACCTCAAATAATCTAATACAAACACGCACAAAATGCTTTTTAGCTTTATGAAAACACACTAATATAAGCTAGTAAACATTCTTTAAATAAGTTTGGCCAACACCCCCTTAGATTAATTGATATAAAAATGTTTTTTTTTACAAACAGATTCTTAATTTCTTAATAAGAATACATGTAAGCAATTAAGTTAACTTATTTTGTCTTTCAATTTTTTTCTATTTAATTGTTAATTAGACCATGTGTATACATAGACTATAGTGTTTGTAAGTGTAACATATGAAACTAAGCTGAACTGAAGATAATAAAGTTGCATATTGAAGATGGAAAACAATGGTTGGATAATTTAGTTACATTACATTGTGCACAATATTAAAAATTTCTTATGATTAATTAAGGTGTTTGCTCTAACCTAATTTACTATCTTAGTTTAATTTCTTTGTGTTAATTGTAAAATCTAGTATGCATCTCAACTACACACAATCACACATAGTATGATCAGTATATTTGGATTTTGGACCACCTTACGACGTCCCTCAAAAAGTATGTGAATGTGACGGGGTATACAACATTTTTTAAGACAATAATAAACATATCATTTATCTTATATGAAAAATGACATATCATTCTAAAAATTACTATTAATCTAAATTATAATTTTGCTAACCGGGCATATATTTGGTTTAATAATTTTGGGAAAGAAGGAATTAACCACTTTCATTTCTGTTTGGGAATTTATAAATCGGGTATTAAACAGGCCATCAATCTAATGTAATATCAAATCGACTAAAGTTGTTTGCTTTCAAAACCCGTTATCAACTTATCATTGTTCATTCAAATACCAAACCGAACAACCCTTTCGTTAATAAGTTAACCTGACTTGACAAGCACCGACAAAAAATCTAATGTTGGACAAAAACTCACCAGCATCCTACTTAATTATTGTATGTGTTATTGTGACAAAAATGATAAAATATCATAACTTGAAAGGCATATGTAACATTATCACTTGGTCACTATTTAAAGATGCACATATAAATTTGTTCAAACCAAATTACAAATAATTCCCCGTGATTTGCAAAAGTATTACCTATATTTTATACTCTTTCCTTTATTACAAGGATTGGAGGGACATATGAATATTCGATACAATTAATAGAAGGGGCAATATATAGTGTATTATTCGTACATACACTTGAATTGTAATCACAGAATTGAAGTAAATGCATAGACAAGTAGAGGACTCGTTGGTGCACCTAACATCAACTTCAATTTCATCATAATAATACTCCACACATTACATGCCCCAATGACCATGAGCATCATCAATTAGTCAATGGCCGGGCTTCTGCCTTCGTGTAGGTCATCCCTTATTCAACATTCATAGCTTATAATTATAACCTAACTATTTTTATAATTGATTTCCAATACCAGAAGAATGTAAAGCTAGCTACATGTATGTCTAGATAAGATTCATTTTGTAATATATAAGAGGAAAGTCACTTAATTACAATGCAAAAAATTAAGCAGCTAATAAAGGTATTACACACCTTCTGATGATTATATTACAAACTATGTAATATATATATATATATATATATATATATATATATATATATATATATAGAATTTCCTTATTTTGAGAACCATTTTTTTTGTAAGAACCATGAGAACTCTTAGATAATATACTTGTTCACATGTTTTTTTGCTCATTCACATGTGAAATGATATAAAAAGATATGTTGTAGAAGAAACTTTTTTATGAAACCTTCAAAGTAGCTTTTTATGAACTTGTGAATGAATTTGTTCACATTTTCTGTTCACATGTGACAAACGGCTATATGTAAGGTTTTGAAAAAATATTTCTTCTGCAACATATTTTTTTATAACGTTTCACATGTGAATGAACAAAAAAACATGTAATCTAATAAAAATGTTTATGTTGAGTTATTTTCATCAAAAATAATGGTACCTTTATCAGCCTCCATTTAGACGTCATTAATGTATTTTGTCGTTCTTTCAAGTTTGTAGCTTATAAGCAAGGTCATCTCAAGCTCGTTTAAGTCCATACGAAAGTTAATTAGAGCCTTGTAGATATATAAACATTTTACGAATTCTTTTTCTTTTGGTATCTAATAACTTTTCGAAACTTTCTTGTTTTGCTTAGTCTTTGATAAAGTTAAAAACTAGTTTCTTATTTTCAATTGGCAACATAATGAAAGAAAAGAAGCCTAGTCAACACTCAACGCACATACACACAAAATGACTTAAATGTATGATACATAAAGCTCGAAGTTAAACTATCTTACCTTTACAACTTATAAATTGAGTTGTCAAGTTCTCGATAGTTGAGGCTGACTTGAAATTCTATTAAGCCCACGTGAAAAGAAAAATTGGGCCACCAAGATGATGTTATATATTGTGGTGCATTATGCACCATTAACACGCTAAAGATATTTGAAACATATCAAGGATGTGCACATGCTTTTTGGGTCTTTCATATTCTGTTAGATTTTATATATATGTACCTTTTTCTTTTAATGCGATGCTGTTTCGTATAGTCGTAATAGAGCCCTTTTACTTAAATTATCGGTGCAATAATCCATAAGAATATGTTGTAGAAATTAAAAGAACCTAGGAGAAGCTAATGTACTTAAACGATAAACATTTTTTTAAAACATACACATTTGACTCAACGACATTCTTTTTTCATATGTTCAACTTCAAGTATCGAAGAAACACGAAAAAACCACTATTTTCATCTTGGGAACATCGCTTTCATATTCGGATTTGATCTCAAAACCTTAAAGTCTCAAATCCTACCAAGTATTAACCCATGTATAGATAACTAGTGACGTACCTTAAACAACATACATTATGCGTTTGTCATATATACTGAATTCAATTTAAAATAAAATTCATAGATTTACATTATATTTCAAACAAAATACATTATGTGGTGTATGTCTAATGCGGTGACGGTGGCGGCAGTTTGGTGGTGGTGACGGTGATTAGTGTATCTATTGATGTAATGTAATTGATACAATAAGTAGTTTAGTTATTTTAAAAGTTAATAAACTAATAGTGTAAATTACTTTATTTAGATTATTTAGGTGTTTTGGTAAAAATGTTTAAATTATTGAATAAAAAAAGAGTGTGATTTTTTTTAAAAAAGAAAAGAATATTTGTGTAATATCGAAAAAAAAAATATCAATATCTGCAGAAATAAAGGGTCATAATTTTTATAAGTAGGTATTAGCAAGGTACTCATGCAATGCAATGGTGGTCGTGTGGTGACGGTGTGGTGGTGGGGGCGACTATTGGTGGAGGCGGCGTTGACGGCTGTAGATAACTGATGTAAAGGATTAATGGAGATATTTTAAAAAGTAAAAGACATTTAGTAAAACTGGAAACAATCTTTCTACCTTTAATAAGAGTAAGATTGTCTACATCTCAACCTCCACATACACCGTTAAAAACGGTATTAAGACCCAAACTCATGAAAATCGGCATTGAGAGTTAGTTTACTTTTATAGTATAGATAGATATGAATAATTGGAATGTAAGCAATTTTATACAAATTGTCATAATATGTATCGAACTTCAATCATTTGCATTGTATGTAATGAACTTTCAACTTTTGTGCATTGTATGTATTCGTGTATATGCGACAATCATATAGGCTACCCCTTGTAAGTTTTTTATTGGTCAGATACATACAATGCACATAATTAAAGTCTGATACACACTATAACAATTCATGTAAAGTTTATTCCCTTATTGCATTCTAAATACCCTCTATATAGAACTCTTTGAATTACTACTATTTCATATCAAATAACCATCTAGTCGTATATATCACAGTCTTGCCACATGTTGTGATTAAAACCCCATAATACTAATTAACACTCCCTTAAAAGCTATTTATTCCTTAAGATTTTTGATATCTAGACCACACCTACTATTTGTAGTGATAGTCGTTGCAAATAGTGCGGGCTCCCCTGTCTGTAATGGCAAATCTGACAAAAAAATAGCGGACCCCCTGTCAATAATCGCTGCAAATAGTTGGATATGGACAAAAACACCACTATTTGCAGCGATAAATAGTCTGATTTAATTACCAAAAAAGTGGTCGGGATACCAGCCGCCTTTTTAAAGTTGTATCCAAATGATTGACGAATATTAAGGTTTTAACTTTTAACACATTTAAAAGTAGAAAAAGGTGAAACCATTAAAGCTGGTAAATACGAAATACGAGTAGCTAGTACGAGTATATATATTTTCTTTAGTTGAGTTTGACTTTAGACTAATATTGTCGGCGGCAGACAACACAAGGCCCACCGGACCTCTTCCTTATTTAGAGGAGACCCATAAAAGAGGAGAAAAAAAAAAAAAAAATCAAAGAGAGGGAAATCAAAGCAAATCTCACCACCGGTGCTTGCCCCACCGCACTACTACCATCCACTGCCATCTAATTCCTCCACCGACGCTCTTAATATCCGATTTGCCATAATTTAAATTTTTGACGCCTTCTATGAGATTTTAGTAGACATTGTTATTAACTTATTGTATTACGAGTACATAATTTAAAGGAAAACAATACTAACAATTGTGGATCCAGAAATACGTCAACAATTTAGCTATGTGAAATTTTAATTTTAATCTAATAACTCAAAAGAAAAAAAAAAAAAGATTGGAACTCCCTGATCCCATGTACCAATTGAGAATCACTAATTTCTCGTTAGGTTAGTGTCCAAATAAATCTCATCAACTTTAAATTCCCTGATTATTTCAAATTTACCTTTGACAAAACTCGAATCAAAATCCTTCTTGAGAAATGACGGCTGATGACCAGTCGCCACAATAACTCAAAAAAAAAAGAAAAATATTAATTATTTATAACATAGATATGTATCACTTAAAAAGTTAGTATGGTAATATCCACTAAACACATTCATAGGGATGAATCAATTTTTTGAGATAATTACAAAATATGTTTATATGACCATTCATACTTTTTATTAATTATAGTTTTGGACTTTTAGGATTATGATTTTAGAGCCCCGTCATAACATTGGTCTAAAAGCGTTGACTTTATGTTGATTTTTTTTATTTATCAAAATTGTTAACTTTTTGACCAAAAGTATAGATAGAAATCAAATGTCAAAAATTAAAACCGTAATTTATGAAAAATAAAAATAAAACCTGCAATTTCTAATAAAAATGATTTTTAAAATAACTTCAATTTTTTCAAAATAAAGACCTGACTTAACTTGATGAATCTCATTTTATTTTAACGATAATTGTATTTTTAAATTGTCTTTGGCCAACTTCATTTTTCTAGTATGGAGTGTAGGTTATGAAGACCATCAAGAGAAATAAGCTCATATATTATAGGTGAAAAAGATCTTTTAATTCAACATATGTGTAACTTTAATTTTTTGTCACTTGCTTGTAATACTCATTATTTAGGTTATTAGGTATTTGTATTTCATCTTAATCATCTTAACCTTAATCTTAATATATACTATAAGACAGTTGAACTAATGACTTATTAACCAATCAAATTGTTTAATTTTATCAAATTGACTCTCGCTTATGTTATCATTTAGATTAACTATGAATTAAAAATCCTAATAATCATTATCCAAATATATTATTATATTAATATTTATATTAATTTGTAGAAAAAAAGTCTAATTAATTTACACTTTTTTGTTTTTCATCAATAATTTATAATTTTGAGCCCTGAAAATTTAACTCATATATTTTCAACCATCAACTTAAGAAGTTTTTTTATATATATATTTATTTTTAATAATCAACATGATAATTTTTTTTCTAGAACGACAATATTTATATATTTAGTTTTTTAAAGTTATAATTGTCACTTAAATAAAAAGTTTTAATTGTTATCAAAGAATATGAAAACAATCCTAATTGTTATCTAATTATCATAGGACAGGTGAATGAAAATAGACCTATTCGTGTATGTCCTGCATCATGATCAATCAAATACATATACTTGAATGTTAAGTACATGATCACAAGTATATTTACATTTTAACTGTTATTATTGTACTACAATTTACAAAGTATAACACTTAGAATCTTATATCTCAAAATTATAAGCTATTATGAACTAAATGTATAACGATCTAATATTGATTATATCGTAAATCCCGTGTCCAGTGTTAGACACGGGTCTAAAATCTAATTTATAGACTAAACGTGAGTTTTAATTACTAGGCGGTCGACATTAATCTCACTATCATGCATGTCAATTTAGATTAATAATATTAATTTAAGTTTCTTTTCCTAAATTGCTGCTATTAATAGTTCAGTGATAAGACATCAAGAACCGATGATTAAGGTATTATCCCATGTTTAACAATTTAAAGTGGTGGATCAAGTCTATATCGCATATCAATGTGTCCTTTTCAACCCCAAGTAATGACAATCCATCTATAGCCCTCGTAATAATAAGGAAAATGTTTAAATTTTCAAGTTAAAGTTTCTACGGCTTAAAATTAATGCATTATTATAATTATAACTAACGATTTTTAATCCATGTTTGCTATTTTTGTCTCGACTGCCGACTCGTATGTTTCTGTTTCGAATGTCATAAAATTGTGATATCTTATTGTCTGGCCTTGCCTTGTCTTTGGTCTTAGAGATTTCATAATTTTTTAATCTAATCTAATCTAATCTAAAATATTCACACGAAGACGAATCTTTTAAACGATAACAACCAAGAGTATGAATTTCACTATGGATCAAGTCGTGCTACCCTAACTTCCTTGTGGTCCCTAATGTGGAGAATAAATGAATAATTATGGTCATCGTATTAAGGACTTAAAGTTGATTAATATCTAAAGGGACTCATTTAGGCCTCACGGAGTGGGCTGTGGGCTCCAAGCGGGCTGGGGTTGGATGGGTTATAAGCCAGGCGCGGGTATGTCTGTGGGTTGAGAGATTCGACCGTTGAACGGTCAAAAAAAATGTGGGGCCCAGCGAGTGATGATGCAACAACTACTTAACAAAAAATTTTTTTCCCCCTTATTTAAACCCATTTCTTTCAAACCTATAACCACAAACAACTAAATATACATTTTACACACACTTTTCACACAAAACCTTCACCCCAAACACCTCACTTTTATCACAAAATGGATTCATCTTCCTCCTCGTCTTCATATTGTGTTGTCTACCAAAACCTTCACCCCAAACATCTCACTTTTATCATAAAATAGATCTTGATAACCTGGGGGTGTAAACCGTACGAAAAAGATTGTTATCTACCAGATCCAGTTCTTGGAGATTTAGGGCCTTCAGATCTATAGGTTGTGTAAGAGCAACAAAGAAATCTTTAAATATAAGGTTGCGTGAAGGCAGCGAAAAGATCTCCATATGTGGGAAGAAATCTTCGAGTCTTGAGAAGAGATGTTTAATCTTAGAGGTATAAGGTCGTGGCCAATGCGGAAATTGTGGATCTTCTTAATTCGGGCGTAAAAGGCTGCGAAAAATATGGATCTTTGGAGTTTGGGCCTTCAAAGGCTGCGAAAAATTTTGGATCTTCAAGAACTGGGCATTCAAAAGCTGAGAAAAATATGAATCTTTTCATTCTGGGCCTTTAAAGGTTGCGAAAAATTTTGGATATTCAAGATCTGGGCCTTCGAAGGTTGGGAAAAATATGGATCTTCAAGATCTGGGCCTTAAAAAGACTGCGAACTATGTAGATCTTTTCGATCTAGGCCTCCAAAGGCTGCGAAAATATAGATCTTTTCGATCTGCTAGTTATTTTATCGATTTTTGTTCCAGCGTACATTTTGGGAGGGGAATCTCACTATAGGGAATCTAAAATACCCGTGAGTGGTATTATTTAATTTTTTTTAAGGGGGGAAATAAATTTTTTTTTTTTAAAGGTTTTTCTCTTTTTAGGGTAATCCGTGATGGTAGAGAGTGGGTGTGCCATGGATGGCGCCAATTGTTTGTACAACCGATTTGGGATGTTTGGGGTGATTTGGTGGCGATTTCCTGTTGGTAGGATTGTTTCTCCCTTGTACGCCGGTCAAAGTGTGTTTTAGATTGTTTAGGGTTTTCCCCATGATTTTGATGATCTTTATCTCTTTTTTTTTTCCTTCTCCTTTTATAGTGCAAATATGGCTTGGAAGAGAGGAAATAAGATGAGAATGAATCTCCTATTGCTGGTGGAGATTTCATCTAATTTAGGAAGCGATATGACAACATTTATTCGTGTTTATCCTTTCAGCTAAGACTCTGTGAAGTCTGCGTGTAGTCTGCGTCTAGCGTCTTTCAGGGTACTGATGGTCCAGGTGGGTACGTCATCATGTTCCGACTTCTCTTTCTGACTCATCATGGGGGAGCACTATTCAGTTTTTCCAAACGGTTTTAGACGCGTATGAAGACACTGGAATACCGACACCCGTAGGTACATCGATCGAAATCGGGTCGAAGCTCACGAAACACTAATGCGTGACTATTTTGTTGAAGACTCAAAGTTCAACGAGCCATTTTTCCGTCATCGTTTTCACATGAGCCAAAGGTTGTTTTTGAAGGTCTCATAAATATGTCGTTTATGGTGCGTTCATACTAATGTCCTAAAAGATTTGCTTTTCCAATGTGTAGATATATATAGCGTTGCCAAGTTCCCTCACATTTGCATATGACAAGATTCGAACCCTTATCCCCCTATAAGAAAACCTTAAGTGGAAAATTCCTTAACCACTAGGCTATCACCCTAATGGCTTGTTTGTATAATATAAAAATACATTTTAAGAATATAAAATTTTAGTAAAAATAATACCATATAAAACAAATATATAGTTACCTCGTTAGAATTTTCGGATTGAAAGTGTGCAATTAACTTCTAGCAGTAGTGCTTTCAATTGAGTTTCAAGAACGTATCTTTGGAAGCATCTTTCTGATCACGGTGGAACAACGAGCAAGTAGTTAACTTTTTAAATATCGAAAATTTCTATATTATTGATGGCATTGTTGTTAACTCATTTGATTGGTTTTTTGATGGATTAAAAAAAAATCGATTAAATTGGATATTGTGCTTATAATTTATTCCTAGCTAGCACCTTACAGGTTTTATCATATTTATTCTGTTTCAAAAAGTATATGAAAAATATCAACCCGTTGTCACATACGGTGGCTATTCTTAATTTTATGGGTAAACTTCGTATATGTCATTACAAAGCTTTTAATATTAGCCTTTACTATTGCGGATTGCCTTGATCAATTAATGGGACATTCTAAATTTACGTCTTAAAGATTTAAAATGAGGGTCACATCGAAAATAAAATGACATTAACCTATGGAATATACTTTAGACCACCAATCCACTGCTGCATAATAGACAACTACTCCGTATTAAATTAATTTTTGTTTCTCATACTAGAAAAAGGTACTCATGCGTTGCGACGGTGATGAAATGGCGGCGGCGGGAACGGGTGGTGGTGGTGAGCGGCGATGGTGGCCGCGCCGCCGGTAAATAGTAGAAGTTATTGATGTGATGTGACTATGATGTGATGTGACTATGATGTGTGGTACATCATGCATTAGAATGTGTATTAGGAAAAAAGAAAAATGTAAAAAGTGTTAAAAATTAATTAAGGGTAATTTGGAAATAATGAAAAAATGCTTAATTTCTTAATCCAATATATTTTATAAAATTCGAAAATAATTTATTTCCCTGTGAAATATTGTTTCTTATGTCGCCTTTTTATTGACCCCCATCGAAATATTCAAGAGTGCAAGTAAACAAACAATATTGGAATATGGAAAAAACGGTAACTATATTTATTACCCTTTTTACATGTCTCGTGTATAAATTATCATTCTTCTTCCCCACTTTATATAAACTGAATGAATTCCACCACACACATTCCCTCTAAATTCCCCCTCTCACACTCCTTTCTTCACTCCTAAATTCTTTTTTAGGAGTGAAGTCTCTCCACATTTCACTTCTCCCTACTTCCCATTTTCAAACATAACCGAAATTTTTTAAAACAAACTCACATAAAAATGGAGAAGAAACAGACAGCATTATTAGTATCAATAGCAAACATTTTCTGCTTTATTATATCTTTCTTCTCCATTTTCCCATTTTCAATTTCCGCACCATCACATAACTATTCTGATGCCCTCACTAAATCCTTGCTTTACTTCGAAGCCCAACGATCCGGTCGTCTTCCGTACAACCAACGTGTCACTTGGCGCGACAATTCAGGACTAATGGACGGTCTTGAACAAGGGGTACGTCATTATATCACACTAACATTATAAAAAAAATAAAGCACATTATACTAACCACATTATGTTATGGACAAAAAATGTGAATAATCATAAGTGGTGTTGCTACTAGGCTTTTTTAGAAAAACCACATTATTACCATAATTATTATTTTGGTACTCAGAGAATTCATCATAGTACTACTTTTTATGTTATGGTATGTTATATTTACTTTTTATTTATTTATTTGTTAGGTGGATTTAGTAGGTGGATATTATGACGCGGGTGACCACGTCAAGTTTGGTCTCCCAATGGCATTCACGGTGACAATGTTGTCGTGGAGTGTTATTGAATACGGTGAATATATTGCCAATGTAGGCGAGTTAGAGCACGCAATCGAGGCGATTAAATGGGGAACCGATTATTTCATTAAAGCTCACACTAGTCCTCACGTGTTATGGGCCGAGGTAGTTTGATATGTAAATAAAACAACATTATATATTTATATAGTTGTATACTGTGCATTTATTTTTTATCAATGATGTTGTGTGATGTACATGTTATTTTTATGGAATTGAGTTGTAGTTATTGAAAACGTGACAGGTGGGTGATGGTGACACGGATCATTATTGTTGGCAGAGACCGGAGGACATGACGACGTCAAGACAAGCGTATAAGATTGATGAGAACCATCCAGGGTCGGATCTTGCTGGAGAGACTGCGGCCGCTATGGCCGCAGCCTCCATTGTGTTTAAAAAGACTAACCCCCATTACTCCCATTTGTTGTTGCATCATGCCCAGCAGGTATCCAAATAACGCTAATTGCCTTATTATTGGTCAAAATGACAATTATACTTGGACACATTTTGCAATTATATATAAGTTAATGTGTTAGAAAAAAGTATTGGTAACTGAAGTTAACTTATACGAGTAATTTATATGATCATTGTTAACCGTAATACTGTTTTGTTGCCATTTCTTATAGTTTCATATGGGTAGAGAATTTAGAACATTTTTTTTCCATCCAAACTAAATATGCATATTATACTCCACAATCCATACTGTATAAAGTATACATTGTTGTAAATAACAACTAAATATTATTCCCCTTTTCAGATTTACTGACATAGTAGAAATTTAACCTTTTGTGCATCTATATGAACATTTTGGGCAAACTTGTAAAACGATTTGTATTCGGAACTTTTTGTAGTTATTCGAGTTTGGGGACAATTATAGAGGCAAATATGATGAAAGCATGGGAGTGGCAAAGAATTACTACACATCAGTTAGTGGCTACAACGACGAACTATTATGGGCCGCAATGTGGTTGCACAAAGCCACCAATAACCAGCGTTACTTAACTTATGTGATCGATAATGCACATTTATTCGGTGGCGTTGGGTGGTCCATAACTGAGTTCAGTTGGGATGTCAAGTTTGCGGGTATTCAAGTCCTTGCAACTCAGGTACAATTAAAACACGATCATATAGATATGAACCGTCCTTTATTTCCATCTACTCGCACATGAACTCTTGTGTTTGCCATTTTTGTCGACTTTGATTTCGATTTAAAGTTGTTGTCCCATTAGTTTAGCCAAAATCGGTATGTTTTTTAATGGGACAGCAATGGTCAGTTCATTTGAAATCACACATACAAACATAAAGTTAAAGATGATTGAAAAAAAGAAAAGAAGACAGTACATTTTGATTAATGTAATAACATGTGTTTTTATAAAAACAAATGAATGAAACACCAAAGATGTCATTTTCGGTATTTTAAATTTAAGTATGTCCTTTAATTCTGTTTGGAGGTTTTGTTGTAGGTTCCTTTTTAGAAATGATTCCTGATTGTCAATTGTCATATATGATTGTTCTGAAGGCAAACATCAATTTAATGTAAATATACAGAGTAACATTGACCAAAGCGACTCAGTCACTGTAAACTTACAATAAAAGTAATCTTTGAATCAAACGACCCCTAAAACTTATGACATGAGAATATGAAACGAAGATTAAATTAAGGTAAAATCCCGACATCTAAACCTAAAGAGCGCAATATTAGTATTCGAGGACAATATTTTAGTTTCTAAAGTCTCGTAGAGATACATAGGCGTGTCTTGTGTCTTTTGTAGGCTTTCTTTTTGTGACTTTTTCCACATCTTAAATTTCATTCAAATCAACAGATAGAAAAGCATAAATTTGAATAGTCACTTTAGAATAGGTTTCTGCTCTTCCTTTTATCTTCACACTACAAGAGTAGGCATACTCATCATAGAATTGAATTTTAATGATCCTTACTCCAATACTCCTTGCCTTTTATACCTTAAATAGAGTTTGATTGCATTCTCTCTAACTTAAATAGGGATAAAGCTGTCTATTGAGACCCATAACCCGTGGAAAACGTTGTTAGGACTTAGGAGTTCCTTTACTTCCCTTTTTTTTTGATGTGAGAATACACCACAAAAGTTTGTTGCGGCAGGAGAGCTCTGGCTCATGATTCTTTGAATCCAACTGACCCTCTGCCTTATTCTTTGAACCTATTTAACCCTACGCCAAGGACGACGCCCTAATTATACAGGTTGATTTGTTAACTAATGAAGATATTAAATTGATTACTCTAAAAAACTCAAGCATTAAACTTTTGGGACTTATATGAATCTTTCTGACTAACCAATTCAGAGTTGTAGAACCAATAATAAATATTGATGGATTGGTAAGCAGTACAAATACAAATATGTGGGGGTCATATTATGAAGCACATGGAAGATGATGCTTTTGTCTTTGCCAAACGTCAAACAAATGTGGTGTAGAGGTGGCTAAAGCTTCTAGCTTTCACTTCTTTATGCCCCTCTCTACCCATTCTACTGTTTTTACTTTTTACATACCCTTTAAATCATTACTGTAGTTTTCTGTTTTTTAAACCTTTCTTACATAAGCTGATAGACTTGATGGGTCAGGAGACTTTGGTAAAAGTAATACTCTAGTATGCATATGGGTAAAAATGTGAGATTAATTTATACAAAATTACATAATGATGATTGCTAATTAGTGTACTCTTTAACATAAAACTTTAAGTGCCATTATAGCTGAGTAACAATGGTCAAACTCATTTCTATAAAGTTAAGCAATAAAGTAAGGTTGAGTTTATTTTAACTTTGAATTCAAAATATTCAAATAGTAGAGATCAGTTGGTCCCAAACTTTATTATGTGCCTCCCAAATTGGGTTATAGGATCTTGGTTGTATAATAGCAATTGATTAGTTTTGAGATTAAACTACCTAAATATTGGTATAATAATTTTGAATGAAGTATATAGGGGACCCTTTAGACAGACAATCCCATATGGCATGTAGTCTTTGTGGAAATGATTACATCCTTTGTGGAAGTAATATGATTTTCATTTTGATTACTTCCTTTTGTTTTCCTCCATCATAGTAATATGATTTTCATTATACCAAGGGGAACATTACCTTTTCTTTTCTTTTTTTACTTATAACAAAGTATGCTTGATTTTATATATATATGCTTTTGATGTTGTTTTTTGTTGACATTTTGGATGAATCTTGTGCAGTTGCTTATTGATGAAAAGCACATGAAGCATAAGCACATATTAGAACAATACCAATCTAAAGCGGATTACTACATTTGTTCATGTCTAAACAAAAACAACGGTACAAAGCACAACGTTGCTTATACTCCTGGTGGTCTCATCTATATTCGACAATGGAACAACATGCAATATGTTTCCTCAGGAGCATTCTTGACGATGTTGTACTCAGATTTACTTACCAAATCAAACCGAAAAGAGCTCAAATGCCACGGTGGAGAAGTAACTCCTCAAGATCTTCTACAATTCTCAAAATCTCAAGTGGATTACATTTTGGGCTCTAACCCATTGAATATGAGCTACTTAGTGGGCTTTGGCCCAAAATTTCCTAGCAGAGTACACCATAGAGGTGCATCAATTGTGTCATATAGAGAGAACAAAGGGTTCATTGGGTGCACTCAAGGTTATGACAATTGGTATGGGTCAAGCGACCCTAATCCCAACATCGTGGTTGGGGCATTGGTTGGTGGCCCAAACCATAACGACGAGTTCACCGATAAACGGGGAAACTACATGCAGACTGAAGCATGTACGTATAACACAGCACCACTTATCGGGATTTTTGCAAAGTTAAGTTATCTAGAGAATACTGTTTTACATGCATCTTATTAAGCAAAGGCTTATACGATGAAATCGTGTATAGTATTGTCAATAGTAAGCGAGTTTTTTTGTGGCTTAAATTTAGAGGCGAAGCTAGCGAGTTTTTTTGTGGCTTAATACTGTTTTACATGCATCTTATAGTATTGTCAACAGATACCAAAAACGTGTATCTGTTACAATAGTACTAATATTATTTTACTTTCCATATTTTTAAGAGCTTGTAATTTTCACGCATTTGCCTATGTATAAAAATCGATTCGAGTTTATATGTAAATAAGTTTGAGAGTATTTTAATTAAAACCATGTTTAAGATAAAAATTTCATTCATATCCAATTGATAATATATATATCTGCAAAGTTATGATGAAAAGTTATAAGCAAATTGCATATCAAATTAGTTTAAGAGAAAAAGCCATATCCTGTGTTAATGCGCTCCAGTATCTAAGGTGTAAGATGATATTGTTAAACATCTACTGAAATTTCAATTGTTAATGCGCTCCAGTATTTGAGATATTAAAAAGTTACAAAAAGGTAAAAACTTGATTTAGATAACATTCTTTTTTTAACTTTTAAACTAGATATAAAGTTCAACTAATATTGAAAGATATTTGATGGTCGACTAAGTTAACATTAACTAACGTAAATGATAATCAAATCCCTACTGGATCCCAAGTAATTTAGCTATTGTATGTGACGTTTTCACTTACCCCTAAAAATTTGTAAGCTTCGCCACTAACTATTGCTAGATTAATTTGATTTTCAAATCCCTACAGGATCTTCGGTAATTTATGCTATTATATGTGACGTTTTCACTCATTATTTTCACAAGAAAGTGACATTGCTCAACTAGAAAGATCTTTTAACTATTTGCTAACTCGTATTATTTTTATTGAGTAATGATACATCAAAATTATTGACAGGCCTATAAACATATCTTAAAT
This sequence comes from Erigeron canadensis, assembly GCF_010389155.1. Taxonomy (NCBI): domain Eukaryota; kingdom Viridiplantae; phylum Streptophyta; class Magnoliopsida; order Asterales; family Asteraceae; genus Erigeron; species Erigeron canadensis. Next base: position 30,967,153 of record NC_057763.1, on the reverse strand, counting down.
ATCTAGTGTTGGCGATTGCCATATAGCATGATTTAGATAGAACAATATATAAAGGCCTTCTTTTTAGGTATCTAGACTTAAGTTTGATCATATCATATATGTCAACATTAAATTTTTAGATATATTTGTAAGTTTATTAAATCGGTCATATTTATCGTTTTTCCATTTGATCATAATAATACTATTTAGACACAAAATTCATGGGATGGGACTAAACATGATTAATTCATTCACTTTTTGGCACAAGTATTTCATTCTACTCTTTTTCATTATTATTATTTTCGTTCTTAATTTTAGGCATATCGCATATCATATATATCATTTTTTATTCGATGAATCGAAGATAACTTACCTAGACGAGACAACAAAAAGGCCCAATGGTCTAGGACTCTAGGTTGACCTCCATTGCTTAAGGGGAGCTACCCTAAAAAGGCCCATAGTGTGACCAGCATAAAAATGTGGCAAATTTAGAACATATGGATAAACGTAGTTATATAACCATCGAGTCGGGCGAGTGTGATTGTGTCACAAGCATTTCGCACACGTTGTTGTCGTTTTATGTGAATATATTCACCTTAAATACGTACGAGTATTGATTTAAGCATATTGAAAAATGAAAATGCCCACATGGCCATAAATACCACTGGCATTTATAAAGATGATGCTTTATCATTATGTAGGAGAACAATACGACTAGTTTTACGGTTTCTTAATTTATTTAAAGTATCAACTACTAGTAAAATGTGATATTCGCATCAGCTTTTGAGACTATTCGTGCATAGAAATGGAACAATACTTGCCGAATCATTCGACAATTGCATTTATTCATATTCAAATTCTTCCAAAATTGTGCACCATCTTCGTTGATGGAACAAGACTCGGGATGCTTTTCAAACAAACAAATGATAACTTGATAACAAATATGAAATGATTTATATAAATGGGATGTTTTCTATACGTGTAAATAAAAAAGGAATTATCTGTCTAGGCTACTTGAAGAAATTCAAGTCGTTTTTCTTTAACATATACGGCCTAACTGATATTTTCGTTGTCGTTCCGTAGACTCTTGTCTTAGTTATCTCAAACCATTACACCACTTTGAACTTTAATGATGGTCGCATGATGTGATCGAATATTCTTAGTGTTATGAGTTATTGATAATATATACGCCAAACTGTCAAATAAGATTAAATAAGACATAACATGATGAAAGGGAATTGAGATCTTTTAAAATTATTATCTACTTCACTTTGTAAAGTTGTAAAGTTGATGAATGATCAAGATTAAAAAACCCTTATCTAAGGATCTACTTCAACTTTACAAACCAATCCTCTAACATGAAAAAGAAAAAAAATGTACACAACAAATTATTAAGATGTTGTGATGGTCGGATGGTGATGTATCCGCGCGTTGCGACGGTGATGGAGGGAATGGTCGGGTGATGATCATGTAATGGCGGCGGCGGTGATGAGGTGATCTATGGGTTCCACCCTTAGCTGTACGGGCTCCGCCTTCGAAGTTAAAAATTCGTCGAAAGTATATCGAATAACTACTCTAATGAAAGAACATAAAATTTTAATAACACCCATATAATTTTTATAATTTATCGATGTATGGTTTTTGAGATGAAAGATTTTGAATGAATTAGAAGAATAAAATGATTTATGAAGGAGAAAGAAAAAAAAATGATTGGTTGAGATTTATGGAGAGAGAAAGGGTATTATAGTTATTTTAAGTAAATATAGAATATATATGATAGACATTTTGAGAAGGTATTTAAAATCAATATTAAAAATTTAAGTTCAATGTTGAAAATGTAGAGGAAATATGTTTTATAATATAGTATAGATAATATCCAGGTAATCTCACATTATCCTTTCATAATATTTATATTGTTGCATATCACATGAAAATCTAAAATCGCTTGGAGGTTATACCTAAAATTCTAACATAATAAATAGATGAGAAAGAGTGATTTAGATGGAAAGATACACAACTGCAAAGCGTTGATATATATCTAGTGATCGGGCCTTCGATCTGTTTCAGAAAGGATATAAACGTGGTTTGATTGATATGAACACCCAATTTTTCAAACACGTATTTAGCTTTTTATGATCAATGATTTGTATTTGTCATTAAATTATATTAATATCAAGAAAAGACAAATTTCTTAAAGATTCATATGAGATAATTATATTCGACATTACCACGTAATAAGAGTAGATATGAATCTGAAAATTAAATATATCTAAGCCGATATGATTTAAAAGGAATGCTATAATACGAATCAAACTAGGCCCAGCATATTATAGAACTTTAATTTTCGAATAAATTTGTGAACCGTCAACGATTTTCTGAATTATAAAAATATACATAAACGGATGAAATTTCCTTTATTAAGGTTACATACTTGCATGAGAAAAAAAATGAGTCTTTATTTTTCTCACACGTAAAAGTTACATGCATTCGGTAGAAAAAATGAAAATTTGATATATACAACCAAAACTTTATATGTCGGATACAACAATAGCTAAGAATAACAAATTAAAATAAGAACAGACGAACATAAACAAAACTTTAGGAATCTCAAACAAGAGACAAAACTAAAAACTTTTCTAAAAAGGGTATGAATGCTTTATCACGACAACCTTTTTAGTATTATTAATTAATATGAGATCAAAATATAAGAATTCATTGTTTTACTAAATACTTGTACATCGAAAACTTTACAAATGCTGCCGCCAAAGTATCTCCATCCCAAAATCAAACTCATATTTGAAACGGATATAAAGCGACCTAAAATTCTAACATATCTACTAATTCATACGTTGTGTATCTACGATTTCTTCTAAACATTTCACTTTTTGGTTTTGATGGGTATGTTATACCTATATACTTTATAACCTTAGCTTTTATCGATCGAGAGAGTAGGTTGACAACAAGACGATTACGACAATCCAACCATTGAAACAATAACATCAGGTAAGATGAATCGACATATCTTATCACCGAACATTAAAGTCATTTCCAATTCGAATATCAAAATCAAAAGCGTAATATCAAAGTATCTTTCTTATCTTAGAAAAAGGACGGCTTGTAAAAGACGAACAATATCAATATGCAACCTGAATTCTATAAAATAACTTCTAGTAAATAGGAGGCAAGGGTAAGTTTTAACCAGTTCAAAAACTGAAATTCAGTGATAATCTAGATTGTAAATTTTTATCGGTTTGAAACAGGTATTAAACCAGGATTCATTCGTGCTTGGATGAACATCTGAATGTAACCTTTTGTGACTCAAATTACCAGAATATATTCATTTCATAGTTGGTTTTCAGTACTGTGAGTCGTGAGGTGTAAACTTGAACCACACATAATATGCTTGTTTTTATAGAAACTATTAAGATAACTTCCCATTTTTCAGCAGCTTCATGGCCCAAAAGAGAAGGAAGCAACCAAAGCAACAATAAAGCCAAACAATTTTCTAAGGACCACGAATAATGAAACTAACATTACCAAATTATGCTTACTGAGTTACTTCAATCCAAATAATATGTGGTCATATGATATATATACAGAGGGAAGGGAATATGAGGCTGTTAGGCACCTAAGTTGGGTGAAAAACCTCTCACATACCTTTTTTAAAACCATAAAATCATGGGGGGCCAAACATTTATTCAAAATATTAAAATATTGGTATGTGAGGGGTTTTTCACCCAAGTTGGATGCATAACAGCCTCATACTCACTTTTCTTTCTCTCTCTCTCTCTCTCTCTCTATATATATATATATATATATAACCATTTGAACTACACGATTTTGACTTGTATCAATTGAAGTGATGCCTTTCAAAAAAAACTTGCCTATTTGATAGCAATAAAACGAATAAATGATACATATCATATGGCGCTAAAAATTACCATCCATGACTAATAAAACGGCCAAAGAAAAACAGAAATGCAGTTAAAAATTCACAAAACGCATTACTCGCTTAGATTTATATAAATAAGAAGAAACATACGAGACAAAATACATGTGCGTCAATCCACAATTTTCAAAAGAACATAGATCTCACATAAAAACCAAAATGCAGCATTGCAAAATTTTAAAACTCTAGATGTAAAAAGGATTTTGTTTAGCTGGCCCCAGTCATAGAGATTGAATCCAAATTTGCATTGTTACTAAGGGTCCAACAATATCCACCTTTCATTAGGTATGGCCAGTTTCACCACAGAAATAATTTTTAACATAAGCCACAAATAGAACAGGACAGTTGGAATAACAAGCAATCAATCCAAACCCAACCACTAAGTGAAGTTAAATCACCACCACTTGATTCAGGTAAGGCGCAAGTCAGCAAACTCGTAGAAGACGTATCTTATTAATAGGTTAAATAGCCGAAAGAAATAAACATGAAGCAAACACATTTCAAAATAGTTTTTCTAAAATACAAGATACTTATTGAGCATGTGCCTTGATGCTATTGAGACTTGAGAGAACTTTATACAGGATTCTCCACCTGAGATTTGGGAGAAGACTACTTTTTCCTAAAATCTTTTATCAAATATCCTACTTTTCCCCTACCTTCTTTTTACTTTTGTGCGACAAATTTCCCCTATTTAAAAGAAATTCTTATACTTCATTAGCATATCTGACTATCTCTCAACAAACATAAAACACACACAACAAAAATGGTAAGTTTTGTCAACAACTCCCTCTCGTTATCAATCTATATATAAAGATATTTTCATATCATTCATATGCATTGATTTCTTCACTTTTTACCAGGTTTTAGCTGTGTCAAAAACCGAAAAAGATGATACGGTTTCTGTGGATTATAAAGGAAACCCCGTTGACAACTCGAAAACTGGTGGCTGGCTTGCAGCTGGGCTTATCTTAGGTACTTATGAACGCTGGTAGTGTGTACATTGAAATCCACAAACTTAAAGAACTCTTGTAGACAAAGTTTAAGTTCAACTAACTTATATATGTTAAATTGTTGTTAACATTTGTATTTTCTCCCTATCTATGTAGGAACTGAACTTTCTGAAAGAATATGTGTGATGGGGATATCAATGAACTTGGTGACGTACCTGGTTGGAGACTTGCATCTTTCTTCATCAAAATCTGCAAACACGGTAACAAACTTCATGGGGGCTCTCAACATTCTAGCCCTCTTTGGGGGATTCTTGGCAGATGCTAAACTTGGTCGTTTTTTAACCATCGCTATCTTTGCATCTATATGTGCTGTGGTAAGCATCCAATATTTTGTTCTTCTATCCTCTTATTTTTGGTAAAAATTTAGATTTCAATTTCTATAGAGCAATTATATATACTGAACTTTAAAATACAATGACGGTGCTATAATTATCAATGATTGTACTTCACTTAGATTTAGGTAAAAATAGGAGCTTTCATATTTCTTCCTATTCTACTCACAACAAACATATTGGGTAAATTAGGTTGTGTCCTTTTTCTTTCACTATTGCCCTAATACTAAAAGACAGGGTTTTAATTCAATTCCGACGTTCAAAAAAAAAAGTAAAAGACAAGTTCAACTTAACGTGCCATACAAATATGATTTTGTAACTAATTTGGCTACCCAACTTTCTACAAGTCACTGAAGTTGTCTATTCTAGTCAAAGTCCCAGCATAATGATTTACAATGCCATACGTAGAAAAAAAAATAGTTCAAGCACTATGATAGGAAAATAAAAATAGTTGGTTACTCATAGCAACAAGGTGATAGTAGGTTGATAAAGCATATACAGAAAATTTTAAGAAAAATTGTAAACTGGAAGTATTAATATGCTCGTAATTGTTAAAACAGGGAGTAACACTATTGACACTAGCAACAACACTCCCAAGCATGAAGCCGCCTCATTGTGACAACCCAAGAAAAGAACAATGTATAGCAGCCAGTGGAAACCAACTAACACTACTTTATGTGGCTCTTTACACCATAGCATTAGGTGGTGGTGGCATAAAATCAAACGTTTCAGGATTTGGGTCTGACCAATTTGACATTAATGACCCTAAGGAGGAGAAAGCAATGGTCTACTTTTTCAATAGGTTCTACTTTTGCATAAGTCTCGGGTCTCTGTTTGCCGTAACTGTATTAGTGTACATACAAGATAATGTAGGTAGAGGATGGGGGTATGGGATATCAGCCGGGACTATGATTATAGCTGTTATTGTGTTGCTCGGAGGGATAACTTTATATCGGTTCAAGAAACCCCAAGGGAGTCCACTAACAGTTATATGGAGAGTGGTGTTTTTGGCTATAAAGAATAGAAAGCTACCTTACCCTGCAAACCCCAGCTTCTTAAATGACTTTAACAACTCAAAAGTTCCACACACAGCAAAGTTCAGGTATATAATGTAGCCTAAATAAATTACTTCCATAATATGTGTATATGATGTGCATTAGACCGAACCTATAAACACCAAACCAAAAAAAAAAGGAAAGCTGATATTATTACAAGAAAAGGCATGGCAAGCTATATCATCTATAGTACCAAAAGGAAAAAAAAAAAAAAGGAAATAATAGTGTGTTTAGTTATAGAAAAAAATTAGTGTTTCCTAGAAAATTTTTGAAGGAAAACATGGAAAACACAAGATGTGATCATATGTGATTTTTCCAAAATAAATTTCATTAAAAACAGATAACTCTATTTTCCAACTTACACAATACTCATTTGCAAATTCAGTTTTATAATTCATTGATAATTTCGCACTTCATAAATGGAAAACTCCTTGTGTTTTCCAAACTTGCAACTAAACGCATTTACAAATGTTTTCTAGAGAATTAAAACCACCTTTTATTTTCTTGAAAAATGAAAATGGAAAAGTAAAAAAAGTTTTCTATAACTAGACGCAACCTAATATATCTCTTTTAAAGACCATACTTGAGGCGTCCATTTTGGGTCGTGTTTTATCGCAAATGAGTCATGCAAAAAAAAACTTGGCTCAGAGGAAAATGGGTCAACTAAATTAAACAGGTCCAATGGTGTAATTGGATCAATGTCTATTTTTGATGCATATAACCTACTAAATCATTATTATTCAAATATTTAGATAATTTCATAGAATTAATATGGTTTCTGTGGTCATAACTAATCCATAGATTACATATGCTCAGAAAACACCCTTAAAAATGGACAGGAAAATGTTATCACTTATCAAGTAAACCCAACCCTGCTGCAGCCTCTTTTGACCTGTCCCAAAAACGGCCTGCTCTACCGTGAACCAGTTTTAATCTGTTACCTAACCCGTCCATATTCCACCTATATCATCAGCTATGAAGCAAGATATAAAAAAATAAAAAGTAAAAAAAAGCACCAGTTTAAGACATAAGAAACACCAGCTAACTTTCTTATATATATTTTTTGATATGTCAAGAATACTCCATCATCATCTGGTCCCAAGAATAATAACTCAGAACAGATGACCTACTTTCATGTTTACATTGTCATACCACTGATTTTTTACACATTGTTACTGGACACGGCATTCTTTGACCGAAACCAGATCGTTTTTTATTATACCAATTAAACAATGTACTCTGAAAACTGAATACCATATTATTTTATACAACTATATACAGGCCTCTTGACAAGGCGGCAATACTAGATGATTATGCGGCTTCAGATGAAAACAGAAGCAATCCATGGATAGTTTCAACTGTAACACAAGTTGAAGAAGTCAAAATGGTTATAAGTCTCATCCCTATATGGTCAACATGTATCCTCTTCTGGACAGTCTACTCTCAAATGAACACGTTCACCATTGAACAAGCCACTCTCATGAACAGAAAGGTTGCAGGCTTTAGCGTACCCGCAGGCTCCTTCTCGGTTTTCCTCTTCCTATCTATTCTACTATTTACCTCTCTTAATGAACGGGTCATTGTCCGTATTGCCCGAAAGATAACACACGATCCAAAAGGACTCAGAAGTCTTCAGAGAATTGGAATCGGTCTAGTCCTCTCGGTGGTAGGAATGATAGCTTCTGCTTTAGTTGAGAAGAGAAGACGTGAAATGCACCGAAACCAAATGAAAGAGATTTCCGCTTTCTGGCTTGTCCCTCAATTTTTCTTGGTGGGTGCAGGAGAAGCTTTTGCTTATGTGGGCCAACTTGAATTTTTCATTAGAGAAGCACCCGAGAAGATGAAATCTATGAGCACTGGGCTATTCTTGAGTACCTTAGCCATGGGGTATTTTATGAGTAGTGTATTAGTGTCATTGACTGACATGGCTACTGACGGGAGTTGGCTTAGAAACAATTTGAATAGGGGTAAACTAGAAAACTTCTATTGGCTGTTAGCAATTCTAGGAACAATAAACTTTCTGGCTTTTCTAATTTTAGCATCAAGACATCCATATAAAGTGCAGAAGTATACGGGACCTAGTAATGGTCCAGATAAAGAAATTGAGAATTGGAATATTGATGACATAGAGGTGAAGAAGGCAGCCATTGGAGGAAAGGAAGAAGCTTAGTGCATATAATTATCAGATAGATTCATATATTTTGGTGCTAGATGTTTCATGTTTGATTATATTTTGAGTTGTTTCTTTATGCTTTGTAACAGTAAAGCATTTGTGAAATATTAATAAATTCTCTTTCTTCTAACTTTCATTTCCTACAGTATTCTTAAAATGCAAATCTCCAAAAACATTCTTTATGCAAACTTAAACATCTAAACAAACAGACTTTTCTCTATTAAGGGCCAATTCAGGGTTGCAAATATAGATGTATTGTGTACAGCAACTGGTACACCTTCAAGCTTGTATAGTCATATACTCATAATTGACCAAAATGAATTAGCAAATAACTCGTATACCTAATAATCAACGTACCCCATACTTTGTTTGAGATTTAGCACAGTGGCTTTCTGTCCTGAACATTTCTTTTTTTATTTTACGCAAGTCAATTAAATGAAGTAGATTGATTATTAGGTTTATGAATTAGGTGATTAGGTCTAGGGATGAAATCAGTTCCGAAACTGTACCGAACCGACTGGTACCGATACCAAAATCGACCCAAAGTGAGAACCGAATACCGTACCGATTACATAGATGCGGTACCGGTTCGGTACTGGTATTTCGGTTTTGTACCGCAAAATACCTATATTTCATGAGATTTTAATTCTGGCATCAAAATATACCACCTTAACATGTAGTTAGCAATTTGGCAATACATTTATCTAGTTCTGACATGTTTGCAATCAAAATCTAGTTAGTCAGTTTGTTTTTTACAATCCAGTTGAGTGCATTGATGTTTTTCTAACGCTTTACAAGTTAATAACTTAGTTTCATATTTCTTAAAATTTGCAACTATTGTGGCCATAAGGTAATACCTATACAACTCTTTAACATTGACATAGCAGATTGTTTGGAAATTACTCGCTCGATTTCATAAGAAAAATACGAGTTTTTTGAAAGCTCATTGGATATAATAGAATTAATATAGACGATCGAGACAGCACAACTGCAATCCTGTAATTGTTTCTAGCTTGTAGGCCAAATTTATCTAAAGTACTTAAATGTTAAATAATATCTTTATTACTTTGAAATCTTTTCTAATTATGTTACACATCGCCACATCGGAAAATGAAACAATTACAAATTGAGAAAAATAAACTCTTTAATTTTAAAACAAAGCAGTCCATTTATATTGGGCATGGAGGATTGATAAACAGCTAAGGTGTTGTTTGGTCAATATATAATATGAACTGTAATTAATATCTATTGCTTCACACTATCTAATGTTGTTGCGGATCTGTACACTACATAATAGCTAACAAAAAGCTTTGTTCTTGTATATAGCAAAAAGTCGGTTCCATTTACGGTTTTACCGGTACCAAACCGATTAGTACCGAAACCGAAAATAGCTCAAACTAAAACTAAAAAACCGATACTGAATCCTATCGGTACAGATTTTCGGTACCGTAGGTACCGGTTCGGTTTCGGTATTTCGGTAATCTTGCTCATCCCTAATTATGTCTCTTAATTTTCTCTTATTTAATATCTAGTATTCTAGTCCCTATTTTCATTTACCAAATTCTGACAGATAGATATCCCGATATCCATATCCGCATATATGGACACCCCTAGGTGTCTCATTATTCCACGTGTTGTATATCTGTACATGGATAATTCTCATTCGAGATGTATTTGGATAGAAATGATAACTTTAAAACCTAATTACATATAATGCCTGACAAAACTAACTAAAACAACTGACTTCAGTATGCTTCAAATAAGATTAACACACTTTTGATAGCTTGTCCTATGAATGTTCTGTTAGTTTTAGCCCTCCATACTTGTGAAATTGTGATCATTTGACTACATATTAGAAATATAATTATACAAACCTGACACCTGTGCATATCCCTTTCGTGGGCAGGCAGCCCCAAGGTGTGCATTACATGACTTGTGACACATACACACATATATGAGCTTGGTGTTCTCTCTTAGGAACTAATTTTCCAACATCAATAGCATAATGTTGAATATACAAACTGAGCTGGCACTAGCAACATACTATTAAATTTGGTTTGTGACGCAGAAAAGTCAATACGATTACTAAGATAATTATAGTGATAATGATGTATATAAGGAGTAATAAAGAGTAAATAATTATAGAAATTCATTACATCTTCTCTGAAATTAGCTCTTTCACTCTGTAGCTTAACTTGATCAATTAGTTGTGTTCTAAATATTATATGTTGAAAAATCTACATTGGACATTTCAGATATAGATCAAAATAGCTGGCTACTGCAACCTAAATTCCATATTCACACGATTTCCACAACTCTGTCCAGGAAAACTATTGCTTAAATTGCTAAAGTTATTAGCAATTCATGAGCACAAAATTGTAAATCTGAGAACCTTCTCTAGAATATGCAAGGTATTAATATGAAGATGCCGCATACTTTTTAGTTTAGCACTTATAGATATGCCAACAAAAAGAACAAAGTATTTCGCTGCTAAACATACATAAGTGAACAATGAAATAACGGATCAATCCCTGCTAAAGATATTCTAAATAGGTCTATCGCTATAACATTTCAAATCTAAATGTTTTCCTCCATATTATGCATACCTTAACTAAATAGGTGCTTTATCAGAAAAGAACCTGGACTGCATTTCCCACGATAGCTCTAAACACACCTTGGAAACCCAAGGAAATCCTAAAATGATTGATCAAAAAAAAGGAAAATATAAGAATACACACCATCAAAACGCACCTGGCTGAGACAGGTACCAATATTGGCTGATCAAAATCTCATACAGGATAGGTAATTGGTTATTGGTCAAATCAATTTGACGCTAAAATTGGTCACTTTTTTGTACAAGTCGATCTGTGTTAACCTGTAAACAGCTTGTTGGTTCCTTTATTAAGCATATCAAAAGCGTTAATAATAATTACAAAAGAAATTATCATTATGACAGTTATCTCAATTTTAAGGGATACTTCAAGCCGTTTATCAGACTATAAATTATTTGATCTGGCCCATTTGAGATAAAACACAAACCAAAACAACATATTCATAAGTAAACGAGCCAACCCCACATTTCGTCCTCTACGAGCATCAACACACAAAGGTACTTACACACTAAAAGAAGATACTAAGCAGCCTGTTGAGCCGAATCTTTTGCAGGAGGGGTAGGAATATGATGGCCGACAACCAAAGGTGGACGGATAGCACGATGCTTTGCTTCCTTTTCCTTACGTGCCTTAAACATTTCTTCAGTCTCGATAACAACCAATCTTTTAACCTGGGTAGTAAAAAATAATACGTAATATTACTTATTAATCTACTAATCACAAATAAACCATAACTCGATGCGAACACTAATATTTAAGAACCTGTTGGAGCATTCCTCGAACAGTAGGAGTATTCCATCGCATGACAGTTCGATGACACTTTCCTAGCCGCAACGCTTCAAGTGTGCGCCTATGAAGTCTTCGGGTTCCCGGGATTCCCCTGACTAAAGTAATGTATAGGTTGGGACTCCATGCTATTGGAACACATGCTTTGTAAGCCTTGTAAGCATTCATTTTGTCTTTTTTTTAGACCTTCAAAAAAAGGGTTTAATCAAAATGTATATTCATTACTAAATAAAAATAAATAATAATAAAAAAAAGATAATCAGGAATAAATTTTGATTTTTTTAAAGCTACATCTAGGGATAAAAACCAATAGAACTATTGCGGGCATATGGCAATAAAAACATATATAGGTCATTTGGAATATGATAATTTTGATATGTAATTGATACTGATATAACACACAAAAATAATTATAATAATTATGATTATATGAAATGAGAAAAATATGTAATTGAATAGTTGAACTGGAACATATGAAGCAGAGAGAATGATAACCTGTGTGTCTATGATAGAACGAGAGGAGGAGGAGCCGCCGCCGATCGTAGCAATTTATGGCGCCGATGTGCTGCTTTACTAAATATGATGGTGGGGTGTAGGTCATGGAGGAACGGGGAGGGCGATAGTCAAATGCGTTAGTGGGCTCCCTTCGGATTTAAAAATTAGAAGGGATTTAAAAATTCGAACATGAATATCAGAGAAAAAAATGAAATGAAATTTTAAGAACACTCATATAATTTTTATAATTTATTGATGTATAGTTTTTAAGATAAAAGATTTTGAATTAAATAGAGGAATAAAATGATTTATAAATGATAGAAAAAAATGGAAATGATTAATCCTCCTAACCTAATAGCCTAATAATCCTTCTAACTATGAGATGATGACGTGTGGAAAAATCAGGGGGCAAGATTAGAAAAGAGAATTAGTGGATAGCACATGTAACCTTCTTAATATATTATGAGAGTTATTAGGCTATTTGGTTATAAAGATTTATCATTTTCAAAAAAAAATGACCTTGAAAATTCATGGATGATCCGCCATTGCTCACGACTCTACCTTCTCACAAGTCACAACCCTTCATAGGTAACATCGGTGTTTCTCAGTGGGTTAGATTAAGCCGATCCCCATAAAAAGTAAAAAGTAACAATTATATATATTGAGTTCTCGACGTGTCATACCCCCTCTAAGGATTATCTATCATTCATCCTTAAGCTTCATGGCTAAGGAAGAACTCGAGCCCTTTTCGGTATCTCTACGTCGCATCACCGGTTCGAATCCTGCCTAGTGGCTTTGTGAGATTGAACGTTACTTTTCCTTTTATGCTTTCTGAAAAAGAACGGTTTTTCTATGTAGTTGAGTTATCCGATGATAAACCTTTTTATTGGTTCAATTCATGGTATCATGCTCCAATCCAAGCCTAAAATAAAATAAACCGAAGGCCCAGTTCCACCTATCTACCAATAAACTAAAATTGGATTGATATTTTCTTGAAACGACACGTGGAGCAATTCTTGATCGACATATGTCCTTTTATTTTATTTATTTCGTTAAATTAGATTTTTTAGTTGTATATAAATTCAATTTTTTTTATTAGACTTATAACTAAACTCTAACTCTTGGCTTATTAATACAAAAGATATTATAATCTTATTTGATTGATTGTTTACACATTTATAAATTTTCTATTTTTTTCTCTCAATTATTCAACTCTCATTACTTATATTAATTATAAGTTATTACATGAAAAATTCAAAAATTTGAGTTTACGATCCGAAATCACAAGGCTATTTTTCATCATCCACTATGCTTACAAGTTTCGATTTTGATTTGGTTCTAAAAATTTAAGGTAAATCAAAAAATCTAACCAAACATATATTATATTTATTATCGTTTATTATAATTTAGTTTCGCTCATCGATTTACTTTAACCACAATTTATTTTATACTCACGAATCATGTATGAGGTATATTCGAATTTCTTTATGATACAATCTAAAAATTTAAGGTAAATCAAAAACTCTAATTAAACATATATTATATTTATTATAATTTAGTTTCGCTCATCGATTTACTTTAATCACAATTTATTTGTATGAGGCATATTTGAATTTCTTTATGATACAATCTACTGTTGTTAGGACTAAGATATACGTAGATAGGTAAGATACATACACAATCATAAAAAATCTTATTTATAAACACACGCGTCTCTCACATTCGTAAGAAAAAAAATACCTGGACTCTCCCGCAAGAAAAGAAAAGAATCCCCCGCTACTACCAAACACTCTACAATGGAAGAACACACGACGACCACCGCACACCCGAACCAAAACCTAATCACACAATTCTCCGAAATCACCTCCGCTTCCCTTCAAGAAGCCACTTTCTTCCTCGAATCACACAATTTCGATCTCGATTCCGCCGTTTCCACCTTCTTCGAAACTTCCTCCGCCGCTGCCGCAGCCGATCAACGAAACCCTAACCTTAACCCTACCATTCCAACCGATGATCTCGCTTCTCCGGATTCTTCACCGTCTCGTTCCCGATCAGCTTCTCCACCTCCGTCTTTTGGTTTACAACAAGTAGCTGCTGCTGGTGGTGGAAATCCGTATAATCTTCGGTCTCGGAATGCCGGTGGTTCGGATAAGAAGAAGGCGTCTAGTAGTCGGATTCGAACGTTTTCCGATCTGAATCAAACCGGCGCTGGTAATTCCGGTGATGATTCTGATGAGCCTCAGGAGTACTATACTGGTGGTCATAAGAGGTATAATATTATTGATTTTTTTTTTGTTAATTATTAGTTAATCAAATAATGTGATTGATATTTGTGATTTTTGTAGATACTTTGAGTGTGTGATATTAATGTCTAAATTACGTTAGTTTTGTCGATATAGAATGATTAGTTTTGATATTATAAGCGTTTCTACCGTTCGTTAAAATAAGGATACTTTTACAGCAGTATGACCTGATGTGTATATACTCTCATATCGTATGACGATGATGTCATGATCATGTAGGTTAAAGAATGACAATGAGGTGAATATTTAGTATTTGAATATATACAGCGTTTTTGATTATTGAGGGCTGAATAAGAGTAGGGTTTAAGCCATTTGTTAACCTATGTGGTTTCCTACTGTACGCACTCGAACCTACGTTTTGTTACACGTCTTAATTGTTAAAATGTCAAATTATGTTGGATTTGGTTATTTTTGCAATCAGTTTGAAATGGTGGTGGTATTTTCCTGAAGCAAGGGAAATATTGGAACAAATTTGAAAGTTTAATGGGAATATTGGAACTAAAGTTTATTTTAGTAGCAACGTTAAGTTGTATTTTTATTTGTTGAGCAAATGTGTTATCTGAATGCAAATTAAAAGTTTAAGGGGTGTCATCTAATTAAAGAGTATGTTAGTTTCTTCTATTTTGTGGCAAATCCAGAATAAGTACATTCTTATTAGCTTTTATTATTAAGACATGATCTTGCTATATTGTAGTGGTGGAGAACGAGTCAGTAACTTATGAAAGCTTTGTTTTTTGTTTTGGACGGTTGTTTTTTTATGTTTATCAGGGAAAAAGTTGTATACAATATTGTTTTAATCGATGATTAGTTCGTTTTGGAACAGCTGTTTTCTAATGTGATTATCTAGTTTTCTCAAAGCGTATTGGGTAACTTATTTAAATCTGCATAATAATTCACATTGAAGATTCTTACGATGCGGAGATATAAACAAAATGGTCTATTTGGTTTCTAAACCCTTTTGTGCAGTTATGCCGATCATTTAGTTTAGTCATATCTAAGAAATGCCTCCAATAGCTTCTAGTATTTATTTAACAAAAGATAGAAAGGATACCTTGGGCACTGATGAACAAGAGTATTAATTATCAAGAAATAATAGAGATAAAATTGAATAGATAATGAAGATGTATGTCATGATCTTTGCAATATGCTTATTGTCTTGGTAATCTTGTAGATGTTTACGTTAACTTTGTTATACGTATGTTATCAGTTTTGTGGGAACATACACCTTCTAATTGATTTAAATTTTGCTTTTCTTATTGCATGTGATCTTTCCCATGTAGATACATTCAGTTAATATCATTTTGTACGCACACAATTTTGAAACATTGTTCTTTGTGTCGAATTAATATCTTGATACATTCAATCAATATCTTTTTGTATACCATCCTTGGCCCGAGTTGGCCGAGTTTTGCTAGAATTGACCCGAGTTTTAGCTGTTGACCTGGTTATTAGTCTGATTGCCTTGAATCGATCCGTTTTATGGCCGAGTCACAAACCGAGTCCAGGTCGTTGGTGTTTCACAACGTTGATTATGAAGTTAAAAGAGATAAAGTCGTATAATAATTGATATTTATGCACCATGATCTTGGACTAGTGTGGTTTATAATAGGCTTGGTAATTACGTGGTTATATTTTAGTTTGTATGTCAATAAAACATGATTCAACCAACCTTCATATTATATCATGGTTTTCTAAAGACACACAGTTTCAATGGTTTAGAAACATTAATTCTTATCTTTTTGATTACCTGTGAACTTGTCTGGTTACTGTTTTGGTGTATGAATATTTGCAAGTGTTGGCATTTAGTTCATGTTGACATTTTTTGTAGCATTGTTTAAGATGCAAGAAGTCAATTGTAAATGTAACATTTGCTCTCTTTGGTTTGATATTTTTGATGATAATAGATAATTGGAATTTCCGATGTGTTTTTTCATGAGTGCTTGCTTGTTGGTTAGAGCACAAACAATAGCTAATTTTAACATGGATAACTGATATGGTATTTGGCTATGATTGCAGTGGAATGCTTGTTCAGGATCCTAAAAAGGTGAATGATGTGGATGCACTCTTTAACCAAGCTAGACAAGCAGGAGCTGAACAAGGACCTCCTGATCAAGTCCAACCATCTTCAAGCTCCAGATTCTTTGCTGGAAGAGGAAGAATTCTGTCTGGAGTGACAACATCATCTGATGCACCTCAGCAAGTTGAAACTGAACCCCACACACACACCATCACTTTCTGGACCAATGGTTTCACTGTGAATGATGGTCCTTTGAGGAGGCTGGATGATCCTCAAAATGCATCTTTCTTAGAGGTAGTGTATTTTCTAGCTTATACCTAATGTTCTCTTTGTTCTTATATAATTTAACCATCCAATCATTTCATGTGTCATACTGTCATTTGATAATTAAAAGAGAAGTTGTCACTTCTAATTCTGCTAAGCAATCTCTCTTTTGCTGATCAATGATGAGGATCTTGAACACTAATTTTTGGTTAGTTTATCACAGGTCTCTAGTTCTGTATAGGCCATGTCAATTCTATTTTGTTAAATTACAGAAAAAGGATATAGCTAGCTAACTCATTGTTATCTACAGGGCACAGTCTTTAGTATCGTACGGGATGGATAGTCTGTGTCTAGTATGTTCATACACTGTCTTTTAAATGTAGCGAGGGACGTAGTCTTTTTATATATACTGAGAGACATATAGACCTATAGTCTCATAGCTAATAACAAACATGTGAATAGTATTATGATACCTTTTATCATTCGATTGCCTAAAGCTTTATCCTTGCTATGTCTCTTCACATGTATCTGTATAATCGTTTATGAGATTCACAAAGAAGCCTGTGCCTGTGATCAGTAGGATCAGCTATAGGTATGAAAGTTGTAATCTGTCTTGCCAATATATTAAAAAGCCTGGTTAGAACTGAGCTCTGATTGGCCTTGTCTGAGGACGGATTAGGTTGAGGTAGTTGTTTTATTAAGTATATTATGATCTTTATGCAGTTGGCTGTAAAAAAATGAATATTATATACTGTCGATTTACGATTTATTGTGCCCCTTTTCAAGGGAGGTATATATTTTTTTAAGCTTAGTGTTTTTTTTGGACCATATGATGTATTCTCTTTGTTTGTTGATGCAGAGCATAAGAAAATCTGAGTGTCCCGATGAACTTAGGCCTCCAAAAGGAAGAGCACCTGTCCATGTTAACCTTGTGAAGAAGTTGGAGGAGTACCCTGTAAGTATTTTTCCTATCTCTAAATTGTTGTATAAAGTTTTCTTTGTCGATACATCTTTTGAATTCTAAGACGGTAAGGCATGCTGGGTGACTGCTCAAATGCTCACTATTATTAATTATTAAATTATAATAAACATATAGTGTGTCAAGTCCCAAATATGCTTACAAATGTTATTAGTTTACGCTAATAAAATAGTGATCAGTTGAAATTGCTTCTTAACCTGTGTACATGTATGTGCAGGTCCAGAAACACCGCCCTGCTGCCTTTGCGGGGGTGGGTAGAACCTTAGGCACTGCCAGTTCTTCAGATGATACAGCTGCCACCAGTGCCTCTGTTCCTTTAGCCGCTGCCCCAGCCCCATTTGTGGGACTAGCTGTGGATAGCACATTACCCTCTACCTCCATACAACTGAGATTGGCTGATGGGACCCGTATGGTTTCACGCTTCAATTTGCACCACACTATAAACCATATCCGTTCTTTCATTGATGCATCAAGACCCGGAGGGTCCAGGACTTATCAGTTACTGACCATGGGATTTCCTCCAAAGCAGCTCAACAATTTGAGTCAGACCATTGAAGATGCTGGGTTAGCTAATTCCGTTGTCATCCAGAAACTCTAAAAAGTTTGCACTCGCATATCTTTGTACTTTAAATACACTAATGGAACCCTTTCTCTCCTTCATTTGATCCATATATACATGGAGTTAACAATTGGGTCACTTTTGACTCTTTTCATTGGTATTAGGATACTGTTTCAATGATATAATATGGTCTTTTACCTATATCCAGGCATTCAAGATTCCAGTTTCACTTTTGATCCGATAAATAGTTTTGTTTCTATATCTATGGTTTGAATATACTTGTATCTATATAAAGCATTTAGCATATGTTATACAGTAGTTGATATTTTACGATCTATTATTGACAAGGTACCGACACTTGGAGCATATCTGGGATTATTATATTATTGCTTTGCAAAGTCTTTTTTTTTTTTTTTTTTCTATAAGAACACAAAATGAGAACTCAAATCACAATTTTGAGTGTCGTCATTGATCCACCATATGTCTGAGAAACGACCGTCGGCTTACTAGTTACGAGTATTGTTCTTAAGATAATCAATGAGGTGAGGCCGTGAGCTAATTATACTATTACCACTAGCACTGTCATTGTGAGTGCCTTCCATTACAACCACATTGTTATATTCGTTTTTGTTGAACTTCCATCACCTTATTAGTTATTACACGAGTAGAATGATATTACTTAGGCTCGCAAGTAGAGAGATAGGTGCAAATGTGCAATGATGAACATGATGAGATGCGGGTTGTCTAGTAGAAACGGAATCGATGACAGCCTAATACGAATAACAATGACCATGTTAAACTGCAAGAACTCAAACAATCTAATGGAAATCTGTACATTAACTTGAACTTGAAGGTGGAAATTGTGACCCAATGGAGTGAAAAAGAAACGACAATATCCCAAAAAGTTGATAAACACATCAATCCACGAACACACAACCACATAAAATGACGAACATTTGTAGAACTGTAGAACACATAAAAATGTGATCAAAGCTAAAGGTGATGGCATCCGAGCTGTGCCGTCATCAAGAAAGTATTTAACTCCCGACACATTGAGAGGAAAACGTCGAGTTTTTAACATATTGGGTTAAAGAGGTTGGTGTATATATTTGTCGGCTTCTTTATTCGGCGCGGTGACCACCACCTTGACATTTATTGGTGTATTGGATGTTTAACATTTCGTGGCTTAAAAATGTGTTTAATATAATGATGTAAAATTAATAAATTGATATTTTAATATGATAAAAGTTTTTCAGTGTGATGAATCAATGTATTACTAACGTGTCACCTATAAATTGATTTTCAGACTGATTAGTTAAAAGATGGTTTAGATTAGATAGATTTTAGGTAGGAGGGAGTACTTCTTATCATACTCAATCTTACCCAATTCATCTACCAATCAAAACATTCCAACTCATCACTACCCAATTCTATCCAATTTTTACCCAAATCACTGGCAATACATACCCAATCCTACCTAATTTTATTTTCTTTTTCATTTTTTTTATTACATATAATTAAACTATATAAATATAAATACTAAAATATTTAACAAATAGAACACATAACAAACATTACATTCATATTTTTAAAAAAAAACAAGAAGAAGTAGAAATGGTGGTGAAGAACAATATGCATATAGGTGTATATATATATATATATATATATATAGAAGAAGAAGAAGTTGTTTCAGGAGGGAAAAAAAAAGGTTTTTTTTTTTAAATTCTGGTCAAACGAGCCATTGAGGGGGGGGGGGGACCCACAAATTCGAACGTTGGAAGTTCTTACCCAAGATCGGTTACTTAGCCCGATTTCATACCCGAATATTGTTACACATACCCGACCCCTTACCCAACTCCCACTCCCACTCCCTCCTACCTTAAAGACTCTTATGCAACACATAAATATAAGGAAGGAAGGAGTACACGTCGGGCACTAGTCGGGTACAACGAAGCCGATCGGGTACACCATTCTTTGCCTTTGGGTAAGCATCAGCTAGGAAAATTCGGTCATCAATTCAGCTTCACTTACCGATCGTTGGGTTCAAACTTTGAACGTTACACACGCGTGGGTCCCCCCCCCCCAAACGACTAGTTGACCAGGTTTTTTTTTATAAAAAAAAGCCTTCCACCTCTATATATACATATCTATATACATATATACATAAAACACATATAAAATCACCATCTTCCATATTTCTCTCCATTCACCTAAATAATCACCACCCCACCTTGAAAATGTCTTCCACATCTTCCGAATCGCGAGCTGTCGTTGTGGAATCGGCTTCGTCATCCGAGACCAATGTTCACTTTTTGCAAAACGCGGTTCAATGGATGGACGACACGGCAAACTCTAACGACGTTCGACACCGTAAATACGTCAATCAAGAACGTGAAGTCTGTCATCAAATACTACTAAATGATTGGTTTGTTGATGAACCAAAATACGACGATGCTTACTTTCGAAAAAAGTTTCGTATGGAGAAAACCATGTTTTTAAAAATCGTCGACGACATCCAAGCAAATTTTCCATATTTTCAAGAGGGGTTCGATGCGTGTAGGAATAAGCTTCAGGACAATCCAAAAAGTGTGCTCGGCGGTACGTTAACTCACTACGGGCAATCCGCCCGACGAGTACGATGAGTACTTGCATATGGCCGCTCGAACCGGGCGCGAGTCTCTTGACCATTTTTGTGTTGCCATCATTAAGTTGTATGGTCGAGAGTACTTACGTAGGCCTACTCAACACGACGTTGCTCGCATTTTCGAGGCACACGAACAACACCATTACATGCCGGGGATGCTTGGTAGCATCGATTGTACACACGCCGAGTGGTTAAATTGTCCTAGACACTTGAGAGGACAATATACGAGAGACGACCATGGCGTTCCCACTATTATGTTTGAGATCACTGCTTCTCAACATACGTGGATTTGGCATGCTTATTTTGGTGCTGCCGGTTCAAACAACGACATAAACGTGTTGAACCAATCCGACTTGTATCTCACGGAGCGAAATGGCACGGCCTCGAATACTTCATTTGTCGTTAATGGTTGAGAGTACAAACGCGGTTTATATCTAACCGACGACATCTACAGCAAGTACTCGGCGTTTTTAAAAGCATACCCGTATCCTACTGACCCGAAGGAGAAAAGATTTAAGAAGCTACAAGAGGCGGCGAGGAAAGACGTGGAGCGTGCATTTGGGATTCTAAAAGGGAAATGGAAAATTCTTAGGCGTCCTCTTCGACCCATGATCAAAGACAAGATCGCACAATGTGTTTACGCGACTTGTATTTTACACAACATGATCATAAAAGGCGATGGCAAAGCAATCTCACCGGTTCACATAATGGACCCGCCGGTCCAACCGGTGTTCGACTCTTCGTTATGACCTCACCGAACATGTGTGGGCTCAAGACTTGGCATTTCTCAACGATTAATTTTTTTCCCTTAATAATTGTAGTCTTTTTAATTTTATGTATGTTTTTTTTCTGTTTATTATGTATTGTTTTTTTATGTGTTATGTAATGTTTGTTTAAGTTTTAAATAAAATGTTTTAAGTTAATAATATATTTATGTAGGAAAAAAAAATTTGACAAGAAATTGAAATTGGGTAAGAATTGAGTATGTGTTGCCAATAATTTAAGTAAAAATTGGATAAAATTAGATAATTGTAAGTTGAAAGGTTTTGATTGAAAAATGATTTGACTAAGAAACTTGTACTCCTTTCTATCTAAGTGGTTATACACTTGTATTAAACTCCGGTTCCCAAGTGATATAAAATATACTCGTACATTATACGTATCACAAGTATAATATGATGCGCAATGCGCACTCCCCCCCACCCACACCAGACCAGACCAAAACCTCTCTCACTACTCTTCACTACTTACTTTCATATAAACATTTCATTTTACCTAAAACCTAGGGTTTCTGTTTTTCCCCCCTTTCTTGTCTCAAACCCACCACTTATAATTCATTTCTTAATTTCAAGATCCCCTTTCATTTTGCTTCAATTCAATGGCTAAGACTAAACCTGGTAAAAAAGATGTTGATTCTTACACTATCAAAGGCACCAACAAAATTGTCAGAGGTATATATATATATATATATTCTCTTTCTCTCTCTCTCTCTCATTATATAATTCTATGTATGTATATATTTTATGTGTTGTTCTAATGGCTAATACTACTGTAGTGGATTTATACATATGTATGTATGTAATGTATATGTATATTTTTGTATGTATATATATGTATCAATGTATGTAATGCATATGTATGTACTTGTGCTTAGTGAATATCCTAATTTGGCTGTGGTGGACTTCTTTGTACATGACTATGTAAATATAGTACATGTTTTGATGTTGCCAGCTGTAATTTTTCTGTTTAGTACCTACGGATGATGTTTCTGTTTAGTCTGAAGTTAGCTGGTATACTTTGACTCTAATTACATGTCACACATACTACATTTTTATCACTTGTAATTTAAGTTGTAAGTTTTTTGGTGGTCTTAGATTACATCGTTGATTTTATTTGGATTTGTATTTGCAGCGGGTGATTGTGTGTTAATGAGGCCAATTGATTCGGATACGCCTCCATACGTGGCTAGAGTAGAGAAGCTGGAGGCGGATCATCGGAATAGTGTGAAGGTTAAGGTGCGTTGGTATTACCGGCCAGAAGAGTCCATGGGAGGTAGGCGGCCGTTTCATGGTGTTAAGGAGTTGTTTTTGTCGGATCATTATGATTTCCAGAGTGCTCATACGATCGAAGGCAAGTGTATTGTTCATTCGTTTAAGAACTATACGAAGCTTGACAATGTTGGCACCGAGGATTATTTCTGTCGCTTTGAATACAAGGCTGCTACGGGTGCTTTTACCCCTGATCGTGTTGCTGTGTGAGTGGGCTTCTAGTCTTTGTCTAAGCACGATAATGGTTTGGTTTGTTTATGTAGTTTCTGAACTTTACGGTGTGAATTAATTGTCGGTCTTTCTTATGAAGGTACTGCAAGTGTGAGATGCCCTACAATCCCGATGATTTGATGGTGCAATGTGAAGAATGCAAGGACTGGTATATCTTATTCAAATATGTTCTAATTTATCTGGAATAACATGCTAAGAGAATTCATTTATGCTTCAAACAACAATTTCTTGAAATGTAAATGGTGATTTACATGTCAATGTATAGTCAAATAGTATTATACCACCCGAAGTATAGTTATGAGATAATTATCACCCTTTTTTGATCTTCAAAAGGGCTTGAATAATTGTTTATCTGTTCAGGTTAGTAATGAACATTGCCCTATGACTAGTACTAAATTTTCATGCAATTATTATACTAACTAGTTACTGTATACAAAAGAAACAAAACTCATTTTCCTTAAAGTTGACATTTATCATTAAGCATTGTTTTCTCTTCTCAAATAGGTGGTTCTACTTGGCACAAATACCTTGACATACATATCTTGTGCCAAGCCATATTTACTTAGAAATGTGAAAACAAACATTTCCATATACATATTATAGACCATCAATCTGCTATTGTCATTTTTGGTGCTTTGTTATTGGGGGTAACAGTTAAGAAGATTTGTAAATGTTCTTTATGTTCACGGCATTGAATTGTAGGTTCCATCCATCTTGTATGGGCATGGGAATCGAAGATGCAAAGAAATTGGAACAGTTTATGTGCTCTGACTGCTCCGCTGATGATGACGGAAAAGGAGCGTTGAACTCGATCCATGTAGCACCGTCTTCTGCAACTAAGGTAAGAACTTGTCATTCACTGTCATATAATGTTCTTTGTTAATGGCATACCAAAGTAATTTAGGAGTTATTCAATCAGGCGATATAGCATGAACCCTGTTTCCAGCCAAACTTGCAAATTCAACCAAAATAACATGTGTTTAAAGTATAAAAGAACTTCTGTGCAGTTGATGTAATTATGTGTTCCCACTATCCAGAGACAAAAGTTGTTCTACGGGCTAAATGTGTAATTGATAGTTCTTCAGTGGCCTGAAAAGTGTTACCCTATTGTTTATAAGAATTTGTCATTTTTATGCTCCTTTGGGATTTATCGTACTAACATGACAATCTACTCATCACCAAACAAATGAAAAAAAAGGAAACCAGAAAAAAAGCAGTGGTTTATTAAAAAGAAAGGTGACAACTAATCTCTTATTCAAGCGGAACTAATCTTGCCAGCTCTGCTGTCGACTTTTGTCTAGATGTCTATAGATAAAAAGTTGTTTGGTGGCGTCAATATCTTGAATTAATCAACAATACAACGGTCGACCATCAAAGATAAATGGGTTGATTTGTGTTGTGTTTTATGTCTTGCCAATAGATTTATCTAAAAACTAAACAGGTCTAACCGTTGAATGACATTTGAAATGTATTTAAATGCATAAATCCTCCTGTATTGTTTTTATTAAAGAAAGTAAGCTCAACGTTGTATAGATATGCTTCTTGTAGTTTAGTATATACTAGATTATGAACCCGCGTAAAACGCGGGAAGACACATTATAAAATAT
Source organism: Erigeron canadensis (assembly GCF_010389155.1). Taxonomy (NCBI): domain Eukaryota; kingdom Viridiplantae; phylum Streptophyta; class Magnoliopsida; order Asterales; family Asteraceae; genus Erigeron; species Erigeron canadensis. The sequence goes on along the minus strand of NC_057763.1, from coordinate 30,942,110 downwards.
AATAAAATTTACAAAATAAAATTCTAAAAATATTGATTTACTTTTAGGGTAAGATGCAACATATACATAAATTGATTTTTGTTAAATAAAAATATTTTGTGGTGTGTAGTGTTTATTTAATATAATTGATAATGTTATTTTAATCTTAGTTGATGAGATTGTTTAAAACAATAGAAAGCATAAAAATTGGGTCTAATTTTAAGACCAATCTAAGTTGTATATATGGTTTATCAAAATTAGAAAAAATTTGTTAATATCATTTATCTTGTTTATTATTATATTTAAAAAAAAAAGTTGAAAAATAGAAAAAAAATATCCATCTACATACATAATAGGTAAGTATATGAGTTGAAATTAGAACATGGCCAATATCTCGTTATCTAGCTTACGTCCAAGGCTTTATCATTATACGGTGAATTTTCCCTAATGTTGTATCCAGGCTGTATGTTCAGAAAAAAATAGTAATTATATTGTTTACTATTTGACCAATATGCTAAAACAGAATTGCAACATTTTTTGATCGACACGTGACGATTTATTGATACGACACATGTTTTTTTAATCTTATATTCAATAAATAAATAAGTGATTCTATTTTTTTAGATAGCATAAATATCTAAAACTTTTAATGAATTAATATATTGATTTAAATACCTAATATAGCCGAAACTCTAATTCTATTATATTAGTTGTTACCGTATTTATCTATTCCATCCTAACTATATTTTTAATGATAATTTATATTTTATATAATATTATCTATATCTATATTTATATTTATATTACTCTATAAAGCAAACTACCCTCTCCCCCTTAAGTAATTAAGATTTTGAAATGACTATATTACCCTTCTTATTTATTCACTAATTTAAACATATTCACCTATTTACCTATAATACCCTTAATGAAATAAATTACAACATAAATTCTCCAACCCTTAAAGAACCATATTAACCCCTGTTACATCGAATAATTTACATTCACTACCATGCCACTGTCACCGTACCGTCTCGCCACACCTTCGTCGCTATCATCATCACTGCCGCATCGCGCGGGCATCCGTCTAGTATTTTAAAAAGCTTATTTATTTTTTTTCTTAAAATATATTAAATAAATCTGTACCATTATATAAAATTATAGCCTGTGTTTAAAGTTAAGAAAAATGAAACACGCAAATTGTCAAAACTACCCCTAATGAATATAAGCACCACCGACTCTTAATATTAATTTACACCATAAGACCTTATATTATAAAAATATATATTACCCCCTTTAAATCAAAACATTTACATCAATTCTTTACACCATTGTATATATATATTGTATATTAGGTTAAGAATCAAATACATTCACCCTTAAAATATTACACGGTGAGAATACTTAAAAACTTCATTTTGATGCATTAAGAAGTCCATAAACTAACATAGTGTATAACTAATTATCATTATTTAAGTGTTTAACAACACATTAAGGGAGCAAAAAGATACACAGTAAAGGAGTTATATTGGCAAGAAATAAAAAAAAATAACAAAGTTACAGTAAAGGAGCAAAAAGATTTAAAAAAAAAAGAAGAAGATAGATATGGCATCTTAATAACAATTACAATATAATTGTAATCTAGCGTATTGTAACATTCATAAAGTTATAGGGATTGAGACATACTTTACGATATGTATATTACAATAGTAAATTATTGTATACCTATGACTATTAGATATAGATATCTTGTATAGTTTGTATAGATCTAATGGTAAAGAATAGATTTATTGGTAAAGAAATATATGCCAACCAATTTCTTTCGATTTAGTTACACAAAGAAAATTGTTGAAAATAAATATACCAGATATATTTTAGAAAATGTAATACAATTAAATAATAATATCTATAAAACGGTTGTATAAGTCTATAAGATGAGCAACAAAGTATAATATCTAAAATGTTTATAGTTGTAAAACCATTTAATTTACATATGAATTTAACTTTAATATGTAAATAATAAATCTGAAAAAGGAAAGTAAGGTGGAAACCAATCTACAGGTCAACATTCATTTAAAATTTTCATCCAAGGGTTGTTATTTTTTCAAGATGGAATTTAAGTGGCTGGTATAGTATTATTGGGAGATGCTATCACCTGCGTCCTGCTCTACCCACGTATTTGGGTGTTTATAATACGTGGACATTTGGATTCTTTGCTTATTGAAATCGTATGTTTGCTGTTTACAGCTGGAATCAAAGCGTAGAAAGCGATAACAAGTAATCGAACGCTGAAGGAGGTAATAACTCTGAGAATTAGTTTCAGCTTCTTGTTATGTGAAAGTGTACAGCGCAGAGAACAGAGCATGCTTTCACAATCAAGGAGCTTCTTGTTTAAAGTTTGTGTGTGATATTTATCTTTTCTTTTTCGTGAGTTACGTGTAGACTAGTGTGAGACATTGGTCTCTTTCATTTAATTTAGTACAATGCAAAACTCAGAGTAGAAGTAGAGATATCAAACTAATTGATTATGCATCGTTTCGGATCTTCAATCTTGGCTGTTTCGTTTTCATGATGAAACTTGTGTTGTTGCACTAATGGCACAGTGGATGGGTGCATTGAGTTGTGTAATGTGTCCTGAATAAGAAGTCAACCCACAAAGTTCATAAGCACTTTAGAAATTAATGATGTGTTGATACACGATTATAATATGTATATAATGATATACTCATCAGTTTAATATAGTGGTTTAGAGTGTTCCACACATCTGGGTACCATCGAGTTACCTTCAACCACTCCACTTCCTCAACCTGCAGGACCAATTTAATCCATTTTTTTCTTTTAGCCATTAACTTCCTCTATAAGATTTGTTTTAAGTGAAACATATATAACCCAAATCGATCCATATGTGAATAAAGATGTTGACGTTGCCAGCTCTTGAGCATCCAGCCATCCACTGTGGTCTGGGGGTTTAAATATGTAGTTTCTGACTTTCTGTGGTCATCCCAGGTCAATTTACCGATGCTCATAAGTTTCCTGTTGATTTATTCTCCGATTAGGGTATCATCAAAGCTTGTTTAACTATTAAGTCAGCTTTAAATACAAACTTAATTCTTTACCATGGTATTTGATAATTCTGGTTCAAATGGTTCATATGATTTACAGAAAAATGTTTAAAGGTATATGGATTAGCCAATTTCCATGTCTTATATGTTTCATAAAGACCAATAGTCTTTTTCTATTAGCTTATGAGCTTATTGCTTGTTTAAGCTCACAAGTGGAGAAGATGTAGTTACGAAAGGTTAGGGCATAATATAGGGGATTCTTATTGTCACCTGAATATTCTAAAACACTGAGGGATGACTGGGTCACGCTAATCACCAAAATAAGTCATCCAATTTTTAAAGTCACATCATTCATCCATTATTTAAAGTTTATTTATATTTAGCTCTATAACTAACATATATATACTACCAATATTAATAAAACCGAATTAAACCTCGATCAGGGCGACTCATTTGGCAATATTTGCCTATTTGGGGCTACTAAAGTCGCTCTTTTTGGGTCTCATGGGTACAGCCAAATTCCTAGTGGCAATAAAAAGGCACATAAAATAATCTGTAAACTATGGGTCTTTGTAACCTACCATTTGTCAAGCATTTAGTATTGCTTTTAGTTGTGAATTTTGACTTCAATGGGTAAGCTAAACTCCAATCAAAATGTATGTTGAGGAAAGAGGCAGCATGCAAGCAGCCACTTTGTGGGGGGTTGAGAATCATATAATAGGTTGACACAAGAGTCAAATATGTGTTGTTGAGAATGTGACTTTTGACTGTGGTGGATGGGGTTACCTGAAATGAAACTTGCCCTCAAAATGAATTTGACCCCTCATATCATTCTTAACTGATTTTAAAGATCTTTGTGTTTAAACTTTTTTTTTTTTTTTTTTTTTTTTTTTTTTTTTTTTTAAGCTTATTACATACATACCAAAAACACTTTATAAGCTTTTTATAAAGGGCAAATAAGCTAAAGTTAACCCACAAATACAAGGCTTTGTTCTAGAACTTGGCATATTCTAAAAGCTTACCCGAACACCTTAATACAACAAACATAGTATTACTTTTTTGTTTAATTCTAATAATAAAAAAAGTAGAACAATCCGAATATTTAAAGATTATTTATACTTCTATACTATATTATAATAATTTACCTTCTCTGTAAAATTACTATTTTACCCTTATAAAATTAATTTACATCATCAATTTTTTATTTTCTAAAATATCCCTATTACCCTTTCATATCAATTACATTAAATCAATTACTTACACTGACCACCACCAACAGTTCGTCACCACAACGACTGTTGTCACCACCAAGCTGCCGCTGTATCACGCGGATACAGAAAAGAAAAGGTAAACTTGTTTGGGATAATATTACCTTTTGTTTAATTCTAATATATATGAAGTTTGTTGGCAAGCCAACATGGCAACATCATTGTATAAGAGCCTGAGTTTCCGTGCATTTGCCATTGAAAAACCCAATAATTCATGAAGGTTGTTTTTTTAAAAGGCAGCAATGGATAAATGTCAAACGTTCTTGATGCGGACATGCTAATACTGGTTCGACTTCTGGCAATGCTTTAAAGGATTTTTTTTCATATATATTAGATGAGTATAACATTGCTAAAGCTCCTCATCACATTTGCATGTGGCAAGATACATGATGAAACCATTTTGTAGAAAACCTTGTAACACCCCAATTCATGAAAGTTGTTATTTGTGTTGTCTAACAACATGTTTTTCTTTTTTTTATTTATTTATTTTATAACTTATCCAGTTTTTATTTAGATAAATAAACAATAATTCTTTCATATACAAACATTTTAGTGATTTAGTCTATATGAATATGCACAACTCTACCTAACAGAATACTTTTCTACTTAAATTTCAATGAGTCAACTATGAGAGTCTAGTAAAACAACTAGCATATTATGATCCACCTCAATATAAGAGTCCAAAAATACTAGTAACGCCAAACGAGACCTTACTTTCTTAATATTATCCAATAAGAATGAATGGGAGAATGGAAAATTGCTCTAAAGATATACATGTTTACATTAATTTAACTACATTAAGATACTTAAAATTGTTTCTTATATATTCACTAGCTAATCAATCCAGGTTTAACCTGAAACGCTTAATTAAAAATTTAAAACCAAAAAATATATAGAAATATGTATTTAATTTGTTGTCAATACATTATAATTTGATATGGAGACAGCAACATACTTGTAAAGATGAACATTAATACATAAAACCGATTAGGGTGATGAAAAATTAAAAAATAACTATCATAAATCAATAGTAGATATGAAACTAAAGTTAAAGAGTTAGGATATTATCTTTCATATTAATTAAAAATAATTAGGAGCAAGGGTGTAGTCGACTAGTTTTATCGGCAAAAACCATCAGCAAACATCGGCTAATCGGCTACACTATAGCATCTCCATCGCCTTGTATCGACAAGTTTAATCGGTTAGTATTGGCTATATATATCGGCTTGTTTTGACCGATCCTTGTGAATGTTGGGAGCGTGTACTTTGTGACCTTTTTTTTTTGGTTCTTGTGTTCGCTGGAAACCTAAAAAAATATTTGGAGCTTTTCGATTTTTAGGCTTGATCTACGTTTTTCTTGGCTTCTATTGCCGGAATACGTGCCGATAAAACTTGCCGATGCTCCTAACGTGATATATCACCCTTTCCGGTGAGATCCGAAACCCCTTTTTGGGGTTTTTGGTCGTCGCCGGCCAAAAATGTTCACTTTTTACGGCCAAAACTTTTTTTTGCCTTTGCAAGGGTGTAGTTGGCTATTTTTACTACTTGTTCCTTCGGTTTTTCGGCGATCCCTTTCTTGGGTTTTCCGATGAGACTGCTGCTGTTGCTACGACGGCTTGTGGTTTTCCGGCGAGCCCTTTCTTGGGTTCTTGGTTTACTGCTGCTGCTGTTGCTACGTATTATGTATATTTATATATTTACATTGCTGGATTTTTCCTTGGTAGTGTTATGGTAGCGTTGCCGAATTTTTCCTTGGCGGCGTTGCCAGATTTTGTTCCATTAAAGCAATAGATAGCCGTAAAAAGGTAGTTTTTAGAGGATGATGATATCGTTGAATAGTTTTTTAGGTTGCCGGTAAAAATGGGCGATGATGATACAAATGTTCGTAAAAATGGGACTCGGATGATCTGGGGCGTATCTTGGCGGGGTAAACCCTTCGGGTTAGCAGCCATGGCGTCTCCGACTTCCGAAATTCCCGACCCCCAAATTCTGAGCCCAAGTTTCATTTTATTAAAAAACGGCCACTTTTTTTTGTTTCCGGCAAGTTTGATTCGAATTCCGGTTACCTTTGCTATGTTATCAAATTGGTTAAATTGGCAAGATTTTTATCACTACACCATCACCTTTTGGCAAATTTTGGCTAGTTTTTGGCAACGACACGTGGCGGCTTGTGATTCGTCGATAATTTGCCAATTTAGCCAATTTGCCAATCTTTTGGCACTACACTTTGCCCCTTAAGGTTAAAAAAATAATATGAAAAAAAAAAGAAATGGCTTATTGCTTAATATAAAAATTAGTTTTTAATATAAAAGAAAATCTATTATGACATCATATATTTTTAAAAATAGTTTAGGAAAGAATAGTGGCATGCCACTTAGGTAAGAAGTTTTTAGAAAGAATCTTCTTTTATTTATATATGAGATGAGATATGTATAGTTCAATTTTAAAACTTATTATTAGTCTTGTGTATATACACATATAAAAAAAAATCCAATGTCATCTTTTACGGTTTTTGGTGCCCAAATCTCGACGGTGTATGAGGGAGGTTGAGATGTATACAAATTATATTCAATATCTATGTAAGATAGAAAAAGACATCCGACCTTATAAAGTATGAGACTATATATTTGAGTTTTGTCTTTAGAGATAATTTTTTTTTTTTAACGAGTTAGTAGTGTGCATTCGAGACACAACAAATGTTTGATCTAACATTGTTGGTTTCTTGTTTATATACAGACGAAGTACTAAAATACCCAAACATTCATTTACGACTTCTAATATATTTTATCATTTTTAGAAAAATAATAAAAAGTTTTACTCGTATTAATCTACTTTTGGATGCGCAGACAAATAAAACACAGAAATTTTTGCTTAAAACATAGTATAGCACAATGTATTTGTTTCCATGTCATATGTATTATGTAGTTCTGTTATACTACCAAACAATGATTAGCATTACTTTATCCGATCCATAATCCCATCTATCTGTCGGTCACACTCAACAAGCACTTCATTCAAACTCAACTAAAAAAAATATATACATAGAATTTAGTTTCCAGAAATCACACAGAACCAACTTCCTTTCTTCCTATGAGCTTCTTATAATAATCATATATATACAATCATATCAGTAAAAATCTCAACATGGTTCATATCTTTTCATGATAATTGATTCATGCTCAAATTTAAAGCTTAAATCAAGCCTAAAGTTTCAACCCCATTAAAGGTAAGAGCTAATTTTTGTTAAAGTTTTGAAATTTTTTCATATGGGCTTCAAGAAATGTGTTTATTTAGTTTCTAAGATTTAATATTTAAGTTAGAATACTCTGTAAGTTATTTGGGGCAAAAAAGGTTATATGAATTGTCTTGCAAAGATTGAAACTTTAAGTAGTTTGGGGCAAAATAGATTTATGATTGTAGTAATTATATTCCAAAGATTGGGACTTTAAGTTGTTAGGGGCAAAATAGGTTTATGATTGTAGTAGTTATATTCCAAAGGTTGAGACTTTAAGTTGTTTAAGGCAAAAGGGGTTTATGGTTGTAGTAGTTATATTCCAAAGATTAGAACTTTAAGTTCCACCGGATACCCTGGTTAGGCCGCGTACATCTTAGTCAAAATAAACAAGACTCATCCTCCTTGGTAACTTGAATAGGACAAAGTTATTCGTTTATCGAAAATTTGTGAGTTATTCGAGACAAAAGGGGTTTACGGTTTATCTTCTAAAGATTGCAACTTTAATTTAGGGATATGATTAAACACATACTAAACAAGCTTCCAAAAAAATCATCTTCTAAATCATCACATAATGATGAAGATATAGATTTTGGTGCTATAACTTCATCATCTAGTAAAGTTTCAAGCTCCAGCTCGATTTCGAGTAAATCGAATGATGAAGCGCGTAATTCGAATGTTAAGCCTGGTCAAGGGAAAAAGTCAGGTCCTGTTGTGACCCAAGTGGTGGAAGTAGTAAATCATGATTCTTATATAGCATTGCCTAGTTTTCGGGAGGTATCAAGTTCAGAAAAACAGAATTTGTTTATCAAGAAGTTGAATATGTGTTGTGTAGTGTTTGATTTCAATGACGCTGTTAAGGATTCGAAAAAAAAGGATGTGAAGAAACAGACATTGCTTGAGGTTGTTGATTATGTTTCCTCAGTTAATTCAAAGTTTAATGAAGTTACAATTCAGGAGATCACGAAAATGGTGGCTGCTAATCTATTTAGGTCCTTGCCTAATTTGAATCACGAAAACAAAGTCTTGGATTTGTATGATCAAGAAGATGATGAGTTTTATATGGATCCTTCATGGCCACATCTGCAAGTTGTGTATGAGTTCCTTCTTAGGTTTGTGGCTTCATCGGAGACAGATGCAAAGCTTGCCAAAAGGTATCTTGATCATTCATTCGTGTTGAAGTTGCTTGATCTTTTTGATTCAGAAGATCAAAGAGAAAGGGAGTATCTTAAGACAATCATGCACCGGATATATGGAAAGTTCATGGTGCATCGCCCGTTTATCAGGAAAGCCATCAACAATATCTTCTATCTTTTCATATTTGAAACAGGTAAGCACAATGGGATAGCCGAATTGCTTGAGCTTTTGGGTAGTATAATTAACGGGTTTGCTTTGCCATTGAAGGAAGAACATAAGCTTTTTCTTGCCCATGTTTTGATCCCCCTTCACAAGCCCAGAAGTTTATCGGTTTATCAGCCGCAACTATCATACTGTGTTAGTCAGTTTATTGAAAAAGACTCCAAGTTGGCCGATATGGTGATTCGTGGTTTATTGAAGTATTGGCCTGTAACTAATAGTTCAAAAGAGGTCTTGTATCTAAGTGAATTGGAGGAAATACTTGAAGCTACACGGGCTCCGGAATTTGAGAAGTGTATGGTCCCTTTGTTTCGTCAGATTGGTCATTGCCTAAATAGCTCACATTTTCAGGTATACATTTTGATGTTTTCCCTGTGTATAGTAATTGATATCTTTGGTACTAACAGAGGTTGCAAAATGGGCAAGCTAGGCAGATTTAATAAAATGTCAAAATGGGTCCAAGAGAAAACGGGCAGTTTTATGTACTCCTTGTAATAAGGGTCAGGTCGGACCAGTCTACCAACAGATTAATATTAAAACAAAAGTTATAGATAAAATGATAGTGATAAAGTAATAATATTTCCTTAAGTAGAATAATCTAGTATGTCATAAGTAGTTGAATATACAGTGTTAATTCGTTTGACTGGTTACATGTTTAGCTACTTTGTTATGTTTGTGCTGTTTAACTTGTTATAACTCAAAGTATAACCCCAATTTACCCATAGTGATATAAACAGATTGAAATTACCACCTCTAGTAATTACTAGTTGAGTAAATCAGTATTTCTTAGTTCCGGAATCAAATTTATGTGAACAGTTGAACGCAATCATGCAGACAAGTTATATGAATTGGATGACCAATTAAAAAACAAGCTCTCATGCATTTTAGATTTTCTTCCTCTAGCAGAAGAAATACTTTTGATTAGATGGGGTAAATAAGTCAATAAGATCAATGGATGATCTTACTTGATCTCTGTTGGAATTCTTCTGAGAGCACAAAATACTGAAATAGCTTCAGAAAAATATGAAAATGATAACCACCCTTATTGTTAGACTATCCATCCAGATTCTTTAGGGGGCATTTGGCAATAAAAGTAAGCTGTTGGCCAGAAGGCATCATATTAGCCACTGGATTATGCATGAGCATGTAAAAATGTCAATGCTGCATCGAGGGTAGGGTCACATCGTCAACTTCATTTTTTGCATACCATTCCAGCTTGGGTTGGCAAAATGCATGAGTCAAGTAGATAGGGTAATGGTTCAACATGATTAGTGGTCAATAAAAGTAAATTATAAGGACGGGATGCGTTGGGCTGACACACTTAACACTTTCTATTTTAGTTTTTCAAATAAACGGTAAAACAATTTCAGGAAAAGACAATTTAGTAGGTTTTAAGCATTTGAAAACACTTTAGAGTGTGGATGAGTGTTGCCCCACCTAACCTGGTCTATCTATTAGACCCGTTTTCCCTTTAATTATGCTTAGATTCACCTCTTCGAGAAAATACATAACCCAAAGAATCGGCCAAAGTTGACACCTATACCAGAGAAATGACACAATTATTTAGTCAACACTCTTGGGAGGCCTTTCAATATCGTAACAATCAGCTTTCAACATTAGCTTTGACATAATCCATAGCTCTATACTAGTCCATTGAGTTTCCTCAAACAGTAAGGAAACTCCAGGATGCTTTGATGCTCTTTATTCTTGCTCTACAACTTATGATTTTACTATGAGAAAAAACTCGAAGCAACTGGCTTTTTATTGAATAAAAATTTAAGATGATACAGTCCATACTTATGTGCTGAAAATAAACAATCTTAAAACTCATATGCCTGAGTTCATGTCTGATATAGTGATATCCAATCCATATTCAATATAAGCAAATGCAGGGCTGAAATATGGACCGTCGTATACATTGTGCTTTAATGGCCATCTGTTGGTTTGACAACGATTTATTTCAATGGATGCTAAAATTGCTTCTCATATGATGACAGGTTGCAGAACGTGCACTGTTCCTATGGAATAACGAGCATATAAGGAATCTAATAACTCAAAATCGCAAGGTGATTCTGCCCATTATATTCGCCCCCTTGGAGAAAAATACTCAAGGTCATTGGAACCAAGCCGTTCAAAGCCTAACTGTAAATGTCAAAAAACTACTATCAGATGCCGATCAATTATTATTCGCAGATTGCCTGGTCAAGTACCAAGAATATGAAACCAAGGAGAAGGAAAGACTAGCAAAGCGACAGTTGACATGGAGCCGTCTGGATGCCATTGCAGCTTCCAGGAACGAGCCTATGGTCATCTCGAGGTTTGCCTCTTCTGTTACTATCACCACTGTGAATTAATGAACTTGTGGCAGTTGAACGACCAACACCCTATTGAATTGACCCGTTGGTCAAAGTCGACTTTTGGGTTTGACCAGATTGTCACAAAATCTGGAGAACTTTTATGATTTTTTTGATCTAGAAGCAAACAATAGTTAAATCTAGGGATAGAAATCAAGACTTTATTCTCCTAGTTTTATTTTGTTTTGTTTTTGGACAATATCTTTTCATTTGTATCATATTGTGTTTGTGATATAAAATTACTGTGCAATTTGAGATAAATGAATCTGTCCACCACACAGTCCATAACATTGATCAGGTACTTATATTGCATTTTTTTGTCAACTTATATCTGCTATTTCAAATAAACTTGCCAACGTTTCATAATTTCTGATTTTTGAGTAAGCGAAGCTATTTTATATTCTCGGAACATTGGTGAAAGTGATTTCTAACACGCCACATTGTCTTTTGTGAGTTAGGGATGGTCTCACAACCTTCATGGAACAGGTGATCTAAACATTTACGTTTGCACGCTCCTTACCACTAGGTTACCAAAAAAACTGCTCGTAATTATGAATAACTTACCATATTTCTGTGATAGTAAAAGAGCATTTTTCTTTTTTTGGTATTCCTGTCATTACGTGCATAAATTAGTTGTACATTTATCATAAATTTTAAGGAGTGAACTTCTGATATGGAAAGCATAAACTTTTTAGGAAAATGCCAAAGGAAGCTCGTAGGGCTTCATTTAACGTGCATAAAAAGGTTGTACATTTCCATATTAAATGTCGGCCCCCTATTTTTATGGTAAGTGTACAACTAATTAATGCACTTTAACGAAAACCATTAGGGCTTTATTTAGCAAAACCCAACTTTTTATGTAGATTAATGATAGCAAGGAAAATCATTTTTTGAGTAAACATAAAATGTTTCCTTATTCAAGTTATTCCGGAGGGTTGATTTTTTTCATTAGATATATGTTGTTTATATGTTCAATAAGTTACTCTGTACTATCAAAATCATGTTAAGCATAGCTATTAAAATTTTCATTAACATACAAAAGGTGTTGTATGTAAAAATATTTTAGTGTTTAACTTTAGAATTAATGATCAACGAAGGTTAAAATATATACCCCATAGTTGAACGAAATGTTTTTCTATTTGATTATTGAAAAATTAAAGACCTGTATAAGGAAAACGTAATGCCCCTGACACGTCTTAATGGTTAGTGGGGATAACTGTAAAATGCAGTTGGAAAGGAATATATTTGCATAACAAGTAATACAAGTAGTATTCTTTTAGTAGTAGTAAGTGGTACCAAAATATTAATTCAACATTGCAATAATATTTCACACACGCCACTATACTAAAAGCAACGTGTTATGCCCACATACACATATTTTAAGGACAAAACCGTACTTATTTGGTGCCATAAGAGATTTGTTATATGTTTACAGTATTTAATCTAATATTTAGCAGATTAAATTTAATTTTTACGAAACTTCGAATGCCTTTTCTTTGCAGGAATTTTGCACGATTTGGCTTAACTATTGCCTATGTGTAATTTAGTTAAAATTATTTTTAGATGAAATAGATCAAATGGTTATCAAATGGTTTATGAGTCCAGTGGTAAGAGAGTTTTCTACTTTGTGGTTTCTTCCGATGATCGATGGTTCGAATCCTCGATCCGTATGTAAATGCGGTGAGAGGCCTTAGCAACGTTTTACCGATGTATACATGGGAAAGCAAATCCTTTAAGGCGTCGTCAGGATTCGAATCTGACGTGGACACATTAAAATTGAAGATATTACCTATTTATCCGCTCTGTTTAAAAAAAATGGTTTACGAGTTGCTTGAAATTGAAATATTCACGTGTCAGTCAATTTTTTTAATAAGTTTTATCCATTTGGACTAATATATTAGTAAGTGTTTAATGAAGTTAAAAACAAAATAAAAGTGCATTTAACTTAACATACACAGCATGTTGAAATAAAAGTGTTTAATGAAGGTCATCCAGCTGGTCAAAAACACTTCCAGTTTATTCAAAGATTTGAGTTCGATCTTTAAGGATAATAAAAATTTGAGGTTTTCTCTCAGAATATTTGTAACAGCTCATGGTTAACATCTCGTTGTCTAAGGTACGTGCAAGGTTTCATCATTGTACGGTGATGTTTCCCCGATGTCATGTACGAACTGAATGTTCGAAAAAAAACTATGCCGAATCCTGAATCACCCATGTTAGTGATTGAACCCTATGCTTCACCGCGAGAGGTAAGTATTTAATCTGTTTACGAGTTGTGATTAATTAACTACTCCGTACGTAATTAAATAAAATTTGAGCAAATTTTTCAAAGTTGTACGTGTGTATGCGTAGATCGACGGGGATATGATGATGGATATGATATATATGACTTCCTGTGTAACAGAAACACATGCATGGACTTTATTCGTGTGTAAGGATTTATTCAGTGTTATTTAGTGCATGGTGGTTGTATGTTATTATTATTCTATTTAACATTTTTGGCCCCATTTCCATTCTCATTTTAATATCAAACGTCTTGTACAGTATATAATTTAATTATCATTCATATATCGACCCCTTATGGCCAATTCAATTCATAAATCATTTGATTGCGATCGATATATTGCCTCGCTCTTAATCATCATCAACAACAAAATAAGTATATATACCTCTATCAAAGTGGGGTACGAAAAGGTAAAATGTACACAATCTTGCTTTTACCTAAAGAGACTGTCTCCGTAAGGACCTTCGGTCAAACGACAAACTTTTCAAACTCTTAACAATTTTTCATGTTGATCCGTGCCAATTATTTTATTATGTAAGATATAAACGCGTAATCAAACCGATGTGGTTTTCCTTGAGACCACCTGAAATTTCAAACCCGAAACATCTTGTGAAAAGACATTTATAAATAAGGTTGCCTAGCTAGTCATGTTGTATTCTTGATAAAATTATATATCTACGTACATGTTTTTGATTTTAGGTGTAAATGCTACTCTAAGATTTAAGGTTTTACATGTATATGTAATCGACAGATTTAAGCTTTTAGTATGTTTTTAAACATGATTTGTATAGAAATTAAAGGATAAAAGTTGATCAAATGGATATATTTATCTATAAAGGATATGTATAAAATGGGTGAAAAAGTTATTTACAAAGGATTCCACCACATATTTAATAAAACATATTAACATGATATCCGCACGTTGCAACGGATACTATTAACAGTGCGTTTAATGTCGTGATTATCGAAAACAATATAAGTGGGCAATCACTTATACGATAATAACGTGGCTTCAATATCAGCCAACATTAATAAAAAGGGTTTTTGTTAATGACAGCCCTTAGGGTTGTCAGTAAAAGTTAATTGGGTGTATAAAATTTTGTACCTTGCTGTTAGGAAAATCAGGGGGCCAGTATATATAATGTACAAGTTTTTAAGCATGTAATAAGTTGTTAGTAACAGCCCTTAGGACTGTCATTATCATTTTCCTAATAAAAAATACATGTATTAACAGTATAAGTGGACAATAAATTGCAGTGAGAGTGTCAGAGTGGATTAGATAGGAATCCATTTGAATTGAAATAAAGGAGGGGAAAGTTCGCACATTCACATGGTTACATTTTCAACACTATGAGAGAGAGCGTCATCTTTATTATAAGATAACGAGCATGGTAACCGCGCAATGTGGCGACGGTGGTGGGGAAGACGGTGAGGCGGTCTAGTGGTGTCGGTAATGATACTATTGGTGGTGGTGGCTTTGTCAAGTGGTGTATGTTGATGTAATTGTGATAATGGAAATCTTTAGAAGATAAGAGTTTAAAATGTTAATTATTAAAATGAATAATGTAAATTAATTCATTAAAGACAAATTTGGTATTTTATAACAACTTTTTCCATAGTGGGTGTTTATTAAGGGTAATTTAGTAAATCTGTATGTGACTATTGTGTAACTATTTTTAAAAATGAGGGGTGTGATAATTTTTATAAAGGAGTATATATAAATATAGATGTACTTAATTGGGTGAAAAGTTTATTTACAAAGGAGGTGGAAAGAGTATATATACAATCAGCCTATTTAACATATAAGACTATAATGCACAACTTTGTACGTATCTAACTAAATATCAAGATTTCAACGCATAAGTCTGTATTATAGACTAATTATATGATTATATC
Organism: Erigeron canadensis; assembly: GCF_010389155.1. Lineage (NCBI taxonomy): Eukaryota > Viridiplantae > Streptophyta > Magnoliopsida > Asterales > Asteraceae > Erigeron > Erigeron canadensis. Next base: position 30,926,682 of record NC_057763.1, on the reverse strand, counting down.
AGCATAAAACGAAAACAGTTGGGCAATATTAGGGGTGAGTATGGATCGGTTTGGTTCGATTTTTGTCAAAAACCGAAACCAAAACCGATCCATTCGGTTTTTAGAAAACCAAAACCATTGGATTCGGTTTTTGTTCGGTTCGGTTTCTCGGTTTTCCGGTTCGGTTTGAATAAGTTTTTTTTAAATATTATGTTATAAATTTAACTTTCAATTGTTAAGAAAAAAATATGATATAAAAATTCAAATACAGAGAAGCTTTTTATTAAGTAATTATATTTTTTAGGTTTTAAAATTTGTATAACTTTTATAAAACAAATTGTTTTTACTGAACGTTTTTATTAAAAATATACAATTTGTATAGATTTGTACAATAAAAAGATAAAAAGATTAAATTATTAACATATTTATAAATTATAAGTAATAAATATAAATGTAATATGATATAAAAATAAAATAAATTAAAATATATTTAGTTCGGTTCGGTTCGGTTTTGATCGGTTTTTTGGCGTATGAAACCGAAAACCAAACCGATCCGTTCAGTTTTTAGAAAACGAAAACCAAACCAATGGATTTCGTTCGGTTTTCGGTTTTTTCGGTTTGGTTTTGTCGGTTTTTTTCGGTTTTTGGTTTTCCGGTTCGGTTTTTGTTCACCCCTAGGCAATATAATGGATAGTGCTCATAATAGATATAATATCTATTAGTCGACTATTTCCACTATGAATAAATGGTAAATAGGTAGGTATAGTATAGAATGTAGATGTTTATGTATATTTGCATTTAGAAAAAAATTATAAGTCATGCAATGGATATATAGTAGATCACTTTTCATTTAAAAAAAAAAAAACTATAATGAATGAATATATAATCATGTCGATATACATCTCCCTCTATGGCTATATATAATACAATTTGTGCGTGGTGATTCAAAATCTATGATATTGATCAAACATATGATAGATTTTAAATCGCCAACAACAAAAATACTAGATATACAAATATAAATGAACACATCATCAAAATATTCTTACAAATTAAGTACTCTTGAGTCTCGAAAGTATATATGGTGTGTAAGGCTAGCTAGCTATCGTTTGTTGTGAAGCGGGTTTGGACCCGTGGGGACTTTTCGCTTCTCAGAAAGAACGTCGTTGGGCACCGGAGGCATGGTTCTTGATAGATTGAAGAGTCGTTGTTGCGTGGCAACGATGGGTGGCGAAGGAAATCTAGAAGTTGAAGTAGTGATGGTGGTGGTGGTGAAGAGAAGGGTGGTGAGAAAAAGAAGAATGATGTGAAAACGAGTCATGGTTTCTCTTATGAAATATAAGAATGTAGAATGTAGACCAAGATAGAAAAATATGGTGGTGGGAACTAGCCCTTCCTTTTATATATGGAAATGGTTTGGTGTGTTCAAAAGTTTCATTGAAAAGTTGTAAATAGATAATTACATTATTGACTTTACATATGAATCTAGCTTATATCGTTTAATAATAGAACATTTTCATAACCTTTTGTCTTGGTTAACTTTTTTAATTGGAAAAGACTTTTAAATTGTATTGACCATCCAGGAGAGTGGAGACGACCACATTACATTTTTTAAGGTTTTTGATTTTAATGTTAACTTATTTTACGTGACAAAATTGTTTCTAATGTTTCTTTTACTATAAATAATAACTTTTTGTGACAATAAACTAATCGATTTGAAATATAAGTTGTGACAATAAACTTATAAATTTGAGATAAATAAAAGGTCATTAATATATTACTCAATTTGGAACATATATAAAGAGTTAAAAGATAAAAAAAAAAAAAAAAAAAAAAAAAAAAAAAAAAAAAAACTATTCGAGTATATATAATGATTTATGGTGTCGTTTTACAATGCTACCCCTTTATTTGTTCTAAAACAAATGCTATGTTGACAAACAAATTAAATGACATCGTTCTTATTATTTTCTTAATTTTTTAAGTAAGATCGATCGTTATTATTTTGTTTTGAAGGGCAAAAAGATTAAACACCATTGTTACTACATCCATCTTCTCCGTTTATAAGACAATTCACGTCATCGCATCGCATTTGCTTGTGTCGTAGTCTACTACCACATAAGTACCCGCCAATCATTTCTAGATTTTGCCTTTTTCCAAGGGTAAACGAAGTATCATAAGTCAATGATATTACAATATATCACAAGACGTTTCACATCAACTCTCTATATATCATCATTTTCAATTCCTTAAATCACCATATCCATTACACATTTACGTACACCATCCAAGAAAATACATGTAACATCCATATCTATAACTAGGGATGTGCACGGGTCGAAACCCGAATTAATAATTCATAAGCTGACATATAATACACGAATTAATAATAATGCTTATTAAAGTTTTCTTGGTATAAAAGATTACTTTGTGAATTGTGAGTTATGCAATGAATAAAAAAATTGGTAGACAATAGTAGTAGATTGATGTAACTATGAACATGTACACATGATTAATTATAACAATGTTGGTTGAATTTTGAACTAGTGATCAATATGCCGACCTAGCTACACACTCAATTAATCGGTTGAAACGCGAAAGTTGGAAGTGGAAAATGTTGACTTTTACTGTAACACATTTCTTGCTAACCTTCCACTCCTCCACTAATCAACTATTTTCTAGAAAATTCTGAACTAAAATTCAAACTCAAAAACATTAATCATTTTTATTAATAACTGGTTTCATCATATTAAAGAATTATAGGATAAAAAACTGGTATTGGATTAACTATATATCCATTATAACAAAACTAGCTATGTATTTAATTAGCTAGCGGTCATGAATACTAACAATGATCTAGCTGATTAGTTGTACTACTGTACGCGTTATTATATGATTCTATTCGATAGATCTACCATGTATCAAACAACATTCAAAGCTAAGGATGCAATTCAAGACTTGTTAGCTGTTGGGGTTACTATCGCATTAATAGAATTAAAATGTTGTTCGAGACCAAGCAAATTTATATATTGTCAAAATCATACATATAATAGTCCAAAATGTGAATTGAGACCCCGATTGGTGCATCTCTAGTAATTAAACCCCACAGCCCATAACAAGACATTATATCCTAGCTCACATGTCCACGTGTCCTTCTCCTATTTGCAGGTTATCCATGTCATATTACTGTAGTTTTTATTAATGGGTCAACGAATTAAATGGCGGAAATGGGATCAACACGTCTAATCGTATTCATATTATCCTTTTAAGTTCGACAATGATGTCAGATCAAGCGATTGAGTCAGCTGGAGTTTTGCAAGTAAGGTAAAGGGATTGATTTCCGTTGATCGAGCACATATTAAGGTTTTTCTTTTTGATACCTACAATAGGTGTAACGGAATCTGGTTAAGACAATCGATAGTTTATAGTTGAATCGATAGTTTATAGTTGAGTAGGATTTCACCTAATTTAGATGACGGAACATATTTTATTCGAAAGTTATCGCTGAAAAGAAATATATTGTCTTTAAGTTTCACTGTAGGTTTAATTTGACAATTTAGTTTAGGGTGATCTAAAAAGAAAAAAAATGAAATAATTAAGTCAAAGGACAGAAAAAAGTAGACGAAACATCATCAACAAACAAAATAGGACGATTTCTTATCATGACTTATGAGAAGAGGGATCAAACAAGAGCGAGCTCTGAAAATTTCGACATTTCACGTTTTAAACTCCATCATCGATTCATGAGTCGTGAAATACCAAAGAGCCCTCTTAATTGAAGTCTTAAAATGTAGTTTGGACGAGATTCTACGTTTTTAAAACCCATGATACTTGGTTTTTATCTTCAAGAATATAAAAATAGAAAAGTCTAAGTTCAAACAACCACATAAAGCATTTATGAAATTCAAACTTTTTTTCTATTTTTTAAACCTATAAACTTAAGATAATAATCTGTACATCATTAAAGTCCTTGTTTAGAACTTACGGATTGGATCTTGATGAAACTAATTGAAAATATTAAATTAATCTACCAATCTATATATAACAAGGTCCTAAATTCATTGATAAATAAATAAGAATCGTCAGATGAATTTCATCTTTAATTTAAAACCATTAAATCAAATTTAATTATTTCATCTTTATTAAATGACAACATTAATACTTATATATTATATATATATTATATGGTTAGACAACCCCTAAATCATATACCGTAAATAATTGTTATGGAGTACTAATCATGATCGTAAATAGATTGATAGATAGATGTACACGTAAAACTCCTTTTATGAATCATGTATCCCATCATAAATACATAAATGTATGTGTATCTTTTTATTTTTTCCCCATGCAATCTATTATAAGTTATATTTCTTTAAATACTACATAAAAGTTATATTTCTTTAAATACTACATAATATTATATTAATCAAATACTATTAAATAAGTTATTAATTTTTTCCATACTATGTATGATGCTTGATTCATAAAATTTTCTTTTATTAATTTATTAATAATAAAAATAATTTATGACTTATCAAAATACCGGAAAAAAAAAATTAATTTATTGTTGAAAATAACTTATAGCCCGGTATTCAGTTATTTACATTGTTCATTACCGCCGGTATTATCTGGTACTGTCGAATTGTAAAACCGATTTTTTCATGTTTTTATTTTTCCATTTTTAACATTTTTCTTAATACAATTAGTTTTATTTTTTGTTGTTTGTAAACTTTAAAACTTAATGTTTATTATGTAATACTTATTTGATATTATTTTTGAATGGACTATAATGTATTTTAACTAATTTCGTTGAATTGTAACAAATTTCGTAGCATTTTTATAAAAAATAAATAAATTAAAGTTTGCAAAACCTAGAATTACTCTTTGTAAATTCACCCAGCTAGAGAAATAAGAATCTTAGATGAACTTTAGCTTTTTATTCACAACATTTTAGATTAAAATAATAATGTTATTTATAATTTTATTATTGACAAGTTACAACATTAGTCTCTATAATTGATATGAGTTCACTATTTAATTTAAAAAATATATGTATGTAACCATGAATGGATAGTAAAAATCGATTTTCTTCCTTACATAATATACTGCAATATTAATAATTAAATAAATGTATCTATAAATAAACTAATACATAATTCATTCAAACATAATTTTTTTAATTATTAATAATTAAATAATTAATAAATACTTATTTTGGGATAAAGCTATTAAAAAGGTTTATGAAATCATCAAAATGATCTAAGGGCTACAATATTTTTTTTACTTATTATTATGTCATATATAAAAAGTTAACATATGAAATACTTTTAAAAGTAGCTATTTTTTAAATGTATGTTCATGTACTGTTACTATTATTTTCAATTAACCAATAAGAAATTAGCGTAGTAGTAAGACAAACACTTGATTACCTTAAGGTCTCAGGTTCGATCCCCACTGTAAACAAAAAATATATTTTTTAAGTTACCTCTTACCAATGAAGCCTAGACCCATATGTGTTGTTTAAATACGTGGGTTTGATCCTTCGGGGTGCCTAGATCATGTGGATATTAGGATAGAAGTATTTTACCGGCATCATATAGCTCATACGGGGTGGGTCGATGGGTATTCAATTGTAGTACCGGGGTTAGGGTTCCTACAATTACCCTTTTTTTCTATTATTTTCAATTAGTTTTAATTTATCTGTATACATTTAATGGTCAAATGGTTAAAAAAAAAAATACTTACTAATAAAAATAATTTATTTATATTGAAATTCACATAGATTATGCACTGCAATTTATACTTAAAAAGTAGAAAGAGAGAACAAATATATTAAAAAAAAAAAAATTAAAGAAAGACAAATGAACCTGTGACATTAGTAAGAAATCAAAAAGAATAAAGATTATGGCTAGGGATCATAAAGAAATGGATTTGATGCTTTTAAATTATAATTTAAAAATAATAAAGAATGAAAAGAATTATTGAATGAGCTTTCAAGACTTTGAAATTTAAATTTGAAAATAAATTACTTTGCACGTTGATATAGTATATTTAAAAAAGAATCGTAACATGTTTCATTTATGCAAATGTCCATGATCACTATCCCAAGCTAAATCTTTATAATAAATAAAAGACAATTGTCTTTCTAAAGTATTTCTAGAAATAATATGATGTGGCAAGCCTACATTTTTTTTTTAAAAATCTTTATTATAATTATGATGTCATAAATAATTTACAATATTTTTAATTAAAAATAGCTCACTAAATGCTTATTTAAAGTTTATAATTTTTTATTACAAACAAAGAAAATTTTTTTATATAGTATAATATCCTTTTTGTTAATGCAATAGGTATTTTAATTTATAAATTATTGTATTATTCAATTTACTATCTCCATATCGATTTATAATATATTTATAACAAAAATTAAATGCAGACTTTTTAGTTTTATAATTTTTATTAAAAGGCCCGGGTTGAACCCGGGTAAATCCGCTAGTTGTGTATATAAATTGATAGGAAATTAAAATTTTGAAAATCGAAAGTTTTGATTGATTAAATGAGGTTAGGTTTGTCTTAAATAAACACTATATTTATGTTTGTGTCATATACACAGGTTGTTTATGACATTTTTAAAATAAAATGAATTGTTAGTTATGTTAAATTTTAAATGCAATTATACTAATAAAATCAAATTAGAATAATATAATCTACAATATATATATAACAAAGTCCTAAAATTATCCTTAAAAGTAAAGAATCGTTGGATCATATCGAGCATTAATTTATAACCACTACATCACATTTTTTAATTTTTTAATTTATTAAACACAACTTCTCACAACTTATTAGTCAAAGTAAATCCCTTTTAAATTAAATATTAATGATAGAAAGTATAAATTAATGGCGAAAAAAAAAAATGTAAATTAATGATGAAAAACAAAAAAATAAATTAATTAATGAGACTTTTTTCTATAAATATTCATATAGATAATAATTAAAGTTCTTTGATTGTATTTATTTTTTTAAAATATCATAATTTAGTCACATGTTTAATAAGTTAGTTTAAAAAATATCGAGAATTGTGATTAATTAATTGATGTTACATCAGTTGTCTTTTAATATGTTAGATTTGTGTTCGTGTCAAATACATGAGTTGCTTGTGACTTTTTTTAAAATAAGATGAGTTATTAAATATGTAAATTTAAATGTTAAAATAGTAGATAATATATATATATAATATATATAAAACTTGAAAACATTTAACACATATATTGTATGTTATCTTTTGTAATACTTTTTTATAGATAATATTTGTTTGTGTATTTTTTTTAATCTGATATTTGTTCTTTATCATCAAAATATGGTACTCTTGAATTTAACTAGAGATATCGCAACGTATAATGTTTTATTAAAACTGGACGTTGTAACTACAACCAACTTTTAATAACAAAAAAAATAGCTCATAATAATTACATGAGCATTGTACCCTTTATTTTTTTCTCAAAACAATGTATCAATTTGTAATAAAAAAAATAATTTAAAACTCAACATCTAAAAAAGAAATGATATCTATTGAAAACCAATATTTAAGATTCATGATCAAATTAAAAGATAGAGTTTGAAATATAAATGAACCAAAATCGATATTAATTAATGAATTATTAGTTGACAAATTTAAAACAATACAATTTGAACTTAAAAATTATAAAATTATGAATCGTCACTAAGTTTTGCTATTCATATTAAATTTTTTTTGAACGGCAAAATAAATTTTATTATAACATAGACCAAACTAGTAATTTGCTAGCGGCCAATATACAAATTACAATATAGAGCTCCACAAACTAGAAGAAATCCAGATCTTTAACTGCTAAGTTTGCAAAAGAGTTAGAAAAAACTCATGCCAATTACAGCCGAGACACGAGAAAAAACCCTATCAATGAAGGCCTAGCCACCGGTTTTCACTTCGTGATGTTTTTGGTGCTCCCCCAAACAAGACACGGGATGGGGAAGTAGAACGCAAAAAAAATAAAAATAAATAAATAAAATAAAATAACTACTATTCATATTAAATATTGGGTCTAAAACAAAAATTATTTAATAAAATCAAGGATTTTTAATGATTAATGGGTCGTTAAAGTAAGTTTTTTTAACATATATACACATAGGCACGAAACATTATAAAAGTTAATATTTTGTAATAAAAATCATATGAATTATATGAATCTTATTACATGTTAAATGATTACATATTCAAATAATATTCAAATGATTGTAAACATTGTTATATCATTATGTATTTAACTTACTTATAAAAGTTTTAATATCGTATATACATACAATAGGTTAAAATGATTGTATTAAATATTTTAATATTTAAATATTTTATGATTAAATTAAAAGATTGAGTTTGAAATACCAATAAATGAAAATCGATATTAATTAATGAATTATAAGCTACCAATAATTAAACGATAGAATTATTAACTTAAAAATGATAGAATTATGTAAACATTATCACTAACTTTTGCTATTCATATTAAAAATTAAAAATTGTACTTATACATATCTTTTTAATACTATTAAATATGTTATTACAAAAATATAACATGTTTATCTCACGTATTACACGAGACAATAATTTAGTTAAGTCACTAAAAGAGGTTTGCTTTTTAATTTAATAATAAACAAAAAACAATTGTATCGACTTATTTTATATAAATATTATTTATTTATTTAGTCATTTATCAATTTGGTAACTCAATACGAGTAGTTTTTTAAAAAAACAAATAGGATGTAAATATGATTCATATATGATTATAAAACACTCTAAAACATGTCGCATGCGTCGCCCATGAACTTATGTTAGAAATCTTATGGTGGATTGGGTCGAGTCTAATTGTGTAGAATATCAAGTGATTTGTTATATTTTTGTTTAGGGGTTTCATGATTTTGAGATTTAGATTGTGTATTTGAGATTAATTCAGATTGTGTATTTGAAATTATATTTGAGACGTAAGGTGTGTTTGCATCATAGCTCCCACGCCCGTTCGTTTGTAAAAAGAAAAGAAAAAAACCAGGGTTACTTCGTACGTTGTAGAAAACTAGAAAATAAGCTAAAGCCAGACGGCACATCCCGGCGATTCATTACACAACAGAGAGAGTATCCATCAAAAAACAAGATCAAAGTTGTGTTGGTGTAATGGCGGCGCTCATAAAAAACAGATATTGAATGTAAGTACCAAATGAAATCTTGTATGGAATTGAATTCGATGGGATCGTCATGTTCGTGGTGGCAGTCACTTTTCTCTTCATCCAATGTTCACTGTTTCAAACGCCTCCAACAATACGGTTAGCCATCCAGCCCCCCCACCTTTCATTATTTCTATCTTTTTACTTTATAATAATATACATATATATATATAGACATATAGCCTTTGCATATAACCCTTAAATCTGTATAACTATTTTACATTTTGAACAACCACTATCAGGCACCCTTATCCTTAGGTAAATTATTTGGGTGTCTTGTGAAATGGTCGGACCCGGTAAGACTGCGTGCATCTGAGTCAAAAGTATCATTATTCTTGCTAACTTGGACCGAACAGAGAAAGTCTCTTCTGTTTATTTTACATTTTGGGAAATACCTTGAACACAAAAAAAGATGAAAACTTTATTTACCAAAACATAGTAGTAATTTAAATTTGGATATAACAGACTAAAACATAGTAGTAATTTACATTTGGATATAAGAGGCAAGGGTGCAGTCGGCAAATAGCATCGGCAATAATTGGCAATTTGGCTCCATTGCACCCCCCCTCCATTGGCAAGTAACATTGGCTCTTTCTGGCCGATTGTAGTGAACGTTGGGAGCTTTATTTGTCACCTTATTTTTCTTTTTAAATTCTGAACACTAACATTGGCTCCCTTTGGCAAGAATTGGCACTACACCCTACAAATTGGCAAGATTTGGCAAGTTTTTGGCTCGAGACATGGCGGACTCCTAGTGGCTAATAAACAAGTCAAAACTTGCCAATTTGCCAAATATTAGCACTGCACCGCTGCCTCTAAGAGAGTGATATTTTGAAATGAGAAAGTTGTTATGGAAAGGTAACTAAGGATTTCAGATACCCACGTGTCTTGGTGATAGTGGTATGCGTGGCGATCATTCAACTAATAGGTTGTGGGTTCAATTAATAGTCCCATGGCTTTCGTGGATTCATGTATGATCACTTCTCTAAAAATTGGATATCAGATCTGACAATGTCGGAAACAAAAAGTACTCTCTTTTATCATTGCGATTGAAAGTTCAGTATTTTTGACTCGTCTAGGAGTAAAGGTTAAATTTTGACAAATTCAGGAGTGAAACTTTGGAACTTAAACACATATAGGGTACCGAAAGCGTTTTGGCAATTTCACTTCTGCGTTTGGGCAGAAGTTAGAATGGGTGGGGCGGTTTGGCAGAACCAGGAAAGTGTCATAAGGGTGTAAAACTCTTGGTTTTTATTGCGTTAACCTTTTTATTGTTGTCATATAGGGGAAAAATATTAAAGTTTCAGTATTTTACATAAGACTACATTACACATCGAAAACTTCACAGATGGAAGACGCATACACTGCCCTAAGCGGTCGCTGGTCCTGGTTGGTAGATGCGCTGGATTTACCTTTCACTTGATAGGCTTGTAGGGGTTGCTGGAATTTTAGATTTTGAAGTTTGATAACTTTTGTAGTGCTTTGTTGTGGCAATTTCCCTTATGTAATATGTGGGTTTAGTCAAGATGGAAGAGTGATCACACTATAAGCATTAATGACATCAAGGAGAGTAAGTAACAAATTAGGTATATATGGTGTGAAACTAGTTGTATTTCGTTTAACAAGGAATACTCTTTCAAGACTATTCGTAGTGATTTCAAATACTATGTAACTTAATCAGTTTCATCTGGCAAGTTTTTAACAGCAATTCAAGCCAAAGTTAAGGTAATGAGATCATCATCACAAGAGAATAAAGCATTAGCAAGTCTTAAAGAGATGGAGAAGGTTATAGGGTATAAGTTCAAGAAAAAGGATTTGTTGCAACAAGCGTTTACACATCCAAGTTATCAAGGAGCTGAATCATATGAAAGACTCGAGTATGTTGGTGATTCCATTCTAAATTTTCTAATCAGTAAACAACAGTTCTTTATGTACCCGAATCTCCCACCAGGGTCATTGACTGCACTTCGAGCTGCCAACGTTGACACTGAGAAGCTAGCGCGTGTAGCAGTTAAATATAACTTTCATAAGTACCTACGCCACGAGAATCCAATGCTTAGCAAGCAGGTATGTTACTCCAAGTCATGTATTTCTCCACATGCCTAATTATTCAAAAGGTAGCTGATTTCGGTGTGATTTTGTTGTTGATAACCGACTTATTTTGTCACAAGAAACTATTTGACTTTGGATCTTTGAATGTGTGGTAATTACCCAAGAGGATAGGCTTATAGTATCAAAAGTTACCGATCGTCAGTTGCCACATCATGAGTTGTGACTGGTAGATTATTTCATCTAGATTCTTGCTATTTGGTTACCTAAAGTATAAAATGGACAAAAGTCTGTTAGTTCTTTAAGCAAGTAGCCCATTTCTATACCTTTTAGTCTTTTACTACCTTTTTATTTGAACATGTGCTCCTAATGTCGTTTCATTTTATAACTGCCCTGTTTTTTATACACAATTTATTCCTAGTTGGACTATGCTGGATAGATTATGGTTCAAAAGTTTTGATATACAAACAAAATCATGTAGTAGTAGCTTTGATGTAATAAATGTGTATTGTCAAAAAAGTAGCAAGCTAGCACAGCATTTGTTATACCTTAGGAGATATGGCTAGCCTGTTTAATCCCAGCTAGCATGAAATGTTTTTGTCATTCGTTATGTGATTGATATGGGCTTAAGTCAATGTAGTAAGTTCTATGTGTATTACTTATTTTGTACAGATTCGAGTGTTTACGAGTGCTCTTGAAAAGTATCCCTTTCATTCATTTGGGTTAATTGATGCTCCAAAGACTTTAGCCGATATTGTTGAATCCACAATAGGAGCTATCTACGTTGACAGCAATTCTTCAATTGATACCACATGGGAGGTATAATTCCTTTTAGATATATATCCTTCTAATAAGTTCGTTCCTTTTAATAATGTGTGGGTAGTTAATTCATAGTTCTTTATTTATTTTACATTTGACGACGATATATTTTTTTCTTTGGTTGCAAATGCTGAAAATGAATTGCTATTCTAGTATTCCATGGCTGTGTCTCTGTATATATGTTCCAAGTTGAGGTGGCAACGGTGATATGGGTGACATTTGACTTGTCAAAATGGGCATCTGACATACCTGGTTGAGAAAACTGTCAGTCCAATATTTAGGCCGCTTTTGGAAGGCTTTTTGTATCAAAGCAATATTTCTGGCTAGTTTTGACCTGACCCTTTTCATTTAAAGCCATTTTCTTTTATCATCTCTTAGATATAAAACACAACCTGAATCAACCGATTTTTAAGTAAATGAAACGGAATTGCCACCTCTAAATGTAAATACTTGCATATGTACAGTTTGCTTAGAAGTTAATGGCGTTTTAGTATCAAAGAAATTGTCGTCTTTAGACTACCATTTTCACATCTCTATATCAAACACTCTTTCAATCTTATTGAAACATTTTGTTTTTTTGTATTATTTAGGTAGCTAAAGTTCTACTCGAGCCCATGATCACTCCTGAAATGCTCCAACACAATCCAGTAAGGAAGCTCAATGAACTCTGTCACAAAAAGAAACTGAAGATACGATTCAGAGACAAATGGTCAAAACAAGGAGTGTATGAAGTTTTTATTGATAATCAACTTAAAGGAAGAGGCGAGTACAAAGCCAAGAAGGAAATTGCGTTGAATAGAGCAGCTGAGGATGCATGTAACAACATTTTGAACAGCGTGAATGCTAAAAGCAATGTAACTGAAAGTGAAGAATAGGTAACTCGTATATTCATATTGACATCTCCTTTTAGAACGTTAACAAATTTAAAATTCATATTTCAATTACTTCCAACTTAGTTAGATCTCGATATTCCTCATTTGTACATAGGTATCAATATACTTATTCCCGGGTATCATGAACATAGACTCTAATTGTCCCTGTTAAATCCGCAAATAAACTAAATTTCCACGAAATTTACTCGGTGGATCTTTGGTTAAGACAAGAACAATGAGCATTTCTTAGAAGATGATGCTTATAATATAAAAGTTAGATCATTTTTAAGCTATTGAACAGAAGTCTTTATCAACCTAAAAAGTTAAATAATAGTATTGAACATAAATATTTTGAGTCCGCGTTTATTTTGCATCACTGATATGATGCGTGAAACATAATTAAACTACATATATCTGACTTATGAAGGGGCAAGGAATGTGCATTCTATTGGTATTTATTGATTGGTCTTTAAGGCACGTTTCAATCGTTTTTGGAACCTAAAGTAAACTTGTGAAATGGAGCCTTAACGTTTATTATTTTTACATAATAATTCTCAAATGTTAAAGAGTTGGACCCGAAAAGCTTACAATCCGCATCCGCACCCGCATTATAAGTAAAAACGAGCCCATAAATCATACTCATAATTTTCTTTTGTTTAAAAGGGTTTTATTATTATTATTATTATTATTATTATTATTATTATTATTATTATTATTATTATTATTATTGAAATAATGAAATTTGTATATAAAAGCTCTTAAAAATCAAGGGCCTAAAGCCCTAACTTTGGCAGCATTGCCCGTGAAAGACCCTTGGTTTTACAGTTAGCTCTTAAAAATCAAGGCCTAAAGCCCTAACTTTGGCAGCATTGTCCGTGAGAGACCCTTGGTTTTACAGTTATTTTTTAGACATGACATCTTTGCCTAAGAAAGGAAAGAAGCCATGTGCCCATGTCCCATTTTTTTTTTTTTGACATAAGGGGTTATTATATGAGGTTCTTGTCAACCAAGAAGGCAAGAAGTCGTTAGTATGTTTCATTCTTTTGTTGTTTTGTGCCCATTGGTAATGTGTGAAGACAAATATATCAAGTTGTTCTAAAAAATACGTTGATATAAAAATAAAATTGCAATGATACTCTTGCCTTCAAAGAAAGTCTCAATTGACTTTATGAATTTATTATTTAACAGCATGGAAAGCATGATTTATGATTTGTTTAAACTGTTTTTATTTAATATACCACTGGCTATGACTAAAAAAACAAAATATCTATTGATTTGTACAAAGAAGAAATAGAGACAATTGATTACGACTTGTGTTCAAGAACAATGAGCATTTCTTAGAAAAAAATCATAAGTGGGTGGCCACCCTCTGGAGCCATGTACATATTGGTATCCAGCGCGTTTACCGCATATATGCATGTCCCGTTAAAACCCCCTGAAAACTTGCTTTGAGACGAGATTCGAACCCGGGCCGTATAGCCCCCAAGCCCCCATTTTTAGAGGTACGGTACCACTGGGGTAGATGATGCTTATAATATAAAAGTTAGATCATTTTTAAGCTATTGCCGTTTTATATATGTTGTCATAAATTAACTTAATAGAATGCTTCTCTAGGGCATAAATTCTCATCATTTCATTTACATTGATTTATCTTGTCTAACTTATAATACGAATATATTTGTAACGGAAAAAATTAAAAACATCATTACATGAACTATCGACCTTCATGAATTTAATGATAGAATATATTAAGCATAAATTCAAAAATGTTTTTACATCGTCATTTTAACATATATTAATTCTTTTAATTACCTTTTTATTCATTTAATCGTATATATGAAATACAAATTAAAACTAGGTTGAAGCCACATGGAAAAATCAAAGGGGTGATGTATGAAAGATAATGAGTGAATTACACATGTCAAAATGTTGTGGTATTAAGAGGATTATTAGACTAAAATTTTTAGAGGATCAATCATTTTCCTAAAAATAAATTACTCCTTGTATTAATTATTGATATGTTTTTTTTTGAACATTAACTATTGATATGTTAAATATATGATATAACTAAATTTTAGCTAGCATATTTTGTATTTAATATGTAAAAGACAAAGTTGTCCATTCAGTATTTTCAAACTTCTATACTAACTTATAAAAATTCTAATCTTTTCCTCATTTTAAAAATATAGTTAAAAGAAAAAGTCAAAAAACCATTAGAAACAAGCAAATTGCACTTAATGAACTCTTTTTTTAAAACAAACTTATAAGTAATTTTTCAATGTGCCTTAATGAACTAATTTACATAATAAAAAATAGGCTGAAATTGTCCGTTTTCTGACATTCTATGAACAAATTTTCTCGCATGGTGTAGGATCCCATTCACGAAACTTTCAAGCCTTCGTGATCTATTCACCCGTCACAAGAGCTCCCTCATTCATCCTAGCAAAAGTTAACCCTCATTCATCCCAGCAAAAGTTGACCTATAAATCTTGTCATATTGACTTATTACTGGATCATATGGAAAACGAGGAATGAATGTGTTTTCTCCAACAAAGTTCCGTCCACTCGCTTTGTTATTAGGGAGTTAAAGAGAACCAGCTTCTTATGGCTAACAAACCGTTCCCCTAAACTCAGTATAGAATGACATAGTGGTGCAAATTTGATGTATAATGTACCTTTGTTATGCTTTCATTGTTTTGTTTATTTCCCATGTTTGTAATCCTAGCCTCTCGCTAGCTTATTAATAAAATTTCTTGATTTGAATGTTAAAAAAAAAAACTTACCAACTTACAACCTAAACCTTTATTTTCAAAAATATCTATACTACCATCCTACAAAGTTTACATCAATTACATATACGTCAACATACACCATACATTTGCCGCTGCTATCACCACTTATAGTCGCCGCCACCACCATGCAAACCGCCACCACCTAACACATTGCGCGCACTCTATAAATTTTGTAACATGTCCCATCTTTGTAAACCCAAATTAAAAATGACACCTTTAATAAGTTTATATCTTTTGAAGAATTTAAAAGCTGAACAAAGAAAGATTATCTATTACAAGTAGTATATTATTTTAATGGATAATGATAAATCAACCTAATTGGCATGCCTAAAGTTGTGCCTAATTGTAAGATGATGACATGTGGAAAAATCAGGGGGCAAGATTAAGAAAGAGAATTAGTGCATTCCACATGTCAAATTCCTAAGGTTTTAGGCAAATCTTTAGGCACACTAATTAAGTTGATTAATCATTTTCTTATTTTAATGTTTAAAAGGCAGCAAAACTGACCTATTAAAACATAAAAAGGTTGAAGTTGGCGGCATTATCCAAGAAAACTACTTTCTTGTGTTGCTTATATAACACCAACTTAACTTATAAAAAAAACATACATAAATGTCCGAGTTAGTCAACGAGCCAGGCTCACCATTATTTTTGGCAAGTCTTATGGATGTAGAGACGATCATAGGATACAACTTCAAAAACAAAGACTTACTGAGAGAAGCTTTAACCCATCATTCCTACAAAGACGATGTTTGTCAATCTTACGAGCGACTTGAGTACCTTGGCGACTCGGTTTTAAACTTTATGATCACCAAAGAACATTATTTCTTGTACCCGAAAATGAAGTCCGGTGACTTGACTCTATTACGTGCAGCTAATGTTGATACCGAAGCTTTGGCCCGTGTTGCATTTAAACATGGTTTACATAAATTTCTTAGACACCATGATCCTTTACTAGACAGAAGGGTAATTTTGGTTTATGTTTTAACTTTTTTGTTTATTTATCATAGGTTTTCTCGAATTTAGTTGATTAGTAGTTTATTGTGTAGGTACAAGAATTATCGGAAGGAGTAGAAGAGTATCCGCTGCATTCTCATGGTTTGATCCATTCACCAAAAATACTTGCAGATATCGTCGAGTCTATAATTGGTGCAGTTTATGTCGATACCAGCTTATCCATGGACGAGACATGGAAGGTAACTAATCTATCATCCGGTTTTGCTCAAAAATACGTCTTAGCACTGGTTGAACTGGCCGGGTTTTATTTAGTTTTTTGCTTAGTATATACCTTTGCAAAAAAAAAAAAATAATAATAATAAATTTTGTAGTCTAGGGACTATGACTTCTTTAATGACTATAATTTGTTTTGTGCCTAAGTAGCATTTTTTGTTAACAGCTTATTTGATGAATTTTCTAGAAAAAATCGTTAGAATGATAACGAGTCTAGACATAGCTAGTGACATATTCATGGTGACTTGATTTTGGGATTATATATAGGTGGCGAAGAAGTTGTTACAACCTTTGACAACGTTAGAAAACCTCAACTTGAACCCGGTGACAAAGTTGAACCAAGCGTGCCAGAAGATGGGAATAAAGCTCGAGTACAAAAATTTGTGGGTCGAGAAAGGGGATATTGAAATATATATAGGTAACGAGTTAATCGGGAAAGGAAACTACAAGCAAAAGAAAACAACTGCTAGAAACAAAGCAGCAGCAGATGCATATGAAAATCTTGCCAAACAGTGGGGCTTGAAAGATGACCATATGGATTTTGGTCAATTATTAACTTAGATTGTATAATCTATTTGTTTGTTAAATGAACTTAGATTTCATTTAGTAAACATTAACATGGACCCATCTGTTAATAAGGTACATATTTAACAAAAAGAATTTGTTGATTATGTATATCAGATTCTAATGACCCAAAGTTGGTATAAATGTCCTTTCAGTTCAACCCACAATCTTTCCTGATTTGTGGTTAGACATACTCAGAATTCACCAATGTAACTTCTTGTAGTTAATAATCAAAGTATGGTATCTAATAGAAGTTATTGTGGTGCATATCATTTGTCTTCCCCCTTAGAGTGTACTAAATTACTAGAAATGCTCTTTACCATCTGTTTATTATGCATTTACTTATTCATTTGTCTGGAGCTAATTTTATTTAGTCAAATGTAGCCTCGAAAATAAGATAGATAAAAACTAATCGTGAAATCCATTTAGCATCCGTAGCAGCACATTCTGCTATGTATTCAATACTTAATAGGCCACTCTGCAAACATCATAACCAAAGAAATATGAAGGTCATGTCATATGAACAGGTTGGGTAACATGTCAAAACATGTTTGGGTCATACAGGATCTTAGGTGTGTGTTGATTGATCCTTGATGTGTCATTATCAAACATAAGGTACTTAGAATATCCTTACTCTTTATAAGTAAAAAGCTTGGTTGATCCTTGTGTGCTGACTGTTGACGGATCGTAGGTCATGTTCTTTGCGCTTTGGTCTTTTTGTCCATTTTCTTTAACTAGAAGAAGAGGAGGGTTTTTCGGGATAGTGTGAGTGAACTTTTTCGACTTTTGGATCAACGAACAAAGATAGTATATGTTGTTGTATATAAAATGACAAATATACCCTCACATGGTATGCGCGTGAAGGTTTGTCAAGGCAAATGTAATGGACATTAGTAGCTTGGATTTTTGGTGATACAAAACAAACTTTAGGAGTAGCCACTGATATAACAAAAACACAAGGATTAAAAGTCAGTATAATAAACCACATGGACGATTTATGATATTTAATATTGTCTCAAAAAACAAATAAATTTTTTTTATATATTCAAAGGATGAAGTCATCCATGAGACGCGTTAAAATTGGGCTTTTCCAGGCCAGCCTCCTTAACTAGAAGGCCCTGGGTCTTTCTCGACCCATTTATTCCTTCTCAATCCATTGTCCATATATAACTTCTGTGTGTACGTCAGTAAAGAAAAAAATTACAAAAAATAAAAAAGCAGCAAAAAAAACCACCAAAGAAAAACACACAAAAATTGTTTTCTTGGAGAAAAGGGCAACACAACACAACACAAACCATCTAATCTAATAATAAATCTGTAAACAACAATCTGATCCATAATTATATAATCAATCAATATATAATTTTTAATATAGAGAAAGAAGGAGGAGATGGATTACGAGTTGAGAAGGGCTCGAGAGAAATTGGAGAAAGAGCAAAGAGATAGAAAAGAAGCAGCAAAGAAACGGATTGAAAAGGAGAAGAAAGCAAAACAAGAAGCTGCGAGTCGACGTGAAGCCATTGAAGCTGCTCAACGATCTCGCAGAATCCATGCCATTGAATCCCAGCTTAAGGTACCTACTCCCTCCCTCTTCCCTCCTATATAACTATTTTCTATATCTATTTTCATTTTTATCAATATCTGGTTTTATATATTTAGGAATTTATTTAGAATTGTATTTATTGTGCCTTTAGTTTATATTTGGAGTAGTTTCAATAAGATAGCCCCCCTTAAAACACATATTGTGCTGAATATAACATAGAATCCAATCCAGTAGGCAGTAGCCATATATATGTCGCCCCTTTTCGACCTTTTTTAGATCGTATGCACCAACTACAAACATAATAATCTCCACTGGGGGTTTTTCAAATTTTTGCTGCAAAAATGGGCAGCAGATAGTTATAATTCTGAGGAATTTTCGAATGACTTTATATGTTCTCATTAGGCCTCCGCCTATCTAGTATATTGGATTTACTAGATGATTCACCGAGTCTAAGAATAACGTGAGATTGTGAGTGTTTGTATTTGTATACATTGTGTTGTGTCTTCTCTTATCTATAGTTATATGTGAAACCAAATGTATTATGTATATATAAAAGGATATATTTACATTTCAGGCAGAGCAGCAGATGGAAGAAGATATATTTGCCGGGAGAGGAATTTCTTTCAACCGTGTGCTAGAAGCTGTACCTTTCGAGGGTGCTGGAGATAAGATCAAACTGCCAGCTTCCTGTTTTAACGATTTATCTAGTGAAGGTGCTTTTGAAAAAGGTCCTCTCCATTTTCAGCTGTCGGTAGTTCAGCAAAATGAGTCATCACAATCGCAATCAGTACCTGTTGAAAGTATACACCGAGGGTCAACCCATGCAGGGGTGTTGGAATTCACTGCAGAAGAAGGTACTGTTGGGATCCCTCCTCATATTTGGAATAACTTGTACTCGAAACAAGACCCGATGACTCCTTTAGTTGAAGTTAAGTATGTGTGGCTAGCAAAAGGAACATATGCAAAGCTTCAATCCGAAGAACTTGGGTTCTCGGATATACCCAACCATAAAGCTGTCCTTGAAACAACTCTTCGCCAACATGCAACCCTTTCTCAAGACGATGTTTTGACTGTCAAACATGGTGTGTTGACTTATCATCTGCGTGTGCTTGAACTAAAACCGTCATCAAGCGTATCTGTCCTTGAAACAGATATTGAAGTCGACATCATGGGTCCTGATTCACTTCCTGAGAAAAGCAGTCAGCATGTGCTGAAGCCACTAACTTTTGGGAAATCTGAATCTGGTGTTATCAATGAAGGAGAATACACCTACTACAAATTTTCAATAGATAATGACATTTGGAGTATAATTAAATCCGGGGATGCTGAAGTTGAAGTGAAGTTGGATTCAGAGGCAAAAGATGGGGATACCGATCTCTATCTTTCACAACACCCACTGTTATTTCCAAATACGCACCAACATGGTTGGTCTAGCCATGACGTGGGTTCCAAGTGTTTGGTTCTCAGCTCAAAAGACAACAGCTTAGGTGCAGGTATTTATAGTGTCGGTGTGTATGGCTTCAAAGGGACTACAAAATACAATCTCTTGTTAACCGTACAAGATACTTCTAACACAAAGGCCGGCCAACAACCTGCAGCGTCTTCTACAAACTTGTCAACAGCAGATACAGTAGAGTGCAGCAATTGCAAACATTTTATACCATTAAGAACAATAGCACTTCATGAGGCCTATTGCAGAAGACATAATGTTATCTGTCAACATGCTGATTGTGGTATTGTCCTTCGGACTGAAGAGGTCAAGAACCATGTGCATTGTCAGAAATGTGGACTAGCTTTTCACAGTGGAGAGATAGTAAAACATACGAAAGTGTTTCATGAGCCGCTACGTTGTGGGTGTGGGGTCATCCTTGAGAAGACAGAAATGGTAAGCTTCTATGTCATATAATCTCGTATTTTTTCTAGAGGTGGTTCTTGCGACCCATTTAATTGTAAATTTGAAAGCAAACCATAAGTTAAGGGTGAGTGGGTGACCAACTTCATAAAACTCGATTTACTGTGGGAAGCTGACTGTTTGCTTCTGTAACTTTGGCCATGTTTTACTTCCTCTTTTGTATGAAGTTGGTCTACTTAGAATACTACCTTAAACTGAAACTTTTGAACTGTGATGGTTTTTCCTGTATAAAATTTGGTTAATATTTTCTGCTATTTGCTATTTTTAATACCTAGGACCTCATAAATCATTTACTAAAAGTGAGATTACTGCTGAAATAATATGATCTTGTGATGGTCTTGTAATCAAATTCGAGTATTTGACTCACATATCGTAAATGTCTATAAAACCTGTAGTTTTTTGAACTAGTGTTTTTGGTCAACTGGGCTTTAAATGTACTAAATCCTTTTTGCTGCAGGTGCAACACCAGTCCTCAGAGTGTGCCTTACGTCTTGTGACATGTCGATTTTGTGGGGACATGGTCCAAGCTGGTTCTTTAGCCGTGGATACACGAGATCGGTTGAGAGGACTTTCAGAACATGAGAGTATTTGTGGATCAAGAACTGCCCCATGTGACTCCTGTGGTCGGTCTGTTATGCTGAAAGAAATGGAAATTCATCAGGTAGCTGTCCATCAGAAGAATTGATACCATTGTGGTTATATATATAATTCTTTTCAAATGTAACAAGGGGCTTTCAGTTATGTAAATGGATGTTTTTAGTATCTGTTCTTTGTTTGAGCTAATGGTTTATACACGAGCCGTATGGGTTATCTCTCAATTCCTTAAATTTAAGCCCAGCAGGAGCCCATAAAAGGAAATTGTCATGCGTCAGCGACATGTAATTGAATTATTCTTTAATGTTAATTGGGTGGTTTTTCGTTTATACTCATGACTTGCAATGCCATTTAGTTCATTCTTTGCTTCTTACTGAAATGTGGGTAGGATTGCTATATGTTATTGTTGCGTATGTGTGATTTTGGGTACATGAAGTTAGAGGTGCACCAAGCTCGGCTCAAATTGTTGATAGTCCTGTTTTCGGACTTGTTAGCAGTAGTTTGGATGAAAACTAGATATGACTTGTTCAACCTTCTAAGCAAAAAAGAGTTCAAAAGTAGCGGATCAGAAATCCTGACAGATGATTTTTTTGGATCTTACGATCCTTTTCCAAGGACACTAGGTTATCACTATATAGAATGGAAATGGATTTGAAAAGTTACCATTAGTGAAATGATAACATTAACTTTATTAGGTTGAAGTTATAAGGTTGAAAGTTATATGGGTTTCTTCAACCTTATATGGGTTTCATCAACTTTAATAATGTCAACTTCATTTGGGGATTTTACAATTGTATAATCTTTTGAGTTTGGAGAAGTTTTGTTACATCCAAGCAAACAAAGCATGTAAGTAACTCCACCTTATATAAGTAGTTAGGATCGAATCCTTTACATCTGTCTACAAAGACAAAGGTGTTAACCACCTCTTGTTTATTAAATCCACGCAAACTCAATATTGCTAGTGTTTGGGTGATCTATTATATCTTTTAAACTGTTGGCGTAGTACATGTTTGGCGAAAATACTTCTTGTTGATGAAAATTAATATGCAATAGCAAATGAAGTTAAGTTTGATGACACGATAATTGTTTTATGACATCGTAACTTATATGGTTAATTTATTCAGTGAATAAATAATTAAATATACATATTATTAATGTAACGTAATTGAATCAATAGGAATATTATAGTAGAAACATGTAGAACTTTTGGGAATTAATTCTTACAATAACAACTTGTCACAAAAATTAAAATACACTTGCATTTTCAGTATTCATCTATAAGTCTAACTTGTCTTTACTCTTTACGTGTAGATAATTGATGGATCATGCTTGTTTTAAGAATGTTATCAATTATCTTGCGAGTGACTATTATCATTTGACAATCATTTAGCTTGTAAGATTTGTGAATGAATGTGATTGGCACTATTTGGAGTGGTTATGTCATCTAATAGCATGCGATTTATAATGCTAAACATTACATTTACGCTTTAGTTACAATAAACATTTTTAGAAAATGATATCATATTGCACCATTATTAGTTCATTACCTTCACAAAATAACGTACACACCAATGTTATATGTTAACCGATAGGCAGTGAATTTATACTTTTTGGAAGGAATGCGATATATATATATATATATATATTTAAAAGAAAAGGTGTATGTAGTTAGGTGTCACAAATATTCACTTGCATGTTAGTGGATAAATTTTCTTTTTTATAATGTACAAAAAAATTTACGTCTGAACATGATTAAGGAGGTTATTGAAAGCAATATACCTACTCCCATAATTGTTTTATGATTACCGCTATTTAAATAATTAATAATTAGTAACAGATCGATTCATGTTGTCTGGACATTTTTAATTTTAATGGATAACATTTGTAAATAAATTATGTAACGTATGTCAAATGTCAATCATGCTATCTAAGAATATCAACTATATATAATTAGGGAAATAAAGTAATTAACATTTGGTTGCAGGTTTTTATTTTCATCAATCAAATGCCACTTTATCCTATACTATTTCAAAATAAAGTATTTAAATAGTTTATCGTTATGTATTTGTTATGTACTCAAGCTTACGTATATATAACCCTTCATATCTTAATATTTTAATTCATAAAAATATGTACCCATCAATTTATTCATTATACAATAAATATTTAAAAATTAAAATATAAAATATTTTGTACTTAAGATTAAATACATATTTTTTGAAATGCAATTAGGACCGATTACGTCACCACCTTTTGCGATCAGTGACAGCCGCACGAATTAAATAGGTAAGAAAGTCAAATAGTAACAAGTGTCCTACATCCGCCATCCAAATAAATAAAATATAGCCGTTACCCAGGATCCAACGCCACGCCTTTACAATTTTCAAAACCCCCAAAAATCAAACCCTCCACACGTATACAAACTACACTACTCAGTCACTTGTAACACTCTTCAACAGCTTCATCATCTTCATCTTACTTCTTTTCGCCCCGAAATCGAACTAAAATCGCCTGAGCTGTATGCAGCATCTGAGCCTTCTTCCTGCTAATTTTCTTTTTTAATCATTAATTTCTGTAAGTATATCTAAATCCTGACCTATTAAAATGTTTTACAAAAATGTATCCAATTTTTCAATTTAATAATGATGTGACGTCAGCTTTGATGTCACAACTACTTATTAGCTGCCACGTCAGCAATAACCTGCCAGTGATACATACACTATCAGAAAATTAAAAATTAAATACTATCTATATTAATGTATTATGTTTGATTTTCTGCAGGTGAGTTGAAAATTTATCGAAAAAACGTAGCATAATGGCTTCGAGTTCTGAAATAGGGCTTGCAGCAGCTACAAACATACTAATGGCATTTGTTTTTTTGGTGGCATTTGCTATACTTAGGATTCAGCCGTTAAACGATAGAGTGTATTTTCCGAAATGGTATTTAAAAGGGTTAAGAAACGATCCACTTCAATCGGGTGTGTTTGTGCAGAAGTTTGTCAACTTGGATTTCAGATCATACTTGAGGTTTTTGAACTGGATGCCTGCTGCATTGCACATGCCAGAACCCGAGCTTATTGATCACGCAGGATTGGATTCGGTTGTTTACTTGAGAATTTACTTGACAGGGTTTGTAATTTTCGTCTAACTTGTTTTATTTTGTTTAACATTTTTTAGTTTAATACCTCTTAGGATTCATTGGGTTTAGAAGATTTAGCTTGATATCTTAGTTATCCTTTTTTAAGTTGCCCTTTTGTCCTCTATAGTTCTAGGGAAAAAAAAAACGAGAGACCAGGCCCTTTAGGAATTATAGAACCTCAGGTTTGTCAAACAAAGTTGGATTGGGTGGGATTTCCTTGATTATTCAGAAAAGTTTAAAACTTTCACCAGCTGCAGTGTCAAATGATATGAATCCTTGTTGGTTTTATATTATTACTCCAGAAAGTTTTTGTTAGAGGCATAACTAGTGTTTAACTTTTGCTGATTTTTACTCTCTTTTCTTGTCCCCTGTTAAACAGACTTAAAATATTTGTTCCAATTGCATGCCTTGCTTTCGCGGTCTTGGTGCCGGTCAACTGGACTAATCAGACTTTGGAGCAGTCAAAATTAACATATAGTGACATTGACAAGCTTTCAATATCCAACATTCCAACCGGATCAAACAGGTTTTTAATGAAGAATATATGGTTTTGTACTTGAGATTTTTTCGTTTTCTGTTTGAAAGTATATTGCATCTTCTTCAGGAGGTAGGATCTGACCTTAATTATTGGTTCCAGGTTTTGGACACATATAGTCATGGCTTACGCCTTTACCTTTTGGACATGCTATATTTTGAAAAGAGAGTATGAGATAATTGCGTCAATGAGGTTGCATTTTATTGCATCAGAACAACGAAGGCCTGATCAATTTACTGTAAGATTACCTTTAGTGCTGAATCTTGAGTTGATAGTGTGGTACCGCTAACTTTCTTTTCTTCCCAGATTATACTGCTTACCTTTCGTATTATCTTGTGCAGTTAGTATCTAGTAACTAAGGAATGTTTAACTGCTACCAATAGATAAAAAAAAAAAAATTGTTTTTGAAACTTAAACACACTCCAATTAATTTGTCTGCACTAAGTCTGAGTTTCTATTCATAACTTCCCAATAACTAGGTGCTCGTGAGAAATGTGCCATCAGACCCTGATGAGACAGTCAGTGAGCTTGTGGAGCACTTTTTTCTTGTCAACCATCCAGATCAGTATTTGTGTCATCAGGTTCAATCACCACAAGTCTACTGAAATACATATTAAATTATTAATGTAATATGTTATTGATCACTTTTATTCCCAATTCTTATACGTAGACTTCATTGCAGGTCGTGAGAAATGCAAATGCACTCTCAAAATTGGTTAATGAGAAGAAAACAAAGCAAAATTGGCTTGACTACTATCAACTGAAGTATAATAGAAATAACCATTCAAAAAGGCCATCAATGAAGGTATTGCTATATTCAATCTTAAATCCACAAAATGGCAGATTACTTTAGAATTGTCGTTTTTAGAATTAAGCGTTCCTTAGTTCTTTTTCTACCCTTTAACAGACTGGTTTTCTTGGCCTGCACGGTAAGAGGGTGGATGCTATTGATTATTATCAATCCGAGGTTGAGAAACTAATGAAAGAGGTTAGTACCAAAAGTGCATGTTCTCTATCACTACAAAAAGATGTGACAATTTTAAACCATTTGCTTATCAATCAGTCATTTTTGTTTTCTCTTTTATCTCAAGTTTGTTAATTCTAAAACTTACATACAATTTCCAAAAAAACTGGATTAAAATTGTGATAATTTGGTGTGTAATCATACTTATTACATTCTTCCTTTGAAAAAAGTTCACAAAATGGATAAAATGATAATTGAAGGTCTTGGTTAATTACCTAAACTACCATTTTGTTGGCATATTCACTCATTTAAAATTGTGAAACAATTGTGAAATGCATGCTTTCCACTTTTGCAAGAAAAATTTTGCTATGAAAAATTGCTTCTAAAACTCTAAACTTAAATATGCTGCTTATATCTCCACACTCTTGAGAGGAGAAACTGGTTGAGTGGTTGACTACCTATATAACATTGCGGGCCTTTTTCCAATTTAAGGATATTTAAATATTTGTGTTTATTCATATTATACACTTGTAAGCGCAAACTATTACAGTTATTCAACTCACTTATATGTGTGAAGTTTTTTATTCAGTCATGAGTATGACCTAAACTTATTATTTTTACACTTATGCATGAACCATGAATAGATAAACATGGAGAAATCATATACCAGTTACCCATTTCTAGTGTATGTTGCTTATACTTTTTGTCGCTAGATCTCACTCTTTTAATCTTATTAATTGCCAGATATGTAAAGAGAGGGAAAAGGTTATTACGAGCTCCAAATGCGTTGCTCCAGCTGCATTTGTCTCTTTTAAATCACGATGGGGTGCTGCGGTTTGTGCACAAACTGAACAATCCAGGAACCCAACTATCTGGTTAACTGAGTGGGCCCCAGAACCCCGTGATGTTTATTGGGATAATCTTGCCATTCCATTTGTTTCACTCACAATTAGAAGACTTATTATCGCCGTGGCCTTTTTCTTCCTGACGTTTTTCTTCATGATCCCAATAGCATTTGTACAGTCACTTGCAAATATTGATGGCATAGTGAAAGCAGCTCCTTTCTTGCAAGGCATTATGGAAGTGTAAGTTTTTTCTGAACTAAACAATGAAGTGATTGAATGTTGAAGTATCAAAATTAGATTATCTACTGTAGGGATACAGGCTGTAGAAGATAATGCTTGATTTTTTTAAAATTTTTTTTTCCATACCTGAAGTTGTAGTACTAACCATCAGTTATACAGTTCAGAAACACAAATCCAGATGCCCCTATAGCTGCCATAAAGTTGAGAAGTTTTTAACTTTATGTTTTCCTGCAGGAAATTTGTGAAATCTTTCATACAAGGAGTTCTTCCAGGAATCGCTTTGAAGATCTTCCTCATTCTTCTACCTTCAATCTTGATGATGATGTCTAAGTTTGAAGGTTTCACCTCTATATCAGCTCTAGAGAGAAGATCTGCAACAAGATATTATATTTTTCAGTTTATAAATGTCTTTCTTGGGAGCATAATTACAGGGACTGCATTTCAACAGCTAAAAACCTTCATTCACCAGTCTGCAAACACGTAAGATCTGCCAACTTTTCTAAACGCCAGTGTAAAGTGCCACAAATTCTATATTATTAATAAAAGTTGTTTGACCACCAAGTTGATGAAAAAAAGAGGTGGTAAGCAAAAGTGGTTGAATGGGTTGCGTAATGGATTAAAAAAGGAGTTTATAAGTGTGGATCAAAACCATGCGGGTTGGGTCGGCCAGATAACATTTTTTTCTGAAATTGTTATCAATATGTGTCAGATGTGATCAAAACAATGACGAGGTTATATCATGTATGTGTTAGATTATACTTTGGGTCACATTTAACCCGTACGGAACTTCCCATTCTTAGTTAACTTTTTTTATCTGACCTGCGTGAGATTACATTACCTGGGTCACATTTAACCCGTATGGAACTTCCCATTTTTAGTTAACTTTTTTTATTTGACCTGCTTGAGATTACATTACCTAGGTCAACCCTGTTAAATGGCTTATTTTTTTGCCTTCTGATGCCTTTTCTGAAATAAATTGATGTTTTGATTTGATTCCAAAAGCTTCCTCTTGTCCTCATAAAAAAACACAATTTTATGTCTTTGAAACTTCTCATATAGAAGTTAAAATATTTTTACATTTTACATTGTCTAAACTAATGTTTTGATTTGCGTTGACATGATTTCTGTGTCTTTAAGACACGCATTGTGGGTGTTGGAAAGTCGTGAAAATATTAAGCGATGGGTTTTATGTTTTGTCTCCGCTTGTTCTAATGTTAAACTAAAGCAAATAATTAATTGTCCCAATTATCTGATATATAGTGCATATTTTTTATAGTTAATTCTTGAATTTCTTCATATTTACAGTATCCCAATGACAATTGGTTCATCTATACCAATGAAAGCAACCTTCTTTATAACTTATATCATGGTCGATGGATGGGCTGGAGTTGCTGGTGAGATTCTGAGGTTAAAACCATTAATATTCTATCACTTAAAGAATTTTCTCTTGGTGAAAACCGAAAAGGACAGAGAAGAGGCAATGAATCCTGGAAGTTTGTCTTTCAACACGGGGGAACCTCAAATCCAGCTTTATTTCTTACTTGGCCTTGTTTATGCTGTTATCACCCCGATTCTGCTACCGTTTATAGTAGTTTTCTTCGCCTTGGCTTACTTGGTGTACCGTCATCAGGTAATTGTTCATTTGTTCAATGAATGTAGAGGTGCAAAATTTGATTCATTAGCTATGAATGGCCGAAATGGGTCAATTCAGGCTATGTTTTATCTCTAACGATTGAATTGGTAAAATAAAACCAGAAAAGAAAACATGTCAATAGGCCTGAGCGGGTCATATAGTTAAGGACCCGCCCAAAGTGTATTAAGAAAACTTCCATAGTCATCCATTTACTTATATTGTTTGACAAATAATGAAAAAACTGAACAAAAATTGTTTCAGGCCAACCTAACCAGGCCTGTTTTGACTTGAACAGAATTTGACAATATATGTTTGTTCTAAGTTGGACTCTTTTTGTTTCAATTGTTTAAATACTGATGTTAGTTTTTTTGGTGTAGATAATAAATGTGTATAATCAACAGTATGAGAGCGCTGGATCTTTCTGGCCAGATGTACATCGCCGCATCATAACTGCACTAATTGTATCCCAGTTGCTTTTGATGGGTCTTCTTAGCACAAAAGAAGCTGTGAATTCAACCCCATTGCTTATAGTACTCCCTGTGCTCACCATATGGTTCCATAGATTCTGTAAAGGACGGTTTGAACCAGCTTTCATTAGGTACCCTTTACAGGTGGGTCAACTTCTCATTTGGTTCTACTTTTGGGATTATTTCTTGTTTCACTCGGGGCTTATAGATTAGAATTGTAAGATGCTTCAGTTCAGTTACTAGTTCAAGAAACTTTTATAATATTGATGAGTTATATTCCTTTTTTACAGGAGGCAATGATCAAAGATACACTAGAGCGCACAAGGGAGCCAGGTCTAAATGTCAAAGTTTATCTAGAAAATGCATACGTTCACCCAGTTTTCAATAATGAAGACAGATGGGATGGGAGTGATGATGGATTTAGTGATGAAGAGAATCCAAAAGAACCTGCCCTGGTCCCCACAAAGCGTCCTTCACGAACAAACACACCAGCACGAAGTCAACGTAGCGAGTCAACACGAACCTTGTTGTGTGTTACGGATGAAAGATCCTGTCCATAAGACAGATGTAGTGGTATTCGATATAGAGTTTTATGAGGGATTGTACGTAATGAGAGGCCTTTTGTGTATATATTTAGTTATGAAATTGGCTACTTTAGAGTTTAGGCCATCTTGTTCTTGATGGAAACACCGTATTGTGCCAGTGTCTATTACAATGAAGAGAAAAATATTCTGGGTTGTTTCTTATATGTATTATATCCAAGTCCTACATACAAGTATATAACCAATACTGGCTACTTTTCGGGTGTTTGATCCTAAGTCGGATCCCATCATTTTGAGAATGGGTAAACTCACAATTTTGAGGATCCATAAATTGCCTAACTTCGGTTCGACATCGATTTCACATGTCAAAAACATTAACCAGACGATATTAATAGCAATGAAACTCATTCCTTCAATCCAATCTCCGTAAACAAGCACACCATTAGGCCTACACACCATTACATTATTACATGTTCAAAAGCTCGTAAAAATTATTTGTTCAAAATAATTAACCATACATTCAGAAAAGTAAAATATTTATTTCATAGTCTTTCTCTTGAAAGTTGGAACCAAAACTACCTCCAATGCTAGCTCTGATTTTAGGCGTGTTAATTGCAACTTTATTTGCTAAATCATGTGCTTACAAATCTTTAAAAATCCTCATTAATTCATTTGTATCTTTACATAAATTCTTAGTCTTCCTAAATCTCACCTTATCGGTCATCATCTACCCTTAATACACAATATTTTAAATTAAACATTACTTTTGTTACTTTGGACAAACTCATGCCTTTTTACAAGGATCCAAGGGCGGGTAAAGATGACCAGTCTCCAATGGTAAAGGGTTGGTAAAAGGTGGGTGGAGTTTCTCCCCACTTTACCCCATTTGAAAAAACAAAATACAGGAAAAGTCAAAAGAAATGAAATGAAAGGGAGAGAGAAGAAATTGGTGATGGACTTTATTACTTTGCTCCTCATTCATTAGGCACCGAGGCTAAGGGTCGTGATGGTGTGCAATTAAGCACTCCGTATTCCCTAAAGATATCCAAGGACTAATCTCCTAAGGCACATTGGAGATAGTCTAATAAATAACAACTCTTGTTTTAGAACTCGATTTAAAGTAATTGAAAACAATGAATTAATCATCCTACAAGACGACAATGATATACAAACAAACATTCGTATCTATGAACCAAGGTCCATACAAAAAAGAGTTGATTGACTTGATTCTTATAACAAATCATTTCTCCATATTTTTTTTTAATTTGGGATGGAAATCAACGATGATATGTAATAAAAAGAAATACGAATAAATCTATACATCGGGCAACATGTCATAATTGTACATGACTTTCTCATTATAAAAAAAAAAAAAAGGAAAGGTTCTTTAAAAAAAAAAAAAATTTTAACGGCAAATATAAGTCACATAATTTCTCTAAAAAAATGTAAGTCACATAATTTCTCACGTAAATTTATCTGACGTTACCATTGTCCTTAATTATCACTAGTAACATGATTTGCATATTAAAAAAAGAAATGTTTTAAGAACACGAAAAAAGGACAAAAGAAGATTCCACCAATAATATTCATATCACACATTTCCATGAAGTAATGTATGGGTTGCGTTGTCATAAATTTGGCCTGTAGCGATTATTACTTGTATACAACGCATCAAAACTAGTACACTTTTGGATCTAACAACAACCCAACCGCCCGCCACGGAGCATCAAACGGCCGTCTCCTTCCTTACTACTTATCAACAACACATTCTTAATCTCATCGGACCGATTATCACTATATATATATATATATATATATATATATTTTAGGTTGATAAATGGATGAGGTGATCGCAATTGCTGACGTGGCATACCGTCGCGCTGCTACGTCCACCACGGCGCCGCCGTCGTCTTCAGCTCATTTGTTACCGTACAGCGTTCCGTTGCTATCTGCATTTCTTGCGTTTGCTATTGCTCAATTTCTTAAAGTTATTACCACATGGTCAGTTTTTATAATTCAAATATTTTTTTTTTGTAATTATATTTGTTTAGCTTTTTTTATTGTTTAAGGATGAGTTAGTTGTTAGAATACACGAGAGTAAGTACCCGCGCATTGCGGCGGTGATATGGTGGAAGTGTAGGTCATAAAGTGTGATAGGTCTTAGACTATGATAACCAAATGCCTTAACCGTACGGTTCTGCCCTCGTATTTAAAAATTCGTCGAAAGTATATCGAATGACATTCCTAATGAAAGAGCATGAAATTTTAAGAAAACCCATATAATTTTTATAATTTATCGATGTATAGTTTTTGAAATAAAAGATTTTGAATGAATTGGAAGAATAAATGATTTATGGAGGAGAGAAAAAAAAAATGATTTGTTGAGATTTAAGGAGAGAGAAAGGGTATTATAGTTATTTTAGGTAAATATAGAATAGATAGAGAGGCATTTTGGGAAAGTAAATGATGAATCTTAAAATTTAGACACGCGGAATTTGCTTTATAATATAGTATATATAGATATAGATATACATGTATATACAATTATACATGTTTAGATTTTTTATTGTTTAAAGAATGAGTTAGTTGTTGGATTGTATATATGATGAGAAAAGTGAGTGTGGGGTTGTTATGCACCCACCTTGGGTGAAAAACCCCTTACATACCAATATTTTAATATTTTAAATAAATGTTTGGCCCCCCATGATTTTTATGGTTTAAAAGAAGGTATGTGAGGGGTTTTTCACCCAACTTAGGTGCCTAAGAGCCTCATATTCCCTTCCCCCATATATGAATACATATACATAGAAGTATATATGTATATACACAAATGATACAATTGTGAAATGACACAAGCTTAATAAGGTTTGCAAGCTTTGTGTGTCGAGTATTTTGATAATAACGGTCGCATCGAAAGTCTAGTTTCTAGTTTGAGCTCGAGTTCTAGTAGGCTTGAATGAATTGAGTTGATTTTGAATAGTTTTTTGTTAAATTAGGATATGGCTGGCTCGACTAGATTATAAATTATACACTTGACTACACATGCTTACGTTCATGTTAATATTATAGAAAAGAGAGCTGGAATGTGACCAATCACCAATGTCATTGCATATACTGACCTCGATATATATGTAATTCTTAGAAGCTCAGGTACAAGGAAAAGAAATGGGATCCTAAAAAGATTGTTGGGTCGGGTGGAATGCCATCATCTCATTCTTCGACTGTCGTGGCACTGGCAATATCCATAGGTCTACAAGAAGGGGTTGATTCATCCGCGTTTGCCATTGCTGTTGTCCTGGCTTTTATCGTATGTGTTCTAAATTCCTTTTCTGTGTTTATGTGTTTTTGTTTTTTTTATATTGCCATATCGGATGTCTTGTCTTATAAATGTTTGCAACTGCTCAGTACTCGAATAATTCAATAAAGTGATCCTTGTTAAGTGTGGATTTAAATTTTTGAAATTCTTTTTGTTTTACTGAGATGTGGTTATATTTATATTAAGTCATGTGATGATAAGCTTCATTGTAGATGCATGATTTATTATTTTGAAGTGCTTGTGGCTTAAAAGCTGTGTTTGAAATAAGCAGGACTCACATGGCTTAAAACTAAGTGTGTCTTCCCTTTAAAGTAAACTAAAATGCACTTAAAAGCCAACCACTTTAACCTGTGTTTCACTTTTGTAAAACTCAATAAACTGATGCACTTGAAATACGCAGTTTTAAACATCCTCTTATTGGTATATTTTCTTTTTTTACAAGGCTTTACTATTGTTATGTTGGAATTACACAGGTTATGTATGATGCAACTGGTGTCAGACTCCATGCTGGTCGTCAAGCTGAAGTAAGAATTTCTATCACAAGCAGAGGAACTTTGTTGCCTTTTCTTTGGTTATCTTGTTTGAGCAAGTTGATGTGAACTATTCACCCGTGATTTACAGTATTGTTTCTGCAAATTACCAATTTATACCTTTAACTGATTTTAACGACCATTTTACTTGGATGATCACATGATTTGTGTCATTTCGGTAGCTATTTTTATCAGATGTTTGGGCATTTGGAATAGTAGTTGCTTTTAACCGAACATTTATGTTGTAGTTATCAGTTGTTTATGGGTTTATCTTTAACTGCCGTCAACATCTGTGGCTATAGATGCTATCAAGGCCATTCTCGTGATTGAAGTTGGATTATCTGGAAATTCTAAGATTGACACAAGTCTATTCACTTGTTCTTCTCTCATTAGTCACTACTGTACTAATAAGATGACCACATAAACAAAATATAAAATATCCAATAGTTTTTTATGATACTTTGATCAGTATTGATAGATACACCATAGTATCAATTGTCATGCTTACTTTGTCACATTTGTGCAGTTGTTGAACCAGATTGTCTGTGAATTTCCCCCGGAGCACCCTTTATCTGAATCCAGACCTCTACGTGATTCTCTTGGACACACTCCAATACAGGTTTCTCTCCATCCATCAACGATAAACTTTTCTAGTTTGTTTCCTTTAAAACTAGATTTAAGTGCACAACATCATTACAACCTCTTCAACTTGTAAATGACACCCCCAATCCATAATCAGAGTCTGCTTTCTTTATCATAAAAATATGGGATTTGTGTATTTGTGAGTGTATCATCTCACTCTTCATGAGACTTCTTTTGAAACATTATATTTCACAAATTGAAATCTATTTATGGAATGGAAGGAGAAGTATCTAATT
The DNA here is from genome assembly GCF_010389155.1 of Erigeron canadensis. Taxonomy (NCBI): domain Eukaryota; kingdom Viridiplantae; phylum Streptophyta; class Magnoliopsida; order Asterales; family Asteraceae; genus Erigeron; species Erigeron canadensis. The sequence continues at coordinate 30,891,987 of NC_057763.1, read as the reverse complement.
TGATACATTCGATGCTACTGATATTTTCAGTTATAAACTTTAATTTGTGTCTAAATGTGTTGCTTATAAAGAACTTCATGAGTGAATATGACATCAGAGGCTCAACCTGACAAGTTGTTCAATTTAATCTTCCCAACCCAACCCAACCCATGCCACATCTAACTTCTAGTCTCCCTGACTAAATGTGGTATATATGTATATCATATGCATATAATATGGTATTATATGATAGTGGATGCTTTTGAGTTTTGGCATGGCGAAAGGTTATTAACCTTAACAATTTTGAAACAGGTAGCTGCAGGGGCTGTGTTAGGATTTATAGTGGCCTGTGTGATGAAAGTATCTGGCTAGCTACCCAATTTTTCGCCTTTGAGATTATGATTGCCTTGGCCAAGGTGGATAATGCAAGTAATCAGCTGCTTTTGGCCGCTGGATTTGCTGTATTTATGATTCTTTGCAATTTGTAATGTACTCAATATGTGCTTTTCATGAGCTCCTGAAGATCCTTGTATAAAGAAGTTATTTTTTGAATTGTCATTTGTCGAATTCACCTTCTGTAAAGTGCAACAAACCCTAAATTTCCAGTGCTCAGACGTATATTGGTGTAGCTTTTAAAATGTCAACAGTTTTACAAGGAATTGCCAGATTATGTTTTGGTTGATAACTTTAGCTTTTATTGTCTAAGGGAAAACTGTGATTTATGTGCCAATTGTGTGTCACCCTTCTTTTATTTTTCTTCCTAAAGTTTTTCTATTTTTTAAAAGTATTTTTACCACTGAAAAAGATCGGTGTTCGGTTGAAATAAATGTGATCGTTAAGTTTAATTACTTCTTTAATTGAAGGTATATATTTTAATTCTCAAAATATTCTACCTAATCAAATTACCTTTCTCTTTTAAGGTAAATATTATTCACAACATTCACGCAAATTCATAAGGATAGTCATAAACAACCGTTGTTACATTGAATTTACACTAATCCTTCTAAGATATCATTCCTTGTTCCACATTTGTACCACAAGTAGCTCATGGACTTCATGTTGAGTAAAATCTTTTCAATGATGACATAAATCTTCGAAAACTTGTAATCATTTCTCGCCCTTCATATACACCAACATTTCACAATGACAATATCTTTTAGAACTCACTTAACTTTCTTTCCGAATCCCACATTGTTATGTAAAAGACCAAGTTTTTTAAAAAAAAAAACAATAAAAGGACAAGCCTTGCACCACGCTAATATATTTCCAAACTCTCATAACAACCCCACTAAGACCCAAGGAAATGCTCAACAGGTTTCCAATTCCTCATTACACGACCCTCATTAAACAGTTACACATACGATCATGGGCCAGAAGAGTGGGGATACGATTTGTTAACGCTTTCCACATCAAGATGTTGCATTTTAAGGGAGCCCATATAGACCGCAAACGCATATCTACGTCTAAAATCCCTATAACCCTTTAGGAACTTCTTGACAGCCTTGACCGGAAATTCATAGACCTTCAAGCCATTTCCACCTATCAATCCTATTCGAAATCTTGACATTGGCAAGCAGCAAGAGTGCAAGACCACCTGCTCCCATTCTCCAATCTCATTGCTTTTACTTAACATTTAATGCCCCTTATGTCTTTCAACCAAATGTTGGTCACCGGGTCAAAACCTTTGAAATGCATATTGGGAAGTCCTTGCTAATGAGGTGGGGCATAAGGGTTTTCTCTAGCATTTAGTTAATTTCTTCCAGAACGGTTGTGAGACTTCCACCGCCAGTCATGCCCTCAGATTGACTGTGCTGGTGACGTAGTCGATCTCTACCGGACGATGAAGAGACAATGTCGCTGAGTCCAATCACCACTGCTGCTTAAAAAAAAACCCAAGAACCCATTTGCACTAAAGTTATACCTTTCACTAACCAAACATCTTTTTTTCTTTTTCATTTCAACAAATTAGGAAATCTTTGTTTCAAGAGATAATTAAGAAACCACGGATCTAACCAAAACTGAATCAAATTATTATCTCCAACCTCGTCCTTAATTACTTGATTAATCCCGATTCCCGAAACATGAATTTTATCAATAACATTAACTATAGTCTTTCAGAAACCTAAACTCGACTTCTTAACAAGTTAGGGCGCGCACTCAACTCTTGTCGTGTTCATGCACGCCATTAATTGCTAAACGCCATAGCCCCATTGGTTCATTTATATATCTCCAACAACCATTTTGAGAACATTGTAACAATCGCATACTTTAATTTATGTAAGACTAGCCCTCCATCCTTGATAAAGGGATGAATCGGCGACTCTATGTTGGTTAGAGGCTAAGCAATCGCTTTAGGCCATAAAAAGTCTAAGTTTGCGTTTGTTTGGGACATAATAAATTAAGTCATGACTTAATCAAAAATACTTAATCCATTAAGTAATCAACAGTCTTTGTTTTTTTGACTTAATAAACAAAAAATCAACTGTCTTGACTTAATCCATACAGACAATACTTATCCATTCAGTCACTTAATCAATTCAGTCACTTAATGGTTGGAAAAACAAACAAGCCCTAAGACCTTAATTTTTGGTATAGTAAGCTTAGTTTTTGAATTTTGGGCTAACTATCATTATATAATTTTCATTGCAGTAACATCATTCTTGATTTGTACATCAACTTCTATATTTTTCTTTTAATAGTAGTTTAACAACATAAGTTTGTAAAATCCGATCACCCTTATATCGAACCGGTGGACGAAACAATCGAACCTGGATCACAAACCGTAACCAAAGAGCATTGGCGATTCATGAATTCATTCATGATCATGTGATACCCTAAGGGGGGAAGGAGTGGTACCCAAATCATCTTCCAATCAAAACCCTCCAACTCATACCTACTAAATTTTACCCAATTATTACCCAAATCACTAGAAATACATACCCAAATTCATTAAACTTACCCAATTTCTTTTCTTTTTCTTTTTTTATATTAAATCATCAATTTAATTATATAAATATAAATACTAAATTCAATTAAAATTCAACATAAATACTAAATTAAACATAAAAATAAATAGTTCACCACATTACAAATTAAAATTAAACATAAATAGTTCAATAAATTTAAAAATTACAAGGCCATCCGTTTTTTTTCCCGAGTGCGCGTTTTTCCTCGAGAATACATTCCAACAAAGCGGGATTGGTGATGTGACCATGGGGCCTCATAAAAACATCCCATTCACGCTGACGTTTCCTGAACATCTCCCCCTCAAGTTGTGTAGCCATCAAACGCTTCGCCAATTCTTCTTTCTCTTCCTTCTTGTCCAAATAGCTCGTCCTTCGTTGTGTGTACTTGGTGATTTCCTCGGCTACATTTGACACCGAGCTGCAAGACGAGGCGGGTTACTTCTTCTTCATCTTTCTTGGTTCCAAAGGCGGGGATGGGTCTTCATTCATGTCGGGAAGGACAGTGTCGTTGCTTGCCGATTCATAATCCACCGACTTTCTTTTTGAGGATCCACTAGACGAACCGATTCCCATTCCTACAATATCAGCAAAACAATCTTGTTGCTTCCATTTATCATGAGTTTTTACCACATTCCACGCCGATATATGCGTAAAATGCTTGTCCAATTTGGAGTGGTAATCGGACAAAGAGGTCGTCGTAACATCCAAGTCATTGCATCCACTCCCCTTTCCACGAAACTACATAAATCAAACATTGTATTTACACTCAAAATCAAAATCCAACACATATATATCTATCAATTCACAACTCAATTTACACTCGAAATCAAAATCAAACACATATATATCTATCAATTCGACTCAATTTACTGATTAGTATACAAATAATCAATCAATTCGACACAATGTATATATCTATATCTAAACAGAGTACTTAATCTATAGCAATGCTTAATCAATCAATTCGACACACACACACACACACACACACACATATATATATCCATATCGACACATATATATATAAATCCAATCCAACAGAGTACTTAATCTATATAGATTTTTCTAAAACAATCAAACAATTAAACATTTGCAATGAAAAAGGTGTAAGTATATGTACCGCTTGAATCCATAACCCGTTGAAAACACCCATCTCCATATTCATCGTCTTCCACTTTGTAGTCAAACTATGAAAGGTTCGCGTAGTCGAACCCAAGGTGCTCGTATAGTGTTGAAGAACTCGTTTCCAAAACCCTTCGGCCTTTTGTTCGTTGCCATACTTCTTACACTCTGATACTTGAATCCATGCTTGAGCCAAGGCGACTTCTTGCTCTTCCGTCCAATGTTCACGCGGCTTCCTCCCGGCAAACACCTTTTTCTTCCCACGACAATCGACCTCTTCAACTTCTTCCTGTTCTTCAACCGGTTGTGTTTCAGGTATAACGTCGTCGTTCCCGAGATCTTCAAATGCAAAAAAGTTTTCCCTTTGCGCGAGTTCAATGTGTTGAGGTTCGACGGGAGGTGGAGCACCCATGTTGTAACCGTAAAGTGGGCTAACGGGTTGTGGTGTATAGAATTGCACCTGTGGTTGTTGGGAATATTGATTCTGTGGTGGTGGTTGTGTATGGTTTTGACGGTAGACTAGATTCTGTGGTGGTGCTGGTGGTTGGTTCGGTGGTGCTTGAAAATAAACTTGATTCAGTGGTGGTTGGTTCGGTGGTGGTGGTGGTTGACGATAACCTTGGTGCTGATTTCGTTGGTTACCTCTAGGTGGTTCCATGGTGGTGGTGGTATGTATATAATCTGAGGTGGTGGCTGTGTATATATATATATATCGATGTGTATATATAAATAGGGATAATGGCATGCGAATGTAACCACCTATGACCAAATGGTTATGTAATGTAGTGACCTATTCAGGTGGCTATGTAATGTATGCACCTATGTTTTCTTGGCTATACTATGTAAGAATCTTTTTATTTGGGTCAATCAATGTAAGAACCTATGTATTTTTTTTGGCTATACTATGTAAAGTCCGTACATATTTTACATAGTATATCCAAGAAAACATAAGTGCATACATTACATAGCCACATGAATAGGTCACTACATTACATAACCATTTGGTCATAGGTGGTTACATTTGTATGCCATAAACCCATATAAATATGGAGAAGAAGGAGTTTGAGACTAGCCGTTTATAAGAGGGAAGTGATTTTTTTTTATGTTCAAACTAGCCGTTTGAGACTAGGAACCACCCACTTGTAACGACCCAATCCTCCTTAAAGAAAATCGAAAGAAAAATTTTTTTTTTTTAAAAGTCCACTGCGGCGCAGTGAGGCGAGACACCTCCACTGCGGCGCAGTGGAAAATCTCTGTCTAAGTGAAAGAGAACTCACTGCGGCGCAGTGGGGCAGGACACACCCACTGCGGCGCAGTGATATCTCTCGGCAACAAATAACCAAAGCCCACTGCGGCGCAGTGAGCTAAAACAAGCTCCCACTGCGGCGCAGTGGGGGCTACCTGCAGCAAACCACTTGTTCAAAAATCAGGTTTTCCCGCACTTAACTCTAAATATTAAACCCAAAACGCCATTTCAACTTTAACATTTCCGAATACCAAAACATGACCTTTAGAGCATATAAATCACCCATACATTGAAATCATTCCTTTTTACAAGACTTTTGACTACAAAATTTCCCAAGCGGGTCAATAACCCAACTTGGGTAATTATCAAGTTAGTTACAAATTCTACCATTACTAAAGTTTCCAACGCAACTACAACTTTTCAGAAGTTCATCCAAAATAATTTAACCAAAGAACATGTATCAAAAGCCAATGGGTACCAAAAGGGATCATCTACCCAAATTATTCAAACTGCCAACCTTTCAAAAAGGCAAGAGCTTCCAAATTCTAACTTCACTTGATCACTTCCTTACCTTTGCTACTACCAACTCCTATAAGAGAGTTAAACAACTAAAACATAAGCAACGCTTAGTGAATGCATACACATATAATCATAATCATGTCATTTCAACTTTGTGCATCAAGCACCATATAAGCCTAGCAAGCTAGCCTTTTCATACATTTCAAACAACATACATTCATTTTCAACATGGCCATGGATAATTTGGCTAGTAGGAATTTACCCACCTACTAGCTCTTATAAACAAATTGACTAGTAGGAATTTACCCACCTACTAGTTCTAACAAACAACTATCAAATGGGTCATAGGAATTTACCCACCTATGACCTCTAGTAACAAGAACATGATTATATGCATATACACTCACCTTAACTTGGCTAGTTGACACAACAAGGCTACAAGATCAACAATTTAATCTTCAACACCTATACAAGAGTAATCACATATCATCTATGAGTTCCATGACTCAACTACTTACATTCAACAACTCTAAGATTATGGTGTTTGGCTACTAAACACTTTCCAACCAATCTTCAATTTCTCAAAATAAAGCTTTATTTTATAAACACTAGCCAAACACCATGAGATTCTTACCAAAGGGGATTCTCACTAACAACAAATTCTTTCAATCAATAATCCATATATCATTCAAATTTAGTTAGAGTTTTACTTGAATACCCCAAAAGCAAAAACCCCAACTCTAAGGCTAAGAACCCTAATTTTAATGACAAATCAAACTAGGGTTATGAAATCTATACCTCAAGAATGAGAAACAAAGAATTAGGGTTTTCAAATTGGAATTCTTCCTCTTTTTCTTCCTTAAAGAATCGGTCACCACCACCTCCAAGAAAGCCCCAAATCACAATTCTAACACAATAGGAGATGATTGTTGATATAGTTGCAGGATTGAAATTCTTAAATTTATGAATGAAGATTCAATTGCATGGACAATGGAAGAATTTTGAGACAAAAGGGATAGTAGGGAAAGAAGTGAACTTGAAGTGGAAAACATGAATCAACAACATAGTGGCTGGCTTTTCTCCCTGCTAGCCACGTCCCACCTTGCATTTTGTGGGTAAAATACCCGCTAGCCACTAAAGTTCCAACTAAATTAACCCCTTCACTCAAAATAAAATACTAGGAACTTAATTAGATGTCAAAACTACGAAAAGGGTTAATTTTCTATTACCTTAAAATACTGGGATGTTACACCACTCAACGTTCAAAAATTTTGAAACCAACCTCGGCTTCACAAACCAAACTCATACCCAAACTCACCTTAACCGAGTCTTAGCCAAGCACTAGAAATGGTGTAGCCCATCGTGGTCGGAGAACCCGAGCCCTACCCAAACCCTACTCCTTCCCCCCTAACAACATTACAACAACTTTTTCTTAGAATAAACAACACCAAGTCACTCACGTGCACACGTGCCTTTCATTTCTGTCCCATTCTGTCTTTCTGCTTGCTTCAAAAACCTCACGGCAAAACGACACCGTACCACCATCATCTAAATCCACAGTTCACTCTACTCACAAATCACATAATTATTATGACAGTGAAGAAGAAATTTGCAGCTGTTACTTCAAGACGTCAATTTATATCCAAAAAATTTCTAATTTTATTATTCTTTATTTTGTTTTGTTTTTTATTTTATTTCTTTGGTTTATTTAGACTTCAATCTACCTCATCTTCATCGTCACCTACTGATTTTTTATTTAATGATATCAAAATAAATAATAATAATAATATAATGAAGAAAAAGGAAAAAATAGCTTTCCTTTTTCTTGTTAAAGAAAGTGTTCCACTTGATTTCCTCTGGCACAATTTCTTCAAGGTTGGTGTGTGTTTTTTTTTTTTTTTTTTTTTTTTTTTTTCAATTTAAATTTAAATTTTTCTATAATTTAATAGAATTGATGCTTAGATTTATTTAAGTTATATTTGATGACTAGATTTAGTTTACTTTAATTAGTTGTTGTAGCACTTATAGTTTCGATATTAATCGATAATTATAACCTCACATAACATTACATGTATGATTCATTACTGAAAAATGGAAATGCTGGTTTTTAAATAAATGTTTGTTTTCATTTTAGCTGCTTACATTAGATAATTATTACTAAAGCTTACCTTATAAAATGGAATTTGTAATTAATAAACTGAAATTTTCTTATAATATAATGTGTGTTGAGCCGAGCTCAAGACTAGCGAATCCGTTGATACTAACTTCGGTTATGGAGTCAAGTTTGAGCTTGGCAGTGTGTCGGATTGACTCGGCTCCAAGGGCACATCCAAGGGTGCCTGGTGGGGTGCACGTGAACCACATGACTCTATTTCGCTTAGAGTATGCTACGTCAGAAAATATGATTTTTATAAAATACACTAGGTCTGAATGAGAAAAAAGAACCAGGTCTAAATGTTTTGCGATTTAGTAGTATTAGGTTCTAAGTCTGCCACTAGTTGGCTCGATTACGCCCCTATGATCAATTGGTTGGACTGCCATTACAGCAAGCCGCCTTGTGAGCTTGATTTACCTCTCATGTGATGGGCATGGTTGGTCTGCCGTGGGCTTGTTGAGATTTTTCAAATCTACATATTAGTAGAGGGAGTATTGCTATATGATTTGCTTTATGTAGACTTTTCCCTATTTTTGGTGTCTGCATTGCCTGCTATATATATATAGGAGGAAAGTGTTTAGAAAAGGCAAAACCATGAAAGTTGAAGTTATGTGTGTTTTTTTGTGTGCCTTTGATCAGGAAATACGTTTTTTAGACGCATAATTGAATATTTAAAGTTGATGGGCTTACAGAATGCAGATCCTGAGAATTTCACAATATACATACACTCAAAGCCTGGTTTTATTTTCAATGAGGCGACTACCAGATCAACCTTCTTCTACAACAGGCAGTTGGAACACAGTGTTGTGGTAACTGATCATATTCAGTATGCTATGATTGTCTTAGCTAAACTATCATGATAGACTAAGATTAGTAACTTTATGGATATATTTGCTGTGTTTTACACTGTATGTTTTATCTTATTTACAGGTAGGCTGGGGTAAGCCAACTATGATTGAGGCAGAGAAACTTTTGTTCAAGGCAGCCCTTGACGATACTACCAATCAGATATTCGTTCTACTCTCTGACAGGTTTCTTTCACTGGTATCTTTTTATTGGGTGCTTGGATTTTTATCTTGAAGCCAACTTTCTTGCCAGTTTTTAGTGTTTGGATAAACACTAACTGATTCTGATTCTCATTATTTAGAGTTCAAATAACCAGTCTTGGATTTTCAGTTTCATCTTGAAAAAAATACTGTCTAACTTACTCATTACTAACATACTTTGAGAGACTTTTACTCATATTTAATAAAACATGACTGCGTGTTTTCATATAATGTCACTTTGGTCTTTTATCTTTTGAAATTTAAAATAATCATAATTTCCAAACGCTATGTATATCTGATTAATTGATTAGTACAACTTTAAACAGTTGAAGCATGCCTGAACACTTTCCTCTACTGTCGATTATAAAGCCAATCTGGTTATACTTAATGAATGTTATATCATCCTTTTTAAAGTTTGAAAACACTCATTTCAACACCACTAGATATGTCTTACATTTACTCAGTTACTTGACATGATATGTACAAACCTGTTCAAAGTTTAATTCGATTACCTATCACATTATTTCATCTTTATCTTCTTGTTAAAGGTCAGTTGAAATCACTTTTGGTGAAATAGGCTGTAACTAACTGAGTTTTCGCTTCTTTTTTTTTCAGCTGTGTCCCACTGTATAACTTCAGTTACATATACACATATCTCATGTCAGCTCCTAGAAGTTTCGTGGACAGGTACTTTTCAATGTCTAAAAGAGATCTTAATGTATTTAACGAATCCTTTGTTGGACAGCTTCTCATCAATACATTGACCAACTGAACAGTTCTTTGATTTTCATTCAGCTTTATTGATGCCAATGATACGAATGAGAAACGCTATAATCCAGAGATGTCCCCTGACATACCTGAAGACAAATGGCGGAAAGGATCCCAGGTCATTTTTCGTTCGTGTTTCTTTTGATCATTGGCTTACATAATAGATCAGGATATTGTGAGTTTCTATTGGTCAGATGGATATATTCACAACATGTAGCTTAAAAGAAACATTTTGAGTGTTTTTGGTGGAGTATTTTTACTTCATAAAACCTCCTAAATCACTTGTTGAAGTATTATTGAATTTATCAAACTTTCTTATCGTATTTTAAATGCTGGTTATCTATTACAAATCTTGCTTTTAGCAAAGAGTGTCTCTGATCGACCTGTCCCGCTCCTCGTGTTTTTGCAAAAACATAAGCTCATTGCTTTTATACACTTAGTTATCCCCCCGTCCCATCACTACTTTAGTGAAGATTTTTATGTTATGATTTGCCAGTGTAATCAACAATCCATATGATAGAAATAAGCAAGTTTTTCTCTATTTTTCTAACTGTAGCTGACTTTAAATATTTACATGATACAGTGGATCACATTGGTCAGAAAGCATGCAGAGGAGGTTGCATACGATAATGTAGTTTTCCCGATCTTTAATAAACACTGCAAGGTAGAGATGACGATACCTATGAGGTTCTGTGCTGATCACTTCATTGAAGGTTTAATATGCTTTTTAAAAGAATCAATATGATCTATCTAACAGTCTAAGTTAAACAATCATAAGTTTAAGGAGAAAATTGTGTGGTAGTTTTGAGCCTTTTATTTATGATTGGGCCCATTTGCGTTATTTTCATCTCTAGCGGCTCAAACGGGTAACTTAAAAATAGTTGCTATAAAGAAAAAGGTCAAATGGATCAAGCGGATTAAGTCATTCATAGTCTATTTGTGATTCATAAAACCTCTAAAAGTTAATTCCAAAATCCAGATTGTTATTAGTTCTTATAATTAACTGTTGACACTCTAATTATTTACTAGTATAAAATAGAAATAAATGTTTGAACATGTCTCTTGGGTCAACCCTACTTATGTGAACTGCTTGTTTTTAGTATCATGGGCTTCTTGGTTTTTGCTGATCTTTTTCCTATTACCATCTTAAAATGATGAATCGACGTCGATTATATATTTATACTGTCCTTTTTTCCACTCAAAAAATATCAGCGGCGGCCGCTTCTAGACTTGAGCAGAGGAAATGATTCTCTTGTAAGTAAACTACAGCTACTATTTCTTTTCATCCACATTCACCAAGTTTCATTCTTTTGTGTTATTATGAGTTATAGCAAGTTAACTTGTAATTATATTGCAGAGAGAGCAGCAGCAACACAATTGCATCCCAGATGAACATTATGTGCCAACGTTACTTGCAGTAAGTAAACTGTTAATGATTTGCCTTGTAGCAATACCTTACAAGCAATTGTTTCATCATATACACTTGACCTTTCATTGTCATGGGGGATATACTGCATCGTTATTAGAGGTGGCTGAATGAGTCGGTTGGGTAATGGGTAATGTTTAATTGGGTAAAATGGATTGAGTCATATTGGTTTGAACACTTGATTCAAAACTTTTTAATTGGAATAACCAATTTGTGTGGCAAATATGATTAAATAATCCAGCCAAAGTAATAGGAATTAGACCTAACACAATTCCAAATAGAAAAACTTCAATCATTTCATACAAAAACTATATAATTTCAATAATAATCTAGTTTTATAATATTATGATTAGGAGGTTTTATACATGGGAAATCCTCTTTGAATGATTTTCATTACGTTTGACCCATTTAAATTAAGCATAACTCGAATTGATCCAATCATGAGTAAATGAATTGAAATTGCCACCTCTAATCATTTATGGTGAAATTTACACCAGCTCATTCCTGTAAAACTACAATCAAAGTCCAAGTACCCCACACACTTAAAAATATATGAATTACCTATAACCGAAGTTTTTTGTGATGTTATTTAATGAAAGTTTCTGACTTTATGATAACTGATAAGATGCGGGGCTTTGAAGATGAATTGGAGAGGAGAACATTGACTTATTCTTTATGGAACCAGTCAACTGAAACGATGAATACACAAGCCTGGCACCCCGTGACATTTGTTTTTGCAAGTGCCAGCCAAAAAAGTATCCAAGAGATCAAGGTAATTAATGGTCAAGTCATATTCATAAAGCTAGTATTTTGCATTTATTATCGTTTCTCTCTATTCTGCCAAGTCTTGGGCTAAATATGATATTCCTGCAGGATATTGACCATGTTTATTTCAAGTCTGATAACCGGACGGAATGGTGTGGTACTCATGGTAGTGGTTGTTGTTACTTATTTGCTAGGAAGTTTTCACGTGGTGCAGCTATGCGCCTTTTGACTAATGGGGTTATTGGTCCATATGATCCCAACACATTGGTCTTAGACCGAACATAGACTCATCATTCTATTGTGTCATTGGAGGCAAACATTGAAGATAGTGATAGCAGATGTATACTTTGAGGTGATGTAAATATTGAGGCGATTGCAGATATATCAAACCACTGTGTTTTTGAGCAAGTCAGAATTTCAATATTAATCTATATCTATACTATATTATAAAGCAGATTTTCCCTAGATTTTCAACGTTGAACTTGAAATTTTCAATATTGATTTTAAGTACTTTCTCAAAATGCCCCTCCTATCTATTCTATATTTATCTAAAATTACTATAATACCCTTTTTTTCTCCTCAAATCTCAACCAATCATCTTTTTTCTCTCTCTTCCATAAATCATTTATTTCTCCAATTCATTCAAAATCTTTTATCTCAAAAACCGTACATCGATAAATTATAAAAATTGTATGGATGTTCTTAAAATTTCATGCTCTTTCATTAGAGATGTCATTCGATATACTTTCGACAAATTTTTAAATGAGGGCGGAGCCCGTACGGCTAAGGCATTTGACTATCATACTCTATGACATATCAACTCCTATAACTTATCATACTCTATGACCTAGGTATCACCCCACCATCTCACCACCGCAACACGCGGGTACTTGCTCTCGTTTCTCGTTTCGCATAATATGACAACTAAAAGTGGGAGAATGGGCTGGTGGGGAGTTTACTTAAACCATTAGACCCCTTGAGGGGTCAAAATTACATATTACAATTAAAAGTGGGAGAATGGGCTGGTTTGAATGGGTCAAATTGTTGATTTCATTATAATGCTCGTTTACATATTTTCATTCCCCTGTGATTCTTTATGATTCATAATGGCTTATTTGTACCCAAAACATACGCCGTATCTCATTGTTTAGCAAAGATATGAATTAGAGAATATATATATAAGTGGGCACTTTTTTTTTCATTATTTGTAGCGGATACATATAGGAGAAAAGGTTTTGTCCCAAACAGACTCCTCTTTATGTTTGTCTCTCCTCATTCCACAATTCTTTGAGGGAATCATTTCCTCCAAGTGATTTTTAGATGTTTGTAAAATGCTAATTATAGTTGCATTTGAATTATTCATGCCATACCAAAATGACTCCAGATCCGACCTATATAGCTGTTACTTACAAATGGGTGTTAAGCCAACAATCATTCACATACATTGGACTAAGAGTTCTATTCAGCGAATCAATGTTATGACCTTTCGGCAAAATTATTTATGATTACTCTATGTCATAAGATTCAACGAATCACAGGTGCGAGAGGATATAAATAGGCGAATAAAACATGAATCTTGACATCTAAAGTGATCAAATATCATTTTGTGGAAAAGTTGTAGAATTAAATAGAGAAAGAAACATATCATACAAACACATGGGATAATAGTAGTTGCCTCATAAAAGTATTCAAATCGTAGCGAATAATTGTGTTGTATGTCATACACAAATTATTGATAACTTTTGAATTTACTAATGTAAAAAAATATGAAAAAAGAGACTCAATTGATTTTATGATATATCATCTTAACTATCATTTCTATCTATATAAAACGAGCATAATACCCGCGCATTGCGGCGAAATTTTGTTTTAAGAATGAGATAGATTCGGGGGTAGTTTAGTCCAACTGTAGAGGTGGGTATAGAAAGATGTATTAAGGTAAGGGACATTTTAGACTTATCAGGTTCTTAATGACTTAAAGCTAATTTGCTTTATAAGGGAGTATAGATAGATATTCTAAATTAAACAAGTAATTAATTTTGTTCAAATTTTAGCTTTTCAACTGAGAAAATAATCATACAATAATTATATGATTAAATATTGTAATAATTAAAAATAAATCATGACACACATAATACTTTGCAAATTCAAACTTCAATTTCGAATCACAGGTAACTAATATTAATGCAAGCATAGTTATCGACTCGTTATTTTCGACTCGACTCGAAATCCAATTTTTAGACTCGTGACTCGAATCGTAAGAGTCGGATATTTGATAATATATAATTTAATAATTATATATAAGTATATATTATAAAATAATGTATATTATTTGATATATTAAGCTAAAAATAAAAAAAAACACTATGGAAAGAATACCAAATTTAATAACATATAAAAAAAATTATGTTTAAAAAATATAAAAAAAAATTTGAAAAAAAAATTAAAAACTTTGTGACTCGTGACTCGACTCGTGACTCGGACACGACTCGGACCGACTCGCACAACAAAATACGAGTCATGTTACGAGTCTGGAGCAAAGACGAGTCATCCACCGATTCGCCTCGTTTTTACCATATTTTGACTTGACTCGTACGAGTTTGACAACTATGAATGCAAGTAACTTGAAATGAATAAATATAGTCTGTGATTGATTATTATATATTGAGTTAAAATATAAACATCAGAAGTAAAGATTGTAATTTGTAAAACAAACCCCCGCGTTTAACCAACGCGATATTCCAAAACCGACATATACATACAAAATGTATATATATATATACACTAACTGTAAAATAATACAGTAATAATTCTTTCATTCATTCATTCTCACCCCAATCAAACACACCACCTCCACCCGCCCAAATCCATCACCATCTCAACGGCCAGCGATATTATTTCAAGATTAGGTTTTTTTTTTTTACAAACTATTATCAACTTTTTCAATTTAATGTTCTGATCAATTTTGATTCGTCAGTTAGGGTTTCAAGGAACGATAACATCCAATGTATAATACAAAAACTTCTTTCATCAAGATTAAAGGTTCTTTTTTCTTCTTCTTTGTTATTCTTTCATTGGTTATTTGTGATTTATTTATTTCTCTCTTTTAGATTTAGGGTTTATTTAAATTTATTTTCTTGTATTAAATGTCAAAGAATTTGTAGGAAAATTTTCATGAATATTAACAGGTAAAAATTTTCTGATAAAAAAAATGTCTACTTTTTTAAAAGTGTAGTTAGGAAATCTGTCTGCAAGTAGTTCTTGATAACAAATTGATGGTAAATCAAAAATTTTCAAATTTGGGTCTAGATAACTTTCTTGGTAACTTTTTGTCGTTGATTTGTGGTTTTGTAAATTCTTCGTTAAGTACCTGGTCCCATGGTAAATCTGTATGATACATGTTTCTTTGCTAATTAAATGGTTGTCTTATTGCTTAGAGGCTTTAGACAGATAAAGTTCTTACTTGATCATTGCTGCTAGGTATTCCCGGTTGTTTAGATTTTGATTATCAATCTATCATTTAGAGAGAAAAATAGTACTTTGAGGTTGATCTTATGTCTCTAGGGTGTTGTACGAAGAATTGCGTTCTTGACAGGGGGATTTTTCGTTTATTTGTGTTGATATTTTGACATATATTTTGATATGTATTAAATATTTTTTCTTATGACTACCCATATTTTCTTTGACGACATTTTACTTAATGGCGTTACGTATGTTATAACCTTTCCCATTGCTTTTTGGTTCCCCATATTTTCTTTGATGATATTTTATTCAATGGGGTTACATATGTTATAAAATTTTCAATTGCTTTTGTATTACCCAACTACATGCACACCTAAACACTCGTTTTAGATGCTCTTGTACTTTGAGGCTTGTACTAGAGGGTTTGATTGTGTGTATTTAGGTTGTTGTTGTGGCGGGGATTGCTTTAGCTTTTGAAATCCCCTACTTTCTATGGTTTTGCCATCTAAAGTAATGGGGTTACATATGTTCAAAATTTTCAACTGCTTTTGTATATTCCAACTACTATAACACCTGATCACTCATTTCAAATGCTCTTGTACTTTGAGGCTTGTACTTAGGGTGTTTGATTGTGTGTATTTAGGCTGTTGTTTTAGTGGGGATTGCTTTAGCTTTTGAAGTCCCATTAGTTTATGTGGTTTTGATGTTTTTAATGATGGGGTTACATGTCCTTCAAGTGCTGTTGTATATCCCAACTGCAATAACACATGATCACTTGTTTTAAATTCTCCTGTACTTTGAGGCTTGTACTAGAGGGTTTGACCGTGTGTATTCAGGTGGTGGTTGTAGCGAGGATTGCTTTAGCTTTTGACTTCTCCAACTTATGTGTTTTGATATTCTTAATCAAGGGGTTACATATGCCTCTAAACTTTATTATTGCTTCTATATCATCAACTCTACTACAACACATAATCACATGTTTCAGCATCTCTTGTACTTTGAGGCTTGTATTTGAGGGTTTGATCTATGGTATCTAGGTAGTTGTTGTAGCAAGAATTGCTTTAGCTTTTACCTTTCCTACTTTATGTTTTTGACATTTTCTTTATTGGGGAAGTTTTTAATTGCTTTTGTATTCTCGTATCAGAATACCTGAACACATGATTTAACTTCTCTTGTACTTTGAGGCTTGTACTTGAGGGTTGATCATGTGTATGTAGGATGTTCTTGTAGTGGGCATTGCATTTGCTTTTGAATTCCCCTGTTTTATGTGATTTTTTACACTTTTCTTGTTGGTTAAATATTTTACTGAAATTCTTAATTGCTTTTGAAATCCCCTACTTGAAGAATGTATGTAGTCTGTCAATCGATTGTGCAACATTTAGACTAAAGATTTGCAACTCGATATCAACTAGATTTGGTTTTAAAGTAAGAACAAGTCAAACTTATATTAGGCAAGTTTACATGTGGTATACAGATGAACACGGGATCAGGTTAAAACAGATAAACTAAAAATGGACTGTTTGATATCATCTAGATTTTTAAATTTAATACTGCACGAATACTTCATAATTTTAATAATATAATTGCTTGTTTTGCTATATTAACATGGATTTGGGATTGGCTTCAATAGATCCACACCAGAAATAGATAATTTCATATTATGTCAAACACATGCAGAGTTTTCACCTTCATAGTATATTAGTATGGTCTGTCAATTGGGCCACAATACGGATTTCCTGCACTGTAAACTGATTATTACTTGCAATTACCTGATCATAAAGCTCCACCCTGTTTATAATTGATTCTATTTCAATGCGAAGTATATGGATTATTTCAACCTGTATGACAGAGATCGAATGTGAAGCCTCTCTGTTTGCTGTTTCATGTGGGGGATAACAAACGTCTAGAGTGTTCCTCCTTCCATCAAGATTAGGGCTTTTTTTCATTCGTTGTATGTATATGAGTATACTATGTTATTCTTTCATTCATTATTTGTTATTTTTTATTTATTTATCTCTTAGTTTTGGGGTTTATTCAAATATATTTTCTTGTATGAATGATTTTGTAGGATTGTGCTGGCTTAGAAGGTTATCCATGACAATCAAAATATCTCATTTCCTTGCAATTGGATGAACGTGCTTAATCAATATTAACAGGTAAAATTTCTGATCAAAAATGTTTATTTTTTTTTAACGTTGAGTTAGGAAATTTGTCTGCTCATGTCTAAGTAGCTCTTGATAATAAATTGATGGTAAATAAAAATCTCTTAACTTAGGACTAGATCATTGAGCAATAAGTTTTTGGCACTGATTTGTGGTTTTGTAAATTCTTTGTTAGGTTTCTAGTCCCATGGTATTCTGTATAATACATGTTTCTTTCCTAATTAAATGGTTGTCTTGTTGCTTAGAGGCTGGACAAATAAAGTTTTTACTTGATCTTTGCTGCTAGGTTTTCCTGGTTGTTTAGATTTTGATTATCAATCTCTCATTTGGAAAAAAGGTAATTTGAAGTTGATCGTGTGTCTCTTAAGAATTTGTACCTAGGATTGCGTTCTTGACATGGGGACTTTTGGTTTATTTGTGGTATATTTTTTTTGCTATATATTTTAGGGATAATGTCCACTAAAGCCACCCAATTATTTCATTGTTTTCTTTTAGGCCACCAATTTAATATAAGAGACTTATAGGCCACCTAAATTTATAACTTTTTTCCATTTACATCAATTTATGCTAAAACTACAGAAGAAAAAAATTGAAAATGACAAAAAAAAATACCTTTTATTTAATAAAATAATTTATACACATAATAAATAAACACTGGAATACCAATTATGCTCCTTCATTATGCACATAAAGATTATCTCTTTAATAGGCCTTTGTACTAGTCGTGATTCTTTATTTTTCTCATCCCATTATATATATATGAGATTATGAACACCTTAAGTAAAATGCCACACATAACAAATAATATACATTTAGAAATCCCATAAAAATGAACTATATGAATACCGTAAAAATGTGGTTATAAAACATGATCGAGACAACAAGATAACGAATATGGAAACAAGATATGAGTAAACAATAAAACAACAATATAAGGAGAAAATATATTTATCCTTACCGTTGGATTGTGCTTCTGATAACGAATATGGAGATGTCGAAGAAGATGAACACACTAGAGAATAGTTTTAAACCCTTATTATCTAGTAAACACAAAACATAAGAAAACCCCAGCCTTTTTAGTAATTATTTTCACATATAAAGCGTAAATTTATTTTAAGGGTATTAATGTCATAACTAGTAGATTTAGCTAGAATTTTGACAAATGAAATAAAATAATAACTTTGACGGCCTATAAATCCTTTATAATATATTGGTAGCTTAAAAGTAAACAATTAGATTTTTTGGTGGCCTTTGTGGTTATTATCCTTATATTTTATAATATACTATTTTTTTTAATATAACTCATGGTATGTATTAAGTATTTTGCTTATGACTACCCATATTTTCTTTGACGGCATTTTACTTAATGGTGTTACGTATGCTATAACTTTTTCAATTGCTTTTATATTCCCCATATTTCCTTTGACGATATTTTATTCAATGGAGTTACATATGTTATAAATCTTTCAATTGCTTTTGTATTACCCTACTACATGCACACCTAAACACTCGTTTTTGAGGCTTGTACTCGAGGGTTTGATCGCGTGTATTTAGGTTGTTGTAACGGGGATTGCTTTTAGCTTTTGAAATCCCTTACTTTCTGTGGTTTGCCATCTAAAGTAACGGGGTTA
Source organism: Erigeron canadensis (assembly GCF_010389155.1). Taxonomy (NCBI): domain Eukaryota; kingdom Viridiplantae; phylum Streptophyta; class Magnoliopsida; order Asterales; family Asteraceae; genus Erigeron; species Erigeron canadensis. Next base: position 30,872,740 of record NC_057763.1, on the reverse strand, counting down.
CATATGTTCAAATTTTCTAACTGCTTTTGTATATTGCAACTACTATAACACCTGATCTCCCATTTCAAATGCTATTGTACTTTGGTTGTTTGATTGTGTTTATTTAGGCTGTTGTTTTAGTGGGGATTGCTTTAGCTTTTAAAGTCTCTTAGTTTCCGTGGTTTTGATGTTTTTGATGATGCATGCCCTTAAAGTTTTCAATTGATGTATTTCCCAACTGCAATAACACATGATCACTCGTTTTGAATTCTCTTGCACTTTGAAGCTTGTACTGGAGGGTTTGATCTTGTGTATTCAGGTGGTGGTTGTAGCGAGGATTGCTTTAGCTTTTGACTTCCCCAACTTTATGTGTTTTTGATTTTCTTAATCAAGGGGTTACATATGCTTCTAAACTCTCTAATTGCTTCTATTTTATCAACTCTACTACAACACCTACTCACATGTTTCAGCATCTCTTGTACTTTGAGGCTTGTACTTTAGGGCTGATCTATTTTTTCTAGAATTGCTCTAGCTTTTACCTCTCCTGATTTATGTGTTTTTGGCATTCTCTATGTTGGGGTTATATGTTTATAAAATTTTCAATTGCTTTTGTATTCCCGTACCAGAACACCTGAACACATGTTTTAACTTCTCTTGTACTTTGAGGCTTGTTCTTGAAGGTTGATCACTTGATCATATATGTAGGATGTTCTTGTAGTGGACATTGCACTTGCTTTTGAATTCCCCTGTTGTATGTGAGTTTTTTATATTGCTGTTTCATATTGGGGATATAAACTGTCTAGAGATCCTTGGATGGTCCAGTAAATAAAGTTTGACAGCAATAAATTTGAAACAGGATTTGATGTCTGGGCATAAAGGTATTGTGGATCATTCAAGGATCGTTTTGTGATTGGTGACTGTTTATTTTAATATTTTAATTTGAAAACAGGTTAAATAGAAAGTCAGCTAAAAGTAATGGGCTAAAGGATTAGAAAATCAGCTAAAGAGTAAGAAAATCAGGTAATGAGTTCATTTTGCTATGTTTATGACTACAATCGAGTAGTATGTAATTAATGATGTCAGATTGTAGAGTTGAAAATCAATATTAGCTGAAAAGCTAAGTTTTTACTGTTGCACTATTCGCTATTGGAGAGCGATTGGTTCTTGCAGATTCTTCCTTAATTCTCGCATTATCTTTCTCTCATTATAACTAGTTCCCGTGTCTATTTTTTATGGGTTATGCTCTTGTGGGATCAAGGATATGCGGACTTGAGATTCCTTTCCTGCTGATTTTGATTACCAATTTTAGCTGTAAGTCAATCCATATGTTATTTGTTATTATTTATTTATATATTTATTTATTTTTCGTTTTGGCATTTAATCAAATTTATTTCCTATATTAATGTTAAAGAGTTTGTAGGGTTGTACTGGTTGAGAAGGTTATATGTGGCAATCAAAATATCTCAATTTCTTCCAATTGGAAGATTGTTTCTGATCCCATTCTACCTACTTGCCTTAGAGACTGTACTATGGATTCAATCATATTTAACAGGTAAATTTTTTGACAAAAAAAGTATTTTTAAGGTCAGGTAGGTTATCTTCTATATAGGAATACCGATTTGCAAACTATTTGTTAGGTTTCGATTAGGAAATTTGTCTGCCCATGTCAAAGTAATTATTGATAACCGGTTAATGGTAAATAAAAATCTCCTAAACTTGGGACTAGATCAATGTGTAGTAAGTTCTTGTCGCTGATTTGTGAATTCTTCGTTTAGGTTTTTGGTCCAATGATACTTCTGTATAATACCGGTTTCTTTTCTAATTAAATGGTTGTTATATTGTTTAGAGGCTTTGATAGATAATGTTTTTACAACCAAGAGCAATTAGTTCATATCCTGTGTACTACTGTACTTTTAGGTTTTTGTGGTTATTGAGCGTTGGAAGGGCGTCAAGTCACTATAATATAGGCGCCAGGTGATATATCATACACCAATTGGAATGTCATCTGATCATTGTTAAAAGTTTTCATAAGGGATGTGTACATCTATCATCTCTGTCTAGTTTTTTTAGGATCACGTGGAACCAGAGGTTCTTCTGATAGGGTGGAGTAAGATTTTACCAATAGTGGCTCTCTTTAGCTACAGTTTTTTAGTTGGCTGAGAAAGATCCATGGCCATCAGTTCCTGTTGCTTCCTTGTAATTGGTTGGTTGTCATAGGGCCTCTTTGTTCTACTTGCTTTAGTTACTTTCTATAATCTGGAATGGGAATATTGATTTTGCAGCTATTTGTTAGAGGTTGATTAGGTTATTGGTTCACAGGTTATCATCCAAGAATGTTTTGAAAACTGATTATAGGTATTATTTTGTTTATTGCAATATCTTGACTAGAAAACAGGCATCTTTATATATGCATCATGGCTTATTGTAGAATCAATGTTTTATGCTTTTTTTGATACCTCGTCATCAGAAAGCCTTGCTAGAATAGCTCATGACCAGTTTGTTATACCTGGTGTTGATCAATATATAAAGCATGACTGTGGGTTCTATCGTATCCTTTGGGTGAACTAGTATACTGTTATTAGATGGATGTCATCATTTTGAGGTATTATAGTACTTCTATGTTTTTGTTTGTAACATATCATTATGTTCGTAGCCCTCTCTTAGGTTTATGGTTATTATATAGGCTAGTGGTATATCGAGGGAGCTCGAGTACTTCATAGATGGGATGTTCTTGTGTCACTCTACAAGTGGGGGTTGACTAGCTTGCTGCTAACTTCCAATTATTATATAGATTTCCATTTGTAGGACTTTGTTGTATATAGCGATTTGTAGGCCTTTGTTTGGTTCATGGTTATTATATAGTTTTTTTTGGCACACAGATCAAGGGAGCTCAGGTACTAGTTAGATAAGATGTTTAAGCGTCACTCTCCAAGTGGGTTGTGATCGGCTTGCCACTATCTTTTAGTTTTGTGAATTATTTGTTTGGTTTTGTTGGCCAATGGGGTTGGTAGCCCTTTGGTATGACCTTTGTTGTTGGTTTCCTACCAGGATTTGAGTCCCAATTCTCACTCTTTTTTTTTTCTTTTTTTCTTTTTTTTTTTTAATCAGTTTGGGTTGTTGGTTTTCCTTCGCAACTAATATGTTTCTTTTTTATTTGTAAGTCTTTAGTGTACATAACTATTCGATCATAACTCTTAAATAGTTGCAGGTTTTTTGTTTCTGTTGCATTACAAATTTACAATTAGTTTCTGTAAGAAAGAGAGCATGAAGAAGATCTATGTTCTTTGTTTTGTTGATAGGTTATTGAGCACGGTCCTTCTTGCCATGCGAATGATAATCCTAACTAAGTTTCGGGTTTACATTTAGAATGTGTACGACTTTGTGCCATCCCTGACAACTGGTACTTAATGTATTGTCTAACTTAGTGTAATGTATGTTATGTCTGATGCATTGTTTCAAGGCTTTAACCATATGACAGTTAACTGGACTTGCTGTTGTTTGCTTGTTTAAACATGGTTAAGCTATAGATCTATTGCATATTGCCGTGTTATTGGTTTTCATTTTATTCCTTTATAGGCAGACAAATCCCGTTACTTGTGATGTTTACAAATATATTTGGATCCATCATTATACAGCTTCATCAAGATTATAGTTTTAGTTATGATTAGTTGTCTTTATACCAATTAAAATTCAATGTATTTTGTTATATTACTTTATCTTTCGTTGACATGTTGGCGAGGGTTATGTTGTAATAAGTGACTTGGATCTTTCGAGTCAACAGATAATGTGTTGTTGATTTGCTTTGCGTGTTTTGGGTCTGCTTGCAACTAAACTGTGTTTAGTTATGCATGTTGAAAAGGTTATCTATATTCTTTCATTACACACTTTTTTGTGCCTTAGTTTTATTGGTATTTCAACCGAGAAAATGACTTCATTGTTTAATTTTTACCTTAAATGCTTGGTGACACACGCGATATACTTTCATGACCAGTTTCTGTCAATTGTTGTTTACCATTGGGTAATGTTTCCACTTTCTGTTGAATTCACTTTCGAAAATACATGTTTATTGTACGAGGTGTTACGGAATTTTGTGTTCTTGTTTGTTATCTGTGGGTCCCTATTAGGCTTTTGATTTCTGATAGTTCTCGATGGCAAGGCAGGGGCTCTAGTGTTTGTTCGACACAGTATTATTGCCGCATTCTCCCAGCGAGGCAGTGGCTAACCTCTCCACTATCTTCAAATTTTTTGGTTATAAATATGGGTTCCTGGAATGCTGGTTTCCTTCCCCAGCAGGTATGGTTATTGTTATTGTGTTCATTTTTTCTATCTATTGTATTGCTGCCATCTGAGCCCTATTCTGGACCACAACTTTGTTTAAAACAGTGCAATGTGTAGAGAGCCATGTTCCTTCCCATATTGGTATCTATTGTCGTCATTATTGTTTATAGGTGTTAAAGAGAATATTGCTTATTTGGATTTTTGTTATCAGATTTCCCATGAGTCCATGACCCTTGCTACTATTTGCATTTTCCTTTTACTTTTCATGCCTTGGTGGGACACGATTGGATTTTATATTTCTTCGAGTAACATACATTAGGGTTGGGTTTCTGGTATCTTTTAGAGAGGGAACAATTAGATCATGTCCCATTTAGACTAAAAATTAAAAAGGTAAGCTTTTGGCTTGTAATTTGCTTGCGTTATAATCTCCACCGCTGATTGCGCAAGGATTGGCCTTTTATGGTAGATTTATCAAGGGTTATAGTGGTCTTCGCTGCAGATTGGCAAGCCATCTTTTATGGTGGCTATATACGGGTTATGGGTGCTCTACGTGCTAACTAGATATATCTAGATGGTATCTTGATAATAAACTGATTTTAAAATGAAAGTTATATCTATGGCAATAAGTTATTGTTTTATGGTTCATAAATGGATGGATATCCAGCCAAATAATTAATTGATAATTGGTTCCTTGTTTTTTTGGTAACTTTCATTTGGTAATTTAGTTTCGGCTGTAACGCTAATTCTTGTGGCAGAACGATTAGGGTAGTATTTCAATGATAATATCATTCAGCGACTTTGGCTTGCATTCTTTGGTTCGCTATGATGTTCCGACTATCATGATCGGCAATGTGTGTAGGAGTATATATATATGTGTTAGGATATGAGCGGTTCTTGATCAGTGATCACACGTCGTGTATTTCTATTTAGCTCCATCTTTTTGTGTGCTTCTGTAGTTCGGATACAGTTTTGTATTTGTCACGCTTTCTTTGTGATTTTGTGGTTCATTTTGTATGGATTTGTATTTTGTGCTTTGCCGTTGCAAAAGGGATTTTGGGTGGACTATCTTGTTGATAGATTCTAAATGGCTAACACGTTTGATTTAGACATAGTTTTCCGCGTATGCGTATTACCACTAGTGGTGCTTCTATGTCACGTTTTTCTTTTCCTCTCCTTTTTGGCAAATTCTTGGTGAAGCATTACTAGTAGGATCATCTGTGTACTTTTATTACAGGCTCTTCAGAACCTCGGTTTAATTACCGATCGAGACCCCTTTTTTTTTTCCTTTTTGTGTTTACCTTTAAAGTTTGTTGGCACATGCAATATACCTTATGACCAGTTTATGTCAATTGCATGCACACTTTTGAATAATGCTTTTTTGCTGATGTAGTAACTTCACTTAGTAGTCCATATGCAATGACATCTTGTCACACTTTTTCTTTGTTTGGAGGTCATCTTTGACATCTGTACTTGATTTTTATCTTGCGGTTGCTCATTTAGCAAGAAGCTTGTTTTGTGCAGTTTGTTAATCTTCATATTGCATGATTAGAACATGTTTCATGGCTAGCAGAACTCATTGGCTCTTTACAAATTACAAGTTCACTATATATTCAAAATTTGCTGTTAAACAAGAACTAAATAATTGCTTGCTCATCATCTTTTATGTTTCTTGATTAGCAGTTTATTTTGTAGGATATGGAGTACTTGTGTGCAGATGATTTTTGAACTCTTTGTGTGCTTCTACCTCTTCTTTCTCATGACGCTTCCAACTTCTACTTTTTTCGTTCATGTAATGTTATCATCTAGTTAATTTGTTATTATTGCTGGTACTGGATTGGCAGAATTATAGTTTGTAGTTTGGTAATTCAGTTTTGTTTGCTTGAAACGAGGTGCATGTGCTTCTTTTTCCTAGAGCCTTGTTTTTGTAGCCTGGCATTGGTCATGGCTTCTTACTCCACACCCATTATGAATGAATAGCAAGCCCTGTGCCCCTGTATAGCTGTTACTTGTTACAAATCGGAATGTTAAGCCAACAATCTGTTGAATAAACAACTTAATTGTTTCTTACTTACTCGATTGATTGGTTTAGGGACTAAAGGAGCCAACAATGGAAAGTTAAAGAGAATGGACTGGATATGAAGAAGCAGAAGTGAAGACTATGGCTCTATATATATATTTTTTTGAAATGTGAATTTCGCTTGAGAACTTTGTGTCGCGATATGACAACGAGAGGTCTAACATATGTTGTCTTAACCGGGTCCCCGTTAGAGAGCTCCCTCGAAGTAGAAATGTCTGTTTTAAATACCCGATGTAGGGAAAACCCCTACTAATCCGTCCGAAGGCACGACGATCAATAGGGGTAAACCCTGCCTCCCCAGACTTGAACCTGGGTATACGCAAGCCAAGCCTTCATAGAAAACTTCTTATGTGCTTTCCAAGGCTTAAACCCAAGACCTCCTGCTTATAAGGCAGGTGCTTAACCATTAGTGCTAACTAGAAAGTACGACTATGGCTCTCTATATATGATGTGATAGGCTCCTAGGGATCCCAACATTCCTAGAAGCCTCTTTACCGTTATCAATGTTCTCTCCTTTTCAATGTAATCATTTTGTATGCAGAATTTGTTCTATTTAGTAATAATCTATTAAAACTCTCTTTGTATTTAATCTATCAATTTGAATATCATAATATATATCAATCTTTCGGTTAAAACTACTCGCTTTGTTCTCGAAACTTTTTGTTTTTTTTTTGAACGGCATTCTATGCTATTTCTACTCCTAAATTATATGTATGCCTGAAAGGACTCTTGAAAAACCCCTATTAATCGACTCCACAAATGTGGGAAATGAGACTCGAACCCAAATGGATCCTTCAAAATCTATTAATTTTTACACAATCATTCACATACATCCGATTTACGGCTTCTATTCAACGAATCAATGGTATGACCTTTCTACAGGATTATTTATGATTACTATATGTCTCAAGATAATCACAGGCGAGATTGAATATAAATAGGCGAATAAAACATGAATCTTGACATCTAAAGTGATCAAATATAATTTTGTGGATAAGTTGTACAGTTGAATAGAGAGGGGAGTCAGATGGGGAGTGAATATGTGATTTATTTATTGATTGTTGGTTTAGCATTTCAATTTGTAACACTTAACATTTATACTGGGGAGTCAATAATAAGTAGATTTGTTTTCTCCTTCCACAATGTTGATGATGCTTGAAAGGAGCTACTGTTTATCAATTGCATGTTTAATTGTAATCCAAAAGCAGAGCAGTTTAAGTGTATCTTTGATAGAAAATCAAGTTGCCTAAGTTGTATGGTCGTATTATTAACCAAAAGGTCACTTCCTTAGCGGTATTGGGGTTACCATCAACTTTGAGGTTGCGAGTTTAAGTCTCATTTGAGACAATGATTTAAATATAGTTGATCATAAATGGTCCTTTATTTTTATTTTTTTGACAATGTCAAAATTGTTTGCTTAGTAAACTGATATATTAATCAACTGATTTTGTTAACAAGCTGGCTTGAACCCATAACCAACAAGTTATGGAGAAGGTGCTGATAATATGTAAAAAATCATATGGATATTATTGCTGGACAGGAGTGGCACGACCAGATTGTTGAAGAAGTTGAGTTTAATGAGTGAATGGGCCATAACATTATGCATTGATAAACTTACAAAAGTATGTCATCTAAAACTTGCTGAAAGAGAACATTGTTGAAAGTTTAAAAAACTGCAAAACAATAGAAATCCCTAATGATCTAAAATTAAACTACAAGCAATTAACTGCAACTAAGTAGTACTCGTAAATAAAGGTGATGATATCTATAAAATCAAAATAATCATCTTCATGCATCCTTTCTTTATCTTGTCTTTAATTCTTTTCCAAATCCTTTTCTTCATCATCGGCAACAAACCTTTTCCAATACCAATGTTGCTTCCAAACAACAGACATATCTTCAATCGGAATTCCCTTTGTCTCCGGCAAGAAGAAGTAGACAAAACCCGTCATCACAAGCACCCAAAACGTAAAGAATATAAACAATCCATATCTAAAAGCACATAACATCTGGAGGAAGATTTGAGCAATCAAGAAGGTGAAGATCATGTTGACGATAACATTAACACCTTGAGCCGCGGATCGGACTTCAAGTGAGAAGATTTCACTAGGCACGAGCCAACCCAACGGACCCCAAGACCACGCGAACCCTGCAATGTATATGCATATGGCTGCAACCACAAGACCCGAATACCACCCTGGGAGCTCCCCGGGGTTTCCATTTAACCCAAACTTCAAAGCAATGGCAACAGTAATCACAACCTATAAACATTAAACATCAAGTAATTAATCGAGTATTTTATGCCGTATAACTTAATTAAAAGCCACAAATAATATATAACAATTGAACTTATATAGTAGATGGAAGTAAGTCTTTTGTTTAATTAATTAATTACGTACGTACCTGACAGAATAACATTTGAATGCCACCTTCGAGAAACCAAAACCTCCTTCCAAATTTATCAACAGTGAGAATGGAAACGATGGTTGCTACCATGTTAACGACCCCGGTGATCAGAGCGGAAACGAGGGCACCATTGTCTCCAAACCCCATTGTTTTGAACAAAACCGGTGCGTAGAACATGAACACGTTCATTCCCGTGAACTGTTGGAAGAAGGGAATCAAGATCGCAAAAGTTGCTTGTGGTCTGTACCTCCTGTCGAGAAACAGATTACGCAACGGGTTTTGATCCATCCTTTTAGATTGTTCGCATGCTGCAACTAGATCATTGAACTCTTCTTGTACGTCGTCCACCCCACGTATTTTTCGTAAGTTTTCTTTTGCCTCTTGAAGCTTTTCACGTCCGAGAAGAGAGCTTGGGGAATCCGGAACGAGAAGAGTACCGACGATGAAAGCTATAGCAGGGACGATAGCGCCACCCAAGCTCAACCGCCAGCCCCATCCCCCGTCGATACGAGCAAACCCAACATTGACGGCGTTTGCAACCAGGATTCCGATGGTGATGCTGAGTTGAAACATGACGTTGAGGGCCCCACGATGTTGGTACGGTGCTATCTCCGATAGATATAAAGGCACAGCCTACATATATTTAAAAACAAGTAAAAAAAAACGTGAGTTATTACATATACATATCAATCAATATTTAGTACTAGCTACTAACATTATTAATCTTGAGACCTTTTTTCAAATTCTAAGTAAGTAAAATAACTAGCTAGATAACAAAATTACAAACAATAATAAACGATCGTAATATGTAGTTAATTTGTTAATAGCTACCTGGTTAGCAAAACCGATACCAAGACCGAGAAGAAGACGGCCGGCATAGAGCATCCAGGTGTATTGAGCGAAGCCGTTGATGAGGGCTCCAGCGCAGAACGTAACACCGCCGCAGAGCATGGACACTTTTCGTCCGAATCTTTTGGTCAAAATATTGCCAAAAAAGACGCGAAAAGTGCGGCCAAGTATAAGGAAGACGTGAACATGGTCAACGTGAAACTGTTGAACTTGCAATACTGGTTGCTGCTCGAATCAGAGGTATTCGACTGTTGGAGGTTTTTAGAGACTTTGGGGAAGAATTTGTCCAGGAATGGCGTCATGGACGTCACGCCCCCGGAAATTCCAATATCGTAACCAAAGATTAGACCCCCGAAAGCCGCCAGCATGGCTGCTACGCACACGTTCCATGTGAGCCTTCCCGGATATGCTTTTGATGAACTGCCGGCCGGCGGACCAGCTACAACACCACCGGCCATTATTGTTGAAGCTAGATTAATCGAATTATAGATATATTGAGTAATAACGAAACCTAAATTATTAGAAGATCGATTGATTGACTTTGAAACGAAAATTGAGATATGAGTAAAAACTCTGAAAACAAGGTCTGTATTTATAAAGACAAATTAGAGTTTGCATTTTTGAGTTGTAAACGAACTCCTACTCCAAATTGTATGTATTCAGTTCCGATATTGATTTCGATATCACTAATTAACCTTATCCGAACTGGATTAGGATTACAATCCTAGCAAGCATGCGCGTACGTACGTATGATTTATTTTGGGTCATTCGATATATGGTGAGTTGGTTCTTATTCTATGACTCTTTTGCCCTCCAATAAGAATAAGAATTAATAAAGAGATACATGAGAGAAAATTAAAAATAGCCCGGATCGATTACTACTAAAATACTTCACACATATACTACCAAAAATCAATGTAACAATTGAATTACATATCCATACAACACTAATCATTATTTATTTTTAACTTTTAAATTTATCTATTTAAGAAATTACATATCCATACAACACTAATCAATTAATCATTTAGGGCACGTTTGGTTCACATAATGTTTTTGTAAGAAATGAAACTTTGCAATGGAAGTAGATTCTGAATGAATGGAATTTGATGGAATGTTTTTTGTTTTCTTAAAATTTAAGAGAATAGTGAAGGAATCAAATTCTATCCAATAACCTCATGGATTGGATATTCCATCATTTGATGGAATGTTTACATTCCAATGGAATGAAATTCCATCATCTTTTGACAACCAAACGTACCACGAAATGGAATTCAATTCCAATTCCATCAGAATCTGTGAACCAAACACGCCTTTATTTCTTGCAACATTCTCAAAAATCAATAGTAGTCTACCCACTAGTTTGAGAACTACTTATCTTTATTTTTAGGGAGGTTCTATCTACACACTGCAAGAATCTAAATGAACAATGAAAACGTACCTAACCTAGTTGTAGCATCCAAACCTTAGATTCAGCGTTTAAGAATGATATCATAACTTAGTTCCAGCGTACACACATGGATGCAGCGTTTATGATAGGTGTAAATAGACAAGCCCTTACGGATCGACACGTGTCATTCCATCGTAAATATTAAGCTAGTTGCAGCGTACAAACATGGATGCAACGTCTAAGAGAGGAGTAATACACAAGCCTTTATAGGCTATTCAAGATTTGGGTTATTCGGGTCTGGGTTTAAGGCTGGCAAATCGTGTCTTAACAGGTTCGGTGTGCACAAAATTCTAAGCTTTCAAACATGAAAACGACTCATTTAACACTTGCCTTTGATGATTTGAGCATGACAGTTATTCGATTTATGTATCAAAAAAGTTAAATGTTGAACTTTAAAATATTAAAAACAATTACTTTTAAAAATAAAAAAAGTTGCATAGTATATTTTTTGCTTAACAGTTACTTTAACAGGTCTTAAGAGATACCCAATTGGCAGCCTTTGGGTTGTTCGGATTCGGGTTTTTTGGCTCGAATTCTGGGTAACCCAAATAAAATGTTTGGGTTATTCGGGTTAACCCAAATGACGACCCACAAACCAAATAACCCAACCCGTTTTCAATATTTTGTTGTAATTTTTCTAGAAAAATCCTACTTTATGTAATAAAACTTTGCATTTATATACGATACGCCTTTGGATTGTGTTAAACAAAAAGTTCTTATTGTATTTAAATTTTTTGTATATTTCTTAGAAAACCGGCAGATTTAAAGTTCGTATACTACTCAGCTTAAATACATAAATCGTTATTGTATGTCGATACATATATTGCTACTTTATACTTTTACTATCTAATTAGTCTATGACCCATCCTTTAATTCCCTGTTTGTATTATTCAAATAAGAATTAAGCTTCGTATGTCATCATCATATAAAGGATTAGATCTATGATCATCCCTCCAATTCCTAGTTTGGTAATATCCGAAAGTTGATTGGATCGTTTACCGCTCTCATTCATCATCACCTAAATTTGAATAATACAAACAATTTTTAAAGTAAATGGTGTTTGTATTATTCAAATTTAGTTCAAATTTATACGTAGCTAAAAGGTTTAATTAGTTCAAAAGCTCTTTTGAACAATTTTGAATAAACACCATTTATGAACTTTAAAAGCTTTTGAACTAATTAAACCTTTTAGCTACGTATAACTTTTGTAAAATAATAATTCATGGATTTCAAATTAAGATATGGTGAATGGACATGCATAACTAGTGTATCTCAAAATAATGATCCATCACGTTTTAGACTTATTTGATGGTTCACGACTTTATTCGATCGTCTAAGAGATAACTGTTTGGGTTAATTATAATTTATCTTTCATACTTTGTTTTCAAACAAATCGTAAACGAACTTGAGTTGGTTATCGATATTAATGACGTTGCAAGGTATTTTACCAAGGATCAAAGTAAAAGTAGGGAGATTCTGTCATAAGTTTAATTTTAGAGTAACCTATTCCAATTTAGATTCAGTTAAGGATTGTGGTGGATTTCTGTGGTAAACTTGTAAGTATATGTATATATCAAAACTATATATGATTTGAATTCTGTTTGTTCCTTCTGCATACTCTGTTGTTAAAGTGATTTCGATATTTCTTTTAAGGCCTCAAAACTATTTTGTTCGTATATGTTATATGTTAGTTATGATCTGAAAGTTTTAAATAAATTCTGAATTTTTGAAATATATGTACCACCGGAGGCAAGCGTTAGACCGTAGCTTGCTGCTAAAAAACGTAATAGGCTAGCGCAACTCGCTTCGCTCTTCAAGCTCCGCCCCCCCTACTCAACGTCTTCATCTATAAAGAAAGCCCTTTCTCCAGAAGAGAAGATCTTTATATATGCATGTTGAAATTTTTATTTTGAATAATAAAGCTTCTGAAACATTGTACGATATGATTATTTTTGAAAAACTATTTATAAATTTGTTGTGATATATGAAGTTTTGATATGAAAACCCTGAACTAACCACATGTAGGGGTACTACAGGCACATCATTGGGGGCCCTATTGGTGTGACACTTCCGTGGCAGTATGATTGGTTACGGCGTCTCTGTTTGTAGGTGTGCTATAAAAGCGTTGTCTTTTTAACGTACCACACCTAAGAATCTAAGATGGTCACCAAAAGTATTCCAAGACATTAACGAGACGTCAATTTGAGGGTATACAGAATGCTCCATCTATCTTGGTTGAGACTTTATGTTATTGTGAGTACGGATAGATTATCTATATAAAGAAGTTATGGTACGCAACCTTTATTGCTTTTTGACATATAATGGAGTATACTTCATGTCAGGAGATCAATTATCTGATTCTTTTTCACATTTTTTAAAAATCTAATAGTTTCATTAAAATTTTCAAAATCTATAAAATAACTTTGGAGACATATGAAAATATGGTCTATGTCACAACCCGACCCGCATAAACATAGCGTTCTTCCCCTAAAATTTTCAAACTACTAGTGGGAGGGAAAATCGAAAAACTTCTTTCTTCATTTCCCAAAACCTAAATTTGCCAAAAATCAAACAAACCTAAAACCCTCTAAATTCTCTCTAACATCCGGCCACTTAATTTCTTCAAAAAAATGGCTGAAATCGTAAGCCCTATCCGTACACCGGGCCAGTACAAACAGCGAGCACCGGTCTTATCTCCAGACCGACCATTATTCCTCGGATCCAATGACGACAAGCTGGAGCGTGCTCAAGCACGCGCCGCTCGCGCTGCCGCAATTCGCCGAAAACCGGTCACGCAACCGACCGATGCTTCTCCGACCGATCCGTGTCTAGGTCAAGAACAGATTATGGAGTTGTTTCAAAATTGCATCAAATTAGCCAGTGAAAATGTATGTTATAATTATAATATAGTTTATTACAAAATAAAAAATGTATACTTACAGATTAACTTATATTGAGATGTATGTAATTAATTTTTTATTTTTATTTTTTTGTAGAAAATTAATCAGAAGAATACATGGGAGTTGAATTTGATAGATCATCTTTGCGATATTATCAAAGTCGAAGAAGAGAATGACGTCGAGACGAATTTTCAGAAGGTATCGTTTTTTCGAGTATATTTTTGTTTACTTAAAGCTATTAGCTTTCTTGTTTTGTGATGGAATTGTTAGTTATGTTTAATTTAAAAGTAGGATTTGCACAATTATTTAAGCAAACTATCGGAATAATTAGATAGGGGTGATTATAGATACGCAACATACACTTGTTTTATTAATCGTTTCTATATTTTGGCCAACAACATCTAAATCTGCTAAATAGATACACAACATACACTATCATCCGTTTGAAATATTGTTTTGTGCTAGGTATTTGATAATATCAATTCCAAGCTTTTGCTTGTTGATATGACTTGCACTATTGATGCATATTGAAATGCACATGATATCACATTACGCTTTTTGACTGCAGGCGAGCTGCACTCTTGAAGCTGGAGTTAGAATATATTCAATGAGGGTAGATTCAGTTCATTCTGAGGCTTATAAGGTTCTTGGAGGAATTAGTAGAGTTTCACAGGACACTGAACATGGTCAGTGTTGGTGATTTGTTTCTTTATATTTGAGTTTTATTGTTATCCTGATTTCTTGATTATTATTTTTGGTTTTAATTCTAAAGTATCAGTTTTAAATAAACTTGGATCTTGATAAATTATGACATAGATAGCAATTGGAATTCGTTTCTACTATTTACAGTCAATGTTTATGAATATAACAGAATATGTCTTTGTAACCTTGTGCTTTAATTTATAAGAAGTCAATATGTTTAATAATCTTGTTTTTAGCACATTTTCTTCGACAAATCTTACATGAGGTCAAAGTTTGTTGTTTTGTACTTAGTGGTCATCTTTGTGTGGCTTTCGTTTCATCTATACATATAAATATTATCAGTGCAAGGAGCACTCACTTGGACTAAACTAGTAAAAATGTTAATAGCTTGGTAATGACCAATTTTGAAACTTTTCAGATAGTGTAGAGGAAGGTAACGCCGACAATGTGCAAGCTGAAGGCACTTCGAAGAAAGAGAAGGAACGCAAGGTCTGTTCATTTTCTCATTTCTGATGCTGCTTAGTTAGTGGGGATTAGAGGTAGCAGAATGGGCAGGTTAGGTAACGGGCCAATATGAAATCTTGTTAGTATACACGGGTTTGATTGGGTTGCCCAGAACACAATATACCCCGTAACCCAACTTTGTTGCAATCTTCTGTGAACAACTAATGTGATATATGATTACAAGAACTATATCATTATAATAAATTAATAAACCGACTCTTAAATAAAATAGTATAGAAGATAATATGCATTGAAATGAAAGACACACTTTAGGAGACTTTGATCTCTCTGACCAGTTTGACCTTTTTTTCTGACTCTTTATAGATTAAACATAACCCAAGATGACTCATTAGAAAGTAATGGGTCAAATTGCCACATCCAGTGCAGATGAACTAACGAACAATGACATATGCAGTTATCTCCTTTAACAACATTGGAATCATCCTTCGAGGCTATTAATGTGAAGAAGTTCGATGGTGGGAGTTGCAACCTATATCTTTCTTTATTCACTTAATGTTTAAATAAAGTATTGAATTAATTTCATTATTGGTGTAGTTGCATTTGCTGTGGATCCTCTGTATCATCAGACAACTGCACAGTTTGATGAAGGTGGATCAAAAGGTCTCTTGCTGTATAACCTCGGAGTCTATGGTGGATGCAGAATGGTTTTTGACTCATCAGAAGTACCTGGGAAGTGCATGACATGCTCAAGTGACCGTGATAAAATAGAAACGATTGATATTTCTTATGCAACAGGTTTGTTTTTTTCAAGTGGAGGTGGCAATATAAGCGGATCAGGTGGGTTGGGTAATGGATCAAGATAGGTACTTCTTTGGTACAGCCTGAAACATGTCTGGTTGACCATATTACCCTAAACACTTTGTCTAAAATTTGTACAAGTTAATTATAATTTTTAATGTCAACCTTTTTCCCAAAGTTCCAGTAATCATCGAGTCTTTTTGTATTAAATGATTTAAGAGCTGTAATGCATTATGGGTGACTGTTCATCTGGTTGACCCGTTTACTCATTTAACACATTAGAGATAAAACGTTACTCGAAATGACTCATTCATGAGTAACTGAGTTGAAATTGCCATCTCTACGCACAGGCATATGTGGTTCCTGTTTGCAAGTTGCTCTTTGTCTGAACTGTTCTTTTTTTCCCCCGTTATAGACTGTGTTGAACAAATGGTATCAAACTTTTCAAAGAAACTAGAAATCACACCAACTCTCAAGCAAATAGTTGATATGTTTGATGAAGATAATAAAAGACCAACAGATACCTTTTCTTCCCAAAGGTCTGTGGAACCAGACCATGAAGCTAATGGTGACGACTACATTGATGATGGGCATGATAACTCAGAAACATGGGACTTTGTGAATGAAAATCAGACAAGCCTTAATGATGAGGGCACCTATGAGGGAGAAGAGGAATATTTTGTTCCGGTTCATCATGAGGTGCTTGACTATTCGACCTTGAGGTGCCCGGTGGATTGGGAAATAGGTCTGGTCGTCTGAGTCAAAATGGGCAATCTTTTGTTGGGGTTGAGGCTGGCTTGGTTGACTAGTCAATATAAACATTTTTGTATCCTTTTCTGATGTTTTTTAATATTTACGTGTTTGATCTGTTAGAGATGGAATATAACCTGAATCGGCCCATTTGAAATTTCCCCTAAGTTGTACTTTTGTAACTCCTCGCAGTGTTATATACTTATATCTTATTATCTAGTTTAGTATTGAAGGATGAAAGGAACCTACTGATATAAAGTTTATTTGCAGGATAACGGTACATATGTTTATCATGATGTTGATGTAGATGACAAATCTCTGACAGTTGACAGTTTCCTATTTCTAAGTCTTGGTCAAATTGGAAAACAAAATGCCTGGGCAGGCCCTGATCACTGGAAGTACAGGAAGACTAAAGGTAGATTTCTTGAGTATAACTAGGCCACAAAGAAGGCGGCCTACATAACGGCTCAAATTGGACTGGATGGGTTTGGTTAACTCAAAGCACTTGTCCAACTTTTAAAGAAAAAATATTTAGCATGTCATATATGATTACAAAATTCCGTACATTAGAAAGTTATCAAGGAGGTTATATCCCGTTTTCTTGCAAGCTTACTTTTTTCTCTTGTTTGTTACGTCTGTTAGAGATGAAAACATAACCCAGTTCAACCCAATCATAAGTGAAGGGATGAAATTACCACCTCTCGGTAGAACACAAAGCTCCATGCTTAGAATTCGTTCTTATTTTCACTTTTAAGGTTTTTTATCGTAAATTTAATTTGTTTTGCAGGTCCAGAAGACCTAGAGAAGGAAAATGGATCACCAGTAATGCCTAAAAAGCAAAGGAATAAGAAACAAGCTGAACCCGATATAGATTTTATGAAAGCTTTGGAGTTGGACAGTGATGTGAGTAATATTTTTGCTCCTCCTAAAAATCCCAACACGTTATTGTTGCCTGCGAAAAGTAGAGAACTCTGTAACACAACACTTCCCGAAGATTGCCATTATCAACCAGAGGATCTTGTCAAGCTATTTCTTCTTCCAAACATTACGGTGAGTTGCAGTCTTTTCTTTTGAATGGCAAATGCTTACACCCTTCACCCTTTTCCCAGCTTGGATTAGAAGTCTGGAACCCACAACCACTTGGTTGATCGAATACCTTATATACACCTTGAATAATCCTAGGCTAAATATTTATTGAATTGTCTTTAAGATATACAAATTTAACTGTCCATAATGTATCAGACCATAATTCGCTTTATATCTATTTTTGTTGTAGTGTCTTGGGAAAAGAGGAAGGAAGTCTTCCGGTAAGTTGATTTCTTCAACCCAGTTTTTGTTACTAATACTTTTTAGTTGCGCCATCTTTAAGCAACAATCTCTGTTGAACAATTATTGATTTAATGTTTATATTCGCATACGATGTTAAAACAGGGAAATTCTTAAGCCATCCTAGTCCTAGTAGAAAAATAGTGTGCCTTTAGTGAAATTGGTTGAACCTCATTCGTCACTTCATTGGGCATAGTATTCGCTTACTAATTGTCTATGGGATAAATTGTAGAAGTCTTGCATTTACATGTCTAATACTGTATAAGGTATGTAATTTATTTTGGTTAAACAAGACTAGTAACGTTGGTAGTTTCATAGCCAAATAAAACAATGATGGTATTTTCATGTTAAGTAAGTAGTAAATATTATTTCCATGAGAAGCAAATCCATAGATAGGGATTAGGAGTCAAGCATGATGCTTACTTATACGATTTGTTAATCCTCATTCATCACTTACCTTGTGAAAGGAGCAGCCTGATGTAGTAATTTTGTAGTTAGTTTTGATATAACATGATTTGGGGCCATCACATCCGGATGGTAAGTAAGATTTTCAATGCATATCTTTGTCAGATGAGCCTGGTCAAGAAGCAGAAAGGAATACCGAAAATTTTGCATCTTGGGATGATGAATGTGGTCAATTTGATGATGGAAATGCTTATAGTGATGTTGAGGACTCTGCCACACTTGTCTCTCAACCCCGTCAGGTTTGTTGTAAAATGTTAAGGCCTTGGGGGTATATATTTTATAAATAGATGATATGCTAGTTGGATATGATCACAATAAAAACATATATTACTCCATAAGTTAATTTGTCAAAATTACCACTTTTAAGAATCTATCTTTTAAATCTCATTTGGGATGCTTATTCAATGTATGCATTAAAAATCCACTTTGGGTGACTTTTAACCCTTGTGATTTGTTGAATAAGGCAATAAGCCCTGCTCGTAAGTTAATATGTCAAAATGACCACTTTTAAATAATGTATCTAATTAAGCTGACTTTTGATAGGCCATTCACTTCTTTTTTTAAGAAGGCAAGGAGTGTGTCAAATTCATCATGACAACGACTACCTTGTATTTTTTGATAGTGTGCCAAAAAGATTTATCATGGGACTAATTTGACTTTTCATTATATGTAAAACAGGTGAATAAGATTGAAGTCGAATATGACAAAACATCAAAGCAAGTTGATGTTCAAGCGCTCAAAGAAATTCTTTGGTCATCAATGCAAGAAACACATGTAAGTTCTCTTATCTATCTCTACCAAGTAGAGGTGGCAAGATGGGTGGATCGAGTTGCCTGGGTAACTCAAAGTGCGGGTAACTTAAGATGGGTCTTTTGAGAATGGGTATAAACAGGCTGGGTAGGCTGCCTCACAAACATTTTTTTTCCATCTTGTTAAAAGATATAAATACTTATTATTATTATTGTGTTAATAGTAATGGTAACAAAAGGAACCTTGTTTCAATAATAATGTGTGTTTCCATTAGATACATTAAATTAATGTTTACATTATGCTGACGATATTTTTTCTGGTAATTATGTGTAGGAAACAAAGACATTTTCTTTTAAGAACATATTGGCATCTTTCCCTACCGATCAGAAGAAACCAGCTGCTGCATCACTTGACATCATCTCCCCACATTTGTGTTTTATCTGTGTATTGCATTTGGCTAATGAGCACGGATTGAGCATTCATGGATGTGCCGACTTGGAGGACCTCACAATACACCTTCCGTCTGAATAGTCTTAATTGGTGCCAACACCATTGTAGGGTAACATATAGCTGTTTCCGTTTTATTGTAAAATCTGATATTAAAAGATGTGTCTTTTTCAAGTTATATTTCTTATAACGTGTTTAACCTGATGTAACTGAGATTGTCTTGCAAAACATTATACGGGCAAATTGTTGGTTTAAACGGGTATCTATATGTACATTTCTAGAGTTGCATGTAATTGTTATTTTCATAATAAATAATAGAATTACTCTGTCCGTCTAAAAAACAAGTGTCCATTTGAGAACCACACAATTTTAGGAGATGTCTAACTGTTGCATTTGCATAGTATAGTAACAAGGTAATATAGTCTTTATTTTTGCGCGGACTCTTATAATCAATTTATTGTAAAATTGTATCAACTATCAAGAGTAAATCAGTAAAGTTAACTTCTCATTTTGGTAGATTTATATTGGGGATATCCAATATAGAGAAAATGAACACGGAGGGAATATATTTTATCAACGTTAAAGAGGATTCGTAGATACTTGTATTCATAATCAGTTTGCTAATATTCCAACATTAGTTTTGTAAAACTTTCAAAGACATGGATCTGGTGTGATCCTCATTAGGGAATCTGTTGTGCTAAATTTCAATATCTATGATTTTAATTATGATAAAACACACGTATTAAGAAGCTTTTGAGTCCTCATTAGACTTCTGGATGTGTACATGCTGATCATACAGAAATTTGACTTGTTTGCATCTATAATAAAGGCTTTGAACACTTTCTTCAATAATTGAAGTTGAAATGAATCTAAGTTATGATCTTTTTTTGAACGGTTGGATATTACTCTACTTCTACATTATGATAATATTTTTGCAGCTCCCAGGTTCGAACCTGAATCTCTCACCAAAGACGATGTGTCTTACGGTCTTACCTCACCTTTACCAATTGGGCAAGGGGTCATTGGGGAGTCTAAGCTATGAACTACTTTGAAGGATCCATTATATATATAGTTTAAATCTTAGGTTGATTGTAATGAACTCTCTTTAATTCATTTATATGAAGCGATGTGATCATGCATGAAAAATTGAAGATGTTGTGTATACATGATTATAGCCCGAACTCCGACCGTTTGGAATAACCTTTTGTGGGTAAAGACTACCACCAGTTGGCTTAACCCAACTGGATGGAGCTAAGGCCCGTTGGTCCCACAATCCAGGGAAAACATATCAACCCGTCCACCCGTAGGCAAGACCACAGATCAATGATAAACCCGCTACTTGTTAAGACTTGAACATGGGTTTCCCCAAGTCAAAGCTTTCATTGCAAGACACCCGTGTCAATTCTTTTAATCTTCAATGAATAGATTGACAAGCTGTTGCCTAATTAACACTAATTCCAGCAAGATAGTTAATTACTTATGAACTGATATTTAACATTGTCATAGTTATTTTACTATGGGATCCCTTTTACTATTTACATATAGCTATTGGGGCACGATTTTTTGAGAAATCACAAACTCTTTAATCACATACTATACTCTTTATTAAAAATTATATGGAGATGTTAAAAAGTTTACATGTTTGGTACATGTAATTTTACCCTTTTATCTTTTTCCTTAAAACAAAACTAAATATCCCCATTCTTTATTTTTCTCTCCAAAACAACACACAAAATATTCTTTCTCTCTATATACCAAAACAATACACAACTCCTTTATTTTCGTGAATAACCACCGCCGTCGTCCATCATCAGCCACCGTCATCCATAATATCCGTCGCAACGCGCGGGTACCATGCTCATAAATTAACACTGTATTCTCGAGTTTTTATTAAAGGAAAAGAAAGGAGAAGATTGGATAGGAGAAGAAAGGATACAAGATTATATTTATAAAATGCATTCTCGAGTTTTATCATTTAAAAGAAAAGAAAGTGAATAAAAGGATGTAAAGGCATTCTTGAGTTAAAAGAGAAGGATAAGAAAGGATAAAAATATGTAATTTTACATTTATAACCTCATAATTATTATAGTTCATATAATGGTTGAAGGGTATATTGATAAATTTATAACTTATCCTTCCAAATCATGCCAAATATGGAAGAAAAGTTTTTAGTTCCAAAATTCCTCACTTTTCCTTTCTTTTAATAAAAAAACTCAAAAATACAAAAACATAAGTTTTCCTTTCTTTTCCTTTTTTATCCCATCAAATTAAAACTCGAGAATGTATCCTAAAAGAACTTGTCTCACATAAACTTTTGGATATGAAGCTGTTTGTACAATTGTACTGTTAGAAATAAGTATAAGATAACGATTTAACCATATGATATCAATAGTTATCTTCAATCAACATGCATTTTACATGTGTTTTTATCAAGTTTTTGAAATCTAGCAGCTTTCCCATCAACCGAAGGGTCCAAACTCCAAAGGTAGAGACGTCGAGTAACAGCCATACATATAATCTGAGTCAACACGTGCCCCAACTAATTAACCAGAAAAATAAATAAAAATCTTATTTATTTACCCGTTTAAATTCAGTGAATGCTTTTTTTTTCATTCTTTACACTGTACAAAATTACTGCCGCCGTCCATTTCAAAACACATAAATATCTCGATTTATACCAAATTGAACATACCAAACACACTTCTCTCTGTGTACTAGCAATGTCTCTTGCTTCCTTTTTCTCTACTTCACTACACAATAACCATCTCCAAATTTCAACCAAAATTCCAACAAAAATGATCCCCAACAAAAACACTATAACTTCGTCATCATCACCACCACCAGTTACAAAAACACCCATAACAACACAACCAACATCCTTACCCACGCGTACCATACCGGGCAGCTATGGTCTGCCTTTATTGGGACCATTAGCTGACCGGCTTAACTACGCGTGGTTCCAAGGCCCAGAGTCCTTTTTTAAAAAAGGAATAGAGAAAAATCAAAGTACGGTTTTTCGTACAAACGTTCCACCTAGCTTTCCTTTCTTTTTAGCCAATCCTAACGTTGTTGCGGTTTTGGATGTGAATTCATTTGCTCATATGTTTGACATGGAGTTGGTTGACAAGAAAAATATATTAGTTGGTGATTGGATGCCTAGTACTAAATTCACTGGTGATAGGAGAGTTTGTGCTTATTTAGATACTTCTGAACCTCAACATGAAAAGGTATGTTATAATTAAGCATTTTTCCAATAATTATAGTTTTTTGGATTTTATTTATAATGCTTTTATTTAATTTTCATGTACGCTAAAAATATATTGTGCGGGGATCATTCTTTATATAAAACTAATACAACAATCATAACATTTTACAACATGTAAAATTGTAAATCAGTTAAAATGTAGTCCTAATTAAGAACGATGATCAGTAAAATCTTCTCTTTTTTTTTTTTTTTCTGTATATAAATATTGAATCTCATCATTTGTATTTTATTTTATATTATTTATGGAATTAAATATTTCTCGAATGTGACGACAAGTAGAATATATATAACCTTATCTATATTTTTAAAGTCCATGATATCTCGACCATATAAAATGACTTGCATCATGTGCTAGCATAGACAAAAAGATAATTATGTTTGTACGGTTTTGCTATTACTTAGTAGAAAATAGAGTAAGTGATATTGAATATTGTACTAACTACTCATCTCAGAAGTGAAAATTTTGATATTTGATATTTTCATATAGATATACTTAATTAGTCATGTGAGTATGTGACCATGTGTATGTGTAATGAGCAAATTAAATAAATACATTTTCAAGTGAAAATATATGTATATCTCTAATTTGTCAACCATTCATTTAGGTAGTGATACCGACACAAAACTACTGCTGCAGTGCTGCTTATATAAAATGCTTATATAAGTCTAGTTAGATATATTTGTGACAACGTGTACAAGACAAAAATACGTACGAAATTTAAGTGATGTTTTAATGAGTTGTATGTGAGTTTTTCTCTTAATTAACATGGTATATGAACATCTTTATCGGCCATAGGGGTGAGGTTAGCGAATTAAGATATACCGTTAATACTAATAGAGGGACATTATTATTTATTACATTTATATAAAGTTATTGATAACGAATGCAGTATTTTCAAAAACTAATTGGATTTGTTCGTGTCTTAAATGTCCGAATCTCTAATTTCTTCATATTAATAACCTAAACTGTTTTTGACCTTGGAATTCTATTAGAAAAAAATATTTATCTACCTATAATATAACTAAAAAAAGTAGGTTGAGGGTACACTTAACACCTCTAACTTTTATTCTTAGGCCTAATTTTCTCTCATAATCAATCTAGCTCTCTCCTTCTTATTAAATAGATAAACTCTTTTAATTTATTTTGTTCTCAATGGTAAGTTGATCATAATTTTTTCTTCTACAAAAGGTTTTATTCTGTTAAATTTATTTTACTCATTAAATTATTTTGCTTGCATTTACATCTTCCTTTATTATATTTAGAATATGACATATATTTTATTATTTTTTGTTAGATGAAAATAAGACAACTTTGGTTCATGTTGAAGACTTGAACCCAACACATGTTAATCATTATCTAACACGTATTATCATTTTGACTCCCTTATATATATATATATATATACCAATATAATAAAACAGGATTGTGTATTTTTTTAATCAACACTTGACGTATTTCTTACCCGACATGTGTCACTTTTGATGTTATTAGAAAAAGATTTTTAATTCATAATGACATAATTGTAATCAAATACTAATTATAGTTTTAATATAAAAAGGTTTTTCATCAACACTTGGCGCATTCTTTATACGACATGTGTCATTTTAGTGTAACTTAAGAATGATTCCTAATTCATATTTACCTAATTGTAATCAAATACTATGTATTATTATTATTATTATTATTATTATTATTATTATTATTGTTATTATTATTATTATTATAGTTTCCATATATATGATATATAAAAAAAATTAATAATGTTAATAACTAATATATCAATACGAAATACAACTATCTTAAAAAAAAGATATATGATAAGTTTCAAACATCGAATTAAATAAATATATTTATATAATTCATGAGGTTTAATATATAATATGTGAAGGGAAATATATTCAAATTTAGGTATTTAACAACTACATATTCTCTATTCTCTATATAAGTATAACTGTATCATCATATATTAAATAATTCGTACATCGTACGGGCATTGAGACTAGTATATATATATATTAGAGACTACACGTCCATCGGACGGGGCTGGAATACTAATATAATATATAAGTTATAAGAAACTATTAGACTGGTTCCAGTGTGATGGCCACCAGTCCGCCGCCACCAACGACCACGTCGGGTCAACAATAGCGTTATCCACATATGGTTTCTTTAGCATTCTTGTTTTATCTGATTATTAGTTTCCATATATATAATAATTATAGATAAAAAGAAAATCGGCCTTGTTGAGGCTTGTAGACGGAGTTGCAAACTCTTCTCGGTCACTACGATTGCTTGACTTAAAGCTATAGTCAACTTTCACGATTTAATGTGATATTGATGTTACTATTTTTTTTTTTTAATGTGACAAGACTTTTTCGTTACGGTGTATTTGATTGGTGTTATAGTTATGCTTACTCTTAAAGGGGACCAATACTTTTTAAATATTACTCGTATTAATATCTACAAACCGTAGGATTTTGATATAATAGAGGAGATGGTTGATACACAAATGTAATTTATCGGGTAGATTACGTTACAATTTCAATCAAAATGTGGTACGTTAAAAGATGGTGTAATTGCAATTTTAATCAAAATGTTGTCGTCTTATAGATTTGTTTTGTAGCACAAGTCATGTCCTTGAGGGGACATTAAAATAGGACAACTAATATATATGTGTGATTTAAAGTTATTTAGAAAATCTCAATCCAAACAAAAATAAATAAAAAATAATTTAGGTGAAATGTCATATCTCAATTTCATTACTACAGATTTTCTTGTATATTCTTTTTTAAAAAAAAGCAAATAATCATGTTACTAATTATAACTAGCATTTTGCAAACATCATAATCAGATAATTTAAAAAAAAAAAATGCAAACACAATCGCAAATATAAATAATTTGTAAAGAAGGTCGGAATTTTTTATTTTTATTTTATTTTATTAAGGTCTAACCTGCAATGTTCGATGGCAGATCAAGAACTTTGCGATGGACACGCTCAAAAGAAGCTCCACCATTTGGATTCCGACTCTAAACACTTTACTAGACAAAATGTGGGACACTGTTGAGTCAGAAATATCCAATGGCCCTGTTAGTTACCTTGTTCCCATTCAGAAGTTCTGCTTTTCCTTCTTGTCCCTTTGCATAGCCGGTGCTGACCCGGCTAACTCACCTGATATGGCTGAAAACGGGTACATACGCATGGACCGTTGGCTTGCAGTTCAGCTCCTTCCCACCGTCCCGATCACTGCTTTCCAACCGTTAGCAGAAATCTTCCTACATTCATTTTCTTACCCTTACTTTCTAGTGAGTGGGGACTATAACAAGTTGTATGAGTTTCTCGAGCAAGAGGGCAAAGAAGTGATTGAACGAGGCCAAACTGAGTTTAAACTAAGTAAAGAAGATACTATCCATAACCTCTTGTTTACCCTCGGGTTCAATGCCTTTGGTGGGTTTTCAATCTTTCTCCCGAGTTTGTTAGCTGCATTAGGGTCAGACACCACCGGGGTTCAAGAAAAGCTGTGCAAAGAAGTAAGAGAAAAGGCCGGGTCGGGTCTGAGCTTCTCGTCAGTTAAAGAAATGGACCTTGTTCAATCATTCGTCTATGAGACACTGAGATTGAACCCGCCTGTACCATTGCAGTATGGGCGGGCCCGGAAGGATTTTGACCTGAGTTCACATGACTCGATTTTTAAAGTGAAGAAAGGAGAACTTTTATGTGGGTATCAACCTGTGGTAATGAGAGATCCAAAGGTGTTTGACGATCCGGAAACATTTGTTCCAGATCGGTTTACTAAGGAAAAGGGTAAAGAGTTGTTGAATTATTTGTATTGGTCAAATGGGCCACAAACCGGGATGCCAAGTGTGTCGAACAAACAGTGTGCGGGAAAAGACTTTGTTACCCTCACGGCGTCATTGTTTCTGGCACACTTGTTTCTAAGGTATGACTCGGTTAAAATAGCAGACGGTTCATTCTCAGTTGTTGAGAAAGCAAAGTGACGGGATATATAAGAAAGTATCATTAGAGCGAAGCAATGAATCAAATCTAAAGAAGTATTCGATGGAGCAAAACAAAGACTAATAAAAGCACCCATGAGATTTTTTACCTTTTTGATTTGTGCTTTTAAAGTATGTAACTAATGTAAGTATTGTGAATAAAAAACATTGTGGATATCTGGATGAGCAATCCATCATTCCAGCAAACTCTGGTCTACCAACTCTCCTCGGTTTAAAGCGACTGCTTAGTATAAACAGTTAGAATTGACAAGTTCAACCAATCCATGGGTTAAACTTGGGTTGTACTTCCACTCTAGCGGGTCACAAAAAACAAAACTTATAAAAAAAAAAAAAAAAAGACTAGATGACCAAACCGAGTCTAAATTCACTAAAAGAATGACTAAAGCCTCCTAAACCACATTGTAAAAACACTAGGTAATAAACATGCAAATGTTTATATAACCTTGAAAAGAATAGATCACATAGTTAAATATACTAGCAGAAAAGAATAAAAAATGTGTTCACAGCCCCGACAAATCTAAGTGACCGGTTCCTCTACATCATATTTGGACGACCCTAATATGAGCTCAAGTAACAAATAAACTATAAAGCATAGTATGATATGCCAAATAGAGTTCATACTTAATTACTTACATAGTTCAACCAAATATGGAAATGATATTTCAAATAAATTAACTTAACAAATCCCTAAACATTCTAACGTAGATTTTTTAAACTATAGTATATAGAAGTTTCTTCCAAACAATAATTGATTTCGAGCTATAAGCTAACATATAATTATAGATGAGAACTTGATCTCATGAACACCAAAACTCGAATCACTATGCAACTTGGACATACCAGTGGTGGATATCATGCAGTGTTTACAGGCTTAGCGCCACCATCCTTCCAGCCTTTTTGCCGGGCTCTTAATTCCCACATTTCACTTTGTTGTTTTTGTGCTAGTAAAGCTGCTTCAGCTTTTTCACGAGCTTCTTCACAGGTTTCCATCCCTGAATTGCATTTGTCTGCCTCTTTCTGATATTGAGATGTTAGCTTCTTCGCCTCCAGAAGTGCCATGTCGGCACGCTTTTGACTTTCTAAAGCTTCAGCTTCACGTAACTTCAATTCTTCTGATAGAAGCTCAACAAAGTTCTTTTCTGTGTCTCCGTTTACTTCAGGATCATGCTTTGCACAATCTGCTTGAGATATATATGTTGCTCATAAATGTCTTATCCAACAATTCACACATTAAATATATTTTAAACAAGCCAATTCAAAGCACTCAACAAAAGGGGGTCCAAAATGGGCTTAGAATTGCTCAAAGTGTATTTTTGGCTTTTTGCATACAACTTCCTAAAATCGCTTTATTCATAGATTTGCCTTAGCTATAACACCATTAATAACAAAAATTATAAAATACAAAATTGGACAAGATACTAAAAAGACTCGAGTCAACCCGAACCAAATTGAGCCTTTACCCAAACCGCCCATCTTGGATCTTGCCACCTCTATATAATATAAACATATGGCAAAAGCTCAAGCTGTATCCTGATTTTACTACTGTATATTCATAGTAGTCTGAACTATGTCATCTCAAGAATGCATCATGTCTTCTGATTATATTTTTGAATTGAATGGATTTACAAAAGAATTTAATTAGTTTGGAGAACCCATTCAATACCACGCATGGTGAGGGTACAATTCTAATACACAATAATACTACATCACACGGTATGCATTTGGTTCAACAATTTGTTTACAATCTAAATCCACGTATGGTGCCAGAATCTTATCAACACTTTGTAAAAATCAGCAGTCCACTCATAGAAAGAAGCTTGTCCCAGTTATTTGAGAACCTAAACAACTCCTTATACCAAAATGTATATTTTTTGTAGTTATATAGAGGACAAATACCAGCTTATTGTCCAACACGTTACACTTGAAATCCAACACAATAAGGACCCTCTACACTCTACAAGTCTACAGGGATTTCGAAGTACTAAAATGTCGACACTTCGTAGTCTTTACATGTTGCCAATAAAAACCAAGGAGGCCCCCAGTCTTTGGTATAATGGTATACCTTAATCATAACCCAGAAAGTGGCTTCATGTGATACTAGCACAAAATGCGCAATGCATTAAAACTTTGTCACCACAACATCTACTAAATTTGATATTTCAAGTAAAGGTGTATACTTATCAGAATGTTTAAGCAAGAAAATGGCTTGAACGAGTCGAGACTGTTGAAAGTCGCCAATTAAGAATTCGCAGATTACAACTTTATTTCTAAAAAACTATATTTGATGCATCAATTATGTATTATGCCGATCAGAAATGGGAAAAGAGGTGCCTATGTATCCATTTTGAGATGGACAAAGATACCAGTTTCAATCTTAGGCCTTAACCTTACCAAAACCCCCTAGAACCCTACCTTGTCACTAATACTTCTAATCTAAACAATATATGGTACAACACAATCAACAACTATATCTAATTTCTTGGTCTTAGACTCGTTATGGAAGTTTCAATTCCTGTTCCAATCTGTCTCCATATTAGACGTAGGCCGACAAAGAAAGTCCAGTATCAAGTTCTGTTTCCAATCTAATAGACTTCAAGAGATGAATTTTGAAATCCAGAAGAATGCATCAGTGTCTATGCATGTTACAAAACTACAAAAGTAACAATAGTCCACATATACAGATGAAATTTTAAGGCATATAGTATATTATGTCATTAACCCTTCGGGGCATGATTGTCAGCTGGAAGGTCAAAAGTTTCTATGTGCCATGTAGGCAGAATATTCTAAAAGGACCCCATAAACAAAATAGCCAAAACACGAAGCATACCATAGTCATAATAATGTTTAACATACAGTTATATGAATGAAAAGTATTGGTGTTACTAACCTGTGAAGGAACCATTGCTTAGTGCTGCAAGAAACATAAAGTAATTATCAGTATGACATCTGTAACTAATAAGCCTACTTGAACAAAATTAAATCAAATACAATGGGTACAGGAAGCAATAAACCGATTCTGAAGTTTTCGATAGCCATAACATATTCCTATGTAAATGTCTTTAGTATTTCCAAACATTTCCAAACCAAGCAAAGATTGAAAGCTAATAATATTCAAAACTTTTATGTGTGACAAAAATAGCAAAAACAACAAAAGTCAGGATCCGACGAAGTTACACATCAACTTATGCCATGACTAAAATAAGGTACACAGAAAAGTAGACAACTTGTATGCTTTACAGAACTAAAATAGTATTTTTCATATACAAGCTTTCTTTTCAATCTACTTGCAGGTTGAATTAAATGAGTTAAATGGCATGCATATTTTTGTACATAGACACATAAACTTTATAAGTTAGTTAATGTTTAAAGGTAAATGACATATCCCTTGATGTCAACGGTCAATTTACTACTATTTAAAGTTTACTTTATTCATTCAAAAATAGTTAAATCCCACATCAAATTTGATCACCCTTCACAGTCATGAAATAAATAAGATCTCATGGCTATTAGTAACAGTAATTTGAGATCCATATAGTTACAATTGAGTATAATAGCAAGATATGAAAATTAATAATCTTGGTGATAGATCAAAGCAATAACAAGTGATGCACATATATGGTATATAAATAAAAAGAGTAATAGATAACATTTTGAAGTCGACATAAACTTCAAATTGGATCAAAAACAAGTTTTAAAGATTAATAATCTTAATATACAGAAACAAATTAGTGTATAAAAAGGTATAACTAGATGGTGAAGAAAATAAAAGTAAAAGATTGGATCTTGAAGATAAAATGTACTTCAAATTAGCTAAAATAATGAAATTTTTTCATGATTTATAGATTCTTACAAATGAAAGCAAATTGGTGCAAAAGTAACTGATACCCAGATGGTAAAATAGTAAAAAGTTTGAAACTTTAAGATGCCAAGTACTTCAAATTGACAAAAAAATTTAACCCAGATGGTAAGAAGGTAAAAAAAAATGAAACTTTAAGATGCCATGTAGTTCAAATTGGGTACAATAATAACAAGATTTCACTCAATATATACAGATTAAAGCAAATTGGTACAATAATAAGTAAGACCCAGATGGTGAAAAGGTAAAATTCTGAATCTTGAAGAAGACCCACCTTGAGGAATGGAAAGTAATGGCTGAGAATCACAGTCACAGTTACAGGCAGGGCAGGAGACGGCGGAGGAAGAGCGGCGGACGGCGGCTAAGCCTTCAAGAAGATGCCAATATAAAGGTGGGCCTAATAAATAACCCACTAAACATAATCCTAAAAATGTAATTCCGATCTTTACAACTGCCGGATTACAAGATCCACCACCCCTGTTGTTGTTGTTTATTGCCATCTCTATCTATATCTATAGACACTTCTATACCTATAGATATATAATGGAGTGTATGAATATAGATAGATATATATTTATTGTGGAGTGTATGTATAGGTGAAGTGTGAAAATGTTTGGTAATCTTGATCTTGTAAAAGATATACAGTGGGAAGACAGAAGCAAAATTGAGGGGTTTTTTCCTTTTGTTTTTAATGGGTTTTCTTTATTTAGTTGATCACCGACAGGAAAATATATTATTTTAAGAGGAAAGTGGGAGATAGAATTTGATCTTTTTCACTGCAAATTCTGCTATATTTACAAATGTGATTCATATCGGTGATGTTGTGAAATGTGAATAGAGCTATTTATATATGTGATTGGCTAAATTTGGTGATAGATGTAGATTGGTGTTGTGTGAATGGTTTATGATCGATAACATCAAGACTTAAAACGAATATTTATTAAAGAGCTATCACAAATAATAAGTTTTTTTTTTATCATATTACTTTTTATTTTCGTATCCAAAGATTGCTTTTGGTTTATAAATTTTGATTGACAAGATTTTAGATTTTATAGAGGGGATAGCTAATATGTTGTTAATAACATTTAGCTAGATGATGTTGCCCTTACATTCAAGGGGGATGATTATTGATTTTATCATGTGATAAACAGGGGATGTTTGTGAGAGAAAGATGATTGCTATTAACAGCATAATATATATTATCCCTTATTTTTAATGTATTTGGCGGTCTAAAAATAAAACAATCACATTCTATTTAAGTTTCTATTACACAATCTTCAACCGTAAATTGTTGCCCCTTCAATCGTTATGCTCATGGTGCGCAATCGCCCTCTTGACATGCCCCTAGGTCCAGCCCTAAGTATTAATAATCATTTTTCTTCCTAAAAGCATGGTGTGAGCAAAATGCTATTGGGAATGGAGACAGGGGTTTTCCCAGTATGGATTTCCTCTAGAATTGGAGTTGAGTATATGAAGAGGCATGTCGTTGAGCCCAAATTTACTGTTCAAAAAAAAACATACTCAATAAGGGTTTATAAGAAAATTGTTAAAAGCTTACGGTAGGTTAACTTATTCGAGTGGCTTATGTGAAATAAGGTAATCAATACCATAAGATATTTCAATAGTCAATATTTTGGGGTTGTATCATTAGTGATGAATCTTTTTGAGTATGGTATAATATTAGTGAAAATTAAGAATTATAAAAAGGAACGATACGTTATGTACGTGACACTAAATATCCTGGATATAAATTGTACTAGGCTAGATGTACTACAACTATATTCAACGCTCAAAGTGTTGTCGACGTATTCATTCCAATACAACGAGATTTCGATGCGACATGTTAATTGTAACACCCCGGCAGCGGCGGAAAACTCGGGATGTAAGATAAAGCACACGCACACATGGATGTTACATAGGAATACTAAATGAGTGCTTAGGATAAACATAAATAGTCAATTTCATAACCCAACAAGCATAGTAGTAGTTATTACACACACAAGTTCAACAAAGATGATCAAATCAAGTACGAAAGGTTCCCACGCAGGGGATACGATTGGGCATATTGCCACCCAACACAAAGTACAAGCATGCAAACTCCAACCCTAAATCCTGAAGTCTGCTAATAGTCCCATGCTACCACTCCTAGCCATGATTAGCCTGATTACCTGAAAGGAATACTTAAAAGAGTCAACACAAAGGTTGGTGAGTTCGTAGGTTTGAGTATAAACAAGTAGTATAAAAGCATTTTATACCGCCAATAGATCTCAAGTATTAAGTCGTATGTAGTGGCTAGTGACCAACTTGCACATAAGTAAGCGAGCACACACAATCCTCGATAGGACCGGCTAATAGTATCAATAGAGCACACACAATCCTCAATAGGACCGGCTAATAGTATCAATAGAGCACACACAATCCTCAATAGGACCGGCTAATAGTATCAATAGAGCACACACAATCCTCAATAGGACCGGCTAATATGTAACAAGTAGTCAAATAGCCAAAGAGTAGTAAAAGTAGTTACGGCATGTATAAAAGCATGAGTAGTATTCCTTTCACCCCGAAATAAGTAAAGAAAAAGGGGCTACGAAGACTCACAGTGATCTGCTACAAGCGTAGTTCTACAAGCACAGGGTATAAGCACAGATATAGTAAAATATATCTACTCGAATCCAAGTATGTCTTGATGTCAACCTAATCACAAACCATTGAGCATAGATGGATACATGTATTAGTTCTTGTGATTATTTATTTACTAAGTGTCCTTGATGTACTGATGATTTGGTTCACTAAAGATCCTTAAACGTTTGACTCAACAGTGTTTTTCATACACTAGACTCGTAATGAACGTCTTTAAACTCGCACTTTGATAAACAAGATCGAATATGTCTTGATTATACCTTAATTAGGGTTTCCTTGTACATGATAGACTTGGATTACAACGAAGTATAAAATCTGATTTCTACAACTAACGAAAATAGACTTTAAATTCGTAAGGTGTATCTGAACGAAGATAAACCTTAAATTCGTAAGGTGTATCTGAACGAAGATAGACCTTAAATTCGTAAGGTGTATCTGAACGAAGATAAACCTTAAATTCGTAAGGTGTATCTGAACGAAGATAAGCCTTAAATTTGTTAGGTGTATCTGAACGAAGATAGACCTTAAATTCGTTAGGTGTATCTGAACGAAGATAGACCTTAAATTCGTTAGGTGTATCTGAACGAAGATAGACCTTAAATTCGTTAGGTGTATCTGAACGAAGATAGACCTTAAATTCGTTTGAGGACTTAAGTTTGTTTGGAGCTTAAGTTCGTTTTGAAGCTTAACTTCGTTTTGGAAGACTTAAATTCGTTTCTAGGATACTAAATTCGTTTTAAGTGTTTTTAGGACGAATTTGGGACTGTTCAACAAAAACGAGGGTTTTGAAGATTAAGACACGTTTACGACCCAAATTTGATCACGAAAAGGTTACTAAACACTTTTAGACACAAACCCACTAACTTTTAACACGATTTTTACACCAAAAATGGACCAAATCATCAAGAACATACACTTGAAAAGTAAACTTTTATTTTGATGAAAATCTCAAAATTTGCTGTCATTACCTGAAAATCGATACTAGAAATATGTTTTTATTATCACAAGGAAGCTAAAAATGCAAGAAATCTTGGTTTAACAACTCAAAATCAAATGATGAATTTTTGTGGGTGAAGATGGTGAATGTATGTGTGTGTTTTTAGAGAGAGAGAGAGAGAGGTGAGATGGGGGGGGGGGGAAATGGTGAAGAAGTAGAAAAATGGGGTTTTCTAACCCTTTTATAGTTTTCCCTTAATTAATGATTCTAATAATTGTAGGGTCTAAATGAAACATTTTCAGACTAGAATTTCTTGAATACAATCGCTTACGTCTTGAAACCTAACATTCTTATCACAATAGACCATAGACGCGTCTTATAATTTAAGATTTAAGAGTGAATAGATCTTCATGTGAGCACATATTCGAAACTAGAACATATCATGGATTTATTTAAATTATTTCTAAGGCGGTTGTTACATTAATGCCGTCAGCATATTCGTTCGAAGTGGTAGCTATCATGCTAGTTGTTTGGACGCAATGATTATTGAGTTATTTATGTTTATTTATTTACTATTTGGCTAGGTAATGAATGAAATTGTCGATTGCAAGTGAAAGAGATAGAAACTTTTTGAAGCCAACTGAAAAATAGGTATACTCATCAAATAAACTAGGATGAAACATAGAATTCGGTGGATGATTCGGCATTTTGAAAAGTTTTAATAATTAGTAAATTGTATTGAGCTTGAAAAGTTTTTATAACTTTTTAGTTGTTTAATATGTTCAATAGGGTTGTTATTGTATATGTTTTTGGAACCGGTGTTAAAGTATTTTAGGTTGCATGTTTGCTACTCTTTCCTACTCTTAATCTAGCCGAGTGATACTTAACATACAAGTATATTTTCTATGTTATTTTCGGCCAACAAATATGATCAATAAACCTTTTACGCTTTTTGACTTTTACCTCTTTGTAACCAAAAGTTCATTTCGAAGAGTTAAAATTATCTATAACTCGCCTTTACTATACCCGTTTTAAGGATTGAGATTTTTGTTGTTAGTTGTTATATATTATATTGAGTTTGGTCAAATAGTAAAATAATGAAATCTGGTGAAGTGGGAGAGCCGAAATACACATATTCTGCATCAGGGATGGGAATTTCCTAAAGTTCGAAAACTTTATGGGGGTGTTTACGATGGAATGAAAAGTGGAGAAAGGGAATGAGAAACACTTCTCTTATTTGTTTGCAATGGAGAAAGGGAAAGAGAAAGGAGAATCGATTCCATTCTCTTCATTCTCTACAAATTGTAGAGAATTGATGAGAATGATTTTTTTTAAAAAAATGTTATATGTAATAAATGTATTATTATTTAAAATTTTATTTTTTTATATATCAATTCTTTGTGGGTACTAAACAACGAAATCCATTCTCTTTTTAAATACTCATTTTTTTTTCTCACTATTTCCCTTCTCTATTACATTTCTATTTTCTACGATTCCTTTTACCAAACACCCTAAGGTAAAGTTCTTAATCCAGATCATTGAATTAAAATAAAAGATCTTCACCTTTTATTTTGATATAAAGGTCAAAGATCAATCTCCATCCCCGCATCAGTTGATCAAACCCCCCAAAAAGGTTATATTCCCCTTCCAAAACACATACACACACACTGAGATCAACAGACAGACAGACACAGAGTATGGACTATGAAGATGATGATCATATCCCGACAGATCTAATCACCAAATCCCAGATCGGATTTCGACAACTCGCCGGTTTATCATCCTTCAATCCAACCTTAGACCCACTCCCAACCACCACCTCCATTGAGTCACTAATACCCACCTTGGAAAATTACAACAGCAACTCTTCATCTAATAATTCTTTACAATGTAAATATTGCCATGCCAAACTGTTGAGAGACTCGCTCTCACTTATTTGTATTTACTGCGGTAATTCCCAAATACAACATGATGGTGTTCATCCTGCCCCTCTTAATTTTAACTCTACTGTTGCCTATACTTGGTTACTTCAATCCTTGTACTTCAATGGATCGGTTAGTCTCTTTTCTCTTTTTTACTTTTTTTCTTAAAAAAACTTATATATATATATATATATATATATATTACATATATTGATTTTGATATGCAATTTTGTTACTTTTAGTTTTGGGATTGTTTATTTATAAGATATTCTGCTAGAAAACGTGACCACATACCTACCAGCTTATATAGTTAGATGCTTAAAAAAACAAGCAATAAGCAGAAAAGTAGAAATATTAGGAATCCCCAACACCCCAGTAGTAATAAATTGATATGTATAGAAAAGTTGGTAACTTTCGTTGAAGTGATGTACAAAAGTTTACAACTTTACAGTTTTTGTTGGATATTATTGGGTGTTTGAGGTTTGCATATTTTAGGCGAAGAGCTTCTTTTGTGGGCTTATTGGTTTATTGAAGTTTCGTAATGCACTAATGCCAATATGCTCTTTTTTTTGGCTTATGAGATTATCGACTTGCGTTGCTTATCAGGATGTTTGGGAGTGGCGTAGAGTGTGTTGTAAGAAAGGCAATATGCTGTTTTGAAATGTTTTCGTGTTGGACTCATTTTAGCTTGTTTTAAGGGAAAACATCACTTATTTTTAAGCCTTATTTTGATGACAACTTTTAACACAAACACAGTTATAAACATGCACTCCCAATTTAGCAATAAAAGACACGTTTAAAATCTTGGTTTCAAATAGCGTGCAACAGGCGTTGCGTTGTGTGTTGTGACCCTAGGGCGCAACGCCAAGGGTGTTGCGAGCAGGTTACATGTTGCGAGCGCTACATGCCCGTTGCGAGCGTTGCGTGTTGCGTCCGTAGCGTTGCAACATGTACAAAGTTATGTTTTCACTTTTTTGGGCACTTATTTTCTTTATGTTTTGATTTCAACTTTCAATTTCAAGTCTATTAGTCTACTTTTATGGTTTGTTTTCTACTTATTATACATTTGGTGTCGTAGAATCGCAACCTATTATGATTTGGTGATTTGAAATCACAAACTATTGTCTTTTCTTATGATATGGAATGTTATCTTTTGGTATTCAATTGTAACATGTAGAGTATTAGCATATTTGTAGAACTGCCGCCGCGAATACGTGTTGCGCTCGCAACGCCACACTTGTTGCCTTTGGGACCTTATCGCAATGGGTCACCACACGCTGTTTCAAACCAAGTTTAAAATAAGCATTCTTCCATGCTCTTCAAAATATCTTTCCAAAAATAAGGGTAAAAGGTACTAGGTATTCAGTTATCCAGATACCCCAATGTGTGTTTTGACTTTTAATAAACATACGGTTATTAGCTCATTAGGTGAAAAGCTTTTAATAAATCTGGGCTTCTCAAGAAGCAGCTTTTTTAGCCTTAATAAGCTAAAAAGTCATGAGTTGTTTGGGTAAAAAAGTGTTGCTTATTGCTTCTGATAACACATAAGCTAAAAGCCTAGAAAGCATGGTAACTAAGCTAACTTAAACGCACCAATATAAGCCACAGGCACTTGAAATATGCAATTACCCTATAAAGCCTTTGGATCCTAAACCTACAAAGATATATTTATATGATTTTTGAGTTTCATTACTGCATTACATTTAATGTACTTTTTTTTTATTCTCACATTAGTTATTGTACTTACTTTTGTAGACCTCATTAAAATGATATGGTTCTGTATCATATTTGGGTGATTTTTCCATAAAAGTGGCTTTTGTAATTATAAGGTTTTTGTTCTATGTAGTAATTCTTTATAATGTTTACAAAATGACCCAAATGAGACAAAAAATATCCAGGTGTACGAAGGAAGTACAAGGATTAGGGTGGAGAAAATGAAAAGATATGTTGGTAGTTTAATAAAAGAGAAAATAAACATAGTTTTTGTTCTCTGGTATCTGCTTTTAAACGCTGTCAAGGCTTCATTAGGAACTACTGTGGTTTTTATATTGGTTTTGTGGGCATTCTCTAGTTAAGTTTGTACCTGAAGTTTCTTTTGATGCAGTCTGCTCATGGATTTGATTATCTGTTAGAAATGACTGATAGTTATTATACATCTATGAAGGATATTGATCATGTTTAGGAATCATACTACAGAAACGTGAATTAGAGGTTAGCAGATAATTAGCAGGTCTTATGGTGACCTAGTGAGTTTTTACCACATGATTATCGATAGGAAATCACACTGTCAATATGCTTCAGTTTCTGCTTCCATTTTCAAATAAGGTAGATTGATTCGAGTTATCATATGACTCAAGATCGTGAATCGTTTATATCCATGTTAAGGAATGCTGATCTTTAATTTAACCAGGAGTCTCATCTTGGAATATTTGAGTAACTGATGTCTAGAGTTTTGTGATTATGTGTTATCCTGATGATCAGGATTGATCTTGTAAATTTTTTTTTTTAATGGCATTCACATATAAGTTTTTGCATTTCTCTTAGGAAAGAGTCGGGTCTCTGGCAGAAGTAAGTGAAATAAATGGAACACAAAGTCCCGCAGAAGATGAATTAACTTTGTCCGAGCTTCTAGATCTGCAGATCTTATGGCGGGATGAGCCTAAGAAGCCTAATAGTAATCTTACAATCATAAACTCTGAGAGTTCTACAAATCTTGGTTCTGCCGATCTGGACTTCTTTATAGCGTCCAAGAGAGATGTCGTGTCTAATGTGTCCGAAGAACAACCGGTTGCCAGCACAAATGATCAAACTACGGCCTTTGAAGGTCAAGCAAATCGTACATCTGTTACTTCCACCATTGATCCAACTGATGATGCTTCAGCTGATTGGAATGCAGAATTTCAATCTGCAGTTACGAAAATGGTGAATGAGAACCCCAATTCAGTTGACCTTTTTGTAGGTGCTGAACCTGATCTTTCATCGCGCATAGATGCGGGTTCTGGAGAGATGAAAGTGTTTAATAACAAAGCACCAAATGACGAATCAGACCCATTTCCTTCTATGGGTAAAGATACTACTCAAGATGATCTTTTTGCCAACATGAGCTCTGCAACTTTTCAGCAGACTGAGCGATTAGATTCAGTTCAAACCAATGATGGGACATCGGATCATCTAAGTGATGATAATTCAAAAGGTGCAGATGGAGACTGGTTTAGTGATGATCATTGGCAGAAAAGTGGTATCAACAGCACTGCTGTCTCTAATCAGGCTGATCAGTTAGACTTATTTGGCCAACCAAATGATACATCTTCACAGGATAATCCAAATGTTTCATCAGCAAATTGGTTTGAAAACACTAACTGGCAGAACAGCAGTGCCAACACCGCTTCTCAGCAGGCCGATCAATTAGACTTGTTTGACAAACTCAATGATGAATCTTTACATAATAATGATCCATCGATAGATGGGTTTGAAAATATCGACTGGCAAAAAACTACTGTCACTGCTGTCTCTCTGCAAGTTGATCAGTTAGAGTTGGCTGGCAAAGATAATGATGGATATTCACAAGATAATTCTAATGAGTTATCTGCAGATTGGTTTGAAAATACTGACTGGCAGAAAAATACCCCTAACAGTACTGCTGCTTCTCAGCAGGCTGGTCAGTTAGATTTTGTTGGCAAACTAAATGATGGATCTTCACGAGATATTCCAAATGATTCATCGCTAGATTGGTTTGAAAATACTAGCTGGCAGAAAAGTACTTCCAAGAACACAGCTCCCATTATAGGTGAAAATTTATTTGATAATAAACAACAGAATGATCAAGTCTCATCCCCATCATTGGTTAATGACTTGATTCACTCTGAAAATTCGGATCTTGATAATTTAAACGTACACCGTTCTGACGCTACTACTGATTGGTTCCAAGATAGTCACTGGCCTACGGGTGCTTCACATGCTACTTCGAATATGGTCGGCAACGAAGATGACGATGATGGATTTGATGAATGGAATGATTTCACAAGCTCAACTGGTAACCTAGATTCGAAACAAAGTGAGAAAGTTGGTGCTGCCGACAATATGCCTGCATTAAATTTGTTTCCTTCATCCACAGCTGATCCACAAGTGAATATTGATGATTTGGTGGCCAACAAAACTGGTGATGATGGGTTTGATGAATGGAATTTCACAAGCTCTAATCAAGATCCCTTCCCTGATTCTCAAAAACATATTGGTAATGAGAAAGTTGGCTCTACAGCTGATCCAAAAGAGGATTTTGGCGACTTCTTCCAGTCGGATCTTTTCTCTGGCTCATCTAGTAACAAAAATCAAAATGATACTCAAGCAGTGTATGATATCTTTTCAGGAGTATCTATGACAAGCCGGTAACCATACTTTCTTTCTTAGTGTCGTGCCATTTATCACAATTAAATGTTGGCATTGTCTCTTTATACAGTTGTTGATAAACCAAAGAGCAATTCGTTATTACCATGTTAACAGCGAGTTTCCTATATTGCCTCTTTTGTACTAATCACATGTATGTATAGGACTGCTAACGCTGAAGCTGGAAATAGTGTTGAGGGATCAAAGAATGATGAAATTACATCTAGTGCAACTATTATTCCAAAGGCTGACGTACAAATACTGTTGTCACAGATGCATGACCTGTCATTTATGCTTAAGAGTGAGCTTTCAATCCCTTCTAAGCCAGATGATCTGGATATCTCTCACAGTAAATGATGAAGGTGAGACGCATGTATGCATTTGAATCCTCTTTTATGTGATTCAGTGGCATTACTAATCATCTTGTTGTACTACCCGTATACCTTGGAGCTGGATTATAGGAGAGACTAGTGTATATATATAGCTAAGATGATCGTTGAGATCCGGTGTTTATCTTGCTTTATTGGTGAGTCGCAGTTTTATTAAAAATTCTGTTGTTTCTATAGGGCTAATTTGGTTTGTATCAATTTAAAACTAGAAAGAAAACTCCGAGTTTTACCCTTTTCGAAGTGCTCTATGAAATATACTCACAAGTTTCTCCATGTTTGTGTGTTTTTATTGTGAACAATATCAGCAGGATTGTGCGGTACACATAAAGAGGTCTATGATATCATGTCCTGTAGTCTGTCATTGGTGCTTTTATAGGTTTTCGCTCACTGGTTACTAGGTTAGTTGCTTGATTTTGGCCCAAAACATTACAGGTAGTATTCATAATAGGGTCGTTCAGTGGCTCGAATCTGGATTGTACCAGCATGGCATTGAAATTGAAAATTTGAGAATATAAGTACCAATGACTGGACACTGATATATTGATATGTCTGGTATTCTTACCAGTTGACCCCAAATGGCCAAAACATAACCGTAAACTGGGCATATACTCTAGTCTAGTGATCTGACTATATGTTTCACCTTAATGACTCTGTATATCAAAGTGAGAAGAAAATATTGGCTTGGACCCTGTCACAACCAGATGTGCAACATATACAACCAGATGTACAACATTCACATTGATAATTATAATTGGTAGTCCTCTAGTGTGTATACCGACAAGTTAGGGTCACGGATGGTAGTGAGTGTACTTGTTACACTTCCAGTTTGGTTTCACGTAACTAGTATGGTTTTACGGTTGTATCCTATGTTTTGTAATCAAAAACACAATTATGGGTTGTATACTGAGCCCTTTTCTTGCTTTTGGACGGTCCATGATACATTGATAACAGATAATGACTTTGAACTCGTCATTATGCCTATTATAGCCGGCAATTAGCAACCAGAAGAAAAACACCAGCAACTTAATGGAGTAAATGCATAGCAGTTTGAAAGATCCTAAAATAGAAACAATCTTCACATCGCATTGTTATAACAAGAGAAGCAGAAACGGAAGGGAAAGAAAGGAGTTTTACTGGTCTATGTTTTGAACAAACCACAACAAACACACTCCAGTTAAAACCAGATTCTGAAAATCTGATTCTAGATTTGGTTCCCTGTCAATAGGTTTCCCCGTGGTTGTCTTGCCGTAATGCTGTACAACACCTCATCAGCCAGAGTTCTATCCGATTGATCATCCTACAAAACACAATATATTTACCATCAACGCTAATTGTGATTAACCGATCTTGTAACGAGTCAAATGGTGTTAGCCTGAGTCTATTAAGTAATACTATCTTAGGCTAGTATCCTCCTGTTCACGTAATTTTTTACGTCTAAATGCACTTACACAAACAAGATTGAGGTATGCTGGATTTCTCAACCTCTTAGGGTAGTGTGCCGATACTGTATCACAACACCTGTGGTTGTACCAAGGGAAGTTAGAATAAAATATCACCACTATATAGTCAAAATTAAGTTGCAAGACTTAAGACTTACCGACTAACCTAGAACTTTTGGAAAGTCTCAGATAACAGAGTAATATATTCCTCAACAATAGAGTTGGAGGTTTTCCGTTGAAAGCATCAACCACTTTGGACAGAGCTTCCAACACAGCAAAAAGTCTTTCTATATACGACCCGCAGTAAATCATTCCTTCATGTTGCTCTAGAATCTTAAGGAGTACACGGGCTGCCAGCTGCTTAACAAGTGGGAACACTAGGTGATATATTATACAGAAAGATATGTTTGGGTACGTCCAAAACGTCATAAACATGTTTTGGTGTTCCACGTTTGACATGATAGTAATCAGTTTCTTAGTAATTTAGTTGTCGCAAAAGATAAGTTACTGAGTACTTTTTTCTTGAACTAAAAGAGGCAAGCAATCAGTTTTAACATGTGAAAGAGTTACAGATAATTGTTTTGGCAGTTTTGAATTTGAGTGACTATAAATGAATAAATCCCATCTTTGATAAACATTGCATCATTTTTTATATTAGGATTCCAAATAAAAATGTTCATTGGGAGAAATAAAGGATATAAGATTTTTGCAACTAACCGATTTTGTCATGTTGCCACCCACATACATGCAGCGGAGGCACAAAGGAACCGTTTCAATTTCCAGAAGATAATGAACAATTTCTGAAGTGTTAGGACCTTCCTCCTGTGTAAGATAAAGAAAATCGATACTTAATAGTAATAAAGTTATGAATAGAATACAATGAGTTCTGCAATTCTCATTATCTGTACCTGCAGAGCTGCGATGACACCCAAGCAGCTAGTTCTTAAGGAATCAAACGGCTGATTTTGCTTTGATGTATTCAGAAATGGGTAAAAGTATGCAGGTATATGGGCTGCAACATATGTTAACATTTTATCAGATAAACTAGCAACAATAAATCCAAGAAAGTAATATAATGGATGATCATATAGAAGATACCTTTGATTAGACCCATTCTTGCTTTAGGATGAGTTGCCATGCACTGTCAGAGCATTGAAGTACAGAGTTTATGATGCAACCACATGTGCAGAACAAGAATATATGCTGAATAGGAAAAAACATAATACTCTTTATTGTAATAGGAAAACAATTTTAATATTGAATACCAGCGACCTGAAACAGGAGAAGTGCATGAGAGATTCTTGTTGATTCTGGCATACTAAGCTGAGGAGGTGACAGCAAACTGTATACCGACAAAAGTTCCTGAAAAATGGAGAAAGTTGTATATCTTAATTCCCGAGTTTGTAAGAGCCTTTTATCTATGAGTATGATTAATTACTATTAAAATAATATCATACAACTTTAATGCAGATTATGGTTTCAAAATGTATATGTATGATTCACAGTATACCTGCAAAAGTGAATACATTGTGCCTTGTGAATTCCAAAGTAGCAATCCCAGCTCAGGGCCTTTTGTATCCTTTATTAAGAGGGACAAACAAAAAGAAGCTCATGTTAACTATTATGTGTATATACTAGAAATACATATCCTTAATGTATACGTATATGGACATAAATCGTGAATGATTTTGCAGATGTCGATTAGGTAGCTTATACTTATGGACTTATGGTATGGATAATAGGGTAAATTTTGGCACATTCATTTTCTGAAATATGTTTAATCAACAGAACAAATGAACCACTCTT
Organism: Erigeron canadensis; assembly: GCF_010389155.1. Classification (NCBI taxonomy): domain Eukaryota; kingdom Viridiplantae; phylum Streptophyta; class Magnoliopsida; order Asterales; family Asteraceae; genus Erigeron; species Erigeron canadensis. The sequence continues at coordinate 30,828,443 of NC_057763.1, read as the reverse complement.
AATTATGCCTGCAGGCTATCATCATATGTACAAAAAATCATAGTTATGCGCCTATGCATGACCCGTCCATATATACATAACTCATCAAGTATGCAGTATACGTACAGGACAAGAATTTAAAAAGTTTAACTGGAACGTTCGAAAAGGAAAATAAAAGGTAACAATTGGACATTAGGATCCACAGAAGTCATTTGAGTATGTAACAATGCTGTGCTGCAATACAACTGGTTTAAGAGCAAAGCAGCATTACCTGCAATTGGGACTTCTAAGTTCTAATTAGCTTCTTATATTTTTTTATTTTTTTCATTTATATACACTAGCTACTTGAGAAGCCGTTTAACAGCTAACGACAAAAAACGAATTTTAGAATCCAAAACATTAGTAACACTGCAAATTCAGAATGATACTACAACGATCACGATGAACCGAGAAGTTATATATTCAAATTGTTTTCTCTAGAAAATATTAGCAAGACTAACATCCAACTTTGTGCTCATGTTACTGCAGAGCAAGTTCACATAGAGATTCCAATGATACAAAATATATGAAATCTCAGAGAGATTTAACATATATATATGAAATCTCAGAGAGAGAATCTTTGAATCGTCTTTAAATGTTTGTCTAAGAAAAAAAAAAAATTTCTTTAGACTCATTTTTATTTTCTACTTTCATTATATATGTTTCTCTAAAAATTATTTTACACTTATAACTTATAAAATACATATTACTGGGGGAGTAACATCTAAAATAAGTAATATAAATAAAAACTAATAGGCTCCTACAAGTGATGATAGGTGGTTTTAATTACTATTTTACCCTTATTACATTGTCTGGAAAAGTGATGATAAAATTTTATAGTAGTCTCCTATACAAGTTATGTTCAAAAAAAAGTCTCCTACAAGTTTTTACAAAAATCATTAATTTTGCCATTCATGAATTACTTTAGTAACACTTAAAATAAATTATAATACAAATTCAAATTATGATTTAATAATTTTTTTTTATTTGTGTCATCAATTAATTAGATAATCCAAATTTAAAAGCAGATGATCGGTGAAGCCAAACATATATAATCACTGTGACCCTTTACCTCGTGTATTCATGACAAGTTAATTGAAGTTATTTATAAATTTTCATTTTTCATCAATTACACGGATATAATTTTTGTTTATATAAATGTATTTATGATTTTCCAAAAATAGAAGTATACATATATAAAAAGTCAAACTACAGTCTCTTAATTTTGTTTTTATTTCACCACCTTTTTCAAGCAAAATATGAAATTAACTTTTTTCCACCAATATTAATTATTCACTTGATATTCACATTCACAGTAAGTATCGAAATTAATTTGGAGTTACAATAATAGCTAGTTTCATGTATATAAAATTAAAATTAAAATCAAAATCAACACATGCATAATGCATTGTACGTGATGTCACACACACACTACATAACTATATGCTAATTCAGTTCGTACGTCCTAGTAAATATCTGGCTATATATATGCCTTATATATACAGCACTATATGTAGATATAAATCTAATCGAAACTCAAATTCAAAACATAATAATAATTAAGCAGTTACTCATAAAATGAGAATTTGCAGCACCGATCGGTTGAATTATCGGATCGATTATCAGGTTGATCACTGCGTATATATATAATATATATATATATATATATACCTTGAGCACCTTGTAGACGCTGTTGAGTTGAACAATAGCTTGAGCTCTAGTCAAAGGATAGTCAAGCAACAAGGTTAACTGCTCAATATCAGCAAACTCAACCGCCGTGAAGAACTCTGCTCCGTCAGGAGGTCCGGCGTATTTCGGCTGCGGAAATTCAGCAGCAGCATTGTTAGAACTCGAAGCACCGCTGGTAGCGTAATCGATATACAACGAATCAGGTAAATTCTTCATTTTTTTTACGTTAATTACACGCACTGAAAACACACACTGATCAATTTCAGAATTTAGACCTAATTAATTTCTCATTTTGTAGAAGGTAATTAAGAAAATTTTGATTTGAGAGAAATGAAGTGTATGTGTATATGTATTTGGGGATTTATATATGTCCGAGAGAGAGAGTGGTGATCAGGATATATATATATATATATATATAGATGCTAGAGTGACTGTGAACTGTAGTCCATGTGTCAGTCATGCATTGGCTGTCATTTTAGTTGATATTCGGTGAAACCGTTACAAGAAAAGATGAATATTTAATTAATAGGAAGGAAATTCAGGGAAAGAAACGAAAAAATGATTGTATTTTTGTATATGAATATGTAATCGTAGTACGAAACATGTGATATACTATACTGAGATATTTAGCTAGTTAGATGTGAGTTATGTATTTTGAATTTAAAACTGTCAAGTGTTGACCGGTTTGACTTCGACCCATCATATATATATACTTGAATTTTTTGATTACAATAGTCAAAAAATAACTTTTATATGGTGTAGTTACGATGGAAGCATATATACATGCATTTTAGGCCCGATCAATGCAAACTTAAAACAATCGCACGTAGATTTTATATAAGTTCACTGACTTGTTTGCTCTATTCTCGATCAACTCTGCTTATCGGAAAGATGGACATACTTGAAGAATGAAACAGAAAACTGAAGTTGAAGGAAAATTTGATTTCAGAGCGTAAGATATTGAATTATTAATAAAATTTGGGCTAGGATAGTAATTGGGCTACTTTATTGGGCTTGCCTCAACCTTTTTATACCCCAAATCTGATATCTCTTTCTTCAGGACATTATCATCGATAATAATTTTATGATCTTTTTACGTTTTTAATTTTTCATAATTTTAATCTAGTTTATTTTTGCTTGGATACAAATATAAAGAAGATATATGTGTATCTATCACCCGCATCTAATCCATGACTCATGGTGTATACTGTATATATTGTGCCGAAGACATGTGTTATTGAAATTTTGTTTCCATATAAATTCGTATGCAGATTTGGCTTTCTTGAAGCTAGCTTTTCCAAATATATATGCAGGTTAGTACCCATAGGGTCATGCCATCGCATATATATACATTCATTTTTTATGTTCATAAAGAACAATATGATATATGCTCGTATTGATGCAACCATTAATTTTATAGCGATTAATCTAGTTTCATTCAAAAAAAATATCAAATCCATTTCTTTCAACATTATGTTCATTTGGTGATAATTATTTTGTTCGTTATTAATTCGTTTATCTCAAAAATGTTACCTATCAATCCAAAGACGATTCTAAAACCGATACTTTTATACTTGAAGTTCACATCATACACAAATCATGTATCATTTATATCCTAAAACAATTGAGGTGATCTTCTAAATATCTGCACGACGAATAAAGCCAAAGCTCCGGATTTCCATATTATGGATGTCGGAATCCCATATTTCCCATTTCCAAACAGCCCTTTAAGGAATTCCCAGAAGCACAGTATCACCCAAAGACTACAAAACATCTCTCCTAATAATCTTAATTCTTCTATAGAGTCCACATTTACCAATCTGGACATTCCATTTATCAACGCGGTCATGTTAACCAATAAAAGGACAACACCTGGTATGATGATTGGTGACTTGTCATAAGTGAACCTACCCGCATCAGCATCAACATGATCACCATCGTTCGAGCTTTGTTCCTTTTGTGTTACTTCAAAAACCGGTTGTGATAAGCCTACGAGCTTTAGCATGACGCTTAGAAATCCAAAGAACCATGCTGTCATCGCATTTACCCTTCCCATCGTTTGTAAATTCCACCACATACGAAGTGATACACCCAAACGCTTGAGTTCCCATAAGGCGTAAAGATTGTAACTTATGAAAATACCCATAGGGATGAGAAAGGTCGGTTCGTTGATCTTTGGTAAGAAATGTGAGTTAGTAAGGATACAATACGCTGGAAGAATAGCATAACATAACTCTGGAATGGATTGGAGTCCCCATGAACAAAGCCAGAAGTAAGCAAGAGCTTGTCTAAACCAAACCCTCCCTTTTATTATAAGTAAGAACGGGTTCTTATTGGTGAATAGGATCTCGAGAAGCCCCATGGACCATCTTTTTTGCTGTATAAGTGAAGCATTATATGTGGAAGGTGCACAACCAAGAAATGCAAGTGGCTCAGGCGAGGTTATGATAGATCTCCATCCTTTTTCATGTATGCTTAATCCTGTGAGAATATCTTCTACCGTTGACCCGTAAATCCAACCTACCTGCGAATTGATTACACAATCCATACATTAATCATCGGAACCAGCTAGGTTTCATGCATTGTTTATGAAAAAATCATTGGGATGTGATTACACAATCCATTTAATTCTATTTAATTAGGTTGATTTGATTTACTTCCATTTTATAGGGTTGTTGATTATGGTTTTCTGTATATATAATTGTCAATGTCACAAACAGCCTCTTACCTTTGTGCCCCAAGAGGTACCATATTCGTAGCTACAGCCTGCAACTCGGACTGCTGGCTCGATGAAACTAGAAGGATTCCTTTTATTTTCTATATTCGCATATGATCTTGATAAATATTGAGCAGCTGATTCTCTCAATTCAACTGAATTTCCAAAGCTTTTATGTAGATCTTCATTACCCATATTTCCTATATAACCAAAGAAATTATGATATAATTAACACCAAAGATAAGTTACTAGTGTATCTACAATCCAAAAATAATTATGAAGAAATAAACCCAAACAACTCTTGTTAACATACCAAATTTTGTTATGTCACTTGGAAATGCACCATAAATAACCTTTCTTTTGTGAAAACAATTTGATCCAGCATAGAAAGTCCCTTGAAGTGATGCTACCCCGTTTGCAATATACTGATAATGATGACAAAACGGTCAAAACAGATTTTGGGCGATTCTTCCAATGAAGCCATAAGAAAGTTATTTCCATGTTTGGTATCTTGGCTAGTAATTACTAATAACATTCCACCCATAATGTGGATGCTTAAATAGGTCTTAGAAAAGCTAGTTACCTATCTAGAAAAATTTTAAAAAAAACAAAAAAAACCGCTTACATAGAAATTAGCGAGCTGATTCCCAAAAGGGTCATCCTTCAATCCATCATAAAAAGCTTGAGGAAACTGGAAAAAAGCATATTCTTCATCGTTGAAGTCGAACACCATACACATTGCATGAAGAAAAACTTGTGGATTGTTTGCATACATATCACAATCTACATTCAGCATCAGAGGTGCATTTGTCATTACTCCAGAGACTCTAGTCTGCTCAACATTTAAAATGGTGTTATCATCTTCATAGTATATAGATAGACATATGAATTAAGGCGTATTAACATCAATTTAGTTCTTAATCAAGCAATGTTGTTCACAATTAATATCAAGTAAATAGCCTAGCTAGTACTAACCAAAGCATTCATAGCTCCAGCTTTGTAATGATGATGATGTTTCGGGCTTTTCTCTCTTGAGATGTATATCACATGAGGCAACTCATTCAAACTACCTTCTTTGTTCTCAGATATAACCTACAATATAGTTACTAAAACTTCAACAACTAGAATTAAAATTAATATATAAATTCAGTATACAATAGTAGTAGTATGTACCTTGATGATAGCGGGATGTTTCATACGGTGAACACCATTGAAAACAGCATATTCCGAATTATGATCACATGGAAATGCCATCTTAGAAGCAAGCTCAATCTTTTTGCAAAGTTTTTCGTATTCATTCTGTAATCATATCAAAAAACACAAACAAAATCGAGCATATATGTGATGAGTTTGTACAGTTTCAACATATCGTATATATACTAAGGGAAAAGGGAATATAAGGTTGTCCAACACCTAAGCTTAGGTGTGGAACCTTTCACATACTAATATTTTATTATTTCTTGTTTAATGAATAAATGCATGGGCCCTCATGATTTTTATGGATTAAAAAAACAATATGTGAGTATTCCACACCTAAACTTAGATACCTGACAGCCTTATATTCCCATCCCCCATATATTAATGTACCTTCATATTCTTCCATTCTTGTTGGAGCTCCATAGAGTTGTCTTCTTCTAAGGGATGAGTGGAATTGGGAGTAAAATATCGAAATGGAGCTCTAACTTGAACGTTATACTTTTTGCAAAAAGGGACCCAAATTTTTGCAAATTTTGTTGTCTCAACTAGTGAATAATATGTGATCGGCGAGCAACCATCGTCGGACAAATAAAGGGCTAACTTGCTAGCTGGATAATCCGCTGCTACAAGTGATAACACCGTGTTCATTGTTATGATGGCTGGTTCCAGAATAGGATCCGCGGTGGTCACAAATATATCTACTGCTGGAAATTCCGATTCTTTTACCCTGAAACACGTATGTACTTGTAGTTAATTAATTAAGCACATTATTAACAGGTTATATATATTTATATATGATATGTATATGTATATATGCATAATGCATGTACGTTTTTGTTCTGTGAAAATTGATGGGCATATAACCATTTTAAGGTCATATACTACGGTTCATAGTTTGGGGTAAACAAATTTTGTTCCACTACAAAAAAAAAGCGTAATATTTGTTCACATCTTCTCTTCTTCGTTACATTTTTAAAAAGAGTAAGTAAGAAACATTTTTAAAAAGAGTAAAGTATGAAAAAATTGATCAATTTATGTACACTTAAAAATGTGGGTAAAATCCTTACAATTGCAACTTTGCAAGTGTCAATAACTTTGGGCACGTACATATAACAAAAGTAATCTTTGTGCACATGTATTTTTTTTGTCTTGACACCTAGTCTGTCCCGAACAAAATCCGAATATATATAGTATAGCCCATGTGGTATGAACTTATCCCTTTATATGTAGTATGAATCAATTAGATTATATATGTATATAGGATTAATCATTGTAAGACAGATATTAACATATATATAGGATAATTTTTTGACCATTAGATAAGTGATGCATGATAAAATTAATGCATAAAAATTATTAGGGATAAGAATAAATATATATTTATAATAACTTATGAATGACAATTTTCATGATTTACAACAAAATTTCAGCTAAAAAGGAGGATTAATGTTTTTTGTTTAATTCATATATACTCGTTTATTTGAATATAAGAACCATCATTTGTACATGGTTTCATTTTTAATTCTGAAAAGAATGTGTTAGTAACAAAATAAATGGTCGTAACATGTTGATATATAGTTAATTATCTGTATACCAGATTAGGATATCCTTTAATCAACACGAAAGATGCATCATGAAAAATGACGGATAACAAGAGTTCATCATATCAATGAATTCATGTCATCCAAAAGAAACCAACAACAAAACAAAAGCACTAATCAAGAGATTACAAACTACAATACGAATTCAGATTTACCTCTTTAAAAGTCGTTCTGGGTACGTTACGATGGTGGATTGATTCCATTTGACACACACGCCAATAGCCCATATAAATGTAAACCATGACTCGCATAAGAACGCGAGCAGCCATGGGAGGTAATGGTCTTGGTCTTTGAAAGAAACAACTCGATAAACAAGCACGGAGACGAGAAGAGAAAGAATTACGAGCTCTATGGCTCGTGCCTTTGTGTTCTTGTGGACGATTTTTTCTTGTAGAGGGAGTAGGCAGGTTGAGTCTTTTTGAGTAGTGTATATGGACGACATAGTGCACTAAATATATATATCTATATGTAAAGATGTTAGAGCAAATTAACGTTATGGTTCTATGTTTCAAAACGTGTTAGAAATGGGTATTTATAGAGGGGGAGTCGATCGAAGATATATATAGTAACCAATTGTGACTAAAATACCTCAAAGGACCAGCAGCATATGCAGATGCTAGAAGCGGTAGACGTTATTATTGTGTGACCATTCATGTATTTTTGATAAGTTTTCTTTTTTGTGTTTTCATTTTTGGGTGGCGGCAAAATAAACCAAATATGTTTGTATGATAATAGTCCTCTTTTGACAAATCTAACAAACTATATTTTTGTATATTAGATAGGGATTAGCCTCTCAGAATGCAAACAACTTTACATGAATAGTCATATAAAGTGTGTATTAAACTTTAATTATGTGCATTATATGTAATGAACTTTCAAATTATATGCATTGTATGTATCCGACCAATAAAAATCTTACAAGTAACAACTTATACATACAATGCACGAGATTTAAAAGTTCATTACATACGATACACATAATTAAAGTTCGATACATACTATGACAATTCGTATAAAGTTGTACGTACCAATCCCTATTATATATGGTATCACACTTAAAATACTTGTATTATATTATGTATATTTAATTTATAATTATATACTTTTTTAAAGTAAAAGCATGTGAATCGTAATTCGCTTGCGTGACAAGTTACTATTCATCCATGTCATAACCCGTATCACTATCTGGATTTTGCCATATTACATCTTGTACATGTTTTTCTGTTACGGGTTATATTTTTTCTTTTAGTCCATCCAAGCGTTATGTGATGACACCCTGTATCATTACTCGCATTTTGCTACATCGTATCCCATTGAATTTTCAACTAATATACAGAGGTTTTTTGCACACTTTTAAACAAACATATTTATGACAAACTGTTTTTTATTAAACCCTTGATGGTTCAATGCACATACACTAGAATAACGTAGTTATTTCAATATATTCACTATTTAATTAATAATTAATACTCCCTCCGTCCCATCAAAAGTGTCTTAGTTTGAATTTTCAAAGTCCTTTTCTATAAACTTTGACCACAAATATATATTTTTGTATTATATAAAATTTGATGAAAATTATACCAATGAAAACACGTCTAAAACACAATCACTTCATATAACTTTCATCAAGTATTATTTAACACAAACAAAATCATTAAAGGTCAAAGTTAGAAAAGTTAGACTTTGAAAATTCAAAATGTAACACTTTTAATGGGACGGAGGGAGTAATAAACAATATATGAAATGTTTTTCCAATTTAGATCGCTCAAGAATAACAAAATTTTTTTTTTACTTAGATGTATATTGCTTAACTGAAATATCATGCGGCTGTTTTAAAACCATTTTCTTGTCAATCTCCAAGATATTCTTAAGGAGGTTTTTCGAACCTAAAATCTTTTTATGAAAAAGGAAAATGCTAGGTTTACAAACTATTTACAAATATGAAGTTACAAACTGATACGGTATAGAAATTGAACAAATGATATTTTATTGTGTTTTGTCTCTTTTTTTTCTTTCTCTAATTTTAATTGAGTTTGTAAGAATATGTTTGTATTTTGTTTGTCATTTAGCATCTTTCTATGAGAAAATATGATGTCTAACAACTAGGCCATATATAGGCTACTATAATAGATTAGACATTGGATTATACTAACGTGCATCTGATTTGGAAAGACGTGATTTATTAATTTGGAAGTTTTCACCTGAGTTTTATCGAAATGCTTTAATTAATGCTAAACTAATACTCGTATATAGTTACTTGACTTCGAATCTAAAGCCAAATGTCGCCAATGGTTCACAGATTTATTAGTGTCGTCGAAAAAGATGATGAGAAAAATGTCTTCTTTTGTTGTGTCCATATCTATTTGCAGATAAGGCTTTTCTTTTTTCCGTTCTTTCTTTCTTTATTTTTTTTCTTTAAAATCATCAATTTAGGTACGTGCTCTATAAAATAGGGGAGTTTAAAGCTTTTATTTCATGCTTTCAAACAATGCTACTTCATCTATACAATTGAGTAACCGGGTCACAAAAATAAAGACTATTGCTCTGCTTCGAAAATAATCATTGTGTTTTTTTCTAATTGTATTTTCCAATAGTCTGTAATATATCAATATTTGTATTTGTATGTTTATTACTTTCCATATTACGAGACTACGAGTCATATCTAGCTAAGAATTGACAATTCTTCCTTGAATAATCTGTTCCTTATTTTGTTATGGTACTTTATTGACTCAATTGTATACCCTTGTGGCTAGCAGATTGATGTTAACACCGTTCCTTATGATTTTAAAGTGTATACCCTTGGGGCTACACTTTGAAATCATAAGGTAGTCCATAAAATTTATATACATGTTTAGAGGTTATTATTTTTGCAATGTGAGATGGATATGAGTTTTACACCTAATAATCCTCCCTTTAAACTCAAATTCTAGATTGGGCCTCTTCCTTTCAATGATGTATGGGTAAATAGCAAAGAAACATTATACTTTGAGTTTTTCATATTCTAAGTCCGTTTATAAGATAGGAATTATTGATTCGGTCGGTAAACCCATTAAATCAATCAAATTCGTTTGTTTTTAACTTAATAAATAAAAAAACAAATTATACACATAGATTTTATTTTTTTTATTCAGTTACTTAATAATTAAAAAAACAAACATGCCTTAAAAGACTTTCTTTTAATAACCTAACCAATTTGTTTTACCCCAACTAGCTTAGGAAGTCATGTAATTAAAATTATTTTATGCGGAACAAATTTTTTGGGGAAAATAATTCTGTGACACAGTTGATTGATGTGTTCTTCCTATTAATGAATTTTCGTGACTTCTTAACTCAACAAAAACATATACGGTTTTATCGAATTGGTTAATTTGGAAAAAAAAAAGTTTTTGAATTGCCAACCAAAGCAATACTTTGTATTTGGGGAGAGCTAAAATCACACTTGAAAATTAATAACCGAAAAAAAGTAATAGAAACCAAAACTGCCAAACCAAAAACCGAAATAAACGGATTGGTTATGTTTTTGTTTTCTAATAACCAGATGAATCGGTTCGGGTTTCGGTTTCATATACAAAAATAAACTCATAAACTGAATTGAACCAAGTATTTTATTAAGTTATTTTATATTTATATCATTTTATATTTATATCTATTACTTATAGTTAGTATGCATATTAGTATCTTTATACTTTTTGTTTTTATGGTGTACAAATTCGAATTCAAATCAATTGTATGTTTTCCATAAAAATTGCACAAAAATTTCACTTTATTACTTTTATCAATTTTAACACTTAAAAGATATAATTAAATAATAAAAATAATCTGTATATTTTAGTTTTTATATTATATTTTTTTCATAAAAGTTAAATGTTTAGTTTATAACTTAATATGGTAAAGAAAAAAAAACATAAACTGAAAATCTACTTAAACCGAACGAATAAAAAGTGAATTCAACAGTTTCGGTTTTTCCAAAAACCAAACAGATCAGTTCGGATTTAGTTTTGGCCCAAAACCGATTCAAACTGACTTATGCTTACCCTTATTTTGTAATGTACATTTTTTTCTGCTATTTGTCTATGATGTCCACTCCATGGCAAGAATATTCTATATGTTTTGAGGTTCTTTCTTTTTAGATAAATGGGATATGAGTTTTACTTGCAACAAGTAGTTTGGTTGTGAACGTTGTCAATATTCTTTGATTTGCAGTCTATTTATATTATCTATACCACTTTTTAAAAAGAATTACTCTCTCTTGTTAAAATTTACGTATTTAAATTTACTATCTCATAAATACCTGTAACATCCGCGAATTTTGACCTGCTTAACTAACACCAGTGATATTTGACTTTTATTGACTCTATTGAACTTGTTTGATCATGTGATTAGTTGTGAAATTAAATGGAATATCAATGCTTTGGAAACTTATGTGATTAATGAAAGTCGAGTTTGACTATATGATCTTGAGTTAATTGATAATATATTAGCATTTACATGTTTGGACGGAGTATATTTTGGTAACTAGTTTGGGGTAATGAGTGCATGAGTTTGTGGGTGGGGGTGTAACCCCTTCTCCACCTCTCATTTCCCCCATTCCCTTTCCCTTATCTCTTACACACTCTCTTATATCTCTTTTTTCTCCCAAAAACACAAGAACACACACACATCATACACTAACCATATCTTCTTTAAATTTTCGGATCCAAGGCATTAAATAACATCAAAGTGTTAGAAAATTGTCAGATATCATTTCCTTATCTCTAAACTTCAAGATCTTTGGGTTAAATCAAGTGTTATTCATCATTAAAGCTCCAAATATGAATTTAAAGCTCCGGGTCGATTTGGTAAGTATTTCTTGGCTAAGTTTATCATTTTACATTGCATAATATGTTTCCTGGTCGAATCTAAACATCATTTGCTTTGTTGGTTGTCAACATTGGTTTTTGAGTTTTCTAGGGTTTTGGTTTGAGCTCTAGGGTTGGATTCTTGTTGGATTTGTGTTTTGAAATGGATTTGGTGATGGGTTTTGTGAAAAATATGTTTGTAATATGTTTCCTAGCTTCAAAATGGTCTTTGGATGTTCAAAAACGAGTTTGGATCGAATTTGGGTCGTGTTTGGCTTAGTTTTGGGTGTGCAGGAAAATGAGTTTTCTGAGCCACCATCTCAGACGGTGGTTCTGGTGTCCCAGACGCTTGGCTAGATGCTATGGCGTCCCAGACTATAATATTGGCATCCCAGACGGTGATCCCCATTTGCAAGACGCTAAACACCTTTGTTTTACGCTAGGAAACGCTACCCGGGACGCTAAAAGTTGCATTTCTGGGCCACCATCTCAAATGTTGGGCCAAAATGTTTGGGGCGCCTGAGACGGTGACCAGGGGCGTCCCAGATGCTGCCCTCCATTTGTAGGTAACCTGTTTCGTCTTCGTTTGAACTTATTGACCTTCCTTGATCCTTGAGTCGAACCATACTTCTTTGTAATCAATCTTTTGGTCCAAATGATGTCAATTCAAGCTTCTAGAATCATCCAAGGGTTGTGAGTCTTGTCTAGCGCAATGTAAGGACCTTAACGTGTATTATGATGTTTATATGAATAGGTGGTGAACTTTAGACGATCGTTGGACGTTTGTAGCTCGATTAATTCTTGTTTGTGCTTACGCCAAGGTGAATTTCGTAGCTCCCTACTCAATTATGATTCGGGCTGAAAAGTGTACATACTTGATTGATTGTTGATTTATTGATTTATTGATTGTTTCGATTGACGCTCTAACTTATCGCTCGGTTGATTATGCATTCAATTATGAATATATGTTGTGATTATGTTAATTGTACCTACATGGAAGACGATAATGCCTTCAAGGAATTTTAGATGTTGTGGGAAGGCTACGGATGACTCTATATATAAACATCCATGATTCCTTGAAAGTTCGTATGAAGTGTATGTGCAATGTGTTATCGTTTGATTTAATACGTTATGATATGGAACGAGACGTTAAATGCCTTATTGTTTGCTTGTGTTACGTGTTGGCATGTGAATATATATGACAAAAGACGTTATGGATCCTCGTATTCGTATTATACTATACGTGTATATGACGAGACGTTATGGATTGTTTAATCCATATTATATAAATATACATATATATTAAAGACGTTATTTATTATATATTGTATAAGACATGACAGTGGATTGACGAATCCACGCGCGGTATGATCATGGCCACATTATGCGGATATTATATTGAGACGAAAGACATATATTATATATTATGTAAGACGTGACGGTGGATTGACGAATCCATACCCGACATGATCATAACCGTGGATACGGGTTGTTTAACCTGCGTAAAAATAATAGTATATATATACTATGTTATATATTCATTTATTGATGATTATCTGACGTTGATGTTGACTTGTATTGACTTGTGCTAACGTATACCCAAAAAGGGTTTCCTTTGACGTGATTAGGTATTCTAACCCTCGTATATCGTTAACGATTGATATCCCGACACTTGATTTCATCCATCATAACCTACGAACTCACCAACTTTATTTTAACAAGTTTTAGTACACTTTTTAGGTGAACAGGTAAATCAAAGACGTATTGGATGTTTCGTTGCATGCTATGATTGAACTTGGACCTTATCTTGAATCCGTGATTTTTTATTCCTGATTAAGGGTTATGCTTATATATGATGCGGTATTCTTGAATGATTTGTATGGATTATTCAATCCTTTTTATGCATTTAGTTTTACTCTACATAATTTCCATGTCGTGTTATGCTATTTGTGTCACCCTTATAATTCCGCCTTGTTAGAATGTTACAACAACCCTTTAATTTTTCCGTAACTTGTTTATTGTCAAACACATCTAAGCCTCGTCCCTTTTTTTTGTTAATATATATGGAAAGATTTTTGTAATATTTATAGATACATGGTTTTATATTATTGTGTTTAATTGATATGAAAATAATGTGGGAGGAAGTATTGACGTGTAGTTTTGACTAGTGCCGGCAGATATATGTCAGTTTAAAACTACTAACGTGACACTAAAACTGACGAGCAAGTGATTTCATCAACAACGAGATCGGCCTAATAATCACACATTGTATAGTAAATTTATTCTAGCTAATTGCATCACATTTGTGATTTGTCTGTTCGAAAAAAATTTGTATAACAGAAACTAGGCAGTAGTGGCTTTACTAAAAGAAAATATGTACATATATCTTAGAGGATTCGTGTAGAACTTCGTGTAGTATACTTAATTATTATCTAACTAAATCCAAATGATAACAACTACGACAAGAAGATGATGTTATCATTCTAGAAACAATGAATAGTAGCGGATGAAAATACGTTGGTTTTCCAAGAGGTATGTACATTTTACAGCCATGCATTAATCTGAGGTGCAGAATTTTGGCAGGAAGTGTTTGTTGAAGTGAAGAGATTAAAAGCAATCGTGGCCTACTTCTGGTCACATTTGATCGAGAATTTTTGGACGTAACCAAAATAGTGATCGGAATAAGATGGACCATTCAAACAGATGCATATATATTACAACACTTGCTACCAAATTTTACTTTTGATAAGTAGTACCAATATCTTTTTTTTCCAAAGATGGTTGCATAAAATAGTTGTCTTTGTTTGATACTCATACATATAGGAGCTTACTTTTCTCAAAGGAAAATGAGGAAAACATAGCATTTTTGTTTTATGCAAGATAAAAATTGGTGGTGTTAATTTTAATTAATCATATACTAGTTTCTTATATGTAATTTGTCAAAACCAAGTTGTTATTAACTAGAAAGAAAGAAACTGTCCAATGCCGCCTTTTGCGGGTTTTAAATCCTAATACCTCGATGGTGTATGAAGGAGCTTAAGATGTAGGTAGATCTTATCTCTACCGTACCTAAGTAAAGAGACTGCTTTCATTTCTACCTAAATGGTAGAAAAAACCCTCTAACATTTGCATGAGATAAGGATCGAACCTATGACCTCTGTATCAGAGGCCAGAGTGTTTACCACTGTTCCAATATGTTGTTTATAATAACCTATTGTTGCGGCTAATGATCAGAAATTTTAACTTCTATGCCTATGTATTAATCCCTGAACCATTCATTAGTAGGAGAGATGTGAAATGTCACGAATATAACAAAGCCAACGGGTTTAAACCCCAGCGGCATTTCGAAGTTCTGCAATGATGCTTGGATTCTGGGAGACTAGGGTTCAAGTCTGAGCAGGCGAGGTTTTATCTTCAATTTAACGTCATGTCTTCTGTAGCGATTAAATTGGGTTTTCCCTCCCTGTGGTCCCTGACTTCGTGGATCGGTCGCTAGTGACTGTCTGCCCGAATGGATATAACGGTTAGTCGTCCCGTGACAGGAACATTAAAAAAAAAAGGAAAAAAAAAAGTGGTCACTTAATGGACTGGGAGTACGTTTTTTCATATGGAAGAAGTCGAAATTAACTGGTAGTGTGGTTGTTGCATGTAATTTAAAAGTGTAAAAATATAAATATTAATTAAAATATAAATATTAAGGTGTAAAAATATAAATATTTCTACTATTATTAATATTATTATTATTAGGGTGTAAAATATAAATATTAATTAAAAGTGTAAAAATAAATATGTTGAAGTGTATTGGAATATATTGCATATTTATATTAGATGTATTGGATATTGAATATAAATTAAAAGGGAAAGAAATTTTGCTAATATGAAATTGTATTGAATGTATTGGGAGCACCATTGGGAGTGCCCTTAATTATATGATAACGAGTACACGTTAACATATGAAATGATGATTCAACATTGATCTAATTTATCTATAGTCACGTAAAAAAATGTCCTCAATTCTACGAACATACATAATTCAATAACTATTTTACATAATCAATAATTAACTAAATTAATTAAATTGTTAATTTGGTTTCATGTACCATTTTGCTATATCGCACACAGTATACAACTCATGCCCAATAAGTTATCATTCTCATACATGGATCACAAGCCTTCATTTGTGGGCTAACGTGATAACATGGCAACGACAGTATCACCGGGGTTTCAACCCATTCTTATCAAAATGTTTAGTATGAGTGTCATAATAATTTTGGTCAATTATTTATATTTTTACATGTTTTATAGACAAATAGAAATATAAATTAAAATATTTTTTTTTTTGAACAGCCAGTCGGAATTCGACATCAGGGAACACCTTACCGTATAATGGTGAAGCTCTGCACGTACTCTAGACTACGAGATATAGATCATAAGTCGTTACAGGTGATTCAAAGGAAAAACCTAAGGACATGTCACTCTAGAGAGTCGAACTCATGACCTGAGGTAAAACCAGGGATAACTCCAGCAAGTTGATAAAATATTTATATGTCTTAATTTATACAAACTTACATATTTCAACAAATCCGCGCGAGAATTATTTCTAGTTAATTTTAATAATGAGTAGTAAGAGAGGATCCATATTCATTCAACTTATATATAGAAAAATACCCAAACCTTTACCCATAAGCCACGCGGAGTCGCGGACTATATATTGGAGTAACGAGTCAAGTTTTGTGTGACCATTTCTTATACTTTTCTACAGTAATCCTTAGATACTCGTATTTACCATAGTCAAACTCGGTCTCTTCTAAGGATAGTTGTAAGAGAGGATCCATATTCAACTTATCTAGAAAAACCCAAACATTTACCGATAAGACACGCGGACTATTGGACTACCCAGTCAAGTTTTGTGTGACCATTTCCTATACTTTTCCTATATTAATCCTTACCATTAGTCAAACTCTGGTCTCTTCTAAGCATAGTTCGGCTCTTACTAAAAAATCGAGTCGATCTATACTAAAAATAAGTTAACTCGTTAGGTGAGTTTTTTTCTCTTGAATTTTACAAGTCGTGGTGTAAATTTGATCAAGTCAATTTATAAACTTATGATAGTTGTAGTTTTATAATATGATTATATATTATATATCATAATTACGGTTACATGCATTAATTTTTATGTTTAATATGTATTTTGATTTCTTAGTACGAATTTGGAGATGCATTGGAAGTATATGACTCAAAAGTATGAAATATTCAATATTTTGGTAAATGTATTAAAATAATCAACTTCTATTTTGTTTCTAAAGACGCCATATATATATATATATATAGGGTAACACTCAGGTGAGAACATTTTTAAAATAAGAACGGTGAGAACACTTAAAAACATCATTTTCATACATTGAAAGTCCATAAAACTAACATAGTGCATAACTAATTATCATTATTTAAGTGTTTAACAATACATTGATCCGTCAAAATAAAAAAAAAACAAGTTTTTTTTTTGATGCATCATTTTGAAAAATATGCATCCAAGATGGATACACAAAACAAAAAACATGATTTTCTTGATTTTGACAGGCTGATGTGTTGTTAAACACTTAAATAATACTAATTAGTTATACACTATGTTAGTTTTATGGTCTTTTAATGCATCAAAATGTAGTTTTAAGTGTTCTCACCGTCCTCTTATTTTAAAACTGTTCTTATTCAATTATCCCCATATATAATTATACAATTATACAATATGATGTTGTATGCGTATGTTCTCAATCTCGAATTTAAATCCAATTAAGATTTGAGCACCCTACTTATTCGAGATTACGAGTATTCTAATGGAATGTATGTTACTGAACTAATATATCTATATATCTATACAATATTTCAACTTTCAATATTGAATTTTAGGTTTCTAACAATTGATATATCAAACCACATTACACTACTACCTGCTATCATTACCACAAATCGTCGCCGCCACCGCAACCAATCGCCACCACTGCCGCCTCTACTGCCGTGCACCGTCACTGCCACCACGGCCACAACAATTACATCACCACCTCCCATCACCGCCGCCATATTATAACTCTAATAACTAAAAGTGTTCTTCCATTCTAAAGGTACTGAAGTTGTACTTTTTTACGTTGGGAGGAACCATTCTTTATTATATTGTGGGTTATGTTTTGTAAAACACCTTCTATGTTAACATATCCTAAAACCGGGTAATGGTTTTTGTCAGTATAATGGTTTTCTAATTATTTTATGTTTAATTAATTTATACTAAATCCAACGTGTTTTTTTATCCTCTTTAATTACAACCTTATATCCACAACAACATCTCAAAACCCTATTTTCTTAACACCATAGTTCCAAAAAGGGAACCCTAAATCCCAAATGGTTAATCATGATCCAGCCAAAAATTCATGTCGGCCATGTCTTCCTCTTCTTCAATCAGAAGTAAAGATCATTCCTGCTATGGCTATTGCGACTATGGGTACAAATTAATCCTACGTACATCGTGGACAGCCAAGAACCTAGGTCGAAGGTTCATCTCTTGTCCACAAAAGGATTCAAGAAACAAGTGTAGGGTATATAAGTTCTTGGATCCTGAACTGCCGAGTGATTACTACAAAGACTTGATGTTTCAGTTGCATCAAAACACGGGGAGAAAACCAGTCAGTGACATATCTGCAAGGTCTGAGGAAGATGGAGAACCAAGTTTGGAGGTCTTGAAGCTTAAGGAAGAATTGAAGATGAAAAACTCAAACATGAAAATTTATGAGAAATTGTTGTTTGTTTTGCTACTAGTTATTATGTTTTTATGTGTTTGTATCGGTTTATATGTTTTGTAAAAGAAAACGAAATCAATTGGATTGCTTTTTGGTTACATGGTTTATAAAGTTTCACATTATTAAGGAAAATTAAGTATATGTGTATATGTTGGCTACAAAATTTATCAAATATATGAAAAATAATGAAAAGTGCAGACAACCAAATTCATGATGAAGAGAGTTTAAGGTCATAAGGATAATATATAACGATCATACATTACAAAATTTAGCAAGCAGCCTCATCCTATTGGATTTGTTTGGCATTAAGCCTGCCTATGATCATACATTACCAAAGTTTTAGTACAACCCTACAACATACCTACTAGTTAATATACATAAGTTCATACAATCCACCTGCTACATAATTAAAGGTTTGTTAAAAGTGTTCATATATGACACAACACATTGTCATCAAAATAACTTGGACATGTTTTAACCACCCAACTTTGATCACTCAATGGACACTGTAGAGTCATAAGTGCTTCCAAGACTATCAATCTTTTTTGCCAGCTTCCTGGATAATATTCTTTGGCTTGGTTCCCTCTTCTTGATTGGTGATGGTTGTGTTTTAACTTGCTTGTTTGCACCTCTTGCTTTCCTGATAATACAACCAGTACCACTAGCACTTGACCCACCAGCAACATGCTTTATCACAGACCTTCCTTCACTTGTAGGGTTCAGTTGAGGTGCACTCATTCTGACTATGGATCTTGTTTCATATACAGAATCTGTTGTGCCTTCAACACCACTAAGTACATCCCTCTCCATCATTCTCTTTACTGCTGCAACAACCATCTTCTTTCCCTCATCACTTGCCTTTTTCCTCAATGCTGCCAAACTTTGTTTTTTCTTAACAAGTTCTTCACTAGCACTAGGTATGGGCACATCTTTAGGCCATATTGGCACAGGGATACCATATGCTCCACCTATAAAGGATTCATTAGTGATAGGATCAAGACATAGCCCTGCACCCCACCAAGTTGGAAACCTATATGGACCTAAAATTACATACACACGTAGTTTGAGTTACTAACTAAATGACAATGTACACATTGCTATTACATGAACATGGATAATAAAGCATACCTCTTGTTTTCAAGTTCTGAAAGCCAAAACTAGTGACACCTAAACCAACACTGGCCTTGGTTAGAACACTGTGTGAGTTCATAACCACTCTGTGTGAGACGAATAGAATCAAACCTCTATTTAATCACCAACAACTAACAACGGATGAAGCAGCAGTAACTTAAGCAGATGATGATCACCATGTAACTTAAGTTTAGGGTTTTTGAAGGTACCGATGCTTACTGTATTTGTGTAAAGTGAGGGGGACGAGAGAGAGAGGGAGAGAGAGAGAGATACAAATATATGTATAAGTATATGGAAATGTGTTTGTGTTTGTGTATATGTTTAAGTATATATTTATAACTTTTTGTTTACAAACTATAGTAAAACGCACTAGCTACAGTAGATGACGGCTCAAAAGTCCTGCCCACTTACGAGTCAACATGTACAGTGAAAGTAAAACACACATAAAACATGACACATCATTTTTAAATATACCAGATGGTGGTTTTGCCCCCCACAATATGTGATATTTTATAAAACATAACCCACAATATACGAAAATAAAGAATGGTTCCTCCTAAAGTAAAAAAGTACAATTTCAATACCTTTAGAACCGAAAAACCCCAATTAAAATAATAAAATATCATGTAGACAATTGATATAAATAATCATATGGAAAATCATTTCTCACGTCATTTCCATCATCCATCGAGGCCACAAAATATTTAAACCGTCCATTATAATCACAATAATTTTAATCAACTTAGGATCATAACTACTTTTATTTGGATCCCATAAATGTTATTGTGATTTGCGAGTAAAACTCATTGCATGTTATTCAATGTGTAAATAAATTACTTGAAATTGCTTTGTTTAACATACAAGTATAAAATAAGAAAATATAAAATATAAAATGGAAATATAATTGAAATAGAAAAATCTCGTTAGTGAGGTATGCAAAGACGACGTCTAAGTATTTTGAGCATCCAAATTCCTAATATTGCTGCATTTTTGGTCCATGTAGTTTGTATATTTTGGTAGGTTCAGGATCTTTTCAGGTTTTATTGCATTTTTGTCCTTATTTTAGAAATCTTTTACAAATTTGGTACAAACTAATGGTGGTCATTAAATGAAGCCGTTAAGTGCTGTTAGAATTAAAAATGATGTTTAATTGTAAATTTCTAAAAGTGTAAGGGGTATTTATGTCAATAGTGTTAGTAAAAAAGTTTGTCCTATTAACACATTTATTCCTTCTATTGCTTTTATATCTAAGGTTAAGTCACTGGATGACCATCGTACTTTCCTTCTTGTACATGGTTGCCCATCAAACCAGAAAACTAAGTTGTATGACCAACATACTTTTCAAATTTGTACACGGTTGACCAAAAGTTTACCTATTTACCGGTTACATTATTGTTTGATGACGTAGCAATGACGTCGTAATTTGAAACGTCACTGGATGACCATCGTATTTTCCTTCTTGTACATGGTTGCCCATCAAACCAGAAAACTAAGTTGTATGATCAAGATACTTTTCAAATTTGTACACGGTTGACCAAAAGTTGACCGGTTGACCAAAGTTTGTACATGAATTTAGTTTGGATTTGGGGGTTTTGAAAACCCTAGTTTGGAATTAGGAAATAAATTTCCAAATCTGTTGCATGTATAACAGATTTATTTGTATTGAATTTAGTTTGGAATTGGGGATTTTGAAAACCCTAGATTTATTTGACAATTAGTGAAATGAATTCGTTTTCCATAAATGAGCATGTATGAATTCAATTTCAATATATGAGAATTTATGTTTGGTTAACTTTTTTAGAGTCTGTTGCTTCTGGCCGGAATCTGCTGGTGTTAATTCAATATATTATTATTATTATTATACAAATTAGGAATACGTTTTTATACACATAATTGCTGACTGAGCATTCAAGTCATCGTTAAAAATAATTCATTTCATTTCCACGTCATAAAAAAAATAATATAACCGATAAAAAGGTAAACTTTTGGTCAACCGTGTACAAATTTGAAAAGTATGTTGGTCATACAGCTTAGTTTTCTGATTTGATGGGCAACCATGTACAAGAAGGAAAGTACGATGGTCATCCAGTGACTTAACCCTAAAAGAAAATACGTTTAACCGGCTATCACCGGTCAACTTTTGGTCAACCGTGTACAAATTTAAAAAGTATGTAGATCATAAAGCTTAGTTTTCTGGTTTGATGGGCAACCATGTACAAGAAGAAAAGTACAATGGTCATCCAGTGACTTAACCCCTTATATCTATTTCTTTTACTTCAAAAATAAATAAAAAGATTTTTATTTTATTCCTTTTTTACAAACTTGGCTCTTCGATTCCCTTTTCGCGATTTATCAAATTGATCTGAAAAATATCAGGTTTTATTCATGATCATATTACGGTCATATGAAATATTTTAAATTTTCCGATTCATCAAAATTTGTTGGCAGTTACCTTTCCGACGAATTTTCCGTCAAAGTTTTTTGATAGAATAATAGGCTAGGGATTGTGCGGATACAAACCTAAGCATTTTGGTACCGGTTTCGTGTTTTAATTCGTAAAAACAAAGATAAATTACAAATGTAAGTTTTCTGGTGAATTTCCATATTTCCGGCGACGGTTTCCGAAGTTCATTTTAGTTAGGGTTTGTGCGCGGTGGAATTCTGAGTCAATTGGTATCAGTTTCGAGTTTTGGTCAAGAAAAATCATGAATTTCGTTTTCTCAACGCGCTTTGAATTTTTTGGCGAAATGTTGAACATTTCGGCCGATTGTTTCTTACATTTAGCGAGCTAAATTACAAAACTTTCATTTATAAAGCTCATAAATTTTTACAAAATTATCACGTGTATATCTTAGTGTTTGACTAACGTTATTAACACAAATACTGCTTACACTTTTAGAAATTTGCAATTAAACAACATTTTTATTTATGAGAGTACTTAACGGATTCATTCAACAACCACCGTTAATTTGTACCAAATTTGCAAAAGGTTTGCGAAATAGGGACCAAAAATGCAATGAAACCTGGAAAGGTCCTGAACCTACACAAATATACAAACCATAGGGACCAAAATAGCAATTAACTCTTTATTTTAATAACTTATCATATCTTTTTTATGTTGATAGCTTATTTTAATTTTTTGAATGATTAATTATATTTTTAACCCAATCTTACCGTTTAAAAAACGTATTACTATTGTCATTTTTTAAGTTGGGAACTATATTAGCAAATTGTGAGTTAGTGCCATAAATACACACGTAAGCATATTGAGTGGCGACCAAGCTCACCTATGTGCGTTAATGAACACTAATCCTTTTGCATTTCTCTTTCCATTCTCATGGTGAAATCATACAAGAAAAATGGGAAGGCCATAAAAGTGGTTTCCAAGTTTGAAGAAATAAAGAGATCATTAGTAATACTAGTTAATTGGTTTGGTTCTCTTTCATCTCCATTCCTTAATTTCTTTGCCAAAACTACAGTAAAAGACATATAACAAGTGGGATATTAATTATTTCAAGATTCTTTTATTAGTATAGGATTAAGAGGGGCTAGAAAGAAGAAAGTAGGATTAAGAATTAGGTATATAATACCACACTTTAAATATTCAAGTAAAAATACTCTGACTTATAAAGGGAAGTAAAAAAGAAGTGAATGGTTAAACTGAAATGGTGAAAATAATAAGCAAAAAGAGATGAGGGATAACTTCACCTAGGTGAAAAAAGAAATGTAGGGTCTATTTTTTTTTTTAATTTCATCTAGATGAACACATTCATTTACATTCATTTACACTCTTTGAGTTACTCTCTTCGGTCTTCACTAATTCTCCTTAACCATTCACATCTCTCTTCAACCACCTAGGGCTGTATGAAGACGAGACAGTTTCTGAGCTACCCGAAATTAACTCGCAAGTTATTCGAAATCGACTCGGTATAAATCGAGGCCAGCTTAAACTACTTGAGTAGACTTCCAAGTCGATCTCGAGCCTCAAATTAGCATACTCAAAAGGCGGTGATATTTTATAATTTATATATATATATATATATATGCGCGTATATAGGAGCATCGTGCCCGCGTATCGGCGACGGTGGAGATGAAGGGCGGTGGTGGAGATTGAGGGAGGCGGCGGAGAAGGAGGGCGGCGGCAGAGGGTGATAGAAGGTCAATGAGTGTGTTATGATTAGAGAGAATAGTGGAAAGGAGGGTATAGATGTTTAAGTAAGGGTATTTTAAGAAGAAAAAAATATGATTAATCTCATGGTTTTCTTTATAAGGGGTATAGATATGTACATAATTATTATCCTATCGAGTTGAGCTTAATCGTGTCGGGGTCAAAGGGATCAAATCGAGCTTGAAATCATCGAGCTTATAGGACTAATAATATTTAAATTTTAGTATAATACTTTATCGAGTTGAGTCGAGCCGAGCTCGAAAATGTTGATTAGTAAAGCGGGCTCGTGCTCGAACTTGACAATAAAGGCTCGATCGAGTTTGAATTTCTAATTTTAAAATTGAGAACTTGAGTTTGACATTGTGTCAGCTCGAATCTGCTCGATTACACCTTAATCCGCCCCTTAATAATGGTCTAAGTGAACGGTCTCACATATCCTTATTTTATATTTTTTTCATTCACTTATTTCACCTACTTATAATTATGCTCTAACCATTCACCTCATTACCACCTCTTTTTACCCACTTATTTCATCTTCCTCTTAACAATGTCGTATGTGGTAAAAGAGAAAGTGAAGATGGTAAAAAGAAGATGCTGATATGCGGAAAAAAATATACAACTAAAAAAATGAATGGTTAAAAATGATATTAAAGCATAGAAACTACATAATTGAAGGAAGAATAAAGCCAACTCGCGGGTGACAGGTGCGGATACCCCTTTCCCATCATCATCCCCGTGGGTTTTTCTTGATCCGCCAATTCACGGGTATCAGCAAATAGGTTAAATATTTAATCTATATCCATTATCCGCAGTTATACAAGTTAATGGGTAAATCCACGGATTCTATATCACCTCAGAAAAAAATCTAATACTAAAAAGGGCTAAGTGCGTCGGAATACAGTTAACTAATCACCAAAAGTTATTATATACACGAACTTTAGGTCGGCTTTATTGTATTCAGAAAACTTGAAATTATGTTTATTATGAACATAAAACGGATGTGAGACCGGTTACTTCACATAAAACTTGTTAATTTTCATATATATTTTTTTTATTGTGTGCATAAACTAATCCCAAAAAGTTATTGTGTGCATGTCACGTAAGCAGTCAACGGGTCAACGTAAAAGTGGTGACCGGCTAACTTCGTACCCGGTAACTTTTGTTTACTATAGGACTCGTGCACACAATAACTCTTCAAGATTAGTTGACTGCATTCCGGCGCACTTAGCCATACTAAAAATCATAGTAAAAGAAAAAAAGCACACTATCAACGTAATAATGCTATGTAAATTGGAATTGAAATTTGGAAACAAAATTGCCTCAGCTGAATTCACTATGATTATATTGTTACCCGTGGATACATAACGGGTGCATATCTATAACAATGTGATGATAAAATCTCATATTTTCCATTCACGAATTCCCAGAAGTAAAACTTTAAATCAAAATGTCGTTTGGCAGAGTAAAACTTGCAAGTGGTTGAGAGACATAACTGCAAATCTAGAATTTATCTGGATTTGTATTTCCATAAAATATATTTCCACTAACCATGTAAATAACTAGTTTTTGTCTTCGGGCGTTGCGTTGGGAGACATTACGTAAAATCTACAAGTGGAAAAATTTATATAAAATAAAATTTTTGTGGCAAAAGTTAAAACGTGAAAATTTATGTGGTCAAAAGTAAAGAAAATGAAACTTTGGTGGCTGAAGTTAAAAAATTTGAAGTTATATGGTAATAAGTTAAGAATATGAAACTTTGTTGACAAAAAGTTATGTGGTGAAAAGTATAGGAAAATGAAACTTTCGTATAAAATGTTACAAAATTGAAAGTTATGTAGCGAGAACACAAAGTTATATGGTAAAAAGTAAATAAATAAAACTTTGGTGACTGAACTTCAAATAATTAAAGTTATGTGGTAAAAAGTTAAGAAAATTAAAAATCGTTGACAAAAGTTAAAAATCCAAAAGTTATGTGGTAAAAAGTAAAGAAAATGAAACCTTCGTGTTAAAAATTAGAAAAGAAAAAGTATAAAATATGGCGTAAACTCAAAGTATGTGTAAAAACCAAATAAAATGAAGCTTTCATGGCAAAAGTTAAAAAAAAAAACAAAAATTATGTAGTAAAAATTGTTGACAAAAGTTATAAAAAAAATTATGTGGTAAAAAAAATAAGAGAATGAAAGTTTCCTGGCAAAAGTTGAAAAAATAGAAGTATAAAAATTAAATAAAACAAAACTTTTGTGTAGAAAGCAGAAGAAAATAAAGTGATGTGACAAAAAGTAAAAGACCGAAAACTCTAGTAAATTTATGTAATAAAAATTAAAGAAAATGAAACTTTCGTGACAAGTTAGAAAACAAAAGTTTAAAAAATAAATAAGACAAATTTCGTGCAAAAAGTAAAAGAAATAAAAGTTATGTGAAAAAAAGTAAAAACTTAAAAGTTTATGTAATAAAAAAAATGAAGTTTCGTGGCAAAAATTAAAAAAAAAACGAAAAATTAAAAATTAAATAAAACAAAACTTTCGGGCCAAAAGTAAAAGAAATTAAATTTATGTGATAAAAAGTTAAAACTTAAAAGTTTTCGTGATAAAAAGTAAAATGAATGAAACTTTCGTAGCAAAAGTTAGAATAACATATGTTTAAAAACTAAATAAAATTAAACTTTGGTGCTAAATATAAAAGAAATTAAAGTTATGTGACAAAAGTTAAAAGGTTAAACTTATGTGATAAAAATTAAGAAACCTAAAAATCTAAATAATCTAAGTTTGTGTTAAAAATAAAAGATATAAAAGTTTGGGGTAAAAATGAAAAAAACAGAAAGTACATTGTAGCTAAGGCATCTTTGATTGTTATATTATAATAACAAGAATTGTAATCCGCGCATTGCGCAAAGCTGGAAATATCACTTTTTTTTTATAAAGACTGATATCTAAAGACGGTGTTGCTCGAAAGACAGAACAATACAAGTTTGGACAATTAAACTTTACTATAAGAAGTCGAAAGTAATCGATAGATAAAGTTGAAAAAACCGAGAGTTCGATGGTAAAAGTTAGAAAATAGAAACCTTATTAAAAGAGATAAAATGTAAAAAACTAAAGATTTGATGATTAAAGTTAACAACCCAAAAGTCAATCAATTGATAAAAATTAAAAACTTTGTTACTTAAGTTTGTATAAAAATGTTAAAATAAAATGGTAAAAATAAGAAACTTTAAAAGTATACTAAAGTAAAAATAAAAAAAATTAAAAAAAATCTAGAAAAAGACAAAATTGTTGACATCAGCATGATGTCAGCAAACCAGTACTATTCATCGGCTAAGCCAAGCCAAGCCGTGAAGATGGCTTACTGTAGCTAAGCAACTTAGCTACAATGCCACCACTCACAGCCACCATTAGGGTCTTTGTTATATACAAGAATTTTAAGTCGGGTGTTGGCACGGGAAACATATCACCGACGCATCATGCAAACATACATCTAACATTACCTAAAAGTTTGGACACTTAAAGTTTAATATAAAAAATAGAAAGTAATGTATAGATAAAGTTGAAAAAAAACCGAGATTTCGATGGTAAGAGTTAGAAACCTTATAATAACACATAAAAAATAAAGATTTGATGGTTAAAGTTAAAAACCCAAAAGTCAATTGATAAAAATTAAAAACTTTCTTACTTAAGTTTGTATCAAAAAATTAAACTAAAGTCAAAAAAACAAAAACATACAATCGTAAAAAAAAAAAAAAAAAAAAAAAAAAAAACTAACTTCAACATGACATCACCATGGTACTGTAGCTAAAGGGAATGTGAATTGTTATATAACATATAACTAGGAATTTTATGCCACCTAATGGGCGGTGTAAGTTTTTAATAACGTTTGCGTTTATGGGTGGAGTTAAAAACCACAAATCTATGGGAGACAAAAAATATCAAAACCTAATTTAAAAAATTACAAAAGGAATATACTAAACCAAAAAATAAAAAAGAGAACCAAAAAAACAAAAAGAAATACGAAAATTAAATGAAAAAGTTATAAAAAAAAAAAAACAAACAAATGTTACATATGAAAAAGATATAAAAACGAAATGTTTAAAAGAGTATAAAAGAAATATAATGCAACAAAAATTTTTTGAAAAAAGAACCAAAAAAACATAGTAAATAACAAAATATATGGTATTTTAAAAAGTTATAAAAAAAATGTTAAATGTGATAAAGATAAAAAAACAAAATGTTACAAAAGATTAAAAAAAACACAAATTATATAAAGTTAGGTGGTTAAAGTAATAAAAGAAAAACAGGAAGGATTGAAAAGTAAAAAGCAAAAAAAAGAAGGGCTAAAATGTAAATACTTTACCTGTGACCTTTACCTGACCAACCACTATACGAAGTCCGCTTTTGCTCTATTGTTTATATTAAAAACGAAAGAAAAAAAAATAATCCATCCGTTCCATTTTAGTTGTCATGCTGACCAACTTTTACCGTAAATAACTTTGTTTGTGTCATGTAATACTTGATATAAAATATATGAATGGATTGGGTTTTTAATGTACTTTTCGTCCATATAAGTTTCATCAACTAACATATAATACAAAAAAGTTATTTACGATCAAAGTTAGTCAACATGACAACTAAAATGGAACTGAGTGAATAACTGTTCTAGGTAATATTAAGAACGAATTGCATATTTGGTCCCTGTGTTATCACACCTTTTGGAAGTTTGATACAAATATATGTAAAGTCGCAAAACGCATCCCTGTCATATCACACCTGTTGCATTTTTGGTCAAACAGTAACGTTCCATTTAATTTCAGCCGTTCAGCCCCCACATGTGTCTCATGTGAGGGGTAGTTGTGTCATTTACGCCACCCACCCATATATACACCAAAATTCTACCCATCTGCATATCATAATACATCAAAGATAATACACCAACCAGAAAAACCATTGTCGCTGGAAACCCACCATCGCCAACCCGTTCAAGCTCTTGTCGGAAAACAAACCATCATCTTTAGATCTCGTTAGCCCTCTTCTATGATAGACAAGATCCATCCATCCAGAAAACCCATTCAATCATCATTTAATAATCTAATTAATGATGATATAAGCCTTTCACGTTAATAGGGTAAATAGATCAGATGGGTTGCTCATCTCCGACGGGTGTGAGTTGGGATAGTAATGGTGATGAAGAAATAGACGAAGAAAAACATGGTACGGTTGTGGTTGTCACCGATGGAAACAGATCTGATGGATTGCTCATCTATTGTCGCTGCCTCTTACTACCTTTGGTCGGAACTTTCCTCCACCGCCGTTTACTTGGATGTTGTTCGGCGTATCTTTTTGTTCCCCGTAAAATGCAAGCAATATAAAAACATATGAAAACAAATTGGCTAAGTTGGGGCTCGGTTAAGAAATCAAACACACAACAAAAGAAAGAAAATTGGAATGTGCAGATGGTCTGTTTATGATAATATGTATATTTACATACTGTATTGATATCTATCAAATATATTATTTTTTTTTTGAAAAAAGATTTGGTTATTAGGAATTAGGTTTGAAGAGATGATAAAATTGGGATCTTTTTTTGGTTGAAGTGATGTTAGTTGTGATGGTGTTATTTAAATTAGAAGTTAGAGAATTGGATCTGGGTTATTCAAAGGATTTATGATTTGATGACGATGATAAATATGTATTTGGGTTAGTTGCAAGAACAGATTCCTTTTACATTGAATTTCTATTAATTAAAGTTAAAAAAAAAAATTAGAAAAAGAAAATCAACAGATCTTGATGATAAGGATGATGAGATATGTATTTTGGTTAGTTGCAGAAATAGTCCTTGTTTATATGAAAAGACAGTATTACCCCACACATGAGGGGAACATGATGTCTTTAACGGTAAAATTAGACGGAAAGTTAATTTTGGACCAAGATTGCAACGGGTGTGATATGACAAGGATGCGTTTTGCGACTTTGCACATGTTTGTATCAAACTTGCAAAAGGTGTGATAACACAGGGACCAAAAATGCAATTCGTTCTAATATTAATATGGAAAAGGTTTACCGCATCACTATCCAATTTAAGCTCAAGTCCCCTTGCATGTGTACAAAGTATTCAGAGTTCGTTTTAAACTTGATCAAACCAAAACTCTGACATTTAACCGGGAGTATGAGCTTAAACTATGATATCAATACAATCTCTTCTATGATATCATCACATTGTTATAGACCCTACACACACTACAAAAATGACTCAGCCGTAGCAGCTCAAATTATTGGCCACCACTAAATGCAAGACGCCTCAGTCTCTGCGCATTCTCTTCTGTAGCTTGTCTTGTGTGCGATATCTATCTCGTCTTTCTTCTCGCTGACGTTTCTTTGTCACCAAATCTTCCTTGGCCTTCTCAGCGTCATGCTTTTTCTTCTGCTCCTGCTTTTTGAGTTTCTGTTGCTTCAACTGCAAATCAAGCAAAGAAAAATATTATCTTTCAAGGGCTTGGATTAACAGATTCTAACTTCATATAGAAAAAGGAAAACACTATTTCCACCGTACAAAATTTTACAGCTCATTATCTAATTCTGATCACATAACTATTTTTACAACACATATCCAAACACCTCTTTAGTACTATAAGTTAATGCAAGGTCCCTTTTAAACCGTAAGTTTATTATGCAGATAAATTCAACACGAACCTTTCAACAAGGGGATGGCCGGATGGCACAAATGCTATAGCGATTCAAAGAAAAACATTCCATTGATCAAGAGTAGAAAGCATACCTTGTTATGCCTGATCAACTGCAAGTGCTGGACAAGTTTTTGAACATCTCGCTCATGTGGTTCAGGTACAACTGCTCTTACATCCTTCTTTGACTTTGTCTCCTTGGGTTTTGAGTGAAACGGAAGTGCACTTTGCAATGATTTGGGAACGACAATCGGGTTGAACTTCTTTAGTGGCCTTTCAATCGGCTGTCAGAATAAAGATATAAAAAGTGCTTGTAAGTTTCTGAGCAGGGAAGAGATTAAAATGTGACTAGCAGATAAATTAACACAAGGAATGAAAAGTGTAGATTATAGACGTCAAAATTGAGACATTTAATTATGAAAAAATTGATTTACATACACCATATCTATATTAGGTCAAACAGTAAATTACTTGAGAAAGGGAAAAAAATGAACTTAAAAGGGAACAGGTCAAGCTGGTAAAAATGCCAGCAATACCCAATCCCGCCATGAGCAGCGTATGAAGGTGTGATTTATACAATTAAACAAGGGCGACTTAAAGGGTCAGGTTTCTGGTTGAACACCTATCCCTGCGCTCTAGCCCCTACCCGTGGGTGGAGATTGCTTCCAAAAGGACCTCCGGTCAAAGTGTATGGGACCGGTATAATCTTTATAATCATATTCGATGCACTGATCAATTTAAAAAAAAAAGCTTTCAAAAATATTGGAGAAAAGCAACCCAGGTCAACCCAAACCAAACAATATGTTTTGACTGTCACCCTTCTAGCCCAGTTAGCCAAGCATATTACCTTGTAGTGAGAATCTTTGTTGTCGGGAATGGGAAGATTATATTCTCTCCTTAACTCCCCTACTGTTCTAACGCCACGCCACGTCTCATGGCGGGGTTGTAAAGCAGTTGTCAAGGGATTGTAAAAGGACGGAACTTCCACTTGAGTCCAAGCTCGCAGAAAAACAATATCACTCATCAAGATTTTATCCTCAAAGGTACACCGAGCTATTCCTTCTTCAACTTGTCCTCCCTTCTTTTTAGGCTTATTACCGAGCTCAATCTTTCCAGCCTGTTCACATTCATAATTTGTAACTAAAATAATATTTTAGAAAACATGTAGATGATATTAAATTGTGTAAAACAATCAAACATACCTTCTTAACCTGCCCACGAATTCCACTAACAGTACGAATGGCTGCACCTTCAAACCTAGCTACTTCAAGATCTGAAGTGAACATCTTTTTTATAAGCGCTGTTTTCTTGTATATCTTGCAGGGTTCACCCACTAGTTTTATCTTCTTAACGATTTTTGCAGCATGGTTAAACTCCAATACAACTGCCGTAGCTGTGATTCTAAATGAGGCCTGAAAAATCATATTACACTTAACTGATCACAACCAAAGGTCAACTATCAAAATGCTCTGTTACATTAAAGGAGGTCACCTAACCTGATTGTTTGACAAATTTTGAACAGCCACAACCCCGGTGTTTGGGGGTGCAAGTGGGCCCCAAAACATGGCAAGACAATGCATGTGTTCAGGGGTATATTTGAGCATACGGTGACGCCCGTTAACATCCTCAATAGCATATATAGGTAAAGTTTGGTAGCGCCTCCATCCTACGGAAACAACTATAGGATCTTTGGTCTTTAAAACCTTTTTGTGCCATCTATGACGCTTAAATCTAGCCTGGAAAAAGAAAAATTCAAACCACCATGTGAAAATCTTATATTTTATTTAACAATAACATAAAAGTGATAATCAACTAGAAACATTTAATAGATAAAATTACCTGCATATATCCAACATTTTCCTCTGTGAGACCGATTCCACCAACAAGAATAGGATGGAAAGGATCAAAATGTTCAATCATTTCATAGGGAACACCGTGAATCTCCAATCGGAGGTAAGTTCCAGTGCGGTAACCTTCTATGTCTATGCGTGTGGCCTCATCTAGATCGTTGAGTTCAGCTATATTCCTTTGTCTTTGAAGTTCAGCTTCCTCCTTCAACTGCACGAGCCAATTATCAATACAAGCACATAAAATCTGAATGAGAGCTACTTAAGAACATTTTATTACCTTGTCAAGAAAACCACCTTCATTAGTTTGGCTGTTATTATCTTTGCTTTTGCGATTTTTGTCATCATCTTCATCAGGAGATTCAGACCCGTTGTATGTATATTGAAATTAAGGATACAAAACATCATATACAAAATAAGTCAACAACTTCTCTAGATGAACACCATACAACTTGTGATGAATAAAAAACAAGAGGATAAAAACAATGTAATGAATCATTAGAGATTTATCAAGTTTCGACACATTTACTTATTCACGCTTCATCATGGATCAAATCATAAGTTAGCTAAAAGACACACCAAATGAGTTAATAGTGCTCCAAAATGTATCCTGTATGGTCTATAGACGACTAAATCATTTTGGTTAAAAACTTCATCATAAACACACAGTTTATCTGATCAATTTTAATGCATAAACAAACATAAAATGAACATACCATGTATAGGACAACCCAACCCAACCCAACTCATTTTGCGATAGCACTAAAAACAAGCCACTACAACCTGAATCCAATGCCCATCCCACCCATTTTGCTACCACGTATATCTATGGTCCATTAAAAGAATCATTGTTAAGGATATTGAGCATCAAACTTTGCACGGAGAGCAAGCTTTTTAAGCCTCCTTTCTTCAACAATCGGGTCAGAATCCTTGTTATCATCGCCTGTCTTATCACCTTCATGCTTCTCACCAGTCTCCAAGTCTTCAAACTCACCGTAAGCATCATCTTCCTCAGCGTCCACCTCATCAACTTTCCCTCTGCGAGCAGCCTTCGACCAATCTCCAGTTACAAAACGATCACGAATACCTTCAATTGTTTCTCCGTCTTTCCAGTCTTTTGCGTTAGCATAATTGATGAACTTAGAACTATCTTCGGAATTTACTTGTTCGCCCTCCAATCCTTTAGTTAATTTCTGGAACATGTCATAAAATCATGTCACCAGGTTAAAAATAATCAATAAGTATACTTGACAAATAAAGTGCAAAAGTAGTGCCAAACCTTGTTTCCTTCGCCTTTGGGTTTAAAAAACTCATCATCATCATCACTTTCATTGCCATCCATGTCTTCCGTATAAGAATCACTTGATTTTGTTTCAGCCTTTCCATACACAAGTTGCATAAGATTAGTCGTTTGCCTTGACATTGTCCTCTCAACCAATGATTCTTTCCATTTGGAATCAATCCCCAAGTTTTCTGCAGTAAGCAGCGAATACAGAAGTTAGTTAGCAGAACCTTACACGAACTTCAGCATAATATTGCACAGATATGAATGCAGGGGTGGATGCAAAGTTTGAGCCAGGGACGGGCCCAACTCAACAGGCTTAAAGTTCATGTATCTCATTCATTAATTTCAACCTTTTGTTTTGAAGGCATCAAAATTTCATATTATTTTGGCTGGCCCCCCAACGAAGCATTGCAAGGCCTTTTTACTCTCTTCGCTCATCGACTTTATAAGTAAAACCAGGCACATCTTGTGGTATCTCTCCTTCCCAAACTCGAGAGTCAAAGGCAGTGAAACCGTTCACCACATGCCAATTATTTGATTAGCTTCACATCACAATGTTTGTTGTGCCTTTTAATATCCACCACCCACTTTAAAGGTGATATAAATCCCTAACTTTTGTAAACCCTAACTCCTATATTATCAAATTTCATAAACAAAAGTTTACTAGAAATTTAAGCATAATTTTGTCTGGAATAACTGGAGGATTGGGTGATGTTCAGTCAATTTTTGTACCATTTTAGTATTCAGGCAATGTTTGAAAACGTTATGTCTATTTCAAGTTGTTTAGGTGCTGTCTGAACTGTTCACAAGCTGTTTAGGTGTTTTGATACTTTGTAGTACTGTTTATGTTATTTTTTAAACGGTTTAAATGATGCTTCGAACTTCGTTTGTGATCTTTGGTTTTCAAAACAAAAACTTAGGCCTCCCATAGTTAATTTCCGGATCCACCAACGTATGCTGCAACTAAGTAAAAAACAAAATGTGAACTATACCTTCAGTGTCATTCTCCTCTTCCTCTTCACCAGAAGAATCTGAGTATGAAGACGATTCATCATCTGAATTATCACCTCTTGCTTCTGCTTCTGCTTCTTCTTCATCTTCATCTTCATCAGTGGCCTGAAATTATGCAAAACTTTTATGAGACAATTAAAGATGGGAATGCCAGAAGACAACGAAATAATATAACTATGAAATAATATATATGTACGAGTATGGATCACATTACCTCTTGATCATCAATCTCACTTTCATTTCCAAATACTGCCTTTCTCCGTGTCCTTCCCTTATGGAACTCAACTTCCTCCTTAATGTTATTTTTATTATTTTCTACTTTAGCATTTTCTGCTTCTTCCGAGTCATTTAAATCTTCATCATCACTTTCCTCATCAGAAGTAACAGTATTAAGTTCCTCCGAAGGTTCTAAGGAGTTATTATGATTCAAATGGTCCTCATTGTCACCATTTATAGTTTCTCTTGAATTGTTGTTTTGTTGACTGAAAAAATTGATGGAACTTTGTTTTAACTTCTCATCAATGGAAAATTTTGTGTTTTGAAGTGATTTCACAAGAAATTCGCCTACATCCGTTCCTGCAAAAAAAACATATATACATATCAGTTCCTCCTTAGCAGTATCAGTTATTTCGCATTACATGTGAACTTCATAAAAATAGGTATAAACCTTTTCGCGAGGTATCATCTTCATTGCCAACTTTAGAAAACTGCACAAAGTGATCATTGATGTTTATGTAAACAGCATCTTTATCATATAAGAGATCCCCAATACCAGACATAGGTGCATAAAATAGCTTCTCTTTGTCACGTAACCCCTTCTTTTTTGCAGCTGAAGGTAAAGGACAAGGATCGGCTAAACCTGATAAACCAGCTACACTATAATCACCCACACCAGCAATATGCACCTTAGTTCCTTTCTTCATGTTGCAGCCGCGCAAATAACCATATAATGTCACGTTTCTATCACACTTCTTATTTGTGGACACTCTGTCTGGAGGCGTGACGTCTTCAAATCGATCTACTAGAACATAAGGATGAGACGTTCTCCAAGATAGAGGATGAAACTTCATAACAGAAATAAATCTTGCAAGATTATGAACCTCACGTTTGACATACCTGTTTACCAATTGAAAGGGTCAAAATTGCCAGCTCTAGTTCAATGAAAAAAAAAAGCATATGAATAGATAATAAGACACTCACTTTCCATGAATCAGACCAGATAGATAAAATAACTTGGCCCCATCATAAATCTCGGTCCAGAACCGATGTTTAAGCCTTTGCTTTGTCTTTTTAAGTTTCTTAACATCCTTAAACTTATCAAGGTGTGTAAGAACACCCATAACCTTGGGGAATCCATGAACTTGCATAATGTTAAGGAACTCAAAAGTTTCCTGCAAAATGTGTTCCGTTTCCATATTAAATTTTCATATACACACCAAATTAAAAACTTTTAGGATTAGAAGTTACCCAAATATTAGAGTAAAAGACTCACCATTTCAAAACCATAGCTACCATCAATAAGCAGTAGTGCAAGATCGGCATACTTCGCAGCATCAATCATACCATTAATATCATTTGGGCACTCAACAAACTGTAGCCGCCTTTGCTTACCTATAACGCGAAAAAAAGTGACACGTTTCAAACTTCATGAACGCTACAATATCCTCCAAACAGCATAATAATATCTAATACACATACCTGAGACAATAGTCAGTGGACCACGTACATCCGGTATATTATGCTTGGTGTAATGCTTAACAAGACACTTTATAAGTAAAGACTTCCCAACCTAAAATACCAAAAAAAATTAAATACCTACACACTATACATTTCACAAATCCAATCTTTCTAATGTACCAACATCAAAAAAAGCAAATATTTACATACTATACAGTTCAAAAATCCAATCTTTCCATACAACAAAAAAGCATATATTTACACACTATACAGTTCAAAAATCAAATCTTTCTAACATACCAACAACAAAAAAGCATATATTTACACACTATACAGTTCAAAAATCCAATCTTTCCACACTAATTGGTTAAGAATATAACATTTCCGAACCTGGGGAGGACCATGTACAACAATAACATAAGGAGCCGGTTCACCAATGTTACGATCAATAGTCGGTATATGCAACCGACGTTGTTCCTTTTCGGTAGCCCGTGACTGTAACCTTTTCGCTTTCACCTTCGAATTAAACGCAAATGCCTGCACAACATTCCAAAGATTTTTACTTTATATTTCAACTTACAAAAACAAAATAAAAATCATTACTTTTCTATACATAATATCAAATTTCCTATATCAAAAATTCAATAAAGCCTTAAAATTTATCACTTCAAATACCTATTAATTACAATATTGCCACTTGCTAAGTTATAACTAATTCATAATTATTATTATTATTATAACTACATATACAAAAAACTAATAAAGTGTATATATATGTGTGTGTATATATATATAACCTTAGGGTTTTGATTTTTATCTTGAGTGATGTCGCGTTTCTTCTTATCAGTATCGGATTTTTTCCTGGCGGAAGGACCGGACTGGCGAGTCCGGTGAGATTTCTGAGATCGGTCCATGGTTACTGTGTGTAATTACGGTGGTCGGCGGCGATGGTAGAAGCTTGTTTAATGGTGAGGGTTTAAGGGGAGGGGGAAGATGTGATAAACCGCAAATGTGGAATTGTAAATTAGG
This sequence comes from Erigeron canadensis, assembly GCF_010389155.1. Lineage (NCBI taxonomy): Eukaryota > Viridiplantae > Streptophyta > Magnoliopsida > Asterales > Asteraceae > Erigeron > Erigeron canadensis. The sequence continues at coordinate 30,790,778 of NC_057763.1, read as the reverse complement.
CCCAAAAAATGATGGGAAGGGGGTGGGTCGGCCCTATGGGTGCGAGATTTGTAAGGGTTTGAGGGGCGGAAGAAAGATTCGGAACATGTAAATGGGTGACAAAAGAAACCGAACTAAAAACAAAAAAATTCAAACCCAAAAAATCAATGATTTTTGGTTTTAGTTTTTTAAAACTAAAAGTTGTGGTTCAGTTTTTTGATTTCATATAAAATATCGTTTTTGGTTTCATATGAAAAATCGAAGCATAAAAACCGAGACGAACCAATAATATATATAGTTTACTTGATTATAATTGACAAATATGTTAACATATTTGTATTAATTTATAAGTATATAAAACAATATCATTTATATGTTTTAGGTAAAAAAAAAAGAATTAAGAAGATTGCCTCGGTTTAATATTTGCATATCGAAACAACCCGTACAGATAAAAATATTTATATATGAAGTTTGTTTGAAATAAGTATTTGAATATTCTACAACTAATTTTAATGGATTTATTGTCATTATTGTAATGTTGTTGTTATTAGCATTGTTTGGAAGATACACATATTTGTCCTAATTTGACTTTTTAAGTCTCTTTCTTTAAACTTTGACCGTAATTATTTTTTGTTTGTGTTATGTAACACTTGTTATAACATATATTAATTGATTGAGTTTTAAGTGTACTGTTCATTGATATAACTTTCATAAACTATTATATAATACAAACAAAGATATTTACAGTCAAAGTTAGATGAAAAAGACTTGACCAATCAAAATAGGATAATTAAAATGGGACATGTGGGGTAATTTTTTTAAGGGCGGAAGAAAGATTCGTAACATGATGTAATTAGGGTGAGCAAAAATCGAATCAAAACAAAATAAACCATGAAAACCGAAAAATTCAAACTGAAGAAATCGAAACGGAAAAAACGATTGTTTTTGGTTTTGGTTTTTCAAAAAACCAAAAGTTATGGTTCGGTTTTGATTTCATATGAAAAACCGAACCATAAAAACCGAAGCGAACCAATAATATATTTATATCATTTTATTACTCATTTTTGGCAAATATGTTAACATATTTGTATTTAAAAGTGTATAAAACATATCATTTATTTGTTTTAGGTAAAAATACACAACAAGATTGCTTCGGTTTAATAGTTGCTTATCGAAACAACGTGCAAAGATATAAATATTTATATATGAAGTTTGTTTGAATTAAGTATTTGAATATTGTACAACTTATTTAATGTAATCATAGGGTATAAACTTATAAATATATATAGCTCAAGTTGGCTCATACGACTAGTGGTTAAAACTCGACTAAAACCGAATCGAAATAGACCCAATCCAATAAAAATGAAATCGAAAAAACCGAAACCCAATGGATTTAGTTTTCAAAAATCGATTTATAACAGTTCGGTTTTGGATTTTGGTCAAAAACTGACTCAAACCGAACCGTACTCACCCCTACATGTAATGTAATAGACTTTCAATTTATGGTTATTGGATATCTTTCGGTTATATGTGTAATCATATAAAAGGTCGTTGATAAGTTATTAATTGGTCAGATATACCTAATAACCAGGATTTAAAAATTTACTACATTGTATAGACATTTGAAAAGATCTTAACATAACCTAGACATTTTATAGAATTAATTACATCCATGAGTTATAATACTTTTGAACATAAGTAGTCTTAATACCCACTAGTAAAGTTCGAGCCCCGAAGTACAAGGCATCAGTTATCGTTTTAAAATGAGATGATGTATTTATTTTAAGTTGTGTTAGTAATATATTTGGAAGGATTTAAACAATATCATTCTAAAAAAAACGTTAATACTTGTTTCTTATAAACATTTCAATTTTGCTTATTAAAAACGTTCCAAATATATATATACATTCCAAGAAAAGGTTTTACGAAAAGTGTAGGTACTTAGCTCATGTGATATTGGTTAGCTTGAGCAGTAGAAAGATCAGATGGCATACACTTAATCAAAAAGGTCAAGCTCAAATGGTCGGTATTGTCTTTAAGAAAGCATATAGTTTTCCTAAGTATTTCTTTAACGAATTTAGGACAAACAACTGCTAACTCGAAGCTTGGAGGAAAAAAAACTCTATTCGAAGATGATTATGCAACGTTAGCATCCTAACCTCAAAACTTTCAAAATTTTCAAGAATATTAAAAACATATATTATTATTATTATTATTATTATTATTATTATTATTATTATTATTATTGAAAGCTTTTAGTTAGACTTAGATTTTTATGGGTTATTATTTAAATTATTTATTAGATGATTTATGAGATTGGGTTGTTCCCTGTCTTGATAAGCTTATACATATAAAAAAATAGATGAAGATGTAGGTTACATGGAGGTGGCAAAGTGTACAAGAGAAGAAAAACTTGTGGCGAAAACCTAATAACCTCAAAGTTTAATGGCGAAAATCTAAAAACCTAAAAGCTTACTATAGCTGAAATATCTTATGTCGGTTCTTCACAAGGTTAAACACTTGATCATTTTGAAACCTCCTTTAAATGGTCCTTAAATAATTATTTTAGCAGTGTTACATAATGATCCAAAAAGATTCTTAAATAATACTATGCTATTCTAAATACACATATAATACATATAAAATCATGATTTGATAGTACTGATCTAAATCAATTGAAATGATCTTCTACATAACTGCACGAAAAATAAAGCCAAAGCTCCAGCTTTCCAAATTATAGATGATGGAATCCCATATTTTCCATTCCCAAACAGCCCTTTCAAAAATTCCCAAAAGCATATTATAAGCCAAACACTGCAAAACATCTCTCCTAATCCTGATACCCCTGTCGTGTTGGCCTTTGCGAGTTTTGACATTGTGTTGACCAATGCGGTCATGTTGACCAACAAAAGGAAAACACCAGGTATGATCATGGGCGAGTTCTCATAGGTGAACCTACCTGCATTTGAATCATGATCACCATCATTCAAGATTTGTTCTTTTGATGTTACTTCAAAAACTGTCTGGGAAAAGCGTGATAGCTTTAGGATAACACTCAATAATCCAGAAAACCAAGCTGTCATCGCATTTACTCTTCCCATTTTTTGTAAATTCCACCATGTACGAAGTGATATACCTAAACGTTTGAGTTCCCATAACGTGTAGAGATTGTAAATGATGAAAATACTAACAGGGATTATAATAGATGGTTCATTGATCTTAGGCAGGAAATGTGAGTTTGTGATGAGACAATATGCTGGAAGAGCAGCATAACATAACTCTGGAATGGAGCGAACTCCCCATGAGCAAATCCAACAGTAAGCAAGGGATTGTCGAAACCAAAGATGTCCTTTTATCGTAAGATATAATGGGTTCTTAGTGGAGAATAACACCTCAGAAAGCCCGGTGGACCATCTTCTTTGTTGTACTAATGAAGATGTATATGTTGAAGGTGCACAACCAAGAAATGCAAGTGGCTCCGGTGAGGTCATGGCGGATCTCCATCCTCTACCATGGATGTTGAGTCCTGTTAGAATATCTTCTGCTGTAGATCCATAAAGCCAACCTATCTGCGAATAGATTTTAAAAAACCAACAAGTATCGTAACCATATTTCATTTAAAAACCCAAATCGACCACTTATACACTATAAGCTTATATACGATCATTAAGTACTCCCTCTTACCTTTGTGCCCCACGACGTACCATACTCGTAGGTGGAACTGGCTACAAGGATTGCTACCTCAATTAAACTAGTTGGAGACCTTCGCCTTTGTATAGTTGTATTCGATCCGGACAAAACTTGAACTGCCGATTCCCTTAACTCAATTGATTTTCCAAAGCTTTTATGTAGACTTTCATTATCCATGTTTCCTATTTAACCAAAGCAAAATATGGATACTTAAGTTAAAGTTTAATTAGACATACATTTAGAATTCAAATATGGCCACCAACATAAAAATACCAAAGAAACAATAACTTTAACTACCAAATTTTGTCGTACGATTCGGTGATGAGCCATACATAACCATTCTTCTGTGGAAACAATTTGATCCACCATAAAAGATCCCTTGAAGTGATGCTACCCCGTTTATAAAATACTATAAACGCAACAACAAAGTTACGACAAATTCGGGTGATTTTTTAAAGGGGTTTGCTAAATACAGCCCTTAGGACTGTATTTAAGGTGCATAAATTATTTGTACATTTATCATGAAAATCAGGGATGGGCTTTTAATATGGAAAGTACAAGTGTTTTTATGCACATTAAATACAGCCCTAAGGTCATCTACAATCATATTTCTATCTTATCTCTAAATATAGAGAAAAATTGGATGTAAATATGCTTACATAGTAATTAGCAAGTTGATTCCCAAAAGGGTCATCTTTTAATCCGTCATAAAAAGCTTGTGGGAACTGGAAAAAACCATATTCATCATTGTTGAAACCGAACACCATACACATCGCGTGAAGAAACAATTGTGGATTGTTTGCATACATATCACAATCTACATTCAACATTAGAGGGGCATTTGTCATCACTCCTGAAACTCTAGTCTGCGTATAATGTGAAACAGTGTTATCATCTTCATAATTCCACACACACACACATATATATATATATATAAAGGTTAGTTATTATAAAAGAAGTATTAAAGTAAAACAACTAAGGTGATGCACGGAGATTCACATATGCATTGATGCACGATGATTTTTATAATGCACGGTGACTCGAAAATTTATTATTTTACATGTTTTCCTATAATACTTGTTTTATTTTACCTAAAACCTATATATATATTATAGGTATATACTATATTTAAATATAGGATTATATTCACATCCAAACGTTCGTATTTCAGAAACAATAAAAACATTTCAAAAGTTAAAATAAAAATTATAAATTGATGAATTTTAAATAACCCTGACATTAACAACACAAATGAAGTGTCTAACAATATTTTGATACATAAAAATGTTCAAAATCACAACAATACCGATTAGTTACTATAGATGTTTTTGCATCAAATGAAATTTTGCATAGTGTATCAATGCGTCTATATATTGGAGATACAATAATGCAAATTTTTATAGCTAGCTTGTTGATTATCATAATTTTTTAAAATATTATATGTATGTATGTATGTATACTAGAGTGGTGCCCGCGCGTTGCAGCGGCGACGGTCTATAATACTTTAGACACCGTAACGGTTTATAGCATTCAGTTTACTTTCCTGAGATGCGTCAATACAGGATCCAACCGTATATATCATTCTAAAAATAAGTCGCGTATTAGGTGCAAAAGAATAATGAAGTGCAAACACAAACCATGAAAAATAACCACTTACAATTGTATGGGAGGAGACCAAGGCAATTAAAAAATAAATAATCAAAGATTAAAATTTAATACGAATATACAAAGGACATAATTGGTTCGTAATTTCGTGAATTATAAAAAGGTAATTGTTGTTTAAACATTTTGTAATATAATCTATGACAATTAAAATGTTTTTTTTTATTTGTAATAATACCTTCAACAATAAGTTTAGAGTTAATGGGGATTTTATAACAATAGGGGTTTTAGGTAATTGTGGGTTTTTTTTTATTAAGGATAATTTCAGAATTTCAGGGATAAGGTGTGTGGAGGTAGTTTAAATGTAAAGGGTATATTAGGTAATTTAAAGGTAGAGAGTTGAATGGGGAAAGAGTAGTTTGTTTATATAAGTAGTATAGATGTATATATATATATATATATAAACAGATAGAGATGCATTTATTAACATCAAAGAGACACAGATATGTCATTATGACTTTTAATGTAAATAATGGTGTTTAAAATTAACAAATATGATGCCGACTAACCAGAACGTTCATAGCTCCAGCTTTGTAATAATGCTGATGTTTGGGATTCTTCTCTCTTGAGATGTAAATTATGTGAGGCAAGTTGTTCGAACTACCTTCTTTGTTCTCTGATATAACCTACAATAATTACCAAAATTTAACAATTAGAAACAAACTTGTATACTTATTTTATCTAAAATACACATAAAATGTAGCTAAACTTCATAACATTGACTCGTGCCAATAGTCTCTTCAGTGTCCACCAAAGTGTCATCGGTTTTGTGAAATGTCAGCACGAAATCTTCCGTCGGCCTCCTCAATTAGATCTTTCGACAAAGCGATAAGAGAGTGACGATGTTGAGTGGGTCCATTTGACCGTTGCCAACTAAAAAAAAACCTTTTTTTAATTTATTGGTTATATAGTCGTTTTCTCAAATAATAATATTTTAAATATTTTTTTTTACTATCATAAGCTTTTCTTTACATAATCATAAGCTTATTTTTCCTTATACAAATGACTGAAAGAGTTTTGCGAGGTCTTTTGCTTAGACATTATCAAGAATCAAAAAGGTAAATATGGAATCTGAAAGATTAGGAATGTGCTCAATTTCTGTTTATACCGCATGTATACTGAAAGTCGAATTAAAAAGTAATGGAATGATTAATCCTTTAAAACTTTATACCATGATTCTTGAAATCTTGTAAAGTATTTGGTGGTTATTATTTGATGTCTGTTGAGTACTGATAAACTATTGTACATATGAGAAGACCAATGAAAACGTTAGTCGTGTTGTTTCACGGCGTGATATTACACAATTTTGGTTCACCTAACGGCATCCATTAATGGCAAAAATAAAAAACAAAAACAATAAAAAAGTGAGATGAGATGACTTGTTTAGGGGGGAAAAATTATTATAAATAGATATTCATTTTACCAGTGTTCATAATATGTTTTTTTTATATATAAATAATTAGATTTTCAATTAATGAAATTTATTTTTGTTAAGATTATTTTTATTACATGTCATTTACGATGAATTATATTAGAAAACAGAATAATTCGATGCAACACACAGGTATCACCTAGTTATAAGAATACTATTGTAACAAAGTTCATCGTTTCTGTACGTAGTCTCTTCAACAAGACATTTTTGGCATGTCAAGCTCGTTGTGGATTTCAAGTTTAGGCTAGATCCGATATTCACATAGCAAAGTTGTCTATTAAACATCAGCCTGTATATCTAGATTTGACACCTTATATATTCACCATATGTCACAAGATTTTGTGTTACGTGCGTGATTTAACTAGCTAGCATCTGGGAGTGCTCGAATATAGTAATACATACCTTGATGATAGCAGGATGGTTTGAGCGATGGACATCACGGAAAGCAGCAAATTCTGAATTTTGATCACATGGGAACGACGTCCTCTTAGATGCGTTTTCAATTTTTGTGCAAAGATCCCCATATTCATTCTAAATGATATACGCAAAAGATATATAGAGCATGTTAAAATGTACAATAGACTAATTAGGTGGTACTAGGAAAAAAAATCTGAAAAAGTACAAAATTAAAATCTCCAATGAAAAAAAAAATAAAATCAGAAGATACAAAACTTAAAATTCATTTTTTTTTTTACAAATACATGATAATTAAAATTCAAATTTTTAGGGACATTGGCCCATCTTGCCCCATTTTGGTACCGCCACTTGCATGCAGAAAACAATCATATTTGACGTAACGAAATTGGGCACCACCAACACACTAGCTACATCAGCTAGCTAGCTAGCCACACAATATGCATTTATCATAATATATTATTGGACCCCAAGAGACAAGAATCCGTACGTACGTCTAAAACATATATACAGACTTTATTGTTGAATACTACTGTAATATCTAACGAACTGAATTTAATACGTGGGAATGATTTAAAGCTCTAGTAGAACATGTACTAATTAACCACGTTCCAAGTAAGATCTGTATCTGGTGCGCATTTTGTACGAATATGCAAATTTTTGTACTTATTTTATACATGTATGTATAGATATAGACTCGTAAATAAGTTTTGTTATAGATAATCATAGAGAAGCATAATAAAATTAAGCAAAAGCAAATAAAAAACAAATCAAATGGGAAGAGAGAAGAAAGAAAATTAGAGAAAATGTGTTAGAAAAATTTATACTACCTTCATCTTTTTCCATTCTTTTTGGAACTCTAATGAGTCGTTTTCTAATGGCGTGGAATCGTGAGTAAAGTATCGAAACGGAGCTCTAACTTGAACGTTATACTTTTTGCAAAAAGGGACCCAAAGTTCTGCAAACTTTGTTGTCTCAACAAGTGAATAAAATGTAATTGGTGAGCAGCCGTCATCGGATAAATAAAGGGCTAATTTGTTAGCTGGAAAATCGACAGCTAACAATGATAACACCGTGTTCATTGTTATGATGGCTGGTTCCAGAATAGGATCGGCCGTGGTGACAAATATGTCAACTGCTGGAAATTCTGACTCTTTTACCCTGAAACACGTACGTACGTACTTGTAGCTAGCTAGCTAGGCACATTATTAATTAAAAAAAACTCAAGATTGAAAAGTTTGAATTCAGATTTTACCTCTTTGAAAGTCGTTCCGGGTATGTTATGGTGGCAGATTGATTCCATTTAGTAGACACAGAAAGAACCCATATAACGGTGAAACACGACTCGCAAAAAAATGCAAGCAGCCATGGGAGGTAGTGGTGTTGGTCTTTGAAAGATATAACTCGATAAACAAGTAAGGAGACGAGAAGAGAAAGGATCGCGAGCTCTATGGCTCGTGCCGTCGTATTCTTATGCACTACTTTTTCTTGTAAAGGGAGACCAGTTGGGTCTTGAGTAGTGTTTTTCAACATACTGTACTATAATAAATCTACAAAGAATAATAATGGTCGTTTAGAATGTTATGATTATGCTTCATGTGTCAAAATGATGAGATTTTATAGAAGGGTTGTTAAGAAGAGTAGTAGTCAAATTAAGAAAGTATTCAAATGTGACTAATTAAAATGCCTTGGGGCCGGGTCCTCTCTACGTTGTTATCGTCTGCCTATCCTATCCATCAACGGACAATAGTTATGCTAGCTTAAGCCCGGTTTGCAAAACAGTGCTATTTTTAAAACAACGTGTTAGCTAGTTTTGAATCACTCTCAATTGACCATATAAGGATGAGTGTCACTCAAGATATATAGATTATGTTAAGCGAGTAGTTTCCGTCATTGCAGAGTGGTTAACGTTCTTTTAAAAAAAAATTCACAAGCATCTAATTAACCCTAAGTTTCAAACTCATACTTATAAAACTAAACAATGTTAGTGTAATAATTGTATACAGTTCGTTTGAAATTTTTTTTTTTTTAAAGATTAAAAAAATAGTTGTATACGGTATCAAGACAGTGGAATGAATATATACGGAATTGCTTGAAATAAATTGAAAACGCCCGTATATAACAGAACTCTTAAAATGGTTCTCTTTTTAGCCAACCTCTTAATTTGAGGTGCTAGAATTTTAATAAAAATTCTCGAGGTCAAAATAACAAAAAGTCGTGGCCCACTGGCCACTGCTAGTCATGTTTGATTGAGTTTTGTTTTTTTTATGAACATTGTTTGATTGAGAATTCGTTTGCAGATAGTGATTGAAACGAATTGGACCATTTATAGGGATGCATTCCACTATTACGGAGTATATGTTAGCAATTTAAACATTTAAGATCATCTATATAATGATCAAGTAAAACAATTGAACACGAATCCACCTTATCTATATCTATACCGATAAAAGAAAGAAGTTTCTTATTAAAAGTTACATGAAAAATTATGTAAAATATTCTTAATTAAATATATTATCAATCTTAATATCTCCATCATTAACTCTTTATATGCTCAATTACTTCTATATCAATTATCTACATTACTCAACGCTGTTTCCACTACCAAGAATAGTCACCCCACCACCACACAATCACCACCATGACCACCAACCACCATCGCATTACGCGGGTATCATGTTAGTTTAACTAAGGTGTTGCTTATGTAAACTAGTCTATAATGTATTATAAGAAAATCGAAGCCAAATAATAAAAATTATACGTTGTAAAACAAAATATTTTGAATGAACATGATAATCGAACTCAAAAGATGTCCGCATAATGTCGCATGCGATGCTGGCGACGGTAGTGAAGCAATGATGGCAACCGGTGGCAGATAGATGGTGGCAAGATGTGAGTATAATTTGTGGATTAAGAGTAAAGTTTTGTTTATTGAAAAGTTATTATAATTATTATTTTAGACGATAAATGATAGATGATCTATTATAGAAGAAGTTCATTTTATGTATTCAAAATATGAAAGATTTAAAGTTTATAATAGTTTACATCCTTAGTGCTTAAATGGGTTGTTGGGTTGTAAACAAGTTTACAAAGCTAATCTAAACACATCCATTTATTTAACACGTTATAAAAGTCCAAGTTTGCAAGTTATGTAAGTAACTATTGTAAATTATTTTAATAATAAAAAACAGAAAAATAAATAAGTTTACGATCATATATATTATTGATTAAACAGTGAAATACATGGCTATATTTTAGAAGATAAAAAAAGAGAAATAATTGTTAAGTTTTTGACACACTAAAAACTTAACAATATTACAACGATGTGGAAACACACACTTAGTGTAAAATGTGGAACACACCAACAAGAGTGTGGCTAGGTTAAGTGATGTCTTATATAGAGTGAGAGAAGACATCACATAACAACCCATTAAATATTGACACTAGAAAAAGGTTATCAATCATCTATTGGTGTGTAAGACTAATCTGCAGGTGTCTCTATCTTCATTTTGTTTGTTTTCAAATCGGGTATGAAAGATAAAACCACAATACCATTTTGGTACAAGGTCACATACCTTCTTTCTGCTTGATCAACACGTGTTCTTGGGGACCAGTATTCTTATCTTCATTTTCCTGCTTATATTTGACTTACAAAACTTGGTGGTGAGTCATTGAACTGATCATAAACTCTCAAGATACTGATAGTCGCTGAGGATCACTGACAAAGTTCAGCTCTGAGCCTCCTCAGCGAATCAATGACTCAACACATTACGCATGTCTATGTATATGTACGACTCATATATATATATTTTATCCTCTAACCTACATCTTTTCATAGATATGGGCAAAGAAAACGGTTCGAAAAAAACCAGTTCGGATAAACCGAAATCTGGATCCGAAAAAAAATTGTTCATTAAAAACCGATCGTTTTAAAACCGGTTACACTTTTGGATCCAAAAATCGGTTCCGAACCGGTTTCAAAATGGTTCGGAACCGGTTATTGGTCAAAAAAACTGAAAAAAAATTGGTCTAGAACCGGTTCCAGTCCGAACCAATTCCTGCAAGAAATGGATTTTGGCCACCTCTACCTGTTTACTAATGTATTGTATTTCGTAACGTGTCGTTCATTATTGTTTTAGCCCCATACGTTTAATACACCAGATGTTCTTATTAATATCAAGATGTGTTATTCTTCATCGATATTGATGGTTCCCTTTCTTCAAATGATCAGGTTCGTCATCACAATTTTCTTTTAAGAATCTTCATTGAACCCACACCTCAAATCGTAATCTTATCTGTTAAATTGTTAAAGCCACTTTATCTTTATCTTAATTTTTCTATATATATTAGAATTTTTTATCATAACCAATAAGCTTCTCTATGTATTCAAAATTTTGACAACTCTCTTAATTTCACGAATTTCTTTAACAATGTTCTAAAAATTACTCTTTTCTTTCAGTTTTTATATTGTTAGAAAACACCTATTTCAAATAAGCTAATTATACTTATTTAAACTTTATAATACTTTAAGTTGTATATATAAAAGTTTTGCTAATAACAATCATATAAGTTGTTTATAACGTACATGGAAATTTATATCTTATTGTTATTAAATTCAAAAGGTGAGTCTTTTAAATATATAAGCAGATCTAAATTTTTATGCATGTTGTAATAAATTATGGGTAATTATTAATCCTCTTAACCGAATAGCTTAATAATCCTTCTAATTATGAGATGATGACATGTGAAAAAATCAGGGGGCAAGATTAGGAAAGATAATTAGTGGATACCACATGTCACCTTCTTAATGTATTAGAAGGATTATTAGGCTATTTGGTTAGGAGGATTTATCATTTTCCATAAATTATATATTGACTACTGTCCTTAAAATAAATTAATATAATTACATTATTTCAGACTAGGGCTTGTTTGTTTATTTATCCATTAAGTGAATGAATGAAGAAAGTGACTGAATGAAAACATAATGTCTGTATGAATTAAGTCAGTATAGTTGTTTTTTTACTAATTAAGTCAATAACAAACATATTTGATTGACTTAATGAATTAAGTCAATCAAGATTAAGTCATGATTTTTCAATTAAAACATTATCAAACACTACCTTAGCTTGCAGTGCGTATATATACACAAGTCTACGTACGTACATCTCTCCTCGATCAATAAGCGTAAGTGGAAATTGAATTCAAATATGTTAATAGAACTATAGAAGGACCAATCACACGAGTTTTCTAAAGCAATGTAAAAGAACTTCAGCATCAATAAGCCGTTATTTATTACAACTTATTTCTTAAGAATACGAGGAGCAAGACTTCCTCTTGAAGCCCTACATGGGGGTATCTCATGTCATGTGGCGTATTAGTCATTATGGGACTTTCCTCCTTATTTTCTTGGAGCAAGACTTTAAAAATAAAAGCCTTCTGAGGGACTCACAATGGCCATGAAAAGTAAAAGTAAGTGGTGGAACAAGTATTTTGGGAAGTGAAAAGTATTGATGGGCGCATGAAAGATTCTTTTTATCTATTCCATTTCGCCCCGTCAATTTTCTCACGCCACACCCTCTTTCTCTCTTCAGAACGCCCTTCTGGGCAATGTGCGGGGAGTCCCAGGGTGTTCTCGTGCGTCAAAAGTGCAATTTCGCGCCTCGCTCCGGATAGTCTAACCCCTAAAATATGTACATATATAGCTTTTAGGTCAATAAAGATTCTAACATTTCTTTTTGTTTGACAACGATTGATGTATGTTTAAGTTGTCAACTAAGTACTCGTACTAAGTAGGTACGTTTGTTGTAGAACAAATTGAGATATCCAACAAGTTATAGTTAGAAGCTTTGGGGTAGGGTTAACGTGAGAACCATATATATATGGAGAGAAACGTGAGAACCATTAGTTTTCCTCCTTCTTTCTTCTCTTTTTTTTTTTTTTTTTTTGGTTTTTTATTTTTTTTAATTTTTGTTTTTCACTTTTTTCAACTTTTTTTGTTTTTTATTTTCTTTTAACAAAAACTCATTCCAAAAAAAATAAAAGATAAAAAAAATTTGTAAAAAATCATATGGGTTGCGCGTTAAAAAAACGTATGGATACGGTACGGGTGTTGCCCTACATCCGTTCTAAAGGGGTTGTCACCGGACACATATGGGAATGGTATGGATTTGATGGGCGACGATCCAAAAAGATGGTGACGGTTGTTATGGTACGACATAGTCCCACTACAACAAATTTATCAATTGTTCACGTATTTTTATTCACACTTTATGAAAGCGTAAAATTTTTTATTACAAAAATTCACATTCAAAAGTGTTTAAAATATATACACATTTATAAGTGTTTAATATATGTAACATTATTAAAAACCTCACACTTTTAAATGTAAACAAAAATATTCACATTTATATAGGTGAATAAATATTGTAAAACTAGTTCACACTTATATACGTGAAGAAATATAAAAGTTTATCACATGTTTAAATGTAAAAAAGGTAATTTTCTATAATCACACTTTTAAATGTGAAAAAATAAACCAAAAAGTTTCACGCCCAGAAACGTGGAAAAATTCATATAAGAACTTCACATATATAGCTGTGAGGAACTAAAACAAACAATCTTAGACATTTACAACCGTGAACAAATTGCTGATAATATCTTTACGGTACAACATGTGAACTAATAGAAATTCCATTAAAAAAAATTAAATTAATAGAAATTAAAAAAAGGGTGCATGTGGTATATGCCACAACCAGTGAACATGCCCCAATTTTTTTGAAATCATATATGTAAATCATTATTAAAAATCTTTTCTATTTTATCCCCAAAATTAAAACGCTTCCCCCAAAAACAACCACCAAATTCGGCACTCGATTTGATATAAATCGTGACTGTATATATGTATAGATGAAACTCAATTTCATCACTCGATCGATTCCTCCACTCGATTAATTCCGCCACTCGATTTCATCTCAATTCTAGCTCGAATCTGGTGAGATTTGTGTGTATTTGTATATATAGATTTGTGTTTATTTGTATGATTTATGTATATATGTATAGATTGTGTGTGTATTGGTGTGATTTGTATTTATATATGTATGTATGTATAGATTTGTATGATTTCTGTATATATGTATAGATATATATGTATGTATATATAGATTTGTATATATGTATTTGTATGATTTCTGTATGTATGTATAGATATATATGATTGATTCTTATGTGAAGGTGAGACACATTTTTATGATATTTTAGACGTGATTATTTGTGTGTTTATGTTAAACTTTATCTTGATTATTTTGTGAACTTTATCCAGATTGTTTTGTGATCAGTTTTTATGTGCTAGCCTTAGTTTATGATATACGAAACTGATGTTATGGTTTATATAGGTAAGTTGATAAATGGACAAAAGTTGGATGAAAACTCAAATAACAAGCAAAAATTTTAAAGATGGAGTCGAGTCTTTCATCGATTTTGCACGTGTCAAAGCTATTAGAGGGTCTATTGTATGTCCTTGCATGAGGTGTTGTAATGATAAATGGTTAGATGCGGATATTGTTCATGTACATATATTAAAATATGGATTTTTACCGGGTTATACAACATGGACCTTTCATGGGGAACATTGTACACCACCAATATCACAGTCGACGAGTACTCAAGAAATGTTTTCTGATAGAGACAATATGGAACGTCTTATTCGAGATGCTCTCGGTGTAACTTCTCCATCTTTGAATACGGAAGAATTAAGGAATCCAGAGGTTCAAGGAAATATTGGTGAAACTAGTGGTGTTAACCCACACTCACAACAATGTGATAACAGTGGTGAAATAGGTGTTAATTCACACTCACAGCAATGCGATAATAGTGTTGAAAATAATCGGTATCAAAAGTTGTTAGAAGAATCAGAGAAAGACCTATATCCAGGCTGCAAGTATTCTAATTTGTCTTTCACTTTACATCTATTTCAAATCAAATGCATAGCTGGCATATCTAACAAGGGTTTAGGCATGTTGTTAGAGCTTATAAGTGATGCATTTCCTCATTTGACATCACTACCGTCATCTGTTAATGAAGCCAAGAAATTGACTCAAGATCTAGGGCTTGGTTACCAAAAAATTGACGCATGCCCTAATGATTGCATGATTTATTGGGGTGATCGGAAAGACCAACAGTCGTGTCATCGTTGCAAGATGTCTAGATATAAGAGTGATTTAGGTGCTGAACATGGTCAAAGTTCAAAATCACCAAAGTCAAATAAGCCAGCAAAAGTCTTTCGTTATTTCCCTTTGATTCCATGATTGAAAAGGCTCTACATGAATGAGAAAATAGCAAAGGAAATGAGGTGGCATGACATGGGGCGAACAAAAGACAGAAACTTAAGGCACCCAGCAGATGGTGCTGCCTGGAAAGCCTTTGATATCCGATATCCCGAGTTTGCTTCAGACTCTCGCAGTGTGAAGTTTGGCCTTTCTAGTGATGGATTTAATCCCTTTCGGGCGATGAATACATCATATAGCACATGGCCTGTAATATTGATTCCATATAATTTACCGCCTTGGGTATGCATGAAACAAGAGTCTTTCATTCTTTCAGTGATTATTCCGGGGATAAAAGGTCCAGGTTTTTGATATAGATGTCTATCTTAGACCTTTAATTGAAGAATTGAAACTGTTGTGGGATGGTGTAGATTCTTGCGATGCTTTTTCCAAGCAACGGTTTGAATTACGAGCTTCTCTTTTGTGGACTATAAGTGATTTTTCAGCTTATGCAAATCTATCTGGTTTTCATAGGTCTCATCATATACGTGGTTCTCACTTGATCCCTTGTTTAGAAATATCTGCCCCTATCAAAGACTAAAAAAACCGATGCTCAAAACCCAAGAAAATAATAATAACAATAACTATAACTTGATAGAGGAATTTGCACGTCTTATTTGATATTCATTTACTAGTACCGTCTTACTATAACATAGTTTGTGATATTCCAATGAATATAATTTTAACCTTAGATTAATCGTGATAAAATCTTTACTAAAACTTGAAATCGGCAACGAAACTTGAATATCATTGGGGGGTGGGGGTGATTTTGGTCAAAAACGCACTTTTACATCTATATATCAACCACAAAGTATTTTGTATCCCAATTTTTGAAGGACAAATACATTCAATTTTCTCTAAACCATAAATATTAAATAATTGCTGAGCCTAATTTTTGGAGGGGCCCAAACCTCTTCCCGACCTATGAATCTTTGCCATTGACCTGAATTGTATAACCTACCTTTGCATAACTGTTTTAAATACTGGTATTTTGGTCGTTTCGGTCGGGTACCCGATACCGGTATTATCGGTATACTGGTCGGTACGTACCGGCACGGTAATTTAATTTTTGTATTTTTATTTTTATATAAATCCTACAAAACTTGTTATAATTTAACGAAAATAGTCAAAATAAATAATACCAAATAGGTATTTCATAACAAAATATAAGTTTTAAAGTTTATAAATAACAAAACACAAGATTAAAGTATCAAAAAAAGATTTTAAAAAATTCAAAAAAACAAAATCAAAATACCGATATTACCATTCCGGTAATACCGGAAAATACCGGCCGGTATTGAATAGTGAAAATATCGGACAAAATACCGGGATAGTTTTACCGGGGTACCACCAGGTATCCGGTATTTCGGGTAATACCGGCCAGTGATATATATATAAAGTTTCCTTATTTTGAGAATCATTTTTTTTGTAAGAACCATAAGAACTCTTAGATAATATATTTGTTCACATGTTCTTTTTGTTTATTAACATATGAAATGATATAAAAAGTTATGTTGTAGAAGAAACTTTTTTATGAAACCTTTAAAGTAACCTTTTATGAACTTGTGAATGAATTAGTTCACATTTTCTGTTCATATTTGACAAACGGTTATATGTAAGGTTTTGAAAAAAAAATTCTTCTGCGACATATATTTTTATAGTGTTTCACATGTGAATGAACAAAAAAAACATGTGATCCAATATAAATATTAGGAGCTCTCACGGTTCTTACAAAAAAAAATGGGTTCTCAAAATAAGGTTCCCCTACCAGTATATATATATATATATATATATATATGAGATTTTCTATTGAGTGCCCTTGCGCATTGCTTAAACCTCATTAATTATCTTAATGTTTCTAAATATAAACAATACTTGCATTTAATGAATGTAGTTTATCTTTTTATACCAAACTTACCCTTCCTTTTTTTATTGAATTGTTACATAATTTGGGACTTTCTAATCTCCATTAATTTCAATCGTACATTTTAGAGTTTACTTTTAATTATTATTATTCGCACATTTTAGAGCTTACTTTAAATTATTAGTCTTTAATATATATTAAATATCATTAACCAATAATAATATATTTCGTGTAATTGAAACTTTATTTATATTATGTCAATTATATTTGAATTTTTATTTTAATATTATATAATATGTGTTTTGCTACTATATTTTTTTTTCATATTTAAAATATTAGATATCTATATATAGTCTGATTTGAATTAGAAAATAAAAAACATGATTTAAATAATTTTGATGTAAAAAAAACCAACTGTGATAAAAGTTAATGATTATTATAAAATTTTGAGAAATATAGATCAATCGTACAAAACTTTTATTTGAAAAGTAATTATACAAAACTAAGAATTAAATATATGAATATTAGTGCATGTTAGCTGTAACGTTTTCAAAGAAAGAAAGGGTAAACTTGGTATGAAAAAATAAACTAAATTCATTTATTGTAAATATTGTTTATATTTAGAAACATTAAAGATAATTAATGAGGTTTAAGCAATGCCCTAAGGGCACTTGATAGAAAATATATTAGGGGTTCCAATATAAATGTTAGGAGTTCTCACGGTTTTTATAAAAATATATATATATATATTAGGAGTTCTCACGGTCCTTTTTATATCATTTTACATGTGAATGAACAAAAAAAACATGTGATCCAATATAAATATTAGAAGTTCTCATGATTTTTAAAAAAAAATGAGTTCTCAAAATAAGGGTCATATATATATATATATATATATTCTTTGAACATTGACTAGTGATATATTACATGCGTAAAATGTGATATTCAATATATTAAAAGTTAGACTTTTAATTTTCTAAGTACAAAATACAAACTTTAAAGCCACCCTATTAGTTTATATTAATGTGCTTAAACACGGTCAACAACAAAGCCCAAAATATATCTATCTACCAATATATATATAACAAGGTGATAAATTCATTCTTAAACAAACAAGAACCTTTGGATGGATTTCATCTTTGATTTAGAGTCATTAGATCAAATTTAATTATTTTATCTTTCTTAAATGACAATATTAATACTTATACTTTTATGATTATACAAAAAATACCCCTTTAAATTTAATTTACACTTTTTGATTTTCCATCATAAATTTACACTTTTTACCCAATAATTTTAATCAAGAAATCAAAAATAATAGTTAACATATATATATATATACCCCTTTAACTTTAATTTACACTTTTTTGGTTTTCCATCACAAATTTACACCTTTTATCCAATAATTTTAATCAATAAATCAAAAATAGTAGCTAATATTTATATATCTAATAGAATAATTGTTAATATTATTATTTTAATATATTATTATATTATATAAAATTAATGACATTTTAAATTTTTATAATATCATAAGTTGACAAATTTTAACCAGGTACGAATTAAAGCACTAGAAAACATAAAGTTACATTAGCCGTCGATTAGATTCCTCTTTACAGTGACCAGACACTTTTGTAATAAACCTTAGTCATTGTTTCTCATATATATTTATGTGTTATTTAACCACACTTTTGAAAAAAAGAGATACATCATCTATCAGAGGTCTCGCTAAGTAAAATTTCCCTTTTTTTTGGATAACTTCTATTCATCCGGATATGTCTGCATTGTCACTGCACTTGTGTTTTAACGTTTTGCTCGAATAGTTTAGTTATACACTAAAATTTCTAAGCAATTTAATTGTCAATCTATATTTTAATTGAAATATTTAAGATAGTTTAGTTATACACTAAAATTTCCAATAAAATAATAGTCAGCATATTTTAATTGAAATATTTGAGATATGTTTCATTTAAAATATATAGATCAACTTTCTATAAAAATAGTAAGCTACTCCCCTCGTCCCATCAAAAGTGTCCACTTTTGAATTTTTAAAGTCTTTGTCTCGCAACTTTGACCTTAAATATTTTTATTTACAATGTATAATATTTGATGAAAGTTATATGAGTTGATAGAGATTTCAATATGTTTTCATTGAGTATAACTTATCAAATATCATATAATGCAATAAAAAATATTTGTAGTCAAAGATACAAAAGAAAGACTTTGACAAAATAAAAGTGGACACTTTTAATGGGATGGAGGGAGTATATTTTAAACCATGAAAAGGTAAAATTGAATATTAATAATGTTGTAACACCCTGTATCTACAATATTATATTATATTATATATATATATAATGTCTGGTTTAGTCAAATTATCAACGGCAGTGTTTAGAAGGCCGAGTTTAGCTTAGGTGAGTGACAACTTTGAGAACATCAACTTTTAACATTGATCTGCAATTTTGGAGCATGTGGTGACAGAGAAGTTGCACTCTATTAAACAAAATAAAATAAATTATCGAAATTGATGATATATAATTTAGCTTGTAAATATGCGTGACTATTGTGATTAATATTATAAAAGAATTTGAAAGAAAATATAACGTTTTTATATACAACTATATCATCAATGTACTGTACATTCACCCAAACAAAAAAAAAATTCCAACCTGTTTTTTTTTCCTATTCTATTAAAAATCAAAAAAACTTAAAAATTTTGTTCTACCAATAGAGAGGTTTATCTCAAGACTATTGTTTCCAACCAAGTGATGTACTACTTTAAAGAAGAGACTTATGACAACAAAGTCAACGTATGTATGTATTATTTATTTATTAATATTTTAGAGAAATAAAATTACAAATATACCCTTAAAAAAGTTTACATTGTACAAAAATTGGAGTCGGACTACATCCATGGTTATATTTCATAAATTTTGCAAAGTTATTATACAATAAAATCTAAACTCAATACTAATGCGTTGTCTATGATGGATTCTAACTCGGCAATTCAAGATGATTATGATATATTATTTTTCTTTATTTCGATTGATAAAGATCACAATTTCATTTTTTTTGTGTGGAAGGGGTAAGGGAGGGGGGAGGGGGGGGGTCGAACTCGGAAAATGAAATGTAATGGATCTACTGGAAGACAATTGTCAGGTTAAAAAGTGAGTAGTTTAGGTTTTGGTGGTCTAGATACTCTTAATTTAGCATTGATATGTACAAATTGATATATGACATGTGGTTCAAAATCTGAATTACGTTAGGTTTAAAATCATCAATGTCATTCATGGTTCTGGGAGTCTGCGTTCTTGTATAAAACAAATGGTAATAATATATGGGCAAATATATGTTCCCCATTCTCTGAGACACACTCAATTGCTAGCCCCCTTAAGATGTTATTAAAAAACAGTTGGGAGTGAAAATAAGACAAGATTCACCAAGTTGGAGTGGGACTCCATCTAAGGTTATATTTCAAAAATTTTGCAAAGTTATTATAGAATAAAATCTAAACTCAATACTAATGCGTTGTCTATGATATATTCTAACTCGATAATTCAAAGTATTTAGGATATATTATTTTTCTCTCTTTCGATTGATAAAGATCACAACTCCATTTTTTTTGGTGGAAGGGGTAAGGGAGGAGGGGGGGTCGAACTCGAAAAAGGTAATGGATCTACTAGAAGGCAATTGTCAGGTAAAAAGGTGGGTGGTTTAGGTTTTGGTGGTCTGGACACTCTCAATTTAGCATTGATATGTACAAATGAATATGACATGTGGTTTAAAATCTGAATTACGTGAGGTTTAAAATCATCAATGTGATTCGATGTTCTGAGTCTGCGTTCCCGTGTTAACAAATGGTAATAATATATGGAAAAATATATGTTCCTCATTCTCTGAGACACACCCGATTGCTAGCCCCCTTAGGATGTTATTAAAGAACAGTTGGGAGTGAAAATAAAACAAGATTTTGGAATGTTCATTGGTTTGATGGTGGCAATCATGCAACTCGGTTTAGAAGATTGTATGCCTTGGCACCATATAAAGAATGTGTCATGTGTGATATTTTTTATGATTTGAAATGAAACTTCAAATGACATTGAGATATTTGTGATGACATGGATAAACAATAACTTTTGGCATTGAATAATTTATTTAATCAGTAAGACTTAATGAGCAATACAATAAGTGTTTGTGAAATTATCAAGGTAAAAAAAAAATGTTAATAAAGTGAAATTGAATATTTTAATTTGTTAACTATTAATTAAGAAAATAATATTTTACATATATATAAGTATAAAAATATATTTACTCGCGTATTACGCGGGACAATAATCTAGTTTATAAATAAGATAACACATCAAACTATCATGTCGTAAGGTAGAGATGAAAAGAAAAAAAAAAGGTTAACCTAACCGAACCGGAGCAAAACCGGTTAGGATCTGACTCCGTACAAACCGATTATAGGTTATCAATATATAATCGTCTGTTCCTGATCGATTACCAATTACAAAACACAAATTGATTATTAACCGATTAACCTATAACCAGTTATTTTTTAGTAAAATTAACCGGTTTCGGTTACTAAAAAAGATAACCGGAACCAGTTAACTGGTATTTGCACCTCTATTGTAAGGGACCGTAAACAAAAGCAACTTGCAAGGGAAACCAAAGCAAATACAACAAAATTATCTAGGCTTCCATACTCAGGCCCGTCTCATGAATTTTAGATACCTTGCTTGATAATATAAATGGTGTCTATTAAACACAGAAAATTTCATTAAAAATAAAAAAGCTAGTAAATACGTATTTACAAGAACATCAAAATAACTATGGCAATGATGTTGTTAAACATAAAAAACTTAGCAAAAGTCTTTAACTAATTGTTAAATACATCATAATTTTTATGCTTTGAATATTGTCATTCTTCTGGTTCTTGGAACCAACATAATAAATCATTTTCAATAGTTAAATAGGAATTAATAAATAAATAAATAAATAATCAAATGAAGTAAATGAATATATTTTGATTTCAATACTTACGGTTTGTGTAAATAAATATATTGGACTTTGACTAGCTACAATTGGGCTTTGACTACATTAAGACACTCGCACCAATTTACTAAACTTAGATTAAACCTTATGTATATATAAATTTATCTAAACGTATCTATTAAAAATTTAGTTCCCACTAATTTTTGGTGCCCTACTCTATTGTGCCGATGGCACTTGCTAAAGGTCGGCCCTGGCCATACCTAAACTCTAGCATTACCTGGTGGGGACCAAAAATAACGAACACAATTATACAGAGAAAAATCTCCAGAAAATCAAAATACGCAACAACTAGCTTGAAAAACAAGGTACACCTTTCATTTTATATTAAATATTAAATTTTGACTTGTTAATTCTTTTGCTTTCAACCTTAAGTCTTTGACCATAAATATTCTTCTTTATGTTATATAATGATAGTTGATAAAAGTTAGAGTGTTATGTCAACGAAAAGGATATTTAAAACTCAATTCGTTCATATGTGTTATATAATATACTAAAAGTTTATAGTCAAAAGCAAAAGATTTGATAAGTAAAATTAAACATTTAATTTGAAACAGAAGTAGTATATAATATACTACAAATTAGGCCAAACCGAGCTAGGCTCACCAAAAATGATTTGACTCCGAGCTTTGAACCGATATTTAATTTTAACTAATTAACTAACCGCCTTTTGGACTGAAGTAGACTTGGTCAAGCCGGGTAGACCAAGCCCGGGCTTCATTGGGCAGGTAAGGCTGGTCATAGGATCGACATAACTTGATTTGTCCAAGCCATATAAGGTTTTCTTGATATATATATTATATATATAATAGGGACCTTTATTTTGAGAACCCATTTTTTTGTAAGAACCGTGAGAACTCTTAATATTTATATTGGATCACATGTTTTTTTTGTTCATTCACATGTGAAACGCTATAAAAATATATGTTACAGAAGAAATTTTTTTTCAAAACCTTACATTAGCCGTTTGTCACATGTGAACAGAAAATGTGAACTAATTCATTCACAAGTTCATAAAAGGTTACTTTAAAGGTTTCATAAAAAAGTTTCTTCTACAACATATATTTTTATATCATTTCACATGTGAATAAACAAAAAGAACATGTGAACAAATATATTATCTAAAAGTTTCATGGTTCTTAAAAAAAAATGGTTCTCAAAATAAGTAAATTCTATACCGGTAAACCTACGTGTTAATTAGTTCCAATAAACTTATGAGTTGAATTGGTTTAAATGGCTTGACAATAAATTATTACCAGTTAAATGTTACAAAGCATACTTTACTGTTTACAGTACATATAGGTCTAAACAATAACGACTACGACATTCTTTTGTTAACTTTTCTTTTAAACTATCAAATGAAGTGTTCTATCACACTTTTTTTTCTCACTACTCTTGTAACTAATAATTGCCCATAAATGTTTCTAGAACAAATCTAGGCTGACATAGGCAATGATGTGGGAGTATTTTGGCACTCTCCATGACGACGCCAATATTATTAGCAGTCATTATCATTTAAATGTTCGTTCTCTTAGACCAAATATGACCAAATCGGACCACATATCACATCCGAAAAGATTGAAATCCAATATCTTATTGTCCTCTTCATTTCTCTTATTGTAGATTTATCAAACACGGGTAGTGTTAATGGTCATTTTCAGTGACCACTATATTTGAATTCATAATATTATAACTTTACATCTCAATACATTTGTACGATCTTTCGTTGAAAAGCGAAGATAAGAATAAGAATTTTCACAAGATAAATAATCAAATATTTAAACATATGCAAAAATCACTTGTTATGTATATATCATCCAATTTTGACTAAAAGAACTGTTATAGATCGGACTAGGAATGACCCCTTTCAGTAAATTTATGGGTATATGGAGACACGTACTTGATCAAATATCATTACGTATTCATAATATTTAGACTATATGCACTTGTTGTGTTAGCCAGTGCATTTAGAAAACGAGTTTTACCTAAGCTTAGGTACTGTCACATTAAAAAAAGTTACAAATTAAACCTTTGAATTTGATAAACATATATAACCCCCTGAATTTTACATAACCCCCTGATGACCCTCCCAGCGGTACACAGGACCTGCCGCACCAGGGTATTATAATGCTGCAACACGAAGGTCATTTCATAACAAAGGATCCCGCTGAAGTTAAATAAGAATAATAACTACTTTCCCTTATAAGGCGGACAACAACTATGGAAAGGATATTCCGTTCCTTAATTCGAGGAAACCCTAGCGGAGAGGAAGTTTCCTCCTTCAAGGGATATTTCTCCTATAAGAGGAGACCGAAAAAGACCTCAGGGTCGTTCATTCTCTATTCAACACACATATGATCGTAAAGAGATCACTTCCACTTATTCGATTGGCGTAAAGAAATATCAATACTTCCTTCGGGGAACCGCCAGCGAATAACCTAAAACACCCATTATCCCATCTTGTGCACAAACACCCCCCATGAATTTTACATAATCCCCACTGCTTTATCTAAAATAGATACTGCATGCTTTACCTAATCTTTTTCCTTAAGAAAAACTCAAAACTTGTCAAAATTTATTACCAAAAATAAAAATAAAAAATCATGTGGTTCATTGGTATCCTACACCCATGGGTATATCTACATCTACACTATAATTGTATCTACCAATAAATTAAAACATGATTGTAGCTTTCTTTAATCAACACATGGGGATATGTTAAAACGACAAATGTCCTTTTAACCATATTTATTTAAAAAAATATTTATTAAACTCCTTCTTAAATTAGGTTTTTTAAAATTTATTTATTTTATTATTTAAATTAGGATACCTATATTTAATTAATAAAATCTATTGAGATAATTTAACGTAGGAATACTTTCCTAAAGTTCTTAGAATTTCTACATACAATGACTATTTTTTTTCATCTTATGAAACATATGATAGGTCAGCTACTAATCTTTTTTCTTGATTTTTTTGGTTATTATTGTTATTAGTATATTGATATTAATCATTATATTGTTAACTAGTCCTAATACCCGTACAATGTACGGTAGCTATATAGATTGTATAATAAAAAAAGAATATGCCCCATACATGATACGTGAGTATGAAATAAATTATGGTTAAAATAAATCGATGAGCGAAGCTAAATATAATAAACAGTAATGATAAATATAATATATGTTTAGTTAAAATTTTGGATAACCTTAAATTTTTAGAACCAAACAGTCTAGTAATTTCGGATCGTAAACTCAATTTTTAAGTCTTCATGTTAATAACTTATTATAATTAATATAAGTAATAGAAGTTGAAGAAATTGAAAAGGAAAAATTGGCAATTTATTAATGGGAAAACAATCAATCAAATAAGTTTATAATAACTTTTGTATTAATAAGTCAAAATTTAGAGTTTAGTTCTAAGTTTAATAAGGAAATTGAATTTATATACAACTAAAAAACTAATTTAACAAAATAAATAAATTAAAAAGACACGTGTCAATCAAGAATTACGCTACGTGTCGTGTCAAGAACATGCCAATTAAGAAAGAAAAAGAGACAATTTATTAATGGGAAAACGATCAATCAAATAAGGTTTTAATATCTTTTGTATTAATAAGCCAAGATTTAAAGTTTAATTCTAGGTCTAATAAGGAAATTGAATTTATATACAACTAAAAAAGCTAATTTAACAAAACAAAAAAATTAAAAATACATGTGTCAATCAAGGATTACGCCATGTGTCGTGTCAATAACATGTCAATAACATGTCAATCATGTTTTAATTTATTGATAGATATGTTAGGTTAATTGATTGTCATATATGGTTTTGTTTACCCGTGAATCTAAAAGAACTAGATTTACAAGTCAGTTATTTGGTCTCTTGGGTGGGTCATCTTTAACCCGGTCAAACCATGTCTAAATAAAATTCCTAATTGTGATGTTTAGGTGTTGGCTAAAAATAAAATTCCTAATTGTGATGTTTAGGTGTTGGCTAAAAAGTTGGCTTTTTTGATTATTAATATACACAAGTTTTGACTCCAAATTGAATATGATCTTATGAAGTGGCTTTGTTGACCAAAAATTGAGAATCTTAAATGCTACTGTATATTTATTTGGTAATGGTAATAGAAGCTTTGAGCTCTAAATAAGAATCCTAATTATGTTAAGTTTAGTTACAAACAAATGAAAGATTCCATTGATTAATTGCCAGTAATCCATCTACAATTAACTCCTATTTTTACTCCAACATTTCATTTCATTATCAAGTCAAATAACTAAAAATCCTAACACAACTAATATACATTATTTTTTCTCTAACATTTTATTTAATTCAAAACCTATTTTTTGTGTTTCGCTACTTGCTATCTCTACAACTGAATGTAAATAATACATTATAAAACTAATTGTTTTAATTTTGCTCTTATTAGTTTTATCTCCATTTGACTGCGTATGTGATCATACTTTTTTTTTCTTTTGTATATATTAATTATTAATTGTTACTAACAATATTGCAAACTATTACGGTTTATACTTTGGTTTATACATCTGTTACGTGTTAAAACTTTGATTTCTCTAGAGTGATTTCTAGTATGCCATGAATCATTTTTTGTTTGCTGATCAGATGTTTATTTGACGAAGCTTTAGTAATTTTTGGCTAGATGTTTATTCGAATATGTTTATCATTATAGGTTTCGTAAGCATTCGATTGTCTATTCTTGATTAGGATAACACCAATAGCATATCCAAGGTTTTATGCAGTAATGTACACGTATGTTACTAATCATTTATTAGAGGTTGTCTTTTTAATCTTTTGTAGTTATGCTAGTTTATAAATGATTTTGCAAGTTTGTACAAGAAGTTAGTCGGCACTGTGATGTATGATTGTAAACTAGCACAAGTTGGAAAAAAAAAACAATCATTTAGGGGGTTAGCTTAAAGTCTACAGAAAAATAGAATTCAAAATTAGAAACAAATAGATTTATTGTTCATCTATACTATCTATATAAACAAACTACCCCCTCCAAAATTTAACACTCTACCTTTAAAATCTCTAATTTACCCTTTTAATCTATACTCTTATCAAACACTTTATCCCTGAAATTCCAAAAATACCCTTAAAAGAAAAACTTTAGGCATGTCCCTTCCTTTCCCTGAAACAACAACGACGGTTTGCACTTTCAGCCGGACTAAGAAACACTTGAGTTGAATCATACATTTATATAATAACACGGTACCGCTACTTAACTAACGTTTTTTTCCTATGTCCCGCCGCATCGCGCGGGTACAAGACTAGTAAGCAATTAATGAATGACTTCTTTTATTTGTATTTAATTAAACTTTACATAATTAAGATTGTTATTTAAAGCCCAAACGACTTCCATTAATTAGCATTACCCTATTTATAAATTATAAAAGGGTTTGCTAAATACAGCCCTTAGAGCTGTGTTTAAGGTGCATAAATTGTTTGTACATTTACCATGAAAATCAAGGGGCGGACTTTTAATATGGAAGGTACAAGTTTTTTTATGCACGTTAAATACAGCCCGGACTGTATTTAGCATTTCTCAATTAAAAATAAGCTTTTCGTTAAAATTAAAAGTTTTGCATGCATGACCTTAGAATCTTACATTGAATGGAGTAGCCATGGCTGTACCACTTTCTTTAATAATCTTCGGGGCCATGGTTGTAGATTTACCAACATTGTTTGAGGTGACTAGCTAAAATATTGATGGAGTAGC
Source organism: Erigeron canadensis (assembly GCF_010389155.1). Taxonomy (NCBI): domain Eukaryota; kingdom Viridiplantae; phylum Streptophyta; class Magnoliopsida; order Asterales; family Asteraceae; genus Erigeron; species Erigeron canadensis. The sequence continues at coordinate 30,762,624 of NC_057763.1, read as the reverse complement.
CGAATACCACCCAGTTTTATGTATACACACTATATGCATATAATATTAACAACTGATAGCGCTCTTGCTTTAGTCCATCCTTTGGTGGAATCTTGCTTTAAGGAAAAAATAAAATAAAAATGCATAATGCACAATTGCACAGTTTGACGATCGACCTTGACTCAGTCTAAAATATCTATTGATGTCAAACTTTTGAAGTTGTTACATTGTGTCCAATTTATCTATATGTTTATAAACCTGATTATTATTGAACAATAAAGCAATACATGAACTTATACATATTCGGTTCGAATATTGATTGAGATATCATTATAACGTGGAAGTACATTAAAGGTCTTATGAAATAAAAAAGAAAATCGATCATCTATTCAGAGCCGGTACCAGGAAAAAATTTCAAAGGGGGCAAACTTAAAAAACTTATGAAAAATAAATCTAAAAAGGGACAAAATGTTAAAAACCTATAGAAAATTTTTAAAATTTTATAAAAAATTAAAAAATTCATGACAAAATTTAAATTTAGACGGGGGCATTGGACCCCCTTGCCCCCCCTTTAGTGCCGCCCCCGCATCTATTGTTTATTTCCAGCAATAAACTAAAAGATACATTATAATATATATATTAAACACAAAGTCTAGAAAAGCGGGTAAATAATAATATTTTTTTTATTTTTTTTATTTTCACCACATAAGTTTTAATCTTTACATTTTTAGCACTAAACTATAATATTTTTTACTAAATTTTTTGTTCTATTTATTTTTACCACAAAACTTTCAATCTTTACACTTTTAGTACTAAACTATAATATTATTTTAGTAATAGTATACTTTTTATTCTTTTTACTTTCACTACAGAAGTTTTAATCTTTACACTTTTAACACTAAACTATAATACTTTTTAGTAAACTTTTTATTCTTTTTATTTTCGTCACAAAACTTTCAATCTTTACACTTTTAGCACTAAACTATAATATTTTTTAGTAAACTTTGTATTCTTTTTATTTTCACCACAATATTTTAACTCTTTACACTTTTAGCGCTAAACTTTCATAGTTTTAATTTTCTTTTATTCTAAGGTACGGGAAAGCGTGTATAGAATAGTATATTTTTTATTTTATTTTTTATTTTCACCATAATAGTTTCACTCATTACACTTTGAGAACAAAACTTTTATAATTCTTAGTAAACTTTTTAATCTTTTTATTATCACCACAATATCTTAACTCCTTACACTTTTTAACACTAAATTTTTCTACTTTTTGATAATCTTTTATTTTAACTATAATTAACCTCTTACACTTTAACAACAAACTTTTTAACACATATATTAAAAAGAAATGTACGGGAAAGCTTGTAAAGATTAATAAACTTTCTATTCATTTTATTTTAACCACAACATTTTAACCCCTTATACTTTTAGCACTAAATTTTTATACTTTTTGATTTTCTTTTATTTTCACCACAACATTTAAGTCTCTTACACTTTAGCACTAAACTTTTACGCGAACGACTTTTACTTTCACACAAAACTTTTACAGTTCATTTTTTAACTGACAAATGTCAGTTTTTAATAATTTGAATAATATATGTTTTCTTCAAAAAGTTTATGATACATTATCTCTTGAATAATATTTCTTATTAAATCGTTAACAAATGTACTGTCTCCCGGGGCAACGCCCGGGTGACATATCTCGTTACGTATTAAAAGACTATACCTTATTGATCATCGAATGTGTTCATATAGTGGCACGTAATAAACATTGTTCATCGTATTTGAATGGAATTTTTTATCTACTAATAAATTAAAACATGATTGAGATATTTTTGAAATAATACATGACGTAATCTTTGATCGACATGTGTCCTTTTAATTTATTTATTTTATTAATTTAGCTTTTTTTTAATTATACATAGGTTCAATTTCCTTATTAGACTTGGAATTAAACTCCAACTCTTGACTTATAGATAAAAAACACATTATAACCTTATTTGATTGGTCGTTTTCTCAATAATAAAATTGTCTCTTATTATTTCTCAATTCTTCAACTCTTATTACTTATATTATTTATAATAATATGTTATTAACTTGAAGACTCTAAAAATTTGAGTTTATGAGACAAAATCACAAGGCTATTTGACGTCATCCACTTGTAATTGTAAAAATTCAAGGTAAATCCAAAATTTTAACTAAACATATATTATATTTATCATTACTCATTATTGTTTATTATAACTTAGTTTCGATCATCGGTTTACTTTAACCACAATTTATTTCATATTAACGAATCATATATAAGCATATTTGAATTTCTTTATGATAAAATCTTTATGATTACCGTACATCATATAGGTATTAGAACTAATATATGTATATATAACTTTGATTGATACTAACTTTATTGCTATGTGTCAATGTCGTGTATAGAAGGATGACCGATAGTTGAACTTTATGATTGTGAATGTGATAGTGATACAAAAGATAAAAAATACAGAAAATACCATAACTAACCAAAAACAATCTTCAATATATGAAAATTCCCAATTTTTTTCGAATTCACTGAAAATACCTATAAAATCGCAAGACCGCAAGGAGGAGATGCGGATCACAAGAACTCCTTGCGGATCGCATGGACTCTTTGCGATTCTCAAGCAAGGCTTGCGATCCGCAAGCAGTGCTTGCGATTTTGACTTTTTTTTGACTAATCCATAAGTAAAAAAGTCAAGAAAATCTCACAAAAAATCTTATCCATAAGTAAAAAAAAAGTCAAAATCGCAAGCATTGTTTGCGGATCGCAAAAACTATTTGCGGATCGCAAGCCTTGCTTGAGAATCGCAAGGACTCCTTACGATCCACAAGCATTTCTTGCGATCCGCAAGGAGTTCTTGCAATCCGCATCTCCTCCTTGCGATCTTGCGATTTTATGGGTATTTTTGGTGAATTGAAAAAAGTTGGGTATTTTCGTATATTGAAGATGGTTGTTGGTTATTTAGGCTATTTTCTCTAAAATATATGTAGTATGATACCACACGCTATAGAGTTCGTTTGTAAGAATATAACGTTATAAACACACAATGAAAAAGTATATGAATGTACAAATCTATCTCTTCGCCAAAGAATTAAGGGATTATTACCTATTGATGTAAATAATTATGACAAAATGTATATGTTATGTAAAGATCTTGCAAAATGGCTATGTCATGTAATGAACTTTCAAATCCTGATTATTTGATGTACTAGACTAATCAAAAATTACACTTGGCAGATTATATGGTTGTCACATATACCCGGGTACATCCAATAACCAGGATTTGAAATTTCATTATATTACATAGACATTTTACAAGATTTCCACATAACATAAACATTTTGTCATAGTTAGTTACATCCATAGGTAATTATCCCAAAAATTAAGGATATAATTGTAAAACTATATTGTATATAATTGTTATGTTGTTAATATTAAAAAATATTAAAAACAAATATCTGACCAAAAACACCACTTAAATACCAAGTAGCACCAAAATAACATTAAAACAAAACAATTTAAAGGAAAGGAAAAGAACTCTCTGTTGTCTTTTACGGCTTTCAACAAATGAACTTAAGACTATCCGAAGCAAGGTTTCCCTTTAAAGCCCCTCATAGGGGCATCTCATGCCATGTGATATCTTAGTGATCATGGGACTTTTCTCCTTATTTACTTGGAGCAAGACTTTAAAAATAGAAACCCTCGTATATTAAAGAATGGAACAAAATAGGCCCCTACTTGACCCTACCATATCTCCAATTAATCAAGCTCCTATCTCTTTTTCCAGATCAGAAATCTAAAAACCCAAATAAAAGTAGAACTTGTAATGAAGAGTGTACAGATATTGTGGGTCTTTTTTCCGAAAATAGTAAGCATTGAGAATTGCCTTTTTGATAAAAACAAAAGTTTTTTGATATGTGGATCCTACTTGTGGGAAAGGCACGCCACATTTACTCCGTCCCAAATTTCACGCCTGCAGCCTTTTCTTGACCAATAACGCCTCTCGGGGCAATATTCCTGACGTCTTTGGGCTTTCCAGGGTGTCCCGTAGCAGAAAAGTGGAAAAGGAGCGCCTTGCTCCGTTCAGCCTAAAAACAACTATTTAATAACAAAACAACATAAAAAACCTTTAAAGTTAATGTCAACAAACAGTTAAATAATCAACCCTATTTCCACTTAGGTGAGTTGGTTAGAGGTATCTTCTAAATCAATTATGTGGGCTCCGGATGTGAGTTTTTCCCAAGGTTTCAGGTTCGAGTCTTGAGTTTTTCATCTCAAAGTATTTTCCATGAGTAGGGGGTTAGAGGTCCAACAAATCGTTGGTTAAAATTGCCAACTTTAAAAAAATAAAATAATAATAATACTAGATTTTGTTAACTTTTATATGTGTCGTCGCTGTCACACAAACTTTTAGCGGGCCGGAGCTGGGTTCTTCACTAGGCCCATAGAAGCTGTTAATGGGCCTGTATCTGATGGACTGATTTGATCAGTATGGTGCATATGTTTTGGGCTGATTGATTGACCCGAGTCCGGGATCATGTCTCGCTATCGTCTATCTCCATATTCACTGATTCACATCAGAACTCAGAAGATTGTTTTCCATTGAATTTTTTATTTTTATTTTTTTTGTCAGAAATCTAGCTAAAGATTTATTTTTCAGTAGCTGACAGCATTCTATCCCTAAAGATTTCTGCATATAAAACCCAATAGAAGTTTGTCAAACTTCCGGCGATCTCTTCCTTTTTTTTAATAAGGTACAACTATATATATGTATGTATGTATGTATATATTATTTTATCTGATTTTCAAGTTATGATGCTTTTACATTTTTAGGGTAGAAAGTTTAGACCCTAGCTAAGTAGTAGTAACTTTGAGCCCTAATAGTTAGTTATTAGACCATTTTTTTAACAATCAAGCTGGAACTTCAATCTGTTGGTGCCACGTCAGCAATTGAGCCAACATACTGAATTATTTTTCATCCGTATTGTAAGTGTATGAGCCGAAGGACCGGTTGTGTTGGAACCAATACGTCGGCGAAGATGGTATTAAAGATGGTATTAGCAGCTAAGAAATGAGAATGTTATTGATGTAGTACTGTCATTCTGTACTTTGTTTTTACGGTTTCAAGATTCACTCTTTCTAAAACATGTTTATTTGAAGAAAGCACGTTGATTAAATGGATGAAGACTTGAGTATATCGCTAGACAAACTTCCGGTTAAACGTTTGGAGATTATTGAAGAAAATGGAGCTGAAAGATTCCCTCCGTATGAATCCATCACCTTCGATTAGCCTTTTTTTTTTCCCTCCCTAAGACGATATTTATTTGACGTTTATCCAATCGATGTGTGTTCTGATTACAGTGATTTAAGTTATGACGATAACCGAGTGAATCTTATTCGACGAATCGACTTTGCTTGGGCGGTGGAGAGAGAAGATCCAAATAAGAAGCAGAAGAAAGGTGATGATACTGCTGCTACTTCTTCTAAAGATGCATCTTCGCCACCATGGCCGTGGCAGAGCATGGTTGAGAATCTACAGCTTGCTCACCAGGAGCTTTCTGTTATCATTGATCTCATTAACACTGTAAGTTGCATACTTATCTTACTGATGTGATTCACGGCTCATCATGGATTACAAACACAAATTTCAAATTTTCAATCTTATGCTAATTAAAACATTAAACTCGGATTATGTTGAACAGAAATGTTAATACTTTTGACCTTGAACTTTTCTTAGTTGGTTTTAAGTAATGTGTGTGTGCATGTAGGTTGAAGCTAATGATGCAGTGACAGTGGCGAGCATGACCAGGCCAAAACCGTTACCTAATGAACTATTGTCTGACCTTGCGGTATCTACAGCAACAAAACTCCAATGTTTCCGGGTATCTGATCTTGTCTGTCTTGAGATTTGCATGTACATAAGAGAGATTTAATTACACTAAGTATAAGTAAGAAGTAAATAGTTAAGGGTAAAATACCCTTGTGATACTGTCACAGATCTTAAATTCCAACTACTAAGAATTCTAGTTTTGACAAGCGTACTACTAAATGTTTGAGTTAAGCATCTTTCTCGGTAACAAAACCTTTTGTTTGTCACTTTTTCTGGCCTAGTGGTTTTCTAAGGGACGGAACATGTTATGTGTGATATGTGTTTTTCAAGCAAATCAGTTACTATATGATTTGGTTTTTCTTCATTTCAGCACCTGGGGAAATATTTTAAGCAATCAGCAAAAGCATTGGACAAGCAAGTTGCCAGAGAAGCAAGATTCTATGGAGCTCTAATAAGGTCAGATCTCATTGCCTTACATGTATCTCCGCTGCTTGGAATAGACCTAGTATTACTAGAAGTGGATCATGGATGGGTAGGATAATGGGGCCAGTTCAGTATGGATTAAGTGTAGGTAGGGCTGGACCACCAACTCTTCTTTTGTTTCTTTTTATTGAAAAAAAATGGTTAGTGTGTTAACATTGATTCCAAAGAACATCGTTCAATAATAATCCAAAAATATAGGTTAAGGAGGGAACCCTGTACCTAGTACCACATTGGATACTCATCATGACCTCCCCGGAAGGTTTTTAATGCCGGTGAAATACCTCAGTTTAATATCCACATGATCGGGGCACCCCAAATGATTGAACCCGCATCATTTAAGTCTTCCCCTGTGGGACTTAAGCTTCATTAGTAATGGGTACCACTCCATCTATGATGGATTGGTTCAATAATAATCCAATTTCTATTGATAGATGGGCTTCTGAGGTTCTATACAACATGAATACACTTTAACCTTTAGCAGCTTTGCTCTTTAAACCTGTTTGACCTGTATTACTGTATATACTTGAGCTACACTATTAAATTTTAAGTTTTCAACTTATTTGACTCATTAGGGAAAACATAAAACAACGCAAATTGACTCATAAATTTACATTAGCTGTGTCCTGGTGCCAATGTACCTAATATCCTGACCTGCTAATAGACTGCAGCAGAATTGGAAAGTTAAGAGGCACCGCATGGCTGCTTCTGCTGCTGGCAATGAAGGATTCTATATTGATCTGTTTGACTATACATTATATGATCCAACGTCTGTATTTCGTCCATCTTCGATGTCCACGGTTCGTGTAGAACATGACAGTGCTGGAATGCTTGCTTTAAATTTCTCTTCAAAAATATGCAATCTCAAGTTTGGGTTTTGTAGTGGAAGTTCTGAAAATATTTTTAAGGGATTAAATGACTCAAGTTCAGAATTATCTGGAGAAACCAAGAAAGAAGCTGAAAGTGATGATGGTATTGTGAAGAAAAGGCATTATGATCTTCGCAGTGTTCATCGAGCCGTTTTTGATGAGCAGGTAACCCTTTGTTACTGTACCTGTTGGTGGCATAACAAGCGGTTTGAGTGGGCTGGTGACTTGTCAAAATGGGTCGTTTTATGTCTGTGTTATAACAGGTGGAATAGGATATGGCTGACCCACCAACATTTTTTTTGTATTTTGCTATATTTAATTTACTAAAAGTGATTACATAAACTATACTGTTAGAATAGTATTATAGTTATATTAGAAAAAGGGTTTATGAATTCGGACATTTTAAGCAACTTTTGGCCTGTCGGACTTTTTCATTTTAGCTAATCTATGGTTCTTTAAATTTGGCATGTTTCCCATTCACGGATTGTAAAATTGCCACCTCAACTCTTATGAACTATTTTCTCTGCTCAACAAGGATTGAAATATTTGACCGGCACATTGAAATGATGTTGCTACTATAATGAATCACCATATTGTTATTAAATGGAAGATAAAATTTTTTACCTGGACACTTCCCATATTGCAATTCATGTTGTGACAGAAGGAGTAATTGTGTTTTATGTTTGTTAATAAGTTTATTTTTTGGATGATCTGCAGGTTTTTAATTTGATCAATCAAGAAGCATTTGTCCCATCTTTAGGTGTCAATGTGACTGGTATTCGAGAAAACCATTTGCAGTTAAACATAGATCAAGAAGCATCCGTCTTCATTTCACTTGTGTCCCCATCCACTCAAGATGATAGTGAAGAAGGTGAGGACAAACTTGCAGTCATCCCCATGATTGACGGTGAAGAAACGCAGAAGCAATCATTGCTTCCCGATAGAAGAAGTTCCGAAATTTTTTTGAAACAACTTTTTCATGAACATGTGTTTGTAAGAGCAAAGAATAGATCAACTGCTCCTAGTAGAAGTCAACTGGTTGGTCAACATCCAAAAGATGGGTCAAACCTTCTGGGCCAATTTTGCATGTCTCTGGCTCATAGAATATTTTCATCTAAAGTTCTCATCGAACTAGAAGATCTGGTAATAGTTTTCATCTTTTTAGGGTTATTGCATACAAATAAAACGAACCCTGGTCTGATTCTTGTTTCAGCTTCCATCCTTGTTAATTATAGTAAACTGTAATTTCCAAGAATTTTGAGCTTTAGGCAATCTGCATCATTGTCACTTGTCTGCAGTTTTCTGCTCGTTATGCCATTGACTCATTGCCTCAATGGAGTGGTTTCTATAAAAAAGTTTGCTTTTATAAGATAGTTACCCAAGTCAAACAAGAGTTGCTTTTTATTTAATTCAAATAACCGTCAATATTTTCTTTCTACAGCTGGGAAGTTGACATATATTTGTGCTCTTATAAATGACACATGCAGGCTAGCAGTGTATCTTATGTTAGTTTAATGTCTCATCCCACGTGGCATTCTCGTACATCTGCATGGACACTTGTGGTGGATGTTCCTCAATCGATTCTTCATACCGGGTCACTAGAGAAAAGGGTGAGGTCACAGTTCCAAACTAAAGTGGTGGTAAATGATGATTGCATCAACATACAAGGTGAAGGTGCCCCCAATGTAGTCGGCCTCTTTAAAGGGAAGTCTGAAAATAGCTCTTCATTGAACAGATATGAATGCAACTTGGCTGATCTTCATGTCATACTTCTACAGCAGGTATGCATTTAAATCACCCAAAATATACTTCTCTTAGGATACAACTCCAATGGTTTTTTAAAGGGAAATTTACTCAAAATGGTGTCACAGACTTTGGTCTGATTTTTGTTTGGTTAATCTTGTATGTTTCAACAATAAATAAGTAATGATTTTTAAAAGTTGGGGTTCAAGGTAATCTGACCTGTTCAAATGGTCAGAATGAAGTAGGTAAGTTTGACCATGGTAACCTTTTTTTCATCTCTTCTGCTCAGATGCAGTTAATTTATAAGATTGCTCTAAATTGAAACTATAAAGTTTGGACCTTTTTATGAGTGCAAATGATACGAGTCCAAACAGAAAATTAGTCAGAGTTTGTTATCTTATGTAAATCACTGTTTTTGTCATCACAAGTTTACACTTTTTGTACAGCCTCTTATGGCCAAGTTGTGGTTTTAAAACAGGTTGCGAGTCAGATTATCCGTTGGTTACATGAAGAAGCTTTGATTGTGGGAATGAAAGCAAGTCGGGACTTTTTAAGTCTGTCTTTTGAGGTGGGGCAGGGCGAAGTAGTAGGTCTAGTGGCTCAAGTAGACCCAGAAGACAGTGAGGGCAGCATCTCATGGTGGTTGGTGGTGGGCAATGGAATGACAGAGGAATACAAACTTCAAAAAGAGGATTCCGATGGTGAAACAAAGAGACTCTTAGGTCATTTATCTCTAGATGTGTTGTATGCAACTTTGTTGGATTTAGTGACCATGTGCAACAATGGTGGGAGCCTTTGATAGGGTTTTTTTCTTTTTCTGTATAACTTTAGTTTCGCTTTTTGGGCCACACTAATTCGTGAAAAGTGTCGTGTTTAAATTGTTAGTTTTGTAGTAATGTAGTATTGCTTGGTTGTCTTTCATAATTATTTTGGTGGTGGTTTTGGGTGGCAGATAAGAGTCGGAAGCAAGTATGCTATTTGCTTCTTTTATATGTATGTATAGGGTTGCTTCTTTTATATGTATCTATAGGCTAAAGTTTAGCCATTTCTTATATGCATTATTATATCATAGATAATCATACTATTCGAATTTTTGGACCAGCCATTCAATAGTAGGCGTCACCTCTTATATATATACTGAACTACTGAAGGCGAACATTGGGCTTTATGCAAGAGGCAAGAGATGGCACCAACTTAATGTTCAATAGGTCGGCGATATTTGAAGCTGAGTAGATAAATATTTTGATGCACACAATAAAATATAATCAACTTAATCAATGTAAAATAACATTAAAGATGGCATAATTTTGTTATATACATTACAATGATGCAAATAATTGATGTAAAAATAATTGATTTATATGATGATAAAATATTGATAATGTAATTTAATCATTAATGTTAAGGGTATAATAGTGTAGGTGAAAATATTTTAATAAGTGTTAAGTGAAAATATTACATATTTTTCAACACTTTAAAATAAATTGATATATTTTTATAATATAGTATAAATAACGTGGTTTATTACATGTATTTCTTTTAAAATTATGCTAGTAATAATCAATGAACAAGTAGATGATGTTAATAAGTTGATGACTTTAATTGTTTTCTTCAAAAATAGTTAAACTCAAGGATTTAATGGTGGATTGTTGATTTAGACAAATGCAGTTTTTTTTATCTCACGGTCTCGATACTGAAAAATAGTACTAAAGTTCATATGGAAGTGGGACCAGTATCTACGTTTGGTAGTTTCCGCGACCGGTATTAAGAAAATACCAAATATCGAGATATACTGGAACTGTATTGTACCGGTTCATATGGTACCAGGATCGGTATCATGTTTTTGTTATTTTCATGACTGGTACGGGATATGTCAATCTCACGCCTATCCCTAGGTCAATTTGTGCTTTACGTTTTGGTGCTATTTTCCGTAACTATGACTAGATGAAGGATTTATTAGAATATTATGCAGATGTTTAATCTGTTATATAGAATGGAATGATTATAAATATGTTATAAATAATTATCAGGTAGAATGATCATGAAATTGAAATAATGAAATGTGAATAAATATGACAGAAAATTTGATTTTAGGGGCTTGATTCTTTAATTTTGAAGTAATGTCACTTTAAATTAAATTAAAATATAGATGTCGATTTAGTAGATAAATATGAGATACACTCGATCCCAACTAGAGGAAAATGGGGAACAAGTTTGTGGTTGGGTAGACAAGATCGTTATCGTGATCCTTTTTACATATACAAGCAATATATTTAATGATATCAGTCGATGATGTATTCATTATTGCACCATCTAATGAAGACGGTCCATTTGGAGTCGATGATCAGTGCTTTTAAAGAAGGAAGAGAAGGGCCAAAATGACTCGAGTACTTGATTAGTGTTATATTATTGCTTACAAACCCAAGGTCCTATATATTCCTAAAGTAACACAACCAAGAAAAAGTAAAGTAGTAAACTCGAGATAGGAGGTACTACCAGCCACCTAATACAATTATCCTGGATCTTTTCACAAGCTCAATTGGTCGAGATTCCCGGTCAGACGCATGGACAGTCACAGGGGCGGTATTAAAGGGGGGCAAGGGGGTCCAATGCTTCATCAAAATTTAAATTGTCATGTATTTTTTAAATTTTTCATAAATTTTTAAAAAATTTCTATAGGTTTTTAACATTTTGCCCCCTTTTAGATTTATTTTTCATAAGTTTTCTAAGTTTGCCCATTTGGAATTTTTTTCTGGTACCGCCTCTGGACAGTCACACTAATCATTGTATCAGTACTTCCGTTGTACCTAATGTTGAGACCCGAAATCTATATGATATATATATACAGAGCGAGCTTGATAATGAGGTGAGTATCTTTAGCTCCCCATGTTAGAAAAAAGCCTCAGATATTCAAAAGACAAAGTTCATGAATTGAAGTGAATGATCCCACTGCCAAGTTGATGATGATAATATATGAGTCTAATTGTCGTGTATTGTTAATTCATATTTTTACATAGATTGTGGTCATGTTAATAGAGGGGTTCTAGGTCTGTTTAAAACCCCTATTTAGGTTATTTTAGTGATGTTACATATATAAACGACATACATTTTCTTATATATAAACTAATATGGTAATCAACTACATCATTTGTACTGAACTATTTTGTGAGATAACATGCTTACTTCGATAACCCTTTACCCAAAAAATACAATCCAATTGAGAGCGATGGTCGATAATAACTTTATTTTTGCAATTAATTTTTTTATATATAGTGTTCCATTATCTTCAATTGCTCGGGTCAAACTTTCTAAGTTTACTAATTTATTTGAACCGTAATCAACATAATTTTAGATATTAGATCTTTTAGATGGGTTGACTATTGGTTTGCTTTTAGGTGGGCCGAGAGGGGGTACTCTCCACAGTCTCATTTGTGAGACTTGACTTACTAGGTTTTTTTCCACCGTAAGTTTAAATGGGGATTTTTATGTGCACAAGACACCTTAACACGGAAAAAATGTATGATAAATCTCTTGACATTTGTAAGTAGTTCATTATCTTGAAAAAAGAAGGGTTATTTTATAAAGGCATTAATTATAATGTAAGGACGGTAGTTTCCCAAGTAAACTACTATTTTTATCGTATAATTGATGTAATGCTAGAAGTAATTGAGTTGTAGTTGAATAGGATGGTTACATAATCTTTTGCTTAATATGTTGTATTTGTGTTGCTAGCATCTTGCTAGAATGTTTTAATAAAAGTTGATGTTAAAAAAAAAGGAAGTAGTTTCCCAAGCAACACAATTAAAGTTCTCCTTTTCCATTTGTGTCAAACTTTTCGGCCACTAAAACTAAAAGAATGATAAAGCAATTATTGGGTTTTAGCTCTCATAGCATATGGGACAATCAAATAAGAACATTCTTAAAATAAGAATGCGGTGAAAATATCTAAAACCTTCATTTTGATGCATTAAAAGTCCATAAACTAACATATATAGTGTATAACTAATTATCATTATTTAATTGTTTAACAACACATTGATATGTCAAAATCGAGAAAATCATGTTTTTTGTTTTATGCATCCATCTAAGATGCATATTCATCAAAATGGATGTATCCAACAAAAACGTGATTTTTGATTTTGACGGATCAATATGTTTTTAAACACTTATATAATGATAATTAGTTCTACACTATGTTATTTTTATGGACTTTTAATGCATCAAAATGATGTTTTTAAATATTTCTTATTTTAAGGAGGTTATTACTGAAGTGTTATCCATAAGCCATTAACTTATAAGTTGTGGATTTATATCACTGTTTACCAAAAAAATTATAAATAAAACAAAGGTATGCTTATTTGTCGAAGATGAAAATATGGGTTTTCTAATGATGTATCCATATTTAAAGTTATATATTGATTTTATATTCGAATTAAGATTAAGATGTATATGCACATGCATACTTGAAAAAAACGATATAGAGGATGGAATCTAGACATTAAGGTCGCGTTTGGTTCGCAGAATCTGATGGAATTTGATGGAATTGGAATTGAATTTCATTCCTTAATGCGTTTGGTTGCACAAAGAAGAGGGAATCTCATTCCATGGGAATGTAAACATTCCATCATTTGATGGAATCTTCATTCCTTGGGGATGGAGGAAGGAATTTCATTCCTTCCATCACTTGAATTTTTAAAAAATCAAAAACATTCCATCAAATTCCATTCCTTTGAATTCCAATTACTTTGAAAGATTCCATTCATTCCCAAAACATTCGGTGAACCAAACGTGCCCTAAGTTTGGGGTTCATAAATTATAAAAAAAAAGAAAGAAAAAGAAATTATAGCTATCACATTAAAGAGAGTCACAAGAAACTTGCCATAGGCCAACGATATATACAATGGATCAACAAGATTTATGACTTTGCGGGTATGAGCCCACTACCTCCTTTTTTGTGGCATAATAAAAAGAGGGCTAAATCGTTTAAAATAGGCGATCACTAGGTAACATTGGTTTTAGGATAGATAATATAAAAAATTCAATAATCAATCTAAAATATATAACAAATTAATACCGTAAAACTACCATCGTAACCACCATATTTGAACAATGTCATTTTGAAAAATAATAATAATAATAATTTGAACAATGTTATACTTTATCATATGGTTTCAAATTAATCAATTATTGACTTTTTTCTATTGGTGTGAAATAATCACTCTTTTATTGCGAGAAAAATTACTAATAGTTCCTTGATAGCGCCGTGGACAACTGGACATCCTTGTCTTGCAATGAAGTTTGGGCCTTGGAAGACCAAGGTTCGAATCCGAGCAAGCAAGATTTGATCCCAATTTAGCGCCGTGTCTTCTGTAGCGTCTAAATTGGTGTGGTTTTCCCTCCCTTGTGGTTCCCTGACTTTGTGGATCGGTCGCTAGTGACTGCCTGCCCAATTGAATGTAACGGCTAGCCGTCCCGTGACATGAACGTCCAAGAAAAAAAAAGGTTCATATAAGCAATTTTCATTTAAAAGGAAAACATTACTTTACTTAGTTTTCCATATATATAAAGTTATTTCTCATCTCTCTTAGGCTACTTAGTGTGGTGCACTGGTGTCCAGTGGCCATGCGGGTAGTAAAGTATCTTCATAGGTACACTGCCACCGGTGTATTACCAACGTGAAAGTAAGAAGTAAGTCAGGTAAAGAATTAAGTCGCGTTGACCATGTGATATATGTTAGACGTTGGAAAGTGGGTTGAAAAGTGATGAAAGTGAGTGAATATAGTGAAGTTGATATGGAGTAACGAAATATAGATATCGTACTGAATATCGAACCGGTATCAATACTGAAATATATCTATATCCTTTGGTATTCGATATGGTATTCGGGACCTCCTTTCGATGATAACCTTTTCAATATTAGTACTGTACGTCTGTACCGGTAATACCGGTTGTAGTATGATAGGGTGCTTTATAGTTTAGTGTTCATGTTCTTCCTATAACTAAAGTAAATCTAAATTTAAGATAGTTGTAAAAGATAATATTCTATTTTTAACAACAATCAAAACATAAAACAACAAAACATTCAAAACTCAAGAATTCTGTAACATCCGTCATTTTGACCAGTCAACATAACGGGACTAGTAGTTTTGAAACGAGTCAAATTTTGATAAGTAAACTTTTGTAGTAAAGAGGTAGGCGTATGAATTGTCGATAGAATCGTAATTTCAAAATAGATAATAATATGTCAACGAAATATTTGAACAAGTCTCAAGTGAAAAGTCTTAACTTAATGAATCATTTGTTGGGAGAAACCGTGACTTGTCGCGAGAGTGCTTGAGGGGAACAAAACCCCTCCCTCCCTTCTCTTTCTTTTCATTTCTCATTTCACTCTCTCTCTTTATCCCTCTTTTCTCTTTTTTCTTGCAAGAACACAACACACACACACAGACACACATCTCTCTCTATCTAGAATTCTTACACCAAAAATGTGTTTCAAGTTAGATTTTTGTTGGAATCTTCATCATTATCATCATCTTCATAACATATCAAAATTTGGGTTTTTCAAAGTGCAAGAAATCCTCCATTTTAGCTCTATTTCGGGTTTTACATCTTGGAGGAAGATTTGGTAAGTAAAGTCTACCTCAAATTCATCATTTTTATGTTATTAATCATGTTTCTTGGTCAATTTGGGTTCAAAAACGAATTGGAGTCAAATTAGGGTTTCTTAAGGTTTGAATTGGGTCAAGAACGAAATTGGACATGGAATTGTTGTTATGAATTGAGTTTATGATGTGGGTTATGTCCATTTATGCTTATGTTCGAGTCTTGAAGTTTCCCCTAGTCGATTTTGAGGTCAAATTGAGGTTTTGAGTTGAAAAATGGGGTTAGTGCTTGTTAGTGGGAGCACGACCTCTGAGAGGCTGAGCACGGCCTTTGCCCTGTGCAAGAGCCGTGCTCCACTACCCTCTTTGGCTACTTTTTCGGTTTCCTCTTTGTTGCACATTCAATAGACTTGTAACTCATAAGGGGAGTTTTATTTCATCAAATAAAGGTCAAATGGCTTGTTAAAACACAAATACAAACACTTTGATTCTCATGTCAAATTTTGGTTGCTAAGTCATTGTAACACCCGTGAGTTGACCACGAAAGATTTTTAGTCAAATTAAAATTTTAAGCTTGAAAATATGACCTCGTATTATTAGTCGACATCGTAATTGTAAAACGACTTCGTAATTTTGTATCGACATCGTAATTGTAACACGACCTCATATTTATGAATCAACATCGTAATTCTGTACCAGCCTCGTATTTTGATTTGGCCACGTATTCGAGTCTGGCATCGCATTTTTGAGTTAACATGGAAGCACCTCTATCTTACCCTACATATAAATAGTCTTATTCTCTCACAAAACCCTCATTCCATCAACTTAGCCTCCAAGAAAAACACACACAAACCCTTACCACCACCCTTTTGCTACTCCAAATTGCTACCTCACTTTACAAACCCACTTTTACTACC
Source organism: Erigeron canadensis (assembly GCF_010389155.1). Classification (NCBI taxonomy): domain Eukaryota; kingdom Viridiplantae; phylum Streptophyta; class Magnoliopsida; order Asterales; family Asteraceae; genus Erigeron; species Erigeron canadensis. Next base: position 30,746,161 of record NC_057763.1, on the reverse strand, counting down.
TCACCATTATTACCCCATTTTACATCAAGTTTTATAAAAATCAAACCTTATTTTGTTTAAATTGAGCTTTAACAACAGTGTTTTTGTGTCATAAACATATTTACAAACTCATATTTTACATATTCAAGGTATAAAATCAAAACCCACTTAATGCTCTTCTTTTTGGTATTTTCGGTTTTTCTTTTAATACACACACTACACCCTCCAAGTAACAAACTTTTTACGTCCAAAACGTTTAGAATCATATACTACAACTCTTGTCAAAGTTTCATGTGGTTTCGTTAACAAAATCTTGAGAATTAAGGATTTTTATATACTTTTTATAAACTTTGTTCAAATGGGTTTTCGAGTTTAAGTCCGTTTTTCGAGTTTCCGACTTTAGGATTGTTTTTCCCATCATATTTGGGGGTCTAAAAGTACAATCTGATGATAAAAACACCTTCCAGATCGAAAGATACGATTAGGGTTTTCTAGAATGAATTTTAGGAGAGAACAACCCAGTTTACCACCCCGTCGAAATGTGACCTCGTATTTCAAATATGACCTCGTATTTCCATTTGCGACCTCGTATTTCAAATGTGACCTCGTATTTTCATTTGCAACCCGTATTTCAAATGTGACCTTGTATTTCAGTTTGTGACCTCGTATTTCAAATGCGACCTCGTATTTCATTTGTGACCTCGTATTTCATGTGTGACCTCGTATTTTCAAAATAAGACCCCAGATTTACTAGCATTTTAAATTTAGCCTCTTAAATCTAGCCTTTTAATTTCAGTTTTGTCTTTTAGTGAAATAAGACCCCGAATTCAATTTAAGACATCAACTTTCAATTGAGACCTCGAATATCAATTACTACCTCGATTTAGTTAACTTCGGTCAACTTTAGTCAACTTTGGTCGGTTTAGTCAACTTTAGTCGATTTGGTCAACTTAGTCAAACTTGTAATTTGGTCAACTTTGGTCAAACTTATAAAATTGTGTCGAAGTCAAACTACTACGCTTTAGGACAACTTAGTCAACACTTGACGACACGTTATGAGCACGTTTACCTATGTTGAATGAATACTTAATTGTGATAACTTGTAACAGATTGATTGCGTGCCGGTTACTTGCTTTCTGATATCTTGTGTAGCTTAATCTTGTTGCTACAGCTCAGGTGAGTTTCGTAGTCCCCTTTTCACATGTTTTCATGGGGCTAAAAGGATACAAACTGTTTTTCTAATAAACCGTATTTATTGGAAACTATGCTATGATGATTTTGGAGAAACTTATTTTGGATACACATATGATTTCTTATATTTGGATACATATTTGACTACCAAATTTGGAAACTCGTGCCTTTGTGTCTATCATCATTTATGGCTATTTAACTGTATTGTATGATGTGCACTATGATACTTGATTCTTGATACTTGTAGTGGAATTGGAAATACTAGATACTTGATTTTTTTGATGCTTGATACTTATGGTGGAGTTGGAGGCACCAGATACTTGATACTTATGGTGGAGTTGGAGGCACCAAATACTTGATACTTATGGTAGAGTTGGAGGCACCAGATACTTGATACTTATGGTGGAGTTGGAGGCACCAAATACTAGATACTTGATACTTGCTACTTGCACCTTAGGCCTGATATACCGTAAGTGCTGGTGGCATATAGATACTTGATTCTTGCTATCCTAAGTAAGTTGATAGCCATATTGCTGTGTGGATCTTGATGATATTTCGACCTGACACAAAACTTGATACTTGTTACAAAACCTACGAACTCACCAACCATTGTGTTTCGTCACTTCTAAAGGATCTTGATGATAGTCGGGGTGTGACAGTCATTGAACCATAATTAACCAAAACTCTTCCTTTAACATTTAAACGTTCTTGAGTCACTTCTAAAGTATCTTTTGGGAATGTGACATAGTATGGAAGGCTAGACCTTACCAATTGGAATATCATGTGATGAATTGATGTTGTTGAATAGGCCGTGATCGTCGTGGAGGTTGATACTTTGCTCATCACTCTTTGGAGATTATAGTTGCTCATCTCAGGTGAGTTTCGTAGCCCCTACTATATGTTGTACGCTTTGGGGTGAAAAGATACTCGCTATGTGTTTATGTGTTATGCCATGGATTTGGCTTAGGTTGATTATACGTGCATACATTTTTGTGTTAGAACATGTCATAGGTAGACATGTAACGTGATTGTAACGTTGTGGATGTAGTTGAACGTATAAGATCGTTGTAGCCTATACTAGGATGACCTCCTGATGTGGTATATGATATTGATGTGCTTATATGATTATGTATTGGTAGGTTTTTGGTATGCTTGATGGGTAATGGTTGGGTGGAAGGTTAGCCGTTGGTACACTCTGTATACAAACCTGACCAATACCTAAAGGGCATATTGGAAACCTAGGTCCATTTAGTTATTTAGATAAATTGGAAAGTATACTCCTTCTTGAATGTGTACATGTTCATTATATGATCATTTTATGATCAAATCAAGGTTTCAAAGTTATATGTTCGTTATATGATCAAATCAAGGTTATATGTTCGTTATATGATCGTTTTATAATGAAATCAAGGTTTCAAGGTTATATGTTCGTTATATGATCATTTTATAATCAAATCAAGGTTTCAAGGTTTTGTGATCGTTTATCGATCCAAATTATGTGATCATTCAATGATCCAAATCAAGGTTTCAAGTTTCAAGGTTATATGTACGTTATGATCGTTATGTATGTTTTATGATCGTTATGTTCGTTATATGGTCGTTGTGTTCGTTATAACCAAATGAAGGTTATATGTTCGTTGTGATCGTTATGTTTCGTTATGCTCGTTATATATGATTGTTGGTTATTAAACCAGGGTTACAAGTCTGTTACATGCTCGTTATGACCTAATAAGGTTATATGATTGTTATATGATCGTGCATTCATCGAATCAAGATTATATGATCGTTTTATGATCAAATCAAGGAATCAAGGTTATATGATCGTTTCATGTTCGTATCAGGGTTATATAATCATTTATGTTCGTCGTTGTAAATCATTGATTGTATGAATATGTTATGTGATCCTACGAACTCATCAACCTAGTGTTAACGTTTTTGAGTATCTTTTTAGGTATAAGAGAAATCGCTTGCAAGCTAGGAGTTGATGCTTATAGATGGACCTAAAGATCATTTGATTGCATTCTAGATCTTTAGACTCGGTCACGATGCCTCGGTTTGTTTCCCTTTTATGGGACTTAAATATTGTATTTGCAAGCTCATTTCAGTTGCATCTCGCGTTTCCGCCATTGATGGGATGTTACAATTTCATTATCATCATCGATCATCAAACATTTAAACAACTCAAGTAAATTTTTCTCGTTTTACATCTTTGGTAGTATCCAACATTTTGTATATCAAGTTTACATCAGCTAATGATTTGATAAAACCTAGTTAACATGTATATTAAGTTTTATTTGGAATGTCTAATAAATATGTATATACATAACTTCACTTAAAATGTATAGTAACAAGATATTCATATTTCATAATAAAACGAATACGGGGTGAGTTAATGGGTATTTAATTGTGGTACCAGAGTTAGGTTTTCTTATTTACTATTTTTTTTACAATAAAAGAAAGCTTTGTTAAAAAGTAAATTTAACTAGCTTTTATTTTTATTAATATTGAAATAAATTTCATGTGATCATGTTCCAAGTGATATATGGTATTGAAAGTACCGGTATCGTACCGGTACAAAATCCATATCTTTCCTATGGTATTCGGTTTCCACCTTTTATTTTGATGGTAACCGGTTTCGATATGAAACGGTTTATTGCACCAAACCATCGCTAATTCAAGCATATCTTAATCATGAAAACTTCTATGATTGGTACATTTTTTTTGTAACCGTTTATGAACATTTTGTCTAATTAACCACTGAAAAAATGATTATAAATATATGTAGATTTCAAATTCTTTTTCTTTTTTTTTTCTGAGAAGATACGAGAGCTGATCACCATATCACATTTTGTAGTGGTTGCCAAGTACTCTGGTCTAAAGGACTGTTTGGGAAGGGGTTTTTAGGGGCTTTTAAGTGCTTAAAAGCCTTAGCTTTTAAAAATAAACTAATTTGAAAATTATAGCCCTGTTTAGTAATACATAAAAAATCAAAAGCTCCAGCCCCGAAAAACTACTAAAAGCCTCAAAAGGTCTTTAAAATAAAAGCTCGTAGGAAGAGAGTTGAAAAAAAGCCCTAGCCCCTAGCCCCAATGTCAAGCTTCAGCCCCAAGCCCTTAACTACAGCCTCAGCTTCAAGCTTTTGTGCCAAACATACCCTAAATATAGCGAGTCAACGAAGTGATGGATGACCGCATAAGGCGGTGAATAAACTTATCTTAGGTGGCATGGCAAAAGTTCCTAAAATAAAGAAAGTTACAACGGGCCCCAAAAGGTCGTCATTGGGCCCCACTTGTGGGTCTGTTTTAGTCAGTCCCTGAAATTCGTTGACTCGTGGCTTTACTCCATATCATTTATCACAATTCACAAGAAGAAACTTGGACGAGAGTTGATTTCTCTCTTTATTGTTTTTTTTTTCCTTTCTAAAAATAGGTCAAAGTTCTTATTACCTCCTTACACTTTGAGCTTTTGTAGTCTTGGTCAGTAGAACTTTAATCATTTACAAAATTATTTTGGTCACTTGTAAATCGTAAAAACTTGTGATGAGATGTAATAGATATATATAGACTTGTTATTATCCTGCCAGAAATAAAGTATTACTTGTGTGCAATAATTATTTTTAACATAAATATTAGGTTGAACTATCAAATATATATAGATCATCCTGATTATTTAGTTATTGCAATTGAAATCATTTAATAATTAGTTATTAGTAAGACAACGGTTTTCCCGTTTTGATGACAACTTTTAGTTATTTACTAAGTTATATGATTTTCATGGTACACCATTATTACATGTTTGACGCGATCAAAACACATTCTAGTCTTACATTACATCATATATATATGTCGTTCTCATTCAATGTAATCCAATAAATGGTTTTAGGCTGTTCGATCTTGCAAGTTTTTCCTTTGATGAAGATGTGGTACTCAATTGACTGGAACCTTTGCAAAAATGTGACTGAAAGGTATAGTTTGACAGCATGCTTGATCCACCCAAATGAAACAAAATTTTTGACGAACTAGATGTCTAAAACAAATCTACGAACCCTTTTTTTCTAAAATTGATATATCGCCACATATATAGAAACATGTGATAACATATTTGAACAGGCTATACGAAAGTCATGATGTAAGCATGAGTTTCGTTCATCTTTTTTATTAGAAGTGCATGTATCAATTTTTAAACCAATTAACTAGAAAAGTATAGAGTGGCGATATTAGTGAAAGTCAATGTGTAAATAGTGAAAAGCATAGGGGTTAAAAATGGATATAATGTGTATAAAAGCAATCAGTCATCACGAGGAAGTGCCGGACCGCTTGGGGCGGTGAATTTTTTGGGAACGCGTCAATCTTTGACAAATCTCAGACGCAATCAATGTCATTTTCGCTTACTCTTTTGTGGGTCCACATGCCACCTGTAATAATAAACGATCTTCCTTATTTTTTTCCGATGGTAAATGAAAAATATTTATCTTTTTGAACATATATATAAAAAAATATATGGGGTAACAAGTATGCTGTTAGAAGTATCATACTTTCATGATTTTGTGAAGGGAAAAGTTTTTGTATTTATACATGTAATTTTCATGGAGGAGTTTGTGAGGAAGAAACATGTTTCTTCCCTACTACTAGAATCATATTTGTTTTTCTCAATATATAAAGCCATAAATTACTTTTTTTTTTGAAAGGTAAGCCATAAATTACTTAAATATCATAAGATCAAATAACATTGTTTTAACTAAGTTCATGTCCGTTAGCGAGCTCCATGCATGATAGGGTCTCAATTTAAATCTCGTGATGAGAAAACGGAAAGAGGTTCTTTCAACAGTTCAGCTTTAGGTCTCGTTTCATCAGCCACAATTTTAAAAGAAAAACTTATCTAGCTAAACCTATTTAAAAATAAATGTATATGAACATTAATATAAATATTAGGAAAAATGTTAGGTAAAACATGTAGTACCTATCTTAGACAAAACAGGGGGTATTTATGTAAAATTCAGGAGAGGTTATGTAAAATTCAAGAGGGGCTATGTATGTTTATCAAATTCAAAAGTTTAATTTGTAACATTTTTTAAAGTGACATTAACCAAGTTTAGGTAAAATCTGCCGCACGGATCATTTTCTCATAAATGTTTAGGTTAATACTCAAATCTGAGATCTTGTTTGAAGAAACAAGCCTCATTATCACTATATCATTTGATGATGATTAAACTAATGCTAACTATCACACTTAAAGGGTGTGAAAAGTTATACATTTTGTGTAAAAAAGTCACCAAATTTTGTGGTAAAAAACAGCTATTTCATGAACTTTATCAATAATGCACTTTGATTAATCTTAAATGAAGTATACATATAATTTTAAAGAGTAAAACTAATATTTTATCACGAGAGTATCCTGGGTCACATCCCACCCTCACCTACCTCATTCTTTTTTAGTTTTACCTCATTCGATTTTCTTAAGACGTGCCTCTCTAACTCATTACCCATCTTTTCATTTTTATTAGTTTTTTTAATAGAAAAGGATAGTAGCTATTAAATTGATGAGTATAATAGATAAGAAAACATAGAGGAATAAGGGCGAGAGCGTAAATGGGCTACCTCCATACTCTCGTTCCACTCACTACCGCATGGGAGGGGGTGTTTGGCGAGTGTTAGCCCGGTATATCTGATTCGGCACTTTGACCTTAGTAAATAATTGGACTTTTGTTACCAAAAAGATAAATTAAACTCAATTATTCCAGCTATTTAAAAAGCAGTAAAATCATACTTGAATCATAGTTACGTGGTTTAGAAATGTTTAGAATTGAATCTTGAACCTTTAAAACTGTAATATTTTTCTCTCATTTTTTTTACCTGCTATACAGCTTAAAGATGTATATATTTAATTACAATGTCTAAAATATTTAATTATATTAAATTGAAGATTATATAAAGGTTTTACAAATTTGTTATTAAATTTACAAATGATGAAGATGAATGGCCCACTTTCAATGCAAGGGAGAACATTACAAAATCATCGTTGCATTGTGTATGTAAATGTTCAAAGAACTCGATCACACATATAGAATCTGCATTGACAAAAAGTTACATGATAACAACGGAAAATGATGCTTTTATATTTTTATTTGATAAAATAGAAATTATAAATACTAATTAAATAGAAATTATAAAATTTAACCACAACAATTCTCCGTTCTTATTGGTTATCTCGTTGAATAAATCGATTACATACAAGTTGTGTGGTCCATTTTCATTGTTTTGCCCTTTTCTTTCTCCACATTTTCCTTCCAAATTCAATATTATCTTTTATTTTAATCAATCTTTCCTTGTCCAATGCTGACTACTTAATTAAATACAAAACAAAATTTCTAGAAAAGAAAATCCAAAATCACATCCAATTAAATTCTCGTGCAAAAATATAAATATCTAATAATAAAGCAATTTACAAAATATATATCCCTTAACCAAAAAATAACTACACTATCATTTACGTCAATTATTTTTAGATTAATAACCACATCTTTACCACCACCACCACTAGCACCACCCGTTGCCGCCACCGTCACCGCATTGTGCGGATACTCATCTCGTTAAATAAAAAATATATATTTTCCATTATTCAAATCACATGCGAAATGCGAGAGTAACATAAATTCACATTTTTTTTAAAGATGAATTTTGGAAACTTCGTGTCATGATTTGACAACGGAAGGTTTAACAAGCGTTGTCTTAACCAGGTTCGTGCTAGAAAGTCCCCACGAAGTAGATTTGCCTATTTCAAATACCCAAATGAGGAAAATCTTGTCCCTTCAGAAGACTTGGACCTGAGTTCACATATACCAAATCCTCATAAAGGTCTTCCTAAAGCTTGAACACAAAACCTCTTGAGGTATATATTTAGGATAGTCTTCTAACTATTGAACTAATGGTCAAGGATTACATCAATTCACATTTACGTCTTTTAATTAATCACATGAATTAAAAAACATAGTTACACGTATATTATCTAAACAATTTTAAAGTTTTTAAATTGTTCTCATACTGATTACCTCAGTGGTTGGACACCCGGACTTTTGTCCAAGAGATGACAGGTTCGATACTTTCGATCTGCGATTGCCCGTTAGGATTTTGTCCTGAATTTCGTGGAGCTTTTACCGGGTGGGGCGGGCGGGGGAGAGGGGATCGAGTAGATTCACAGTATCCAATCCAGATACCCGTGATCTGACCCTTGCTGTTCTAAAAAATAAAATCATAGTTACACATATAAAGAGTAATAGGTAGTCAATGAAATTTTTTTCATATATAATATATCGAAATATGATGAGTCATATGACTCAAATGTATGTTCTCTAAGAGAAATATCTTCATGCATGATCGATTCTAGCAACAAATTAATGTATGTAGTCAATCAAAGATAATGCTCATTTCCGTCCATTTTTTTAGCCACGAGTTCGTATCACCAAGTAGTTGATGAAAATTTTTTGATATAAAAATCTTTTTTTTTTTTTTTTTTTTTACCGTTTTTGATATAAAAATCTAATCTCGATGATCAGAAACATTCAAAGAGACATGTAAAATTAATTAGTTTTTACTATTAAGTCTTGGGTCTTCAACTTCCCCATTTTATTGCCGTGTCAACTGGCCCTTTGTGAGACTTGAATTCTCTCTATCTCTATCTCTATATATCTACATTATATATATTTAATGGCATCATCAGCCAGTGGACTCTCCTTTGATTCAGATCCCATCAGATTACTAATATTTCCTCACACCACCCACCACAAGACACACACACACTACTTATGGACACCTTAGACAAAGTCAACAACGGACCACCACCACCGTCTTCACCGCCACCAACCACCATACAATTCCATGATCTTCCTAATGGCGGCCAAATTAACGAAATGGATTTCTTTGCTAACAAGAAACATCAAGAAGACCATTCCATGTTGCCTACCTCAACCTCAAATCCTTCCGATCTCGAATTAGACTGTAATATCAACGTACGTATTTATATATACAACATGTATAGAGAATTTGGTATCATAGTTGCACTTAATTTATAACTTTATTTTTTTTATTTGACCTTTGAAAAAAATTTATATGTTTTTGAGTCTATTGTCATATATATTCGTCAAAAATTACCTATGTACGTTATTGATTTATAATTTTTTTCTTATTAAATAATTTGGTATGAAAAGATATCGTTAACAAAATTCGATTTTCCATGATATTATATACATATATACAGACCGGGTTACACCTTGTAACCGGAAACACAAGCAGCGATCAGTCGGTAGTTGAAGACGGTTTCTCTCCGAATTCCGAAGATAAACAAGTGAAAACCGAGGTTAGTATAAATTTCTTGACGTAAAAATCGTCATTTCTATATATATGTATGATGATTTGTATATATTTTTAAAAAATATGAAACTATATGTTTGATAATTTAATTTAATTTTGTAGTTAGCAATGGTTCAAGCTGAATTAGAGAGGATGAACATGGAGAACAAAAAATTACGAGAAGTGTTGAATCAAGTAACGCTTAGTTACAACGCGTTACAAACGCACGTCGTATTGATGATGCAACAACAGAAACAAAAAGCCGAACATCATCAGCAACAACCGTATATCGAAAAAATCAATGATTGTAAAACGAGTACTAAAGACGATGGAGGTGGAGGTGGAGGTGATCAACTTATGTCTACGGTCGTTCCTAGACCGTTTATGGATCTAGGTCTAGCTGCGGTAGCTGAAACCGACGAAAATTCGAATTCACAATCATCGTCTGAAGGGAGAAGTCATGATAATCAAGAACGAATTAGGGATCAGGAAAGCCCCGAATTACAACAACCTAATAAGACTGATGCTAATAAGACTCCGAGATTAGGCTCCACGAATAATACTACTAATATTGATCAAGCTACCGAAGCTACTATTCGGAAAGCTAGGGTTTCTGTTCGTGCTCGATCAGAAGCTCCCATGGTATGAATGTAATCAATAAGCATATGCTAATTATTGGTATAAATATAAGATTGATTGATTCTGTTTGTTGGCCTTCAAAAAAAAAAAAAAAAAGGTATAGTATTAATTTGTTATGTAACTACGTACTAGAGAATAACATTTTTTTTTTACAATTTAGATTGCGGATGGATGTCAATGGAGAAAATATGGACAAAAAATGGCGAAAGGAAATCCATGTCCAAGAGCGTATTATCGGTGCACCATGGCCGCGGGTTGCCCAGTTAGGAAACAAGTATGATCATTATTGTGACATGATAAGAAATTTATTTGATTGAGATATTAATTGTGACATTTTTAGTATATTATTAACTGATTATATATATATGGTATATATAGGTGCAACGATGTGCGGAAGATAGGACGATTTTGGTTACCACATATGAAGGGACTCATAGTCACCCTTTACCTCCAGCAGCTATGGCGATGGCGTCAACCACGTCATCCGCAGCTAGGATGTTACTATCGGGATCTATGCCAAGCTCGGATGGAATGATGAACTCCAACTTTCTAGCTAGAACTTTGCTTTCTTCCTCTTCAAGCATGGCAACAATTTCGGCATCTGCACCATTTCCTACAGTCTCATTAGACCTGACCCAGACTCCAAGCCCGTTGCAGATGCAACGGACTAGTCAAGGTCAATTTCAAGTACCGTTTTCCAACTCTAGCGGCCAGCAGAATTTCACTGGCCCAAATGCTGCGCTACTGCCCCAGATTTTCGGGCAGGCTTTATATAACCAGTCGAAATTCTCGGGGCTACAAATGTCAAATGATAATGAGATCAGTGGTATTAGCACACAATTACTCGGTCTTCCGCAATTATATCACCAAGGAGCGTCACCGGGCACTTTGGCTGATACTGTGACTGCACTTACTGCTGATCCAAATTTCTCGGCTGCTCTAGCCGCAGCGATTACGTCGGTTTTTGGTGGCGGTTCACAACCGGAAAACAACGGTGGCAGTGCTAATTATAATGGAAATGTCACCAACAACAATGGCAGTGCAACTACTACCAACAATAATAGCCATGGAGATAAATAGAGTCAACAACTCAAGTTTTCAAGGCAATTAATTAGCCATAATTAATAAAGAGGGTATACTTTTTCTTTCCCCTTTTTAATATCTTTTGGTCATTAAACTAGACACACTTTTTCTTCTTCATTTTGGAGTGTTTTTTCTTCTTCTAAGAAGAATGAGGGTAAGGTAGCTAGATTTTTTCATTCTTTGTTGTTTGAATAGTTAATTAAGCCAGGCAGGCAATTAACTTTTTCATCATATATATCTTCTTACAATAATTATGTAATAATAAGATATTAAAAGAAAACCAGTTAAAAGTTTACTCATTCTTTTTCACCGTATTTGTGTTACTTATATTTTAAGCATTTTTATGTTATCTTACATGGAGCAGTTATTGATAAATAAAGATTATTGAGGTGAGTAACAGGGATTTATTGTTGTTTTGCTTTGATTTTATATGTATATTATATTGTGAACAATGTCATCAGAAGTTGTTACAAACATGACGACTATAATAAATACAATTAGATATGAAAAGTCTATATGAGCTCATAAAAATCAATATTATTTAATAAAAACAATAAAATATAATAAATGTGATTTTCTTCTATATTTGGGAGGAATGGTTTAATAAGAGAGTGATTAAGATTAACTAAACCATGTGGGTGTGTAAAAATGTCACGATTTAAGGGAAAAAAAATTTTTAAATACAACCTTAAGAATTATCTTTAATTTGAATAAACAACCTTCTTTATCAAAACTTTAACATTTAAATTTTAATATAAAAACTACATTAATAACAGCACATCATTATTAAAACCCGCAAACATAACCGAACAACTTTAATATCATTGATTATTGTTACTATTATTATATTGAAACGAGAAGGTGGTGATAGTGATAGTGGTAGCAATAACGATGTGATTATTAATGTAAAAGTAATTTACGTAAATATTGAAGTAACGTAGTTATATTAAGAGTTAAAAGAATGTATATTGTAAATAATTTCATTAAGAGTATTATAGGTATATAAGATGAAAATATTTGAATTAGTGAATAAATGAAAGTGATGGTTTGAGTTGATAGAGTTGAAAAAAATTACTTTAGTGATATTTTGGATAGATTTAGTTTATGGGTTGAGAATGTGTTGAAAGTTAAAAGGTATTTTAGGTTTTTTAAGGTTCGAAAGGTGAAAATGATGGAGGGATAGCTTGTTTTATAAAATAGGGAGTAAAGATTGTACTTAATTGTTGCTATAACAATAACAATAAAAATAACTATAGTTATATATATGGTTACACATTTTAAACGATGGATGATTTGAATTTGAATTAATTTAGATTTAAAATTATCAGTGAATTAATTTGTTTATTTAATAAATAAAAATATCTTTGTGACTAATGAATGCGCGTGAGACAAAAAGAAAAGTCAACGGGAGTCAACTCCATAATTGTCGTTCTCGCATATAATAGTGAACGTGAGGTCAAGTGGGGTTTTGAGTTTGAATATATCAACGCTTTCTATATGTTACTCGATCCTGTTTTTATTCAAGATAAGATTGTTTAGAGTTTAGACAATACCTCTAATAAAAGGTAACAGTATTATAAAAGTTTTAGGACACGTTGTTTTCATATTGTTTACTTTTATAAGTAACGATTTGGTTATTGGATAGAACTAATATTTTTATCCGGGCATTATCCCGGGAGAAAAACATAACTCTGGTGAAACATTAAGCCGAAAAACAAAATTTGCGTGACAAAAGTTAAGAAAATAAAAGTTGTGGTTCAAAGTAAAGAAAATGAAACTTTGGTAATAAAATTTAGAAATCAAAAGTTATATCATAAAAGAAAATAAAAGAAAACTTTCAGAGCAAAGTTTAAAAACAAAGTTATATGAAAAAAAGTACAAAAGTTAATAAACTTTATACCTAAAAACAAAGTTTGTATGTTGAAAGTTTAAAAAACAAAAGTTATGTGACGAAAGGTAAAAGGGGAAATGTAAAAGAAAAAATAAAATTGGTGGAATGTTTACAAAGTAAAAGTTATGTAATAAAAAAAAGAAGAAAATAAAGGTCGTTAAGTCCGTCACCTAACAGTCGTTAAGTCTGTTAATTATGTTGGATGCTTTAAAGGCTTGTACCTTATGCTAAAGGGGAGTACTTTTAGCTACAGTAAAGAAAAAGAAAATAAGGGTTGTCAAGTCCGTCACCTAACAGTCGTTAAGTCTGTTACCTAACCGTCGTTAAGTCCGTTAATTATGTTGGATGCTTTAAAGGCTTGTACCTTATGCTAAAGGGGGAGTACTTTTAGCTACAGTAACTCCCCCTCACAAACCAAAGTTGGTTTTTAGTATTATATATATATATAATATAATTCTCAACAATCCAGTACGTAATCTACTGATTAAAGAAGGAAGCGCTACCTACAGACATCAACTGTTTGAAGCAAACACTACCGAAATAGTCTGTTTTACGTAAAACGCTGCATTTATCGCCCCGTTTTATATAAAACGTCGCGTTTGGCCGGTGTGTAAATAGTAAAAGCTATAAGGAGAATTACATGGTCTGACACACATGTCAGCCATTCTCCCGTTTTAGGTACCATTTAACCTAATTCGCAGCGTTTTATGTAAAACGGTACCTAAAATGGGGGAATGACTGACATGTGTGTCAGACCACGTGTAATTCCACTATGCAATTTTACTATCTACACACGGCACGTGGCGTTTAATGTAAAACGTGGTAACTAACGGAACGTTTTACATAAAACGGCACATTTTGCTAGTGTTTCTATGAACAGTGGACGGTGTATCCTTAATATCACTCTTAAAGAAATTGGGTTAGCTTTTTTTTTTTTTTCCTTTTAAGAAAAAAATTTATGGTGAGTTTTTTTTAGTATTAAAAATATAATTGGGAAGTATTACTGGCCCATGATGATATCCTAGTGATCCTTACTAGTTTAAACTTTCAAGTAAACCATATTTTCAAGGTTCAAACATGAAACTTTGAAGAATAAAAGTTCCTGACCAATTCTTAACCATTATACTTACTTTTAATTATGAAAATTACTTTTTTTTGAAAGGTGAATTTCGCTTGAAACTTCGTGTTGAGATTCGACAGCAAGAAGTCTAGCATACGTTGTCTTAACCAGGTCCGTGCTAGAGAGCTCCCTCGAAGTAGAAATGCCTATTTCAAATATCCAATGGAGTCCACGATTAATAGGGGTAAACCCTGCCCTCTTAGTGCTTGAACCTGAATATACCCAAGTCAAACCATCATAAAAGAACTACTTATATCTCAAAGTTGGTGGAATGGAGATTCGAACATGACACCTATAAGCTCCAAACCCATTACACCACCTTATCATTGATATGAAAATTACTAATATGTCTTAAAAAAGTAGAAATAGGTACTGACATAGGGTAATCGCATGAAGGAGTAAGTTAATATTGAATTTTATTCTTCGACTTTGATATATAGGTACTGACAACATAGGAAAGGGCTCTTTATCAACACTAACATGCATATATAAAAAGAGAGACAATTTATGTGAATAATTGTAACAAGTAGCAACTGTTTTATTGTTTGTAGTTGTATGTAACGCATAGCTCTCTCTCTATATATTCACGCTTTCCACATTGTTTCTGTCATGCAGTATACGCCTCTTTTTATTTGCCGTTTTCAAAGTACTATTCGTGTTCATATATATATGATTGTGTATCTTTGTTTTTTAACTAATTCTTACTGATTATTTGGAATATTGCCAAAGGTTAGTACTTTATGCTCCAGTTTTCTTACATTTAGGCTATGAATGCAGGATTCATTGTTGCCAGGTTAGACGAGTTTAGCAAAATATATATAGTTAAATTCTAGAATATTGAACAAATGTCGTATCCCGTTCTTATGGGAGGAATTAATAAGTTATGAGAGTCTAAGAACAGCAACATGCTAACAGTTTATAAGATATATCTATATGTTTAAAGAAAACGATTAATCAATCTAATTCTAATATCTTAGTTACATCTATTCATCAAACCTTGCTCTACTATCCAACATTATCATGAACAACATTTGAGATGTTCAAGTTTTCTATGATAAGTTGTCTTCCCGTTGCCATGTTGTCCCAAACAAATCATCCATCTCATCTAAACGAATAGTGTTTGGGATTGCATTTTAAAAAAATGTGTTTTGTTAGGAAAACAAAAAGACAATCGCTTTTACGCCACACACTTATTCAGCTCATTTTGCAAGCGGAATAATCTGATCATAATCTTTCCAGAATAAAACCCCAGTCACCCTCTAAGTATTTGTTAGACCATAAATGTATGAGTATTTTTCATAGTTTTTTATATCAATTTTGTATCTATTTCATATTGAGGTTTCATTGTGAACTGAAATATGATGATTACTAGACTTCAACTGTCTGGTTTGTTCTGTCATGTTGGTGTTTGTTGATATTGATAATTAGTATCTAAGAGGAAACTCTAACTTTGATTGCAGTGTTAGAAATGGGATCTTTAATCAAAGCGAGCTTGCTCTTGTTTGTCTCCCTTTTACTTTTGGCAACTAGTGCATATTCGGATGGTAATGATAGATTGGTTAGAGTTGGACTTAAGAAGAGGAAAATCAACCGACTTGGTAGATATGGTGGCTCTATTTTTGGGAGGTCTAGAAGCTATTATGGCATTCGTGATAATAAAGGGGATTCAACTAGTGACACTATTCCGTTAGAAAACTACATGGATGCTCAGTATTATGGTGTGATTGGTATCGGTACTCCACCTCAAAAGTTCACTGTGATTTTCGACACTGGAAGTTCCAATCTGTGGGTGCCTTCTTCAAAGTGCCTTTTCTCGGTGAGTGTTTATTATCTCTCTGTATCACTCCCTTTTTTGTCCCTTTCGATTTAGTATATACGTAGTATATATTGTCAGGTGCTGATCACTCTTGATACGAATGCAGGCAGCTTGCATCTTCCACTCAAAGTATAAGTCTAGTCAATCAAGATCCTACAAGAAAAACGGTATAATTTCCTCTTCTGCTTTCCACTTTGTTATTCAAGAGCTTATAGTTTTTGTTACGTCTTGTTTGATTTAGGGAAATCTGCTGCAATTCATTATGGAAGTGGCTCCATCACTGGTTTCTTTAGTCAAGATTCTGTCCAACTTGGTAGTCTTGTTGTTAAAGACCAGGTAAAACCTAAGAACTTGTGCATTATATTGTGATGATTTCAACGAGGCTTTTGATCTTCACATTTCCCTGTTTCCAGGATTTTATAGAGGCAACCAAAGAGCCTGGCCTCACATTTTTGGCAGCCAAATTTGATGGTATACTTGGCCTTGGGTTTCGAGAGATATCTGTTGGGGATGCGGTTCCTGTTTGGTAGTTTACGTATCTTTACTAAACTTTAACTCTTTTTGTTTGAATATTCTTAATTTACTCTTTAGCATTTTGCAAATCACATTAGGTACAACATGGTTGTACAAAATCTTGTACAAGAACCTGTATTTTCATTTTGGCTTAATCGTCATGTTGATGAGGGTGAAGGAGGGGAGCTTGTGTTTGGTGGGGTTGATACTCATCATTTCAAGGGTGAGCATACATACGTCCCAGTGAGCCGAAAAGGCTATTGGCAGGTGAGTATTCTTTGAATTTATTTTTCGCTGATAGATATGCCTAATTATTTTTCATATTGATGGTTCTTCATAAACGTAAACCGGATTTTGTTCTTTCTCTTGTCATAGTTCGAAATGGGTGATGTCCTGATTGGTGATAACTCAACTGGTATGTATGCCTTGGTAGACATAGTCAAACAATAGAGTTTTATAGGAATTCTGACTATTAATGTTTCTACTTCAGGATTTTGCATCAGTGGTTGTTCTGCAATTGCTGATTCTGGAACCTCTTTGTTGGCTGGCCCAACGGTATGTATGCCTTTTATGCAAATATAATCCTTTACACTAGTATACTGAACAAAATATTTGATTTATGCTGTAACGTTTGCTATGTAATAAAAAAATGATTCAGTTTTTTGTGATGTTTTTTGTTTGAAGTACATTATCTTGAGTGAAAAAAACATTGCAATACAAGTTCTTTGCTTTGGGAAGGCTTATGTTATAGATACAGTATATTTATATATATATATATAGACCTGTTGGGAAGTCTTATTTTATATATTCATTTATTCTGCCACTAGAGATTAACCTCCTTTGAACAATCCCAACTCTGTTAGGTTGTTATCACTGAAATTAATCAAGCAATTGGTGCTTCTGGTTTTATGAGCGAACAATGCAAGACCTTTGTTGACGAGTATGGGAGAACTATCATTGATATGTTATTAACTGAGGTAATTTTCGTAGTTCTCTTGTTTCTTTGCTTTCCTTTTGCACTATCATATTGTGTTGGCATTTGGTAAATCGTGTTAAAGATGGGACTGAAAAGCCCGAATGCAACACTGAAAGTTGCAACCTTCCTAACTCCTCATTTTTTTTATGTTTTCCAGACACAACCAGAAAGAATCTGTTCTCAGATGATGTTATGCCCCTCTATGAATAATGGTTCAGCTGATAGCAAGTTAGTTTCATGCTTTTTTACTTTGGATACTGCCTGTGTCTGGGTTATGATAACATTATGCTTATGGTCATGATATGTAGACCACTGACTTTTAATTCATACACCACATTTTACAACTTTTTCCGCAAACTATAAAACATGTTGATGCCTAGTTGGGGCGAATGATTAAACTTCGTGGTGTGTTTATTACTTCTCCAATTGATTTGTTTGCGATTTTTGCTCTTCCTCTTCGTTCTATATCAGAACTAGCTAACTTTTATGATTTGACAGCTTGATAATTGAGAATGTGGTTGACGAGAATAATGGAAGATCATCTGGTGTAGATGATGATGAGATGTGCAATTTCTGTCAGATGGCTGTTGTTTGGATGGAAAATCAGATCAGGCGAAATGTTACTGAAGAACAAATAATTAACTATGTCGATAAGGTGAAAGGAATTTAGCATCAACCAAAAATAAAATGAATGAAAAGTAGAGCTGGCAATATCATATATACATGTATGACTGGGTCGATTCAGGTTATGTTTATCTCCAACAGGTCAACCAAGTAAAATATAGTTCGCTTAAAGTTATACGGGCCATATTGGTCAAAACTCGCCCAAAGACTAGTTTCAATGCATAAACCTTTAAAGGTTTTGTTTATAACTAGATACTCAGTTTTTCTAACAATATTGGACAGTTGGACACATTCATTTCTTGCAAACATCAAACTTTTTTAATGCAAAAGTGTTTGGGGACAACATGTCCCTTTTCGACCCGTACAAAATTACCACTTTTTGACATGTTATTCAACCCGCCTGACCTGGTCATTTTGCTAGCTTTACACAAGAAATAAAAGACGTATATTATTAATAATGTCATGCGCAATTAAGTTGTAAGAAGTTAATTCTTGTTTTTCAGCTGTGTGATCGATTACCAAGTCCAATGGGAGCAAATGGAGTTGACTGTAATACTCTTTCCTCCTTGCCAAACATTGCATTTACAATTGGTGGTAAAATTTTCGACTTCTCCCCTGCAGAGGTAACAATTGTTATCGAAAGTTGTTCATACTTTTCCATTTGGTTGTGTTAATAGTTGGGTTTTGCGTTTGAGGATATTTATTTATGATTTGATTTGACTAAATGTATTTTTCCTTATTGAACACTTAAATGTCCCATTTTCATCTAGTATATTCTGAAAGTTGGTGAGGGAGCAGCGGCGAAATGCATCAGTGGATTTACTGCATTTGATATGGCACCTCCTCGTGGACCTCTATGGTATGATCACTCGCTCTTGCTACCATCTATGTTTCCTTCATTCTTAAGAAGGCTATTTACACCCGTTAGACACTTGGGATTTAGCTCTTGTGGTATGTGTGGACACTTTGTAAATATGTGTGTTTTTAAAAAGACAAACTTAGAGCCATTAGAAATTTGTTGATTGTTGTTATACTTGATATCTAGAAGGCGAAGCGGGTAAACCTTAAAGCTTTATTTAAAATCCTATGGGTCAAATGGGTCGGACGATTCAGAATGACCCAAATAATACTAAAATTTCTTTCTTCAATAATTTTAGTTATATACGATATTTGATATATTAGTTATTTATTACATGTTAAGTAAAGGCACATAAATTGTTGGTGTACCAACCCGACAAAGTCAATTCCAATCTGACTCGAACCCATATGAACCTGTTACCTAACCCAAGTGACTCGCCCATTTTGTCACTTCTACTCGTATATCAGTTTTCACAAAGTCTGACAAACTTCAAAGGGGTATTTAGGTCCACGACTTTGTGTGTTTGTGTGCATCTGCTGCACACAGTTTTGTTTTGTTTTAGATGTGTTTTTGCGGTCTAACAGCTGAAATATTATGGGGATTTTGATGCAGGATCCTGGGAGATATATTTATGGGTAAATACCATACGGTGTTTGACTATGGTAACTTACAAGTTGGGTTTGCAGAAGCAGCTTGAGACCTTTCTCTATCAGCATGAACCTACTTGTTTTCTGTAAATGTTACAATAAATATATCAAAGATATACAATGTGTCTTAGCTCATGATCAGTTAATTGTTGAACACTACAGGTTTATGTTTGTGATTATTCAATGTGTGTATACAAATTTATATTTCAAATTGGATCATTTGTCACCTCCATGCAATATACAAGCAACTAATCCACATTAATATCGAGTTAGAATCAATCATGTTGTATGCATTATGTTTCACAACCCTACCAACACGACAACGCAAATCATGCAATTATAAACTGCGTACCAAGCCAAAAATATGATCTTTTGCGGAATTACTGATCTTAGCTGGGACCAAATGGTAGTATGGTACTAGTCAAACCAAAAGAAAAGCAAATGTAACCTATATTGACCTAAGAAGTACATGTTTCAGATTAACTTTGACATATTGGTTTTATTTCCACATTATCTTTATATTGATGCTTCGTAATCCATTGGACTAGAAACCTGAAGTTTCTGTGATTCAGGAAGGAATGTATGTCGTATTGACATGTCGGAACATGTTGCGATCCTGATCCTCAGCAATATGATTATGTAACTAGCTAGAATGGTTTAAGGCTTGAGATTAAAATTTTCTTTTTTAATCATCTATTATATATCTATATACTTTTTTTTGCACTTTAGTCAATTAGAAATCAGAAGATATTAAGCACCCTATATATAAGGAACAATCTGACTAAAAAGCCCAAGCCCAAATGAAGCTACATTAGTCTACAGAGAGAAAAAAAATTGTTCGAAGGAAGAAAACAATGCTTTGTGTTGACACCAATGGCAATGACTAGTACTTGCTTGAACCAAAAGAAAGTCAGCCATATACTTCCTGTTGAAGATCTTATTCCAATCACCTTTAACCATTCTTTACTTCATTGAAAATAAAGTCCCTTTAAATATTTTGCAATTATCCATAGTGATTGCACTCCCTTTTTTGGTTCACCAATGAAAATTTTCTATCAAATAATTTTTTATTGTTTACATAGAATATAATATTTACTATATATGAAACAAATACTGATATAAGCGTATAATACCCATGAAACATCATACTGTCAAGCGTATAACAAAATTTGGAGAGCAAAAATTTATAACATTTCACTCTTCTTGATATCCTTATTATCCAATTACTATTTACGTACCGATGTTTGTAAGTTTTTTTAGTTTTCCATCGGACTATAAATACATATCATATTGTATAATTTAATATAATGTAAAAAGACATTGTTTGATCTAGTTAATCTATTCAACGTTAGTTACTTTTAAAGTTTAATGCGTGTTATATCTTGATCTATTCAACGTTAATTACTCCCACCGTCCCATATTAAATGTCCAATTTTGACTTGTTAAGTCTTCTGTTTTAAACTTTGATCGTAAAAATATTTGTCTATGTTATATAACACTTCATATAAAATATATGGACGGATTAATTTTTCAATGTACTTTTCATTGATATAACTTTCGTCAGCTATTATATAACACAAAAAAGATATTTATAGTCAAAGTTGCAAACAGAAGACTTAACAAGTCAAAATTGGACATTTAATATGGGACGGAGTACTTTTTAACAAATTTGCAAACATAACAACTTTTATTTAACTTCTACATTTGACTTCAAAACGATGATTTAATTCCATGAGCTAATTAGAACTGCTCATGTTTTCAGATATATTTAACTTCAGTTGGTGTTTGTTTAGTACTTAATTAACTTTAATGTATAAATGTCTTAATACAATAACTCATCACAAGCGTGTTTGTTATGAGCTAAACTTGGTAAATTTGACAAAAGGTTATAGACATACTGTTTTATCAATTAAGTTACCGATTTTCAATAATTTTTTACTAATGGATTATTCAACATATATATAAATAAACAATAATACTGGTTAATCATCTAAACAAAAAATGTATATCTAGACACATACGTTAAAATGACAAACACTAAAAGAATTAAAAATAAACACACTCTTAATCTGGGTATGTGACAATTTCTTTCACTCAATCATCAAACTTTTTTTCTCATATATAAATTTCCAAAGTTCGATTAGCTCATAAAAGTCATGGATCACGTTTCTTGAACACAAAGTATAAAAATCAAAAAGATTGAGAAGAAAGCTAGCTAGGTACATAAATATTGCATTTACTCCAACAGAAAATTACAATATAATAATGACAAGTGACCAAGAAGTACACGTTTATAATGATCTAGTATTAAAAAACGTGGTTGTAAACTTGTTATGATTGTCCCTAACTCCCACCTCACTTACCCAAACTACCAACACTACGTGTCTTATTTCTCCATCGTGTATTTCTCTTTTGGAGTTTGTTAAATACAACCCTTAAGGCTGTGTTTAAAATGCATAAATTGTTTGTTTATTTACCATGAAAATCATTGGACGAACTTTTAATATGGAAGGTACAAAATTTTTTATGCACGTTAAATACAGCCCCTTAGGGCTGTATTTAGCATTTCCCTTCCCTTTTTTAAGGGTTAAAAGCATTTTGAAGAATACAAGTTATGTTATCCTGCTTTGAATTCATACTAACATGACTTTATATATAAAGTTTTTGATTAAAAATTATTATAGTTATATACCATCTTTGTCTCATATAAAATGTTCAATAATGACTTATTAAGTTTTCTTCTCTCGATGACCATAAAATTTCATTTACATTCAATAAATTCATTGGGCTTAACACGGAAAATTGCAATACAATAATACAAATGATCTGATTGAAAAAAAAAAAAGCCTCCTCGATCTATATATTTCCTCTAACATTCTAAGTAGATTTGAAGCTTCTCGGATAAAAATCTCGGTGTAGTCATAGAAAGAGTTTGGAAACCTTAAACGCTTCTTGAACCTGAATATAAATTGGGAAACGATTAATCATCCTAATTACAAAATCATGACATGTGACATGATCAAAAGATGAATTTTAGTAAGAGAATTAATAGAATTCATATGACAGTTTTGAAGTTTTTAAGAAGATTTTTAGAAAGATCTTTAGAAATATTAATCATTTTCCATATAAAATACCTGTTGCATATAATCCTCAACTTGCTATTGATTTTTGAATGATCAAACACTATTTGTTTGCATAAGTATAATAAAAAAAAAAATGAGACGTATAAATGTAAGGTTAAACAACTCAAATATTACATATTGTAACATCTATAATCAACGTATGGGAAGTGTGGCATGGTTCTCAACCAAGTGTATTAGCATAGTTGATTTGACTTTTGCTTTAATTGGAAGTTAGTAGACCATCATTTAATTAATGTATGCATTTTAATACTTACATTAGTACCAAACTATAACACCCTAATTCAAACTCACAAATTATATTCAATAAACACTACTATAACTTTTTTCTTTTTGAAATAAATTTGATAATTTTACTATAGTATACCATAGTAAGACCGAAACCCGAACCGATACATTCGGTATTAGAAAACCAAAACCATTGGATTCAGTTTTTGTTAGGTTCGGTTTGTCGGTTTTAGAAAACCAGAACCCGAACCTATTCGTTTGATTTTTAGAAAATGAAAATGAAACCAACGGGTTTCGTTCGGTTTTCGGTTCCGGTTCGATTTTGTCAGTTTTTTTGTTTTTCGGTTCGGCTTTTGTTCACCCCTAATTACTCCGCAACTCACTGATTGATAAAATATAATAATTAAGTAGAAATCTCGCATGATGCAAAACATAAATAATGGTATTTTGTTGTCATGTTGTACCAAGACTGAAACCGAAAACAGGCTATTGTAAATGTTAGTACGCATATACTGTTTGGCAAGAGCTTTTTAGGGGTTTTTAATGGCTTAAAAGCCATTAGCTTTTAAAAATAAGCTCATTTGAAAAATATAGCCCTGTTTGACAATACATAAGAAATCAAAAGCCCCAACCCCGAAAAACTCCTAAAAGCCCCAAAAAGTCTTTATAATAAAAGCTTATAGGAAAAGAGTTGAAAAAAAGCCCCATCCCCTAACCCCAACGTCAAGCTCCAGCAGTCCAGCCCCAAGTCCTTAACTACAGCCTCAACTCCAAGCGTTTGTGCCAAACAAAAGTATATCTAGAAACTGAAACCGGACAAAACACTGGAACTAGTAGTGTTCTTTATCTAGTCATATTCAATTATTGTTCAATATATTATATATACCCTGTTAATACAATAGAATGATTATAAGTTAGACTCTGTTACGATTATTTCCCATCCTTGTAATGCTTAGGGAACCGTTATTATTTACATATAATCTTGATTTAGAAGTCATAACCACCAATCTACTATACTAACCAAATCATATCACCCAATGCTTTATTCTCAAGCCACGAAAACCAACCCTTTTAATTTCTAGAAGATATATATGATGTTGAGTGATGCAATAAAACCATCACACCACACCTCACATTTTAAATATAAAAGCCGTTATCATAGTCATCGTCACGTATAGTTGATACAATTTAAGCTCGGAAACAAGTTTAAATAGACCACTCCCAGTAGTATGTATCGGATTCATTTTCTCTCACAGTTTTGTCACATCCGCGTCATGTCAGCAATAGACCACTCCCAGTATATGTGTACTCCATACACATGTATGATACTTTTCCTACACATAGACTCACACCCCTCGTCTCTTCCTCTTCAGTTATCTAGACTTCCCGAGGGATGAGCCTCTTTGACAACCCCATGCCAACATTTACAAAGCCGACGAGCTCCTCCGTTGAAACCGAAGAGACCATTGGCAGTGGTCTTAGAGTAGCATATCACTAACATGACTTCAATTCCATAGTTCCATATGTACAATTAAGATTTCCATCGAACTCTAATTAGAAAAATTAATATTTTGTGGCACACGTGTGATATGTATGGACAAAACTTATTGGAATAAAGCTAGATATTTATCTTGACTTAAAACATAACCCATGAATTGGAAGAGAGTATATGCCTCGAGACTTTATCTTTGGACAAAAGTATATGTCAAATTACTTGAAAGATTGAGAGGATATTCTACCAAAAAGTGGAATACTTGATAATAACCACTTTAGTGGTTCAACCTATTTACTCCCAACCTTCTCCTACCTTACCACACAAACTCCCCAAATTCTTTGATTTTCAAAGCCAACAAACACAAATACAGATACAAAAGAAGGTATCCAATCCTAAATTTGAGTTTGGTTTCAAACTCTTGCTTTCAAGTTTTACTTATTCTTCTTATCAAATGACCCTACAAGACCACATCATATAACATTTTTCTTTTGCGAAACACAATCACATATACTATTGAAAAATGCCTTACTCCATCTTTCCTTTTTCAACAATTCCTTTCAAAGTTTGCGTGATGCAACTAGATTTACGTTAATATACATATACTCCGTATAAGATATCGATGACATATAATTAAGTATTCATTATGTTTACTTGTTGAAAATATATATTAACATAAGACTCCAAAAACATGAAGTATGTACTTACATAGCATACATATATAAACTTATAAACAGAGTAATGATTCATATATTTATAATATCAGCTTAAAATTTCATTGTTTATTGTATTATTGAGCTCTTTACATTAATATTATTGTTACTTTTATTTTATTTTTTTTAAACAGTGAGTTGTTAGTTAGTAGTTAGCATTTTAAATACCACGATTATATACAATTGGGCAATATCTGAAGCTCGAATCATGTCTGTATGTCTGGAATGAAACCCAAAAACCTTAAAACATCCACCCACCCCCACCCCAACTTTTTTTTTTATTTAATCCACAATTACTAGTTAACTACTCGTATATCTTATTTAAATACTAGTTATAACAACGCTTTTTGTATCACTGAAAAAAACAGTCATTCGATGTTTAATTTACTTCCACATAATATCCAAATGTATACAGAAATACTAGTGACAAGTGTCCATGCCACGTAGTTGCCGTCTTGGCCTGCCCAAAAAGTTGTCACTCCGTACCAATGTTTTTGCCACGTTGTCAAACTTCCGTTAAAGCTATCGTCAACTCTAGAAAGAGAAAAGAGATGCCACCTATAGACTTCACATCCAACCAAATAACTACAACTTTATACACCTTTTCAACAAGAAAATTACAAAGTACAATACTCATTTTACACACACATCCACATATTTGACATTTGACACACGCTGACACGCCACTATATATATATATATATATAAATCATCAAACCCCTCAAAAATATGTCCAAACAATATACAACAATTATTCAAACAACACTCTTTCTTCTTTATTCTGTCAAGAAAATAAAATCAACATGGAGTGGACTAGAAGCCATATTCTAGGCCGTGGTTCCTCTGCCACCGTCTCTGCCGCAACCTCAACATCCGGCGATATTTTCGCGGTCAAATCAGTTGAGTTATCACAATCAGAGAGTTTGAAAAGGGAACAACATTTTTTGTCAATCTTGAAAAGTCCTTATGTTGTGAGCTACAAAGGGTGTGACATTACTAGAGAAGGCAACAACAAGATGATGATGTACAATATGTTTATAGAATACATGTCGTGTGGTTCGATTATCGATTTATTAAGTGCCCGAAATGGTGATGGTTTAAGCAATTTGGAAATTGCAAGCTACACAAGACAGATAGTTGAAGGGTTAAATTACATTCATTCTTGCGGCATAGTGCATTGCGATATTAAAGGTCGCAATATTATGGTAGATGGAAATATTGCTAAAATTGGCGATTTGGGTTGTGCTAAATGGGCCAATGAGGGGTCCAAATTTCATGGGACCCCAATGTTCATGGCCCCCGAAGTTGCAAGGGGCCAGGAACAAGGCTTTCCAGCAGATATATGGGCACTTGGATGCACAATAATCGAAATGATGACAGGTGATTCACCATGGGCTAATGTTAATGACCCGGTATCACTTCTTTACAAAATTGCATTTTCAAATGAAATCCCGAAAATCCCAAATGAGTTGTGTGATCAAGCAAAGGACTTTCTAAGCAAGTGTTTGGTTCGTGATCCAAGACAAAGATGGACCGCGAAACAACTTCTAAACCACCCGTATATTCAACAATTTGATGACATTTCAAACCAAATCAATTGTGATAAATTCGTCACAAGCTCACCAACAAGCGTACTTGATCAAGATATTTGGGATTCAATGGATGCATCATTGGCGAGTACCGAATTTTCTGAATCTACGTGTTCTTTAAAATCAGTAAGGCAAAGAATGAAACATTTAGCGGGCAAGTATGAGATGAAGCCAAAGTGGGAATGTGAAAAGGGGGAAAATGAATGGATCACAATCAGATTGAATGAAGATGTTGACAGGAAAACAAATAGTGGGGGTGTTTTTTGCACCATATGTGGCTGTGATTCGAACATCATGACTTGTACTTGTAGAATAAGCAGTTTATTTTTTAGATAATAACGATAGTTGTATGTGAAACAAGTACATATATCTTTTTACCATATCTTCGAAACAACAATTTTTTGACTTTTAACAGTTTTGTGATCCGTGTAAAATTTTCAAGAGTTATTAATTGAGACAACATTTGTCACATGTACATCAATTTTGTTTTATTTTACCGACATCGATCTCCAATGTATTTAACTACTTAATATACTATTTTTTTTCCACCTATTGTTACGATTAAACTAAACTGTTGTACATGCACCACTATGTAGATAAACTAAACTTTACTAAAAGTTAATGTCAAGATGTATTAATATTATATTAGATACTACCTAAAAATAAATAATTAAACAATATATATCTTTGAGTTTGGTATTGTAAAACAAGTATTAAAGTAAAACAAAAATGACAAGATTTTAACCATTAGATCATGGTTAAATTGATGCACGAAGATTCACGAAGCAATTGATGCATGATGATTTTCATGATGCACGTTGATTTTCATTGGAAAAAAAAACATATTATTTTATTTATTTTACTTTAATACTTAATTTATTTTAGCTAAAACTTATATATCTTTGGTTATACTATATAATGATTTAGATAACTGGAACAAAATACAGAGACGTGATAAATGAGAAAATGCTCTTATTTAATTATTAGAATGAATTACAGGCCGAGTTCAATTTCTGACTTGTGGTAATTTAGGATTATATATTCAGGTAGGTAGTTTAAGAGTCATCATCATTTATATTGAAAGTATAACTATATAGCACGTAGTCGAGCTTACATGATGTAATAATTCCTTTGAGCGCAAAATAAGACTAGCGTTTTCTAACATCGTAATGTTTAGGGGACCGTTATGAACAGATAATCTTGATTTAGAAGTTACAACCACCAATCTACTTAATCACCAAATTAACAATAGCACTCAACACTTCACTTTATCCGCAAGTCATCGATCAGCAATAAACAACCTTTTCTAGAAGCTATATTTCGTATTTGGTGATGTAATAAGACCAGAACCCATGAACACGTGTTGAATATAAAAACCTTTACCACATTTTATTAGTGTTGCACGTAGCCTCGTTGTTCACAATTTAGCCTCACAAACTATTTATTAGGCGGTCCCAAAAATGTATGTGTGAAAAGAAGCCACCGTATATATTGTAGTCGTTGCCAATTTTTATATGTATTGTAGCTTCACACTCACATGAGTTTCATATGTAAGAAAAAAACTTATATATATCTTGACACAAGGTCATATCACAAGCTTTTATAAACCCATGTGGACATGTGCATTGTATTGATTCAGAGTAGTCCACTTTAACGAACAATAAGCTCGTAGGCTTTAAAAGAATCTGTATAGTTTGCTGTTGAATTAGGAAGGAAAATAACTATAGCACATCTAGTTATAAATGCAAAAGCATAATGGACTAATCATATTTATTTTAACTTTAACAATGGCCAATGAATAGGCCAAGTTAGCAAGTACATGACTAAGACTTTGTTTTTAGACAAGTTATAACTCAAGGTGTGAGAGGAAATTCTACCAAAAAGTGGAATGATTGATATCAAGTACACCTGCTTTAGTAGTTCAACCCAATTTACCTCCAACCTTCTTCTACCTTACCGCATAATTGTCACGTTGTTTTGTTTTCAAAGTCAACAAACATAAATACAAAGGAAGGTATCCAACCCATAATTTTGAGTTTAGTTTCAAAGTTTATCTTTTAATATTTACATATCCTTATCCTATAATTACCTCTCAAAATGACATCATATATAGACTATTGAAAGATAACTTGTCCAATTATATCGTTTATTCAATTTTTTTGATTTTACAACCTTCTATATAGTGGAACAATTTTCTTGCGGGGACGCCGAATAATTTGTATGATACTTACAAGTTTTAAAATTTAAAATTACACAAGTATATGCTGCCAATTACTTTTAAAAATAATATATACATAAAAATAACATACTAGATATATATAGATTTTTAAACATTATGGGGTTATGAAGACCATCTTGGTCACCATATAGTTTCACCACTACTGTTTATACCCTTTGGATAAGTTCTTATACTTTGAGATGTGTGTATATATAGAAAGATGAGGTGGAAATTAAAACCGGTGAATTATCGAAAAGGTAACGAAGATGCTATACTTGTTAAAAAGGTAAACAAAATCATAAAGCCTTTGACTTCATTCCATCATCAATTGCGTAACTACATATAGTACTTTCTAGATCCTGTGAGTAAAAATAATCTTGCATAAACTGTCAAAAAAATGATTAAACATTATCTGCATCAAATCACAAATGCGCCTTAATTCTCATCATCCACATGTACACGGTTCCAAACAATTAAAATTTTGTGATGTTTACTTCCCCAAATCGTATGTAATAAAATCCCACAAGTAAGTTGTATCTATATCATTATTTCCTATTCTAACACACAAATGTTAGTGACAAGTGTCCATGCCACTTAGTTTCCGTACGTCATGGCCATGCCTAAAATGCTGTCACGGCCTACTACTAATATTTAGCCACGTTGTCAATTTTTCGTTAAGGAAATCACCAACTCTAAATGGAGAAAGAGATGCCACCTATAAACTTCACACCCAACCAACCAAATAACTAGACAACTCGTTTTTCACACACATCCACATATATACATAGACACACGCCACTATATATACATAAACTATCAAAGCTCTTCAAATCTCAATAACCAACTTAACCAATACAACAGTAGTAGTTCTTTTACCCCTCAACTTTTTTCTATTTCTTTCCATAAAACATAAACCAATATGAAGTGGGCTAAAGGCCCTTTTCTTGGCCGCGGTTCCTACGCCACCGTCTTTGCCGCTACCTCCACCTCTGGTGATACTTTCGCAGTCAAATCAGTTGATTATTCGCAGTCGGAGAATTTGAAGAAGGAGCAACATTTTTTGTCAATCTTGAAAAGTCCTTTTATTGTGAGCTACAAAGGGTGTGACACCACTAGAGAAGATAATAATAACAAGTTGATGTACAATCTATTTATGGATTACATGGCGTGTGGTTCGATTATCGATTTGTTAAAGGCCCGAAATTGTGGTGGTTTCAATAGTTTGGAAATTGCAAGCTACACAAGACAAATTGTCAAAGGGCTAGAGTACATTCATTCGTGTGGCGTAGTACATTGTGATATTAAAGGTGCAAATATTTTAGTTGATCATAATGGTGTTATAAAAATTGGAGATTTGGGTTCTGCTAAATGGGCCACTGAGGTAGCCCAAATTCGTGGTACTCCAATGTTCATGGCCCCTGAAGTTGCAAGAGGCGAAGAACAAGGTTTTCCGGCAGATATATGGGCACTTGGATGCACAATTCTTGAAATGATGACTGGTGATTTACTATGGGCTAATGTTAATAATGACCCGGTATCACTTCTTTACAAAATTGCATTTTCTAATGAAATTCCGGATATCCCAAATGAATTGTGTGATCAAGCAAGGGATTTTCTAACCAAGTGTTTGGTTCGTGATCCAAAACAAAGGTGGACAGCGAAACAACTTATAAATCATCCGTATATACAACCAAAATTCGACGAAAGTTCAAACCAAATCAGTTGCGAGAAATTTGTTACAAGTTCACCAACAAGTATACTTGATCAAGATGTTTGGGATTCAATGGATGAACCATCATCATCATCATCATCATTAGTACTGAGTACTCATTTTTCAGAATCTATATGTGCAACAAACATATTGAGACAAAGAATAAAAAACTTGGCTAACAATTCAGGGAGGATGATGATGCCAAAATGGGCATATGAAAAAGACGAAAATGAATGGATCACAATCAGAAAAGTGGATCAGGTGATAGATGTGGTAGGTGATCATGAGATGGAGGTGGATTTGCACCTTCATTAGTGGAGCTGAAAATTATGATGAGTTGTAAATAATTAATTATTTAGATACTAACAAAGTTAGTTTTAGACCAATAGTTGTGAAACAAGCATACAATTTATTTTGTACATATTGGTACATATGAATATTGATAAAATACCATATTTTGAGCTTTTGACCATTTTAGTTTTCAAAAATGATATATCCTTGTACTTGAGTTTTAACTCAATAATTGTAAGGCCATACCTCATGTTTGAGGTCTTGTGTTTAATCCTTGAAAAGGAAATATGAATTAAGTCTTTTTATTATGGTTTGGTTTGGTATACGTTCAAGTCTAAGGGGGCGGGTTTTCCCCTATTAATCATCATGCCTTCGGCCGGATTAGTATGGGGTTTTCCCGGCCATCCGGTATTTGAAATATACATTTCTACTTCGAGAGAGCTCTCTAGCGCGGACCCAGTTAAGACAACGTATAATATTCTAGAACTCTCGTTGTCGAATCACGACACAAAGTTTCTAATGAAATTTACCTTTAAAAAAAAATTGATTTATCCTTTAAAAAATTAGTTTAAAAACATTCATGAAATCATAAGGTTATGACATGTGGATTTAACTAATTCTATTTTTTAATTTTATCCATTCATTTGGTCATTTGTTTATCATCTTATGATGTGGAAAATTTTTAGATTATTTAATTAAAAGAATCCATTATTTTCTTTGAGTTTTATCTATCTTTCTTTTTTTTTTTTTTTCTTTTAATTTAACTTAATAAAAAGATACTAACATTAGAGATAAATTTAGGCAATTATCAACCATTTATTTAAATTCTAAGGTTAAATTTGTTCTAGTTTCATCTTTAAAATTGAATCTAATTTAAAGAGCTTTTATCTTTAATATTGTGTGAGGGTTGTGAAAGAATATCTGTTGAAAATTGGCTTTTGAGTTATGTAGGGGTATTTTTTACAATCTTACGGACACCTTAATAAGTATGCCAAGTGTGCCCATTAGTAAACCATAACTTTAAAAAATATGGTTAACACGTAGTTTATATTCGTTGTATGGATACCATATCAAACAAATGATACTTGGAACTATTTTAATTTCACTACGCAACACGTTTTTGGACATTATAAAGTTTACTGGAAATTTTGGGTAGGGTCGGAAGGTGCACTGATATTGCATTTGTAGCTTTGTACTATTGCAACATACCTACGTGTAGATAAATTAATACAGCTGGCAAAAGATAACACATCTAAATCTATATCTATTGTTTTACAAGTGTACTGCGTACATGGTACTTAGAGCACATGGTACTTAGAGCACAGGGTATGCAGGCTCGATCCAAACCCCGAATCCTTGTTGGCATCTCGGCGCCAACAATGGCGGACCCAGGATTGAGAGGAACGGGTAGCACAAATTTTTTTATAGCTAACCTTATCGACGTAAAATAACGATACCGACTAAATATATTGTTACGATTTTTAAAAAATTTTGGCTACTTTTAATGATTTTCAAAAATTTTTGGCACTTTGGTAGTTTCGATTTATCATTTAATTGCATAAGTATGTCTTCATAAGTTTTATTATTAGGATAATCTTTCAAAATTTTAGAATTAGTTACATTGACGGGTATCTCATATTTATTTGACCCGTAACACTAATAAATAATACATCGTTTTTAAAAAAAAATACACTACATGGATCTAGCGGACCCGTAGCCCAGGCTATCACTAGACTCCATGTAGTTCCGCCTATGGTCTTAAGGGATTCTTAAATCCGGTTATTAGTTTAGACTATGTTATGTTATTATCATGATATGAAAGGATCTTGATATCCTCATGATCCATGATTTTACTAACGAATATATGTCTAGTATAGTAGATATTATATGCAGGATCGAAGTCAAAGCGTGTCACATGAAGAAAACGTGTTTCAATGGATAGTTTACCACTTCATCCACAAGAATCTGGATTGATAACAGATTTACCATGTGAAGAATAACACTCAACGGTCATCTATGCCATTTCTTCAGCGTAAAGAGCAAGTCTAGGAAGATCTCAAATATTTCGGAGATATGGTTCAACTTCTAACTCTATAAATAAAAGAAGATCTCGTTCAGAAAGGAAGACATCGTTTCGATCGCATACATTACACACATAAGCAATCATCATACAAGCATTCATTCACTCGACAACAACAAATCATTTGTTTAGCTATTATTAGCTTCTTATTCGTTCGTTCATTCATTCATTTCATTGTAACTATTCACAAACAAGAGTAATAATAATAGAACAGCAGGAAGTTTTTTCTACCTGAGATCACTTAACTGGATCAAGGTTTTTCCTCGTCAACAAAATTCTGGTGTCGTTATACTTTTCTATATTTCTCTAAGATCCTAGTGTTAATTCGCAATACTCTATTTTATCTTCAATAGTTTTCTTAGTTACTCAATGTGACATCCGTCACAAAAACTGGTAATTTATTATAGTCTCTAGCTTACATTTCAAATTTCTTGGCAAGTCAATGTGCCTACATAGTATAACAAGCGTAGAGATGTTGTAATCATTCTAATATGTGACTCTTATTACTTGAATTCCAATAGTTTATGATTTAGTCACTCAATTTTCTAAACATAGACGGTTATAGTTATTTCCATTGATATCTAGACATATAGTTACATGTCATATTCATTTCTAAACATTGGTAAATCTCTATACATTATAGTAATGAGTTAAAATCTATAACCATCAATGTAAGATAATAGTTTTATAATGTTAACTTATAAAACAACTAGAAAGTTCAAATAAAGTTTATATCAAATACCAAAGTACATCATTCCAACCTTGTGAAATGGAATTTACAGCTACAGGATTTATCCCATCCCATTTGAATTTTTAGTTCATCATAATAATAATGATATATATCCTAACTATATGTAAATTCAAGTACTTATATTTATAACAAATAAGTGATATGTGTCTAACAAGAAAGCTAGAATTTGAATTTGAGTTGGACTAATCTTCCTAGCTTAGTCGATCGCGAAGGGACATGGTATTCCATTCAAGTTCAATTTATATTATGTTAATAAAGAAAAAAAAAGCCATAAATCCTAATTGTAGATAAACACTACATAATTAACACCAAGATAAGAAAAACCTTTTCTTGCACTCCTTGAAACTTACGGACAAACCAAATCACAAGATTATTCTCCTATTGCCATTCAATTGAGCAAACACACCATCTAAAAACTAAAATTTTATTCATCACTTGATTGTCAAAACAATTTATCTTAAGGAATTCTTGGATTTTGGTGAGTTAAAATTTAATTTACATTATTTTTTTTTAAAGATCTTATATATAATTTATGGTTAAAATCCTTATAGATTATATTTTATTTTATTTTGCTAAGGTATTTAAGGAGTGATTATCAATCTTGAGGTAATATATTTATCTTTTCTTTTCATATATAACTATATCTTTTTCTTTATTGATCTTTTATTATAAGTAGCCTATTTGATGAATATATATATTATGGCAAAATTTGTAATAACTAATGAATGTCTTTTTATGGTTAAATCAAGAGCTTAAAGTATAGATCACATTAGTCTTAAAAGTTTACGTATTAATTTTAGTGTAGTAATTAATATAATCTAAGAAATCAAATTATGAAGACGGAAATCTTAATAACAGATTTAAATAGGTGTTGGAAAGATTTATTTGTAGTAGTCTTTAAAACAGTAAATTTGAGTTATTTCAGAATCTGGACAAATTCGGTTTGTTAACTTTGAAAGGTCGTATCTTGGTCATGGAAGATGGTTAAGTCACGTTTTTGGTGTCTAAAATTAAATTCAGGAAATCTACTTTCTGGTGGAATTGGTTTCGTGTAAAAATATGAAGTTTAAGGTTGTCAAACGAATTTTATAACAAAACTGCGCAAAGCTGAGTTTTCCGAACAGATTTAGGTCGACTTCAAATAGTCATATCTTGGTCGATTTTATGAACTGGAAGATTATTTTTTTTCAGAAACATTTTTAAGATGTTAAGAGTGTACAGGAAAAAAATTTGGATTTTTTTGAAGCTTCAAAGGCTCTTAACTTTTATAAAAACTTTTCTGCGCGCAAACAGTGAATTTTCTGACTAGTATGTGATTATGGAATTTTTAAAAATAGTTAACGTGCGAAATAAATTAAGTAAAAATTCATGTAAGTGCACTCTAAGGTTACAATGGTTAAGATTTGAAAGCTTGAATTTTTCGTTTCGTCCTAATAAAAAATAGATAAAGTTACTAAAAATTTCAATGAATATGAACTTGTAGAAACCAATGGTATATCATTAAAACAAATACACTATATTAAGTTATGTGACTTGTAACTTAATAATACATGACAAATCAGTTGTGAATATTTTGAAAGTAGCCATATATGTATATCATCAAATGCGGGTTACAATGGACGGTTATTGACCATGTCCATAATTGTAACTTGTACATGTATATGTTGTGTAGATTCTAGTGATCTTTTGGACTTTGCACAACTGCTTGCTGATTGAGGTGAGTTTCGTGACCCCTTTTTATTTTACTTATTTGGGGGAAAATGATGCTCAAAACACTTTTCATTTCTTTACTAGTTGTGCCAAAACTTGTTTGTTTTCTTGGACAAATACGTGTAATTATGAAATGTGTATGCTAGCTTGTTTGTGTTGATTCTATGATGCAATAGATGTCTGTTGATATCTATTGAAGACTATTTGAAATCTATCGACCAACTATATACTCCAGCTGATAGTTGT
Source organism: Erigeron canadensis (assembly GCF_010389155.1). Taxonomy (NCBI): domain Eukaryota; kingdom Viridiplantae; phylum Streptophyta; class Magnoliopsida; order Asterales; family Asteraceae; genus Erigeron; species Erigeron canadensis. The sequence continues at coordinate 30,710,309 of NC_057763.1, read as the reverse complement.
TGGTATTACAGTGTGTGATTGAGTTGTTGGCAAGTGATGTGATTGAGTTGTTGGCAGGAGTGATGGGGATTGTGTTGTTGGATAACTATGATGGCATTGATCAGTATTTGGATTGCATACAGGCTGCTACATGTTTATATTTACACTATTGTCCAAACCTCATTTATCATGCACAGCAAATTCATTTGTATTCCTATAAACCTACGAACTCACCAACATTATGTTGATATTTTCGAGCATTCATTTTCAGGTAATAATAATGCTTAAGAAGATTGAGCATAAGGACTTTAAGGAAGACTAATAAAGGGATCCTTCATGGACTCCTAGATTGCATTTGAAACATTGAACACTATTTGCAATTTGTTACTTCTTTTGCTATTTGAGGCGTGTTGCCTAGACGTTCCGCTTGTGGAAATCACATTTATTTGGATTTCATTTAGTATGACTCTATTATAAAGTCCATGTGCTATTGCTATATCTTTTCGTCATATCCTACGATTCCGCCTAAGGTGGGGTGTGACACTCAAAGTATTTATGTCTCAAAGGGTTTCTCAAAACTCTTTTAAGTTAAAACTCTTAGTTTTAGTCGTTATTGCTAAGAAAACTTCCCTTTTAATTGAAGATCCCCGAACACCAAACCCCACTCACAAATCTTTGGTTCATGAGTTGTCTAAAATCCTCTAAAATTATCTTAGGTAATTTTTGACCGAAACAAACTTCAATCGGCCAAGAATAGCCGATGCATGTGAACATTGGGTGTGTTGGAAAAAGTGATTTGACCATTCTTCTTTTTTTTCTAATCGATATATATATATATATATAATACACACACACATATATATACCTCTTGTTCCTTCCTTTTTTTACGACGACACTTTCGTTTTCTGGCGAAAATAGGCAATTACTCCCTTGGTATCCTTCCTCTTTTTATTCTTTCCGACGAAGAAAGAATATATATACATCTAGAGTTGAAGTATACATATAGATCAGAGTTGAAGATTTGTCGGTGTGTGGGCAGATATAGACGGAGAGATATAAATTTAATCAAACTCCAGTGGTGTGGTGTGGTGGGTGTGAGTATGTATACATATTATATTATATTTATATTATTATAATTATCTTATCTATTATTGATATATAGTTGTCAATTTGTACCAATAACTCACTACACCCTTTAATTTGGTTTTTCTTGGTAAAAATTGGTAAATTTTTTCAAGTCCACATGGCATGATCTTATTGGTTAAATTATTTACTAAAGTGTCAATTTATGACACTATATCCTTGCCCCTAATAGAGTAACTATTTAAACATATGTAGAAGTGATGCTAAGGAGCACAAAGATAAAAATTTATATAGATTATTAAACAAAGTTTTGGATGCTATCATTAGTATATATGTATAAAAAAATTTACTTTTTGTATAAAAGCCAATCTATAAAATTTATGTTAAAAGTATAATATTTTATTCACATTCACAATAATGTGTAAATTATTGACAACATCATATAGGGCTATTATTAGCGATACCCTTAAACAAATTATTTAAATTCATCAAATATCTTATAACGATAGCTAATAATCATTAAGAATTAGATCGATTTGGCAAAATTTAGATTGAAAACTAGATTAATTTGAATAACACCCTACACATCTATGTATTATATATATATATAGGGTAACACTCCGGTGAGAACAGTTTTAAAATAAGAACGGTGAAAACACTTAAAAAACATGATTTTGATGCATTAAAAGTCCATAAAACTAACATAGTGCATAACTAATTATCATTATTTAAGTGTTTAACAACACATTGATCCGTCAAAATCGAAAAAATCATGTTTTTTGGTGGATGCATCATTTTGAAGAATATGCATCCAAGATGGATGCACAAAACAAAAAACATGATTTTCTTGATTTTGACAGGCCAATGTGTTGTTATACACTTAAATAATGATAATTAGTTATGCACTATGTTAGTTTATGGACTTTTAATGCATCAAATGATTTTTTTAAGTGTTCTCACTGTTCTTGTTTTAAAACTGTTCTTATTTGATTGTACCCTTATATATATGGGGGATGGGAATATAAGGCTGTCGGGTATCTAAGCTTAGGTGTGGAACACTCACAGATTGTTTTTTTAATTTATAAAAATCATGAGGGCCCATGCATTTATTCATTAAAGAAGAAATAATAAAATATTAGTATGTGAGGGGTTCCACACTTAAGCTTTGGTGTCGGACAGCCTAATATTCCTTTTTCCCTATATATATATATATATATATATATATATATTTGTATTTGTGTGTTTTACTATCTAAGCCGACGGTTGACAAGCCAATCATCATCCACCGTCACTCATTGCCACTTCTACAAATTGAAGTTTGCAATGAGAATTCATCACCTCGTTTATTGCGTGTGTATATTTCTAATATATGTTTTACTTAGAAAGTAATAATTAAGTTAAGTATCTTTTCATGAGTGTATAAACTGCAACTTAAGATTGTAAAAGTGCTTAAAGGATCGTTATATTTGTAATCTTGATTTAGAAGTTACAACCACTAATCTACTAACCAAACAATATCACCCAACATTTCATCCATAAGTTACCAAACCAACCTTTTCTAGAAGAATGTAAAAAACCAAAGACATACCACGAGTACATATATTTAATTAAAAAGGTTTATAAACATTTTTATTATATGTTCGCATGTAGTAACCGTACGTGTTCGCAATATAGCCTCGCAAACAATTAGCATATAATTTAACGCTCATATATAAATTCCATATGTATACCGTATAGGTCTTATATGATGCATCTATAAAACCCCATGTCCTTCTGATTTAATTATAGGTCATTTACTCTAACAAACAATAAGAGGATCGGATTATTAATTAGTTGCTAATTAGTTTAACTTCAAACATAACCAAAATATTGGAAGATTACATTCCCAATTAGACTTTCATTTTGTACCATAGTACGTGTCAAAACTACTCAAAGTTTGAGAGGATATTCTACCAAATAGTGGAATATTTGATACCAACTACTTTAGTGGTTCAACCCATTACCCCAAACCCTCTCCTACTTTTACCACATAAACCCCAAAACTTCTTTGATTTTCAAAGTCAACAAACACAAATACAAAGTAGGGGATCCAACACTAAATTTTCACGGTTAGTTCAAACTCTTATTTTTCAAGTCTTCAAGACAATATATATCCTTCTCAAATCCAATCATTTTACAACTCCTTGGATGATAAACTTCGTAATATGATTAAAGGCATTAACCTATAATGAAATCAGATTAGACGTCTATTATTCGTCATGTCAATGTCTAATATATATACGTTAGATGACTCATAAGTAATTGTTGGTTCGAGTCACAAACATAATTAAAAAGGTTTATCATCCATAAAAGTGTATCCTTTACACATTAATTAATTAATTAAGTACATAATTCTTTAATTTGTAGCTGTATAACTTACAACATATTGTTTCATGTTTATTTAAGTTGAAAATACCGATCATATGTAGTTCTCTTTGATACATAATTGCTCTTCAAATCGTCTTCTTGTTTCAAACTAAACCATTATTTTATTCTATTATTATTATATACATATCGATCCATTAGACAAACTAATACAAATACGGAATATTATATTATTCAAAAGATATTTTGACAATTTGACATATCATTACTTATCATTGGCCTCTAGATTATAAAACAAAATCCCACTAGTTAGGGATATTATTGTATTATCTATTTCCAATGATAAAACAAAGACATGTACGATCGAGTATATGTATCTTTGATGACAAGTGTCCGTGCCACGTAGCTGCCGTCATGGCCTGCCCAATAAGTCGTTAATCCGTACCAATATTTTGCCACTTTTTTAAATCCTCCTGTTAAAGAAATCGTCAACTCACAAAGTTACCACCTATACACTTCACACCAACCAAATAACTACAACTCCTATACACCTTTTCAACAATAAAAACTACAAATATTTTTATACACGTACACACCACTATATATACCAACCATATATAAATCCCCTCAAGAATTAACCAATCAATACATCAACACAAATCTTTCACACCACACTCTTTCTACTTCTTTAACATACAAGAAAAAACAAAAACAACATGGAGTGGACTAGAGGCCATGTTCTTGGCCGTGGTTCCTCCGCTACCGTTTTTGCCGCCACGTCCACCTCCGGTGATGTTTTTGCAGTCAAGTCCGCCCACTTTGCGCATTCGGAGAATTTGAAAAAGGAGCAAAAATTTTTGTCAATCTTGAAAAGTCCATATGTTGTAAGCTACAAAGGGTGTGACATTACTAGAGAAGGTAACAACATTATCTACAACATTTTTATGGACTACATGTCTGGTGGTTCAATAATGGATTCAATTAGTGTCCGAAATGGTGGTGCTTTAAGCAATTTGGAAATTGCAAATTATACAAGACAGATTGTCAAAGGGCTAGAGTACATTCATTCGTGTGGCGTAGTGCATTGTGATATCAAAGGTACAAATATATTGGTAGAAGAAAAAGGTGTGAAAATTGGAGACTTGGGTTGTGCTAAATGGGCCAACCAGGCGTCCCAAATTCATGGGACGCCAATGTTCATGGCCCCAGAAGTTGCACAGGGCCAAGAACAAGGTTTTCCAGCAGATATATGGGCACTTGGATGCACAATGATAGAAATGGCGACGGGTGATTTACCATGGTCTAATGTAGATGATCCGGTATCACTTCTTTACAAAATTGCATTTTGTAATGAAATCCCTAATATTCCAAATGAACTATGTGATCAAGGAAAAGACTTTCTTAGCAAGTGTTTTGTTCGTGATCCAAGACAAAGATGGACCGCGAAACAACTTCTAAATCACCCTTATATTCATCAACAATTCGACGACAATAATTCAAACCAAACGATTTACAAAAAGCCGATTAACACAAGTACTTCATCACCAACAAGTGTACTAGACCAAGATGTTTGGAATTACATTGATCAAGAAGAGGTACCAAATTCGTCATCAACATTATTATGTATAGAAAGAAGCAGTAGTAGTTCATTAAAAATAAAGCAAAGAATAAAACAGTTAGCCAGCAGCAAGAAGTCAATAATGTCAAAATTGGAATGTGAAAAGGAAGAAAGTGAAAAATGGGTGACCATCAGAATGAATGAATGAAGTGGGGGCGGTGACAGGTTGTAGTGTAGGTGTACGTTGTTGAGATGGACCTGCAGCTGGATTTTACATATATATTGAAGATCGATGTTGGTCATCATAATGACTTGTACATATGTATATTAGATACTACCAAAGTTAGTTGTAGCAGACCAATCTATATTAGCTGTAAATGTTGTCCTAGACATAAAAGCGGCACCGTTTTTGAATTTACTTTCATTTAAATCTAACATGTATATAAGATGTTCGATGAGTTGATATGGATATATTTAATTAGTGAGAATTTTAAATGCAACGATTAAGATTTCTAAATTGTAGTAGTATTGTATAGTCGCACTTAATTCGGTTGTGAATAGATATTTGTTACCCGACTATAGTTAAAACACATATCTAAGTTAAGTTCAAAGGTTTTGTAGAAATTAAGGATAATATATTGCATCAAAATGTAATAACAACTATGGATAAATACTCAACTATTTGAGTCTTTATTTCCCAGTTATTAATTGTATCTACCATGTTTATGTGAAAACCATATAATCTGTCACGTCTGATGCTATTGACCAAGTATATCTAATAATCGGTATTTGAAAATTTATTAAATACAATTAATTAACAAATAAATAGTTTATTACACAATATAACTACATTTACTAGTTGGTTACATTTTGGTGTTATTAATTATCTATTAGAAATACATATGTAGATAAAGTTATCCATTTCAGAGTTGGTTACTTGGCTAATTAATATTGAATTACTAAAATGTTACCAGCTACTATTATTCTAGCAAATTAAAATTACAACTTGTGAAAATATCTCAGTATTTAAAACAAATCATATCTCTTTAGGTTAGATATGGTGAAAAATATGAGACGTGTAAGTTACTTTGCATTAGTGGTTGTGCAACTCATTCCTAACCTTTGGAAACCCTTTTTAAAAGACCAAAAGTTTCTACGTAAATATTAGTAATCAAATTGAAAGTTAGAAAATTATCGACTAATCACTTACTTATCTTCTAGTTGTCATATTAAGGATTGGCATAGAATATTGGATGGGTACGTACGTGCTAAATTCGATCTATTGATATCATTCTTTGACACAACCGATCTAAAACCTGGCCATCTAATTCGAATTTTCTAATAGAGTAACATGTAAGGACATCTAAGATTCTAAGGTATGTAAATGGCAAACGGATGCAATGGCTACGTAGACTGCATCAATCGAACATGTTCTTAACAATAATACTAAATAGTTAAAAAAAAATATGAAATTAGTACCATTTTTTTCAATCAATCTACCGTTAGATACAACGTATGTAGCAGACTGTATAAGTCAAGAGTGTATTGATGTGGTAAAATATCAAATCATATAGTACGATTATCACTTCTCAAAAAAAATATCATATCAATTAGAAATCATGACATGGATATGCCAATATATATCATCCTCCAAAACTCTTTCAATGTGTTACATAATGTGATTATGTCATCTAGACATGGAGAGTAGTATAACATTATTCTTTCTTGACCTTGTTACGCGAATAACTTGCATATATCACATCATTAGATTTTGCATCATCTTTTCGCGATGACTTTTTGGCACCAAAGAAGAGCTTCAAGAAATACAATAAAAATATATGTACAACAATGGGGATATGATATACTTGCTTTTGCTTAGACACTCTAACTTTCTTTGACCTAGACCAATATTTAGACCTGGACTTGGACTGTTTTCTAAATACATTTGGTACTCGCTTGCGTCTCAAAATATTATGTTTAACGGCCGGTTTCTCCCTAGCTACATCCCTAAGAACCGTAGTATCCCGAAAATGATTGTCGAAACTAACATGAACCGGGACCAAGGTGGAGTTTAGGCCAAAAGACCTATCTTGAATGTAAAGATTATTGGTTTTTGTTGGTTGAGTATGGGTGGGCTGAAATATGGAAAAAAGTAAAAGGGGTAAAAGTAGTAATAGTGAGTTTGGTGCCATAGAGTGGTGATGGTTTGACTTGTAAAATTTCAAAATGATGTTGCTCATTTTAAATGGTGAGAACGAGATCCATGTGCTTGTTTTTTTGTACAACATTTATATAGGGACCTCAGCCGCAACAAAGGACGAAATAAAGAATAATAATAGTACATGTGCTTATTATGAAATACGAGTAATAATAATTTTGTAAAAATAAAATAATAATTTAGTCGGTTGAGTGGTGATTGGATTTCATTTTAAAACAGACCCACGAATTAATTAAAGTTATTCGCAATATATATTTTTTAAAAACGAGCTGTAATGTGTTTCTCGCTATTACAAAACTAGATCGACTATGCTAAAATTTTTGCTTATAAACTTATTGGATCCTTAAAACATTATAATTAAGCCTCACGCATTTATTTGAAAATCTAAGATTTATAATTTTCATATGGATCATAAACGACCGTATACTTTTTTCTTGTTATTTTATGAAGAATGCAATCATTGTAAGGGGTCCAAAATAGACCGATAGGAGATAGCAACTACTCATAATTGAGTAAAGAGGGAGCAAAATAAATGGGGATCTTTTTGGCGCGTTCGTGTGGAAGCAATGTGGCCATTTGAAACCCTCTAGTTCCAATTGATACTTTACAAGTTTACAACACTTTTTCTACCTACAATGTTGAATGCACGGTGCCGACTATATGCAATTAATCGTAGGAAAAAAAAAGAACCATGTTAGCGATGGCGGATCTTTGTTGGGCCCAAGGGGGCCCTTTTACCCCGTTTTTCGCTCAATGGTATAATATTATCCGTATTTCGTTTGAAAAATATTTATATTTTTTAAGCCAATTCTCTCCGATTACATTTTTATAAAAATTTTGGCTCACCTTATATTTTCAACTTAATAATTTACAGTTGCATCCGTTTGGGGACTACACATTTTGGTTAGTATTAATTCAAAGTTCTGGTAATTTAATTATTGATTATATCTTGTTAGCTTTACATAACCGACCCGAATCGAATGACTCAGATATAATATCTGAAATATAGGGATTGAAAAACACTTCCCCCTCCACTTGTACTTTCAAGATCTGCCAGTGCCTTTTGAATTAACGTAGGTTTGTTTAGTTAGCCAGAGCATGTCAAATACATATTTTGGCAAACAATGTGTAAAAGTGAGTCCCTTAGTTAGTTAGTCCTTAATGCAACACGACAATAGCGGATTCAATGATCGAGTAGGATATTGATAAATTCAAGATGAACAAACTTACATAATTGCTAACCAAAATTTCAGTGCACCAATTCACCAAACACTGCCAAACTCATTGTTTGTGATTTGTGAACAATATATGGATATTCAATACATGTGGACATGTGGTATGGATCCATTAAATGCAAATGTCCATATATATGCCATGGGCTCGGGATAATTGGGCCGAGTCCTGGGTGGCACGTTTGATTATTGGGTCATCGGTTTAAAATTGGATTCATCGATTGCTATCATATTGAATTTGTGGTTTCTGAATTCTTTGGAGTTATACTAAAACACGATATAGCTAAAAAGTAAAAACTATACTAATGCCCTTAAGTCTTTCGGTGTGTGTCTTTGGAATCAAGAATAAAAAGAGTGAATCGGAATGCCCCTTTTATCATTTGGTTATTATTAACATTCTATGTTTGAAACACATCGATTTTTTAATCTGAGCCTCTGAGGCTTGCAACAAGGTAGTATAAACAGATTACGACAATTTGCTGTGAAGAATTGGGGCTACATAGCCAAGTCTTAACCAATCTACTTATCACTTTTTTCCACCTACCAGCATTCTGCTATGTTACCAAAGACCAACATCGTTATTAGGTCTTTTGAAACCATTCAGTTTCTTACAAAAAGAACATATTGATCTGATAGAGCAGCTTGAACCAGCACTGTCAAATCAAATTCCATAATGATTCAATAGATAACAGTTAAAAGTAGAGGATCTATTATCTCTTCTAGTTTTCCTGGTACAAAAAACGATCTTGCATCGATAATTCCTCTCCCATTATCCTAATTAACTCCCTAAAGCCCGACCGTTTGGAGATGATCTTCCACAATAGCTTAGCAATGTGAGATTTTGTGAAAAAGTATATAACTCGATCTCCATAACTTGTGTTCAATATATGAAATACGGTTACATAAAGATTGACCTTATTATCAAAATAATCTAACTATTTTGAAAGTTTTATACATCTAAATGCACTTCTAATAGGGTTGGACCCGGTTCACATATGCAACCCTTTTTCCTTTACATATAATCCTTGAATCTGAATCAAAACACATCTAGGTAAATAGTACATAATACATGGTATATAACTTCAGCACCAAATGCCTAACACCAAAGTAGCAAACAGGACACAATGAGGGTAAATCAACCTAAAGCCATGGCAAAGGTTAGTAATAGCTGAAAAACTACCTTCATATATTGATGACCCAGAACCTAGGGACTCATGATTGTATTTCACAAACATTGGCATTGCTTGAATAGTAGGACAGGGACAAGATGAAAAGGGTGAATACAAAAAAGAAGAGATAGATGAAACTATTCTTTTTAAGGAGAGGTAATGACACATGTATATAACAGAACACTTTGCCAAAAATCCATAATGTGAAGTTGCCAAATATTAAAATCCACATGATCTACAGTAACATGTTAATTCATATCTCCTTTTCTGGCACGTATTGTTACCTCACGTATTCTTCTTTCCATTGGAATGGGACACACTTTCATCAATCGAGCGTAGTTGATCTCTAAGATTTTGGTTCTCTGCTAGAAGACGGTCATATTCAAGAAGAAAACCTTCTGATTGATTTTTGAGGGCAACAGAATTGGCTTCTGCAGATTTAATCTCTTTCTCCTTTGTTTCATATTCAGATTCCAACTTTTTAGCATGTTCTCTCAGCTTAGTCAATTCATCGTTCAGAACTTTAACCTCATCTGCACCTTTGTTCTTCGTTTCTTCAGCAGCTCGGTTCTGCTTCTTTGCATTTTCCATGGTCTTTCTAAGTATGCGAAGTTCCCTTATGTAATGATGTAGTCTGTCTATCATCAGTGAAAGGAAAAGAGAGAATCCTACATCACATAATTAAAATTTAACCAAAAATTATTCCAGCAACATAAAAAGGTCCACTAGAAGCCCAAATAAGCCTTGGAGCCATCAAATTGAAAAGCATGTCAAACATAACAAAATCCACATCCGTATGGTACAAGTCAGCCAAAACAATTAAGTATTGTTTACGAAATACAGGGCTAATTCGTACTTCTTGAGAAATAATATGCCATGTATCACAACCATTCTCATAAGAAGACGAACATAATTTCTTTTATTGATATGCACACCGCAGCTTAAAACATATCTGCAACAAAACACTTCTACGCATGCAAAATATCGTCCAAGTAGGCAAGTATGCACATAAACAGTGATACTATAAAAAGGTGCAAGATCATTTCATAATATGGGTTTTTCTTATCTTTGTCCAATTGGGTCACACTGAAGATAGATAACTTCATTAAAACGTATATAGGAGAAAGAATATATCTAAAGGTTTCATCCCGATGAGAAACAACTCCGACAAAAATGATACTTCCTAGGCTGCTACACCACTGCAGTTTCATAATTATAAAAAGAAAGGTTCCAAACAGTCAAACATATTTCCAGAAGTATATCTTGATTAGCATAAAATATATGAGCCTCTTCGGAATAAGAATTGTTCATACTGCATCTTCACAAACATTCTAAAAATTCACTCACCCCTCCACCAACTATTTCCCTTATTGTGAACCTTAGTAAACAATACTGAAACGGAATGCAATATTAGAGGTGTTTGGATCTACAACAAAGCCAAGTAGTAAATCTAATTTTTGGTATTTTGGAATTATATTAACCAGATTTTGAGAAACAAATGAAAGGTTCTTGCAACAAAAGCGACCTTAAAAGTCCATCGACTATCCTCACTTAAGGTATGTCTGAATGTACTAAAAACATAGTTCGGGCAAAGCTCAATTGGTTGGTTCATGAGAACACTCTCCTTAAAGGGCATAGAGTCGGTATTAATATGGCTATAGAGTCGGTATTATATATATATATAATTTACACAAATTAAAATTAACTAAATAGATCAATAAAAGAGATACCCATAAGGGAAGCATCCAGCATATGATAAGCAAGCAGAATCTGATCTGTGGGATTGATGACGTCAGCTGGCCTGCTTTGGATTTCAGTAACACTATAAACGTTATACATCATGATGACGAGAACAGTTGCACCAACGGATTTAAAGACTAACGGTGCTCTGCCTCTTTTGGCACGATCTAAACCGATAATCAATAGTTTTCGAAGTGGGGTTTTGAATAATAGTAACAAAATTGTCATCATTTCAATGAATAAAACGGTAAAAAAGAGGTAAATCATGATGGGAGGGTTGTGGGTTTGATTGGAATATGGAAATGGATCGATTTGATAGAGTGTGTTTGGATTGTATGTATATATACGTATTTATTTATGTATGTATAGGTTTTCTAAAGTGGTGACCTTTTTATGATATTTTGATTTGCCGACATGGTTTTGGTTACCGACTGGGGGGGCCTTATTTGACTATTTTGGTCTTGGGTATTTTCGTTTTTTATTTAAAATTTCGTTTAAAATTTTGTGTCACGATTTAATAGCGAGATTTGTAGCATGCGTTGTTTTAATTGGTTCGCGTTAAAGAGGTCACTCGAAGTAAAAAATGTCTATTTTAAGTAACTGATAGAGAAAAACCCCCTACTAATCCGTCTGAATGCACATAAACTAATAAAGGTAAATTCTGTTACCTCATACTTGAATCTTAGTATACCAAAACCAAGCCCTCGTAAAGGGACTTCGTATATACTCTCCAAGGTTTGAACTTTTTCATTTTAACGAGTTACGAGTAATAGTTTGCATTTGAAATACCGACAAATCCTTTAATAATTCATTCTTATAAATGTAAGAATATTTTTACTAAAAAAGATTTGAAAATGATAAGGAATAATTTAATTAGACAGTGTATATATATATTTTTATTGTTTTTTTATTCAACATGTTAGTAGGTAGTTTGTTAATAATAAAGATGGTTATATGGTTTTGAATCGAAGTTTTTAAGCAATAAAAGAGTTCATTGGCAAGAAATAATGACGATGTTTTTTTCTGTTGGGTAAAGTAACCTTACAAATATCCAATATTGGATATTTCGGATACGGGTAAATTAATAATTTAGATCCAAATGTCCTATATAATGAGACGGATCAACGAATTATCCTTCTTTTTGTCAAACTCGGAGCCGCAATAAGAACATATACATTTCAAAAGATCCATCAAAAATGACAAATTTTAAAACGAATATCACTAAGACCCCGTTTATTTTTTACTTAGGCTATCCGAAGTAGGGCATATTCAGAGGATGGGGATATCCGTCATGTGACGTCATGTCATCATCAAGAATATGTTAAAAAAAAGAGGGTGGGTGGTGTAGTGGGTGAAATAGGGGCGAAATGGGGCCAAATCTAGCCTTTTGATTGGCCACACGGAAAACAAGGCACACCCATAAGAAATTTTTGAGCGAAATATATTTTCCGTCTGGAGGGGGCAAGGGGCGCAATCGGATGAGGGGGTGGTGTTCCAGGCAAGTTTTTTGACGAAATGGGGGGAGATCCGCCCCACTCCGTATAGCTTTAATAAACTTAATAGTTAAGAACTTAATTATTCGGTCAAATTTCATGTTTCTTTTTCGACTTAAAAAATAAAAATAACCGTCAAATACTTATATTTCACTTAATACATACACACATTCATAATGAATTCAACTACTTAATACACATTCAAACACTTATAAAAAAAAAAGAAACGAACCGTTAGGTGTTTGATAGCCTTGCCACATCCAAATATGAGAATAAAATGGGCATATTAGTGAGCATACTTGACCAAGCAAGCTTTATAAGCCAGAGGTCTTACGTGGGCCATATCACTGTGTATTGAAATGTAAATGAAATTGATACCAAAAGCTGTCTCATAATCCTTATCTTAAAGTACGTAGTGTTGGAATAAACATGATTCGATTCGAGTAATAAAACATCCTCAATCGTCCTGTGGAACCTGTAAGAACATAAAGCATAATTGCTATTGATTTCGGGTTCCCATAACAAGGTGATTGAGTAACAATGGGATGGGAAATTCGTCTAGAACATGATGAACGAATTTAGAGGGAGGAGGCACACGAAAATTAGGGTATAAGGTGTATGTGTGTATTAACCTTAACTTAGGGTTAATGACTCTCTATATATAAGGAGAGTCATTTACACTTTAGACCCCTTTGGTGTTTAATGTGTGCATTATTAGTCCTCTTAGTTACAATCACCTAATGGGAAACCCTATACTACGTCTCTAAGAGTAAATGCGCCCATCATATATTTACTTAGACATAGGGATTTCAGTTATCGTCAATTATCATATCATGAATGATACATGATCAGTGACGGTCACACTAACGTGGTTCCAACACGTATTCTTTAATGAATAGCTCGCGTGTTGTGACGATGTAACGACGCAGCAACGGATGGTGGCAACGGCAGTGATAACGGTGTGGGTATTAATGTAAAAATTATATAATGAATGTAAAAGGGAATGTATAATAATTAATCACAACAAAGTTATATATGATACAATCGGTACGTACAATAATAAGCTTCATCAGATCATATGATTTATCTTAAACATGTTTTCTATCTATGATAATAATCTTACAAGTTATCTCATTTAACTATATATACGTTTTCTTTTACAATCATAAGATATATTATTACAACAATTGTGTATCATAAGATATATATACGTTTTCTTTTACAATAATAATATGATTTTCATACTATAATTTATTGTTCATAAGTAGTATAGGTGATTAATGACTGTACAATTGGGTCTTCTCGTTCTAATTAAAAGCTTGTGACTTGTGAGTTTGATACAATACATATGTAAATAATTTTGTAGTACAAATATATCATATATTTGTTCTGAAAATACTAGCACATTCTAACTATATATAACCGTATAACTTTACACGATCAATAGATCATGCATGTTGGTCAGATAAGCTAGTAGACCCATATTAACGAAAACATGTTGTTAGTTATTAGCTAATCATAAATCACGTCAAATATAATCCTTATAAATATCGAGAATACTCAACATCATTTATTCATTTGTAGGAAAACTTCTCTTCATATATGTTACTTCGTATAAAATAAAATACTTACAATTATTATATAACATCAATAAAACTACAATATCAATATTAATACATGCATACAACATGAATTTAAAGAAAGGAAAAAAAAAAAGCCATAAATTTATACAATTGAAACATAGCAATTAGTTTCCGCTGCCTCCAAAGCCACTCCCTGCCCTGATACCACCGCCTCCACCACTACCGCCACCCACTCCTACTCCAACTCCAATGCCGACCCCTACTCCCACTCCACCACCACCACCATGACCACCACCAAGTCCACCACCAAGACCACCACCCTTCCCCAAGCCTCCGCCACCACCTAAGCCGCCACCTCCTCCTCCACCAGCTCCACCTCCACCACCTAAACCCCCGGCACTTCCTCCACCAACGCCACCCCCAGCTCCAAACCCTCCACCTTGGCCTGAACCACCACCGCCACTACCTCCACCACCACCCCCGCCAACGCCTACACCTCCAGCACCACCACCTACTCCTCCTCCGGCTCCAAATCCACCACCGCTTCCTGAACCACCTCCGAGACCACCACCCCCACCACTACCACCACCGCCACCACCTCCAACACCAACACCTCCTGCACCACCGCCAACTCCTCCCCCCGCTCCAAATCCACCACCACTTCCCGAACCTCCCCCTAAACCACCACCTCCACCACTTCCGCCACCTCCACCTCCCCCAAGGCCACCCCCTCCAGCTGCACCACCACCTACTCCTCCTCCGGCTCCATATCCACCACCTTTACCTGAACCTCCTCCTAAACCACCACCTCCACCACTTCCGCCACCTCCACCTCCCCCAAGGCCACCCCCTCCAGCTGCACCACCACCTACTCCTCCTCCGGCTCCATATCCACCACCTTTACCTGAACCTCCTCCTAAACCACCACCTCCACCACTTCCTCCACCACCGCCTCCACCAAGGCCGCCACCGCTAGCTCCACCGCCACCTACTCCTCCTCCAGCTCCAAATCCACCACCATTACCTGACCCTCCACCTAAACCGCCACCACCACCACTTCCACCTCCTCCTCCTCCACCAATGCCACCACCTCCAGCACCACCACCTACTCCACCTCCAGCCCCGAACCCGCCACCACTTCCTGAACCTCCACCTAGACCACCACCTCCACCACTACCACCTCCTAGTCCGCCTCCACTACCACCACCTAGCCCTCCACCACCACCGAGTCCTCCTCCCGAACCTCCACCAAATCCGCCTCCACCGCCTAGCCCACCACCACCACCAATTCCTCGACATATTCTACCACGACACCTTGGGCTTGTTGGGCGCAATTGGCAATAATCGCAATCCCATTTTTCATCATTGAATCCTTTATCTCCAAGCGTAATTACACTCATGTGTAAGACAATGTTGATGACAAGTAGCAACGCACAAATCCATTTATGAGATAACCCCATAATATATCTCAAGTAGTTAAAATTACTTAATTAATTTGATTATGTATGTAGTGGTGCAGAAAGTGAGATTATATAGATATAGACATGTATGTAACTGTTCATACCCGCCCACTTGCATACAACCATACATGTAGCTAGCTGGTCGCAAATGAATTGAATGCTTGCATTTTGGTGGGTAGATTTATTGCATGCCAACGCGTGGAGCCGTTGGGGGATATGAGCCAACTGGTAGGGATCGATGATGATATGATCCAATTGTCGCCAAAAAGCATTTTAAGTGGTTAATGCATACATATTTATGATTAAAATCCACTTGATGATGAATTGCTTGGGGTGATTTTTAAGTGTTTTGACTTCTATTTATCATAAGTCAAATGACTAATTGCCTCTCACTCCGAGCTTGTTGAGACAAATAAATGTAGGGTTTATTTACTGGATGCATCATGTACTTTCTTTCTTGTACATAGTTGTATAATATCAAATTTTATTGAAGTGGAACGCCCTTTTACTTTCATTTTCTGTACATGATTGCATAACGTGACCGGCTTTAGCCTGTAAATTCTATTTTTGCACTAGACCCAGTTGACTTTTAAGTCAACATAATATGTTTCAAACTAGCAACTTCGAGATCGAATAACTTGTAACCGAAACACGATCCAGCCAAACAGCTTTCACGCATGCATTCTCTAGACCCCAATCTATATATATCAACTAAGTAACAACCTTAGAACTTGCACAATCAACCCGAAAACTAAACCGAAAACCTTACGAGAGCACAAAAACTAACTTTCTTGCGAACGATCAGATGGTAACGAAACTTCACCAAACTTTACACATAACTTAATGAAACATAAACGAACTCATAGAAACTTTCAGAACAAAATTCTAACGTGTAACTTTTGCGCAACACATATCTAAAGTTTAAGAACACTAAAAGGGTAACGAGAGATATACTCAACCAAATCACAAACCGTAACTTGCAAATGACTTTAATAACATTAACTAAGAGAAACACAATGAATTTAAGCAATAATGATCGAAAATTTGAATTGAAACTGAAACGAAAGTTTAATTGGGTCACGTTATAACTTACAAAATAAACAACTACACAACTAGAAACGAAAGTTTCTATGAGTTCGTTTATGTTTCATTAAGTTATGTGTAAAGTTTGGTGAAGTTTCGTTACCATCTGATCGTTCGCATGAAAGTTAGTTTTTGTGCTCTCGTAAGGTTTTCGAGTTGATGTGCAAGTTTTAAGGTTGTTGCTTAGTTGATATATATAGATTGGGGTCTAGATAATACATGTGTGAAAGCTGTTTGGTTGGATCGTGTTTCGGTTACAAGTTATTCGATCTCGAAGTTGCTAGCTTGAAACATATTATGTTGACTTAAAAGTCAATTGGGTCTAGTGCAAAAATAGAATTTACAGGCTAAAGTCGGTCATGTACGTTATGCAACCATGTATAAAAAATGAAAATATAAGGGTGTTCTACTTCAATAAAATTTGATATTATGCAATTTTGTACAAGAAAGAAATTAAAATACATGGTACATCCAGTGATTAAACACATAAATGTAATATTGATTTAAACTTAGACAAATACTAATTTATATTTTCTTACCGTTTTATTTTAAATATCCTTATTTGACATTTAAAACCTTTTTACAATTAAATAAAAAAATTTACATATAGATTTAGAAAAGAAATATTTAATTGAAATTCAAGTCAAGTTTTTACATTAGCTAGCCTTCAACGTATCTCCATAATGCATTTTTGGTCTCTTAATGTACAGTATTAATTTACGTTATATAAATACCAAGTTATAATTTTCTCATACTAAGTGTTTGGTTTGAAGTTTGGTTTGAAATTAACAACACTTCTCACGTTATATTTTATCGTCGCATCGCACATTCGTACGGGTCTAACATATAATAAACATGATTAAGATTAGATCGAGATAAATGGGTTGGATGTGAAACGAGAAATGAATAGATACATGGGCATTTAAAGCAATGTTAATAGGAGAAAGGTTAGGTAAAGCATGCAGTACCTATCTTAGGTAAAGCAGTAGGAGATTATGTAAAATTCAATGGGGGTTATGTAAAAATCAGGGGGAGGTAATGTAAAAATCAGGGGGAGCTATGTATGTTTATAAAATTCAAAGGTTTAATTTGTAACATTTTTTAACATAGCCGTATCTAATTTTAGGTAAAGTTTGCAGTACGGATCATTTTCCCACGTTAATATTGCTTTTATATCCACCATGTCCCATGGAAGACTTCTTCAAACTTTTTTATATTTTAATGTTAATATTGCTTTTATATTTTTTAATATACAGCAACATCAGTTAACAAATTTTCTTTTCTTTTTTTATAAAAAGCAGATGTGATTTATTAGTAAGCGGAAAAAAACTTTCCGGAGGAGTAATTAAAAATCCTAATGACATGACGTAAATGAGATTTGAACTCATAACCCCTCATTATATTATTATAACTACTTTGCGTCTCACACTACTCCTAGCTACCTCAAATATTATTGAATTGAGGGTTATTGGCATATCACTTTTAACACTTGCTTCTTATTGATCATGTACTCAACTAATTTTCAGAAATACACTTACAACTAATAAGTACGAGTAATAATAGTCGTAAAAGAAGTAGTGTTACTAATTATAAAATCATACATACACACTATAAATTGAAATTTAATACAGATATAGCTTAAACTTTACAATAAACATCGACAATATATATGTTAAAATGATTGTGTAATTGGCAAATAATTGAAAGGGGTATTCAATTTAATTTGTTAGAAAAGTAACAAGAGAGAACAACTAGTTAGTTGATCCATGTGCAAAAGGTCAACATGATTAAATGTATATGAACAGAGCTACCCCATTGGAGGAATGGGTTATTATTATAAACTTAAAATTCAATTTCATCTGACTCGATAGTAATAGTGTTTGAACCCTACAATTAAAAGGTAATATTAAAGATGGGTCTTTGTCATGTAATTAGCCATGTCAGAAATATATACGAGTAGTCATCACATTTTTCATATATATGTATGATCACGCAAGTATTTATCATGTATACTCGTACGTGAAAATTCCTATGAATCAAATCCTATGAATAGAGATAAATTCATACATTTTCATAATATACAACAATTATTTATTATAAGTAGTTATACACACATTATGCAGTGCTTGTTCTATTTGATATAAAAGTTTGTTATAAATCTATCACTGTATGTTACTTGTTTATGTATAGTATTTAAAACAAAAATTATGTATTTTTGAGTATTTGTTTTTCTTTCCGTTAGATCATTAAAATGATTCTGGTTTCTATTAATCATATAAATTAAACTTTCTAAATCAAGTGTTAATTTTAATATAATTAGTTACCATTATCTGTTAATCTACTTTTTTATTATAAGTTTAATAATTAATTGTAAATAATCATCATTTTGACAACATTATATTTGTAAGTAAAAATATCTTTTAATAGACCGTATATATGAAAGCTGTTTTGATCCCCTTTTATATAAAGTCTGTTTTGATAATTAAAACAACAAACATTATGAAATATTATTCATAAACTAACATTATCGGTGAGCAAAAATCATAGATCGTTCAATAAAATAATCAAAAGTAATGAAAGTTGTGTAACTAAATATTCAAAAGAAATGATAGTGGAGATTGCAAGCAATGATCTGCTCGAGTGGAAAAACCGGATTGCAAGCTCTTACATGCCACATGTGATGTTTCTATTGACTGATAATTTTTTCATAGTTTTATTATACATAATAATAATAATATAAAATTTGTTTAGGTTGGGTTTTGATTGAGGGTCAAACTTTGAATTAAATTGGGTTGTATAAATGAAAGAGAGAAATTAATTTTTAATTAACGATTGTTAAGAAACATGACATGGTTTTGAATGCTTTTTTTTCCTTTTAACTAAAACATTTTCTACTATGATGAGAGTAAGTATCCGTGCGTTGCGGCGGTGAGATGGTGGGGTGATAGGTCATAGAGTGTGATATATCATAAAGTGTGATAAGTCATAGGAGTTGATATGTCATAGAGCATGAGATCGTTAAATGTCTTAGACGTACGGGTTTCGTCCTTAGATTTAAAAATTCGTCGAAAGTATATCGAATAACATCTCTAATGAAAGAGCATGAAATTTTAAGAACACTCATATATTTTTTATAATTTATCGATGTACAGTTTTTGAGATAAAAGATTTTGAATGAATTGGTGGAATAAATGATTTATGGAGCAGAGAGAAAAAAAAATGATTGGTTAAGATTTGAGGAAAGAGAAAGAGTATTATAGTTATTTTAGGTAAATATAGAATAGATAGGAGGGACATTTTGGGGAGGTACTTAAAATCAATATTGAAAATTTAAGTTCAATATTAAAAATCTAGAGAAAATCTGCTTTATAATATAGTATAGATATAATCTTTTAAATTGTTATTTATTTAATGATATTTAGAGATGAAACTTTTACATTATATGTATTGGAAGTTTTAGATTAACAATAGTATTCTAGTATTTAAAAATTAAAGCCGGTAAGTGAAGTGTTTTCCTCAATTAAAAAGTTTTATGAATATTAAAATTAATAGTTATTCGATTTATATAGAGATCAAGATTAATCTTAAAACAAAATCAAATTGAAATGCATAAATATTATTTGATTCCAGATATATATAATAATCAATACAAAAACAACAAGTTTACATTATAAATATTTTTTATTTTTAAATTGTCGTTTTACACGGTACAATCAATATAACATCAAAACCCTCCGCCAACTCCACCCCCTAGACCGCCACCAGCACCAAAACCACCACCATGTCCTACTCCTCCACCACCACCACCTCCTCCTCCTCCCCCTCCTCCTCCTCCTCCCCCTAAACCTCCGGCTCCACCACCTATTCCTCCACCGGCTCCAAAACCACCACCACTTCCTGAGCCTCCTCCTATACCGCCACCACCTCCACTTCCTCCACCACCACCTCCACCTACACCACCACCACCACCACCAACTCCTCCCCCAGCTCCAAATCCCCCACCACTACCAGAACCTCCACCTAAACCGCCACCTCCACCGCTTCCGCCGCCACCACCAATTCCCCCACCTCCACCTACACCACCACCAACTCCTCCTCCAGCTCCAAATCCACCACCTTTACCTGACCCTCCTCCTAGGCCACCACCACCACCACTCCCTCCACCACCACCACCTCCTACACCACCACCTATACCACCACCACCAACGCCTCCCCCAACTCCAGATCCACCACCTTTGCCTGAACCTCCCCCTAAACCACCACCACCACCGCTTCCTCCTCCGCCACCACCACCTAAACCACCACCGCTGCCACCAACTCCTCCCCCGGCTCCAAAGCCGCCACCTTTACCCGACCCGCCTCCTAAGCCACCACCTCCACCACTTCCTCCGCCACCACCGCCTCCTATTCCACCACCTACACCACCTCCAACGCCTCCTCCAGCTCCAAATCCACCACCTTTCCCAGACCCTCCCCCTATACCACCACCCCCACCACTTCCGCCGCCACCACCTCCGCCAATTCCGCCACCACCACCAACTCCACCTCCCACTCCAGCTCCAAACCCACCACCCTTTCCAGAACCTCCCCCTAAACCTCCACCACCTCCGCCTCCTAACCCACCACCACCTCTCACGCCACCGCAACCTTTCCTACCAAATCCACAATCATTACCGCCTAGTATATTTCCAAGAGACATTACGCTCAACTGAGAAGCAATGGCTATCAAAAGAAGAACCATGCAAACCCATTTTTTGGAAACCCCCATATATAACTACTAATTTCAATGTATAATGATCTTCTTATATATTTTTCATGCAGTAATTTAGTTATATATATAGTGTTATTTGAAACAAAAGTTGCATGAGACATTAATGCATATGTCCGCGTTAAACCGTTGGGGGATATATTAACAACATAAGCTGACCTTAATTATCAAACACATAACATGCACATAACACCAATAGTCAAAGATGTTGATGCTGCTAATTATATCTATATAAAAGTGGTATGTATGTAGCAATAAATTTTCGTATCGCTTATTTCATACCAAAACCTGAGTTTTAGTCAAGATGTAACCAGCTTATATATGAATGTTACCTTAATTAATACGAGTAATATATAGCAATAATTTCAAATATTACTCGTAATACAAAGTGAATTATATGTTTTAATAATGATGATATACTTGTCTCAACCAAAAAGGGCTTAGATTTGGGGAGAGCCAGATTCGAGACTCATTAAGGGAGTAAGGTTTTCCCCTTATACGTTGTTGTGCTTTTATGCGGACTATTAGGGCGTTTCAATTTGCTCTTGCTACATATTCAGTGAGGGGGTTAAATCTCTAGCATGGACCCAGTTAAAATAACATAGTCTAAACGCTCCATTGATATTCAATCCGAGTTGTAAAAAGAAATGATATATTTGTCTCTAAAACACTTTTGTTGGTTTTCAACTTACAATGTTAGATTTGAAATTCCAATAATTTATTAGTATATCATTGGCTCATTGCATTGTTTTTCACATATAATGATAGATTTATCTTTATGAAATAGAATTTTTCAATTTATTCATACCCACATCTCGCACCACCGGTTGGCACCGTCGCCCCACCCCCCTTGCCACCATTCCCTCCGTATTGGACGTGCAACTTGCCCGTACATATAGACATCAATCTCACAAATCTATATCTATACTATATTATAATGCAAATCTCTTTTGAGTTTCAACGATTCATCAAAACTTCATTACATCAATAACCTAAACCACTTGCCACCGCCACTACCTCTGCGCGCCACCAAAACCCGTCACCGCTGTATTGCGCAGGCATAACTCTAGTACTTTTTAAAGTATATGTAGTAATTCCTCAATTTCAACAAACAGGGTCTGGCCCGTGGTCTATTGAAATCTTTAATTAGCTTGAAGGACATCAGTTTTTAATGGTCTATTGTACGGAGACATGATTCACTTTAGTGTTTCCAGTGGCAAACAGGACATCAGTTTTTAATGATCCAACTATATATGGATATCCAAGCGCTGGCAGCTATCATCTTACCACGCGCTTAATTCAGCTGTAATGTATACAATTCCCAAAACCAAAGTAAAAATGTTTGAGACAGGAGACAACCACCCATTGAACTATCTGGTTGACTATCTAAATAACAGTTTGAGGACCGAGGTTTGTAGACTAGGTGTAACATTATTTTTCAACAAAACTCAACATGACATATACGTCCCTTTTTTATTAAATTTTTAATGTCTTGAACTACGCAGGATTGAATTATAGTCACTTGCTTCATGAGGAATTTTGTAAAAACAGAATATCAAAAGTGGAAAAACGGGTGGGTTAGGATGAGTAGTGGGTCAAAATATGAAATAAGTCTGTACAGGTTAAATCTGATTGTTCTTCCCAAAAAATTCATATCATTTAAAAATATATTGATGTTGTAGATATGATAAAAAGCTATGCTATGGAAGTTTGTTATGAGATTTTTTAGTAATAAATATAGGCAAATGATAACACTGCATCCTTGAGTTTTTAGTAAGAGAAAAGAATGGGAAAGATTGGATAAGAGAAGAAATGATAGAAAATTATATAAAAAAAACTCATTCTCCATTTTAAAAGAAAAGAAAGGAAAAAAAGAAAAAAACCCTAATCTATATCCTCCTGCCATCTCTTTGCTATTGCTGCAAATACAACCAACCACCGAATACAAGAAAACCAAAAAAAACTTCAACATGGGTAAGCAAGAAAATAATTACTTTATTGCTTGTGTGTGTATCCAATCAACGCCTGCAACCTTTTTGCATTCTTGACGACGCAACCACCAACTGCAACCACTCCTTCCACGCAACCACCACCTGCAACCACCCTTCCACTTTCTTTTCCATCCAAATCAGGCCAAAATGGCCAGAAAATTTTTGGGGGAAAAAGCTCTGATTTTTCCTTCCCTTCACTTTCTTTTCTTTTGGAAAAAAAAAACTTAAAAAGGCAAAAAGGTAAAAATTCTTATCTTTTCATTTTCTTCTCTTAAAAAAAAAACTCAAAAATGAAGCGTAGGAGTTGCATGCACTGCTGGCTGGTTTCGACCCATTTCTTTTTTAATTATCCAATTGGCTAGTTAAAGGACACAACTCTTCATGACTTGGTCAACGTATTCACACAATTGGTGACTATGTCTTCTCAGCAAGGGGAGTCTGCAATTAGGCTGGTTTGATACATACACATACTTTTAGTATAAACATGTGAATTTACGTTGAGTTCATAGTCAATACTCATCTGTAGAGGTTACATGTTCTGTAGGATTATATTTACTATTGGAGACTATAATACTCCCACAGATTTTAGGGTTGAGGACACTTTATTTTCATGGTTCACACTCATCTGTAGAGGTTACATTTTCTATCTGTTCACTTAATTTGGTTCACTTTTGGTTACGTTATATCTAAATGGGTCATGTGTTAAGTCGAAGGATTTAACTAATGGGTCAAACAGCTTGAGATTCATCCGATGTGTTTTGAATATATAATCAAGATCTTTTTTGTAACTGCATAATTTTTGTAATCATGTTTAGCATGCTAATCAGATACTGGATATGGAGCCTGGTTTAGTATTCTTCTTTTTCCTTATGAATTCACCTTCTTTCTTCACTTACTTGCTCTACAATGTTTAATAATGAGGTATGTTTGTTTCTTATCTCTTGTGGGAAAAGAACAAATTTTGGTCCCTATTCAATAGAAACTGGGGCAGGGCACATAGTTGTTTTTAATATTTACACACTTGTCGACGATGGATCCAGATATTGGTCGTATACGTTAGATGTATTTTTGTTCGTGTTGCTAGTCTATGCTCTTAGTAACGACTTTCTGTTTTAATCAGTTATCATCGAGCTCTTTCAGGAGCAACTAATTATGCACACTTAAAATCATGTTTCAAGCTCTGGTATGTAATTTTTTTGTTTAGCTTTCCGTTAGATTGACCATGCACCACAATCACCAAAAACTGATATCTTGCATCATTTCTTTAAAATAGTGCAATTACTAATAAAATGACAAGAATTTATAGAATTGCAAAAACTAAATAATAATATGATCAGAAAAAACAAATTTAATTTAAATCCTCAAATATGTGGAACTAGTCACCCTTTCGTGACTGTTTCTACGCCGCGTCCCTAAAATTACAGAGGACGAGTCTTGCGACCACTTGCTCTACCACAAGTAATAGCATTCTTCGGGATGGGGTACTCGTCTCTCCATGAGTTTACAGGTGAATAAACCCGGAGATAAAATTGTTGACCTAAGTATTGTCGAGCCCAGTTTTGAGATCTTATGTTCCACATTCCAACATTGTCTAACGGTACATACAATGCAGTCCAAGAATGTGGATATACCTATATGACAAAAACACATCCACATTTAGCTAAAAAGTGTTATTTCATAACATTTATTTATAGCGTGTATCATATAATCCATCGAATGAAAATTAGATACCTGAACTGTAGACCGGGAAATCCCATCTCTTAAATTGTAGTTATTTCGGCTAGCAGCAGACCATGGCCCTCCATCCATCCTGTACATTGAGCCCATTTTTAGTACTAAGCCCGTATACCGTTTAAAAAACTGAAAATAGCACCAATATGATTAGAAAATGGAACTTGAGCTTACCCAACAACAAAGAAAAAGTGACCATCAATGTGCCATGACTGGACAGTATCTTCTGAATTCTCAAACACAATCTCAGCAAATGCTCTGAAATCAGCAGCCATGACTGAAGTTTGGAGGTACCCACCACCACCATTGGGGCTGTCAGAAATGGTTCCAAGCGAAAACACACCCGAGATCTTGAAATAATCAGCAATCTTTAAAGGGGTGTCTGCTGGTATAAATGACACGCTGTTGACAGCGTACCTCTGCTTGCCATTTATGACTGGAGCAGAGTTCGCAAGTCTTATTGTTCGTGTGAAGTTAACCATACCATAATGGTATGAACCTTGTGGGTTAGGCCTTGGTCCACTTGCGGTCAAATTTTGTCTGTCGAAAAACACTCATTACTTATTAAAAAAAAAAAAAGAGTCAAAATATGTAACATAGTTACTTGTATGGATAATGGGTCAAATGTTACCTAATAGATCGGGCTTGATTTAAAGACCAGTCGATTTGGATGGTCGGGCCACCAGGTGGAGGAGCTGGAAAAGTTCCTGGAGAGTTGGTATAACGAAGAACGGAGGTTGCAGTGAGGACTTGAGAGGTAAATCGGGTTGACACAACCATGTAGTAGTTTTGTGGTGGCTGATCAGCAGTGACCAAAACCGAGTATGACTGGCCTAAATGTATATCAAGAGAAGAATATGTGTTCTGAAGAGTATGAGTTCCTTCAGTCTCCACTAACAACATCTTATGACCCTGGATTCTGAAATTTATCGATGTCGTAAGCCCCACATTCGAAATCCTTAACCTATAAGTTTTCCCTAGACAAAATTTCCCAAATTAATCAAATTTGAAAAAAAAAAAGTAACTAGTTGTGCTAGTGTGACAAATTAAAATATTTATTTGTTGTATCAACATGTCATAAGTAGATAAAACGGATTTAGTAGACTATACCTTGATCAACGTTGAATGTAAATGCGTTAGATCCACGACCATTGATAAGAAGACCATCGGGGAATGGAAGATCATGACCGCCATCTAATATTGCTTTTAAATCCTAGACAATTCACATCAATGTATTACAAAAAAAGGTCATCAAAACGTACGTGTAATATATGTTTGGGTTATTATGTTGGACAATGTTAACTTGTATAGTACTCACAGTGTGATTTTGCTTGAACCAATCACCAGCTAGAATGGTGAAATCTCCAGCAGGTGGAGGGAATGGGACGGGGATCATAGGTCGGCTAGAGATCGTAATGCCACCAAAACCTCCAGCAGCCCGGTGAAACGCGAGTGAGGGGAAGTAAAAGAAACTACCAATTTGATCTTTTACTTGAAGAATGTATGTGAAATTCTGACCAGGTGGAATTGGGCAATTTGTGCCATAAACTCCATCCTGCCATGAATTCCTTCTTTGTTGTATCCCATTCCTAATACATTGTACTAATCAATATACAACTTGAAACTAAATTTATGACTAAGCAAATATTTCTCAATTACATAAAACTAACAAACTGAATGTCACATTTTGGAAAAACTTAGGGACCAATCATAATAGTATATGACAAAACTAATCATTTGAAAATTAGTTGCACAGAATTGGATAGAAACAAATGGAAATGAACCAAAAACATAACATTGGAAATAGATGAAAAATGCAAAACACATGAACTAACCATGTAATAAGGAAAGGTTCATCCAAGTTGTTGTAAATACTAACAATGACATTATCATTAGTGACCGAATCAATCTGTGGCCCCGGAAATTGGCCATTTATCAAAATTCCCTGCATTACAATGTAAATGATCCAGCATTTAAACTTTGATCCATATCATGTACAATGTACAAAACAAGAAAAACCAAAAAAACAGAACAATACAATACAAAGATACATGTATGGATACCTGTTGTTTAACTCCAAGAGGATAGATATCACCATAAGTAACATTCCAGTTAAAAAACTTGTATGGGTCTTCACCATTTATCATCTCTACAATTGCTAACAACAAAAGTGCCAACTTCATACTCCATTGCTTCATTTTTACTTAATCAATGTAGGTAAGTAAAGCTGGTTAATGTTGCAAGTTTAGTAAATATGTGGTTCAAAGAATTATGGGCTTGTTATTTTTGGTTTGCTTTTTTGTGTTTCTTGTCTAGTAGAGGAAGAATATGAGTAAAGAATGGAATCTATAAAGATAAAAATGGAAATGGAAATGGAAATGGAAATGGAGATGGAGATATATATTGAAAAAAGAGATAAAGCCCAACTTGGTTCAGATCAGATTTTGAGATTTAATTTGCTAGCTAGCACAAGATGCTTCTCTGCAAGTTGTATGTAGGATGCTTTGCACCATCTCACTCTCAATAAATTATATATTTTTTGGACTATTTTGAAATTAACTTTGAACTTTGCCTTGTATAGTTTTTTATTTAATACTATCAACTACTATTTTATTTATTACTCGTAGAATAGTTTTTAGATCTTGACTATAAGCAGGCATTTTTGTTGGATTCTATGTATCAAAGAAAACATTACATGTTTGTTTACAGGCATTTATTTAGTTGTATTTTGAGTCTATAATTCATTGCTGGAAATGTTTTTACTCGTATTATAATGCCTTTCATTCCGTCTATCTTGTTATTTGTCTTTCATATTCACTTATTTAGACCATTCACAATGGGGATATTTGTGAGAAATCCATTGTAAGTGGAGAATATTTGTAAAGAGAGTGTTGACGTAAAGGACGTACATCCATGAATGTTTGTAAAGAAGGATTATGAAAGATGAAGAGAGAATGTGTGTTTATGTGTATGTATATAATATTTGTATGTATATTAATTGGATATTTGTATGAAGGATGAATATGTTATTGTTGTAGTTAAAAAATGTTTGTGAAAAAAATGTATGAAAAGCGACTGAGATATTCATAAAAGAAACAACCTAAAATGATGCAGATGGTCTTATACGTCCTTGTTTACAACACTTGCTAGTTCCTACTAAAAAGTAGTTGGTTCATGTCTCGTTGTAAACAACTTTTGTATAAATGTGATTATTCTCTTTTAGCAGAAAGTACAGATAATGTTTGATTTTAAGTTGAAAAACATAATCTTTTGTATTGAGTAAAATTACCATTAACATAGTTAATATTTTCAAAGTCAAAGTTCAAAATTCATTTTTACGACTTGTTTGGAGTAAATATTTTATATTATTTTTTAATTAGAGTTTAAAATGTAATTTTAAAATGAGGAGGGAATTGTAATCCATAGTTTATACTTAATCTATACTATGTGTTAAAACAAACCACTATTTTTTTCCTTAAACTTTCTACTTTTAAAAAACCAAAAATACCCTTAAGCTTTATTTCTTAATTTAAATATCTCAATCTAATATACCTATAATACTTTTAATAAAATAATTTACAGTACAGATCCCCCAACACCTAAAATAATTACAATATCACCTTTAACATCAATTACGTTTACATTCACCACCATCGTCACCCCCATCATCTTCCCTACTGATTCCCTCACCGTCGCCCCCACCACCGTCATCACCACCACCTCTGTCATTACTACCCCACCGTCGCCGCATTGCGCGGACATAAGTCTAATCAAATAAGATTTAAAGGTATATTCTGCGAAAAACGTGGTTAATAAAATAAAAAAATTTATATATTAAGACCGTGAGTCTTTTAAAAAATAAACGTTATAATTTATAAATTTTAATATATGCATGCAACACTTACATATCATGTAGAGTTTAGCAAAATATTTAAAACTTTTATATTTAGATATGTTTTATTTTAAAGTTATACATTAAATTGTAAATAAATATTATTAGAAACCATTCAACTCCAATATATTTCCATTTTCATATCAATCGAAAAATCCTACAAACCGAACCGACATTGGACCGAAACCAAACATCTAGTTTGGTCAACGGTCGTTATCATCAATTTCGAGAGAGAGAGAGAAATATAAATAAAAATAAAAACAAATTGACACATAAAAATAATAATAATAAACTTTACAACATATTAACCATAAATTTCAAATTTTTATATTGATTTATGGGTTTAAATATTGGGTATGATTTTAACAATATAATATCAGATCTATCTGAATGCATATCTCTGTTCACATTTACTAATACTCCAAAATATTTTAATTGTCTTTGATACGTACAATTTTATAAAAAAATAATAACAGTAATAATACTAATTTGTAAAGAAAAGTAAGGATAATATTGCAATATTTATATAACTAAATTTTAGTATTAATAATGATCAATAATAAATTTTACTATCTTGTTGGAGGGGGCTAAATATTGATGATAGCTCTGGAAATGAATGCCAGCTAAGGTTTCAAAAATACCAAATTCTCGAAAAGGACATGGAGGTAAAATGCCTTAGGCTTGATTGCTTGAAAATGACATCAAGAATTCAAGATCCTTTTAATAGGTTCGTTCTTAACTTACTTATCATAGTTAGAAATTCAATGTTTTTACTTTTTACATATGGTGAAATAACTAAGCAAAACTCTCCTTATCCACATATGACATAACCACAAATTCATACCCCTTACAACAATTACTAGATGAGCACATAATTATAATTAGGACACTAGAATTCCTTTTAGTTATTCGCTAGCGTGGCCCCCAAAGAACTAATGCGGTAGCCATACGCGGGCAACATTTACCCTGGCGTTAGAAAGTTCGGATAAAATGGGAGCAATTTTTAATATTCAAAATTTAACTTAAGTGGAATAAATTGTAAGTTATGATATATACTGGCCGATATGTCAAAGTGTTTCATGCTTAAAATGAAAAAATATTCATACATTATTGATTATTTAATTCGATCATAGACTATTTTCAAAGCCAATTAAATTTGGCCACAAGCCTTTGACAAAAAATGAATAATGCAACTGCAGTTTCAACGAATAAACTAGTAAACTACGAAGTCATAGCCATGTGAAATAGCTAACCAATTTGTTTATAAATAAAACATAATAAAATCCAGAACTTAACCAAGTTGATCTACTACGGAGTATTATTTATATACAATAACTTATGTGCCACAGTGCCAGTGTGCCACCGACAATCTAAAGATGAGTTAAAGATGAGTTATTTGTACATCTTTAATAAATATTAAAAGAGAACCCTTAAATCAAAAATGGAGTAATCTAAACCCTTTATAAAATTTATTTCTTATTCCTCTACCCTTAGATCAATATGATGACATCATCATTAACACAACATATAATCAAATATTCTTTTAATCCTTCAACTATGAATAAAATATTCTAATAATTAATATTCTACTAATCATATCAATTTTAATATGTCTAACATTTTAGATACTCTTTTTTATTCACATCATCATCTATCTTTCTTTTAATTTTATTTTGATTTTATTATTGATTTTCTTATAAATCTTCTTATAGATTAAAATTATTTATAAAAATAATACGTTTTTTTGATTTGTTAACAAATAATGATTGTTTCAAAAAGCTATGTCGATTCATGTTATAACTTTTTTGATAATTGGTTTTTTAATAAGTATTAGCATTTATATTTGCAGTTGCTTAACTTGTGTCAAGTAATATTATGATCCATCTTCCATTATAGTTTATTTTTCGTATTTGATTTACTTACAAATAATTAATAGCAATTAATTTTGTATTGTATGGTTTAAATTAACCTTATGTTATGAAGTATAACTAAACACTTGATAATATATGATTAAGGTTGAAATATAAGGTTGTTATTGTTTATAGTGAATCATTTGAATGAGCTGGTAGGAATTGAAATATTGTGACAAACAGTCATTACCGTGATATGAAAAATGTATGAGTATTATACATCAACTACACATTAGCATAATAAAGATTACATAGTTGCTTCCATATCATTATATACAATATCATAGCTGACCAAGTTTTGTGCGATAGGATGGTTGACATCGATGCATTCAAGGAATCTTGGAACATCTAGGTTAAAATTGTCTTACTTTGGAAGCAGACGTATACGTACAACCAAAAAAGTGTCCCATTCGAGCCCCTCTTTAATGAAGGAGGCGTTAGGGAAATCAATAACTTCGTTATAGCTTCAATGAAGGAGATTACATGCTTGTGGAACATAGACATAAAATCAGCTTCTACAAAACCACTACTATTTGTGTATCGAATTATTTTGTGGATACCGTGAATCCTTATAACTTTTTATACTATACGTAGTTAACTACCTCCATGCATTGGACCAACCGTTTTAGCTTTTAATTCACTGGAAAAAAATGTGTGTTGTAATATTTAAAAATATAATCATTTGTGATACTACATAAAACTAAAAAATACTTGTCGGGTGGATGGGAAACCAATGTCAAACCTTAGTCTTTGAAATTATATTTATAGTATAGTTAATTTATGAAAAAATCAAATGGTTTATTTTCATTATTCTTATTTTATTTATTGTTTTGTAAATTTTAATAGCTTTTAAGTATTTATTATACCATTATGTTAACTTTTTATAGATTTTTTTCATAATTTTTTTCCGCGTTTCACGCGGTTTATAATCTAGTTTATTATGAAAATCAGGGAATGTGCTTTTAATATGGAAGGTACAAGTTTTTTTTATAAACGTTGTATTTTACATTTCCCATATAAAATACCACATGTAACATCTTTTAGTTAAAGAGCTATAGTATATTTGTTTAAACTCAAAGTAAATGTTTAAAATCATTCAATAGATAAAGAGTATCTTTTTTCTTAATTTTTATTATTAACAGTAACATATATTAATATCAGATTTAATTTTTTATACGTATCTTAAACTAACCAAATTATTGATTATACCGTTGTTGTTATTTTCCTCATCCCTCGACTATACTGGTGTACTAGACTACTTAGGGTGGGGGGAGAGCTTCCCCACTCCTCCCCTCCCCGATTTTTCTTCTCCTCCGCTCCCCTCCCCAAATGCTAGGAGCACCTCGCCACCCCTCCCCTCCCCTCTTCTTTTTTTTTTTTCAAGCTCAAACGGTCAAAAAATCCGGCACCACAACCGGCACCACGCTCCCCAACTCCCTCCCCACTCTACCGGTACCGGGGGTCGGCGTGGTGTGCCAACCGGTACCGGTCCCCTCCCCTAGCCACTCCGTCCACCCTTATGACAAGAGAGGACCTAGGCTAGTGGGCTAAACAATCAAGTACTTGGGCCCAACAATATTTGAATGTTTTTGTTTTACTGCAAAATTGGTTTTAACTTTCCAACTAATCTTAGATAAACACGACAAATTGCACATACAAAACAATCTAACAATATTGTCTTACTAATATATAAGAATGTATGATGGATAAATTATTGAAATAAAAACGAAACCATGAAAGAGACCCTGTCTTTTTTTCACAAAGGGGTCTCATCAGTTTAGTATCAACTTGAAAGGTACATTTTGTATATACTCTATAATATTGATCAAATGGTTTCTCACATCGGAAGCAATCATGAAATCGGGAAATTTGAAGTTTAGAAGGGGAACTCGGAAACTTGTATTGTTCAAACGCCAATCATGGTCTCGTCTCAATCGACTTCAGAGCCACGAGGCTCCGATTCCTGCAACTCAATAATATGCATACTAGTCTTTCCATGCGTATAGTAGTGTTCACCTGAAAATAACAACCAAATTATGTTAACTTCGATCGGGCTTATAGAACATTGAGATTCATTTTTGTTTATACAGATTCGAAATTTTGATAGCATACATTACACAAATTGAGAACAATCCAACAAGGTAACTAGTTTGTATAGTATAGAAAAAAAAAACAAAAAACTAAAAATAATTTATTTGAATTAGATACAAGTAATATGGAGAGTCAATACTTGAAAAAAATCTCAGGAAGCAAAATTAAAAAAATCTTTGGAAATTAAATTTAGAAAAGAACAAAATGTTAAAATTATATGAAGAATTTCAAAATCTATAAAAGATATAAGAAAACATTATAAAACTTAAATTTTGAGGGAGACATTGACAACTTTTTCCCTCTTTTGATACCTCCCCTGGCATATGTAGACAAATATTTGCTAATAGAGGTGCAATGATGATTTAAGAATAATTAAACAAAAAGTGGTTTTCTAGTTTAATATTAGCAAAAAACGGAAATATAAATGGACACTCGATTTAAATTATGGAAAATTGACTCTTTTGTAATGCCAAAAGACTCTTGTAGTTTCAAACAAGGAATAATAATGATATATAATTAGCATAACTCATCTATTGGAATCACTTTTATATATTCGGCAAGACTATTGAAAATTTGAATCTATTTAATTATTACAAAATTAATTTTATCTTTTATACTCCGTAGACAGTATTAATGTCTTATTTGACTGCACACCGAGAATGTTATTACTTAGCTTTTATGATAAGGAAATGATAATAATAACACTATCTTTAATTAATTTATTTACCACAATATATAAGATTTATAACACACAGTATAAGCCAGTAATGGATATATGTGGTAGATTTATCATTTGTTGTGATACGGATATTAATTCCCTTTATGATAATGTAAAGTTTGTTTTTTTGGGAAAAGTTAACCATTCACAATAAATTACTTTCGTACGTAAATAAACTAGACTTATGCCCGCGCAATGCGACGATGGTGGGGCAGTGATGGCGGATGTGGTGGTGGTGATGGTGGTGGAGGCGGCAGTGGGGACGACAGTGGGGGCGACGATTGTGGTGAATGTAAAAATAGTTGATGTTAAAGGTAGTATTGTAGTTATTTTAAGTGTTGGAGGATTTCATTAAGAGTATTATAAGTATATTATATGAAAATGTTTAAGTTAATAAATAATAAAGAAAGATATTTTTGGTTTTTTAAAAATAAAAAATTTATTAAAAAAAAAGTTGGTTTGTCAGATAATATAGATATTTTAATCTAGTAGTTACTCATAACTCATAAGTATACAATAACTTTAAGTTATCCGAGATAAATATACAGATTTTATCATATGCTACAATATGAGATATGTACAACATTATGACCCACCTATACTCCCTTATAAAATAAATTCAACTTTCTCCCTTAAATTTAAGAACTTGGTATGTTTAATTTATTCTCCATTTTAATACATTTTTATTTTTATTTTATAGACTATGACTAAAATATCCTTAAAAAAATTCAACCTTTATCTCTCTCTCACATAGAAATAAATAGAAAAAAACCCTAATTCACAATTCGTCCCTCCCCCCCCCCCCCCCCCCCCCCCACCTCTTTTACATCCCACCGCAAAAATTTATCACATTGTCGACCGCAATGAAATCATTTTTACGTTAATAACCACACCGTTACTGCCGCTGCATTGCGCGGGCACCAATCTATATATATAATTCCATATTCAAAACACACATTTACTTGATATACTTATAGACCGTATCAAATAACTTATTAAATTTATTGTTAAAATTCATTAATTATATATCTATAATCTATATCTATAATCTATAATACTATATAAAAATTATAACCCCTATATTGAAGTCCTCGGAGAGATCCATCCGATGGTCTTTCACTCTCTCGCTACGTCTTCCCAGCTATCCTTTATATGCAGGTAAGATCAGATCGAATGCTCATTCTTCTCTCCCACTACTTCACTAGAGTGAGTTTACATAAATGGGACATGTGAATTGACCATAATACCCTTAATAAATTAAATCACCATCAACCCCAATATTAAATTACACCATTAATCCATTATATTATAAAATGTCTCTACTAACCTTTTAAATCAAATACTTTTACATTTTACCTACACCAATAGATACCCCACCACTGTCATCACCGACTCGGCACCACATTACGTGGCGGGTACCATACTCGTCATTCATAAAGTAAGCCTTCACAGTTCATCGGCCCGGGCTGGCTTTTTGGGAAGCCCATCACACAACGAAGTTAATTGGTATTTCGTGTCATATAATTTCACCACTAATTTTAACCAAGTACACCCAATGAAAGAAAAATCATAGATTACCACGAATCTAGAGAAATCTTTTTTTTAAAAAAAATTAAAATTTTGATTGAATTAGCTAGCTAGGAGGTAAAGTTTCTTTAATTTTCTCCACTTTATACTCTTTTCTTTTTCTCCACTTGCTTACTTTTTTCCTAGATTTTTCACTACACCGTTCGTTCGTTCTCCCCATGATCTCAAAATATCTAAAAGCAAAACATGGTGACAGCACGCCAGATCGATCACCATTTAAGAGACTTGTAAAAAGTACGAGAGATTAATTGTAACCTTTTACACTTCTCTCCAAAAAGTATATACGAGTATTTCTAATTTATGTAGACGTTGTAGTCTTGTAGATACTTGTACGTGGATAATGAATTGAATCTTGACCATGCATTTATAAATTTTGTTCAAGAAGATTTAAATTATGTGTTAACTTTTGAAAGATATATATTCAATCTCTGTATAAACAACGACATATAATTATAGCATGAACTTTTTAACATGGTAATGTCGTCGATCTATATATCACATATACAACGTGACATATACATTAATTATTGGCAATCTAATTATTTCCTATGTTGATCTTCAAAACCAAAAACATGTGAAGAAACATGCATGTAGCTATATGATGTAATTGATTTCGTTGGCCGTTTAAAAATAAAAAACCTATATAATTGATAATTAAGTAACTAATAATAGCATATAGCTAGCCTGTAAAAATCACTCATTTAGCTCCTTGAGATATTTATTGAGGATCACAAAAGAAACATTTTGTTTAAATATTAATAGCCCGTCTATATCCAATATATATGCAATTGCTTATTTGCATTTTGTTATGAAAAACACCACCAAAACTACACATCCAAAAGGTTTATATATAGTTTATTAAGATCTTTTTGATACTTATCAAACTTAACCCTTAAACTCTATCAAACTTTAAACTTGAAAATCTTGAATCATATATATATACATACTAGATAAAACTCATCTGAACACTATCACAAATTAAATCTTGCCCATATGGCAGATCAAAGATCATAAAATGAGTAAAGCTAGCTTTATAGTTCTGCCCCCGGCCAGACCAACATTATTCTTTAAAAGTTTCATGATCGATGATGAAGAGACACGCATTCCTTCGTACGACAGTCTAACTTATTTACCATAAATAAACAAGCAACAATTTTTGTAATATATCATTTTCAGGTGAACCAATAAAAATACAGTATGATTATTATTATTATATAAACAAAGTACATGGGGGCAGAAGATACCTGTCGATAGAAGAAGTATGACAAGATAAGTCACGGATAGTTGAAAATGAGAGACTCCTTCCATTTTATTTTATATATGACATATATTAGATTAATGACTATGACAATTTGTCAAAAATATGAAGAAAATTTGGAAGAAATGAGGAGCATAATGGAATTGATTAAATAAGGAAGGAGGTTTTATGCTTAGAGGAAAAGGGTTCATTGAACCTGGTCACTAAAACACCACTAAGTTAGAGGTCAAAACCTATATATGTGTCATATATGGTGCCTTTCCAAAAGGTTACGCTCCAAAATATATAAATATTATCTTCTTTTCACCAACTAATTATAATTATTTTTATTTTTTCAATTATGGATTTATGTACAATTATAGCTAGCATGATATTCGCAAAATGCGTACAA
Source organism: Erigeron canadensis (assembly GCF_010389155.1). NCBI lineage: Eukaryota > Viridiplantae > Streptophyta > Magnoliopsida > Asterales > Asteraceae > Erigeron > Erigeron canadensis. The sequence goes on along the minus strand of NC_057763.1, from coordinate 30,673,010 downwards.
CAACGTTAAATGACTTTTTTTTTTAGTCATTTCGCCGTTTAAGCTATTTTTGGAGGTCGTTGGCGGCAAGAGAGCGCGGACAAGAAAACGTTTCATATTGGTATTTGATAGAGATCAACAAGAGATGATGTTAATAAAATATTGTACGTACCTAGAGATGGATGATGTTCTATATAATATTGTACATATATTACCTTTTTTTTTCCCTTAAAATAAACAGAGATGGATGTTCATTAATTGTTCTATATGATATTGTAGGTAGCTTTTTGTTGTTGAGTGTGGTCTTTTTAAAAGAACTATGTATTTGGACCTGAGTTCATCATCGCGTACATCCACAAAAAGCTTTGCGTCTATAAAATTTTCATAGAGTTGTGGCCCGCAAGATTCATACAGAAAGTTCAATCTTGAACAAACAATAAAGGACAGTTTTATCATAAATTTCACTATGTGAATTATAAGTCTTTAACTAATGCTTTTAAGTTTTGGGCCTTTGGCTCACCATTTGGACATTCAGTACATGACATGGCTAATTATATTATATATATATATATATATACACTAAAATGTAACTTTGACATGTGAGGGGAGTACTGTAGCTAAAAGTACACCCCTACATGCTTAAGTTACAAGTACTTATTGCACAACTAAAATAACTAACGCCCTTAACGATCGTTAAGTATTGTTTGGTTAACTAACGGTACTTACAAAAAGGTATTTAACGGAGTTTGTTTTCAAGTTTAAGTTTTTAACTTTTGCCACTAAAGTTTTGCTTTAGTTACTTTTTGTCACATAACTTTTGGTTTTAAGCTTTTCTCATCAAAAGTTTATTTCTTTTTTTTACCACATAACTTTTACTTTTTTAACTTGCGTCACGGAAACTTTTTCTCGCTCCGAAAGTTTTTTTATCTGCTTTTTACCACCTAACTTTTGGTTTCCAAATTTTGTTACCAAAGTTTAATTCTCTTTACATTTGACCACAATTTTTATTCTTAACTTTTGCCACGAAAATTTTAATTTTCGGCTTAACGTTTTTTAACTTTTGTATTTTTCGGCTTAATGTTTTTTAACTTTTGTCATGAGAGTTTTGTTTTTCTCCCGGGACAACGCCCAGGTTAAAATACTTGTTAGTTCTAACTTCTAAAGTTTTGTGACATTCTATTTTGACAGAGACAATAATGGCTTCAAGAATTCTCGTTCTTTTAATTATTTTTACCTTATGTAGTTTCTAATTAATAACCTTTTGTATGTATGCATCGAGTAAAATTTATCCATATGAAAAGGTAAAAAAAATTAAAAATAAATCAAATGAACTGTAAGTCTATTACTGCTTCCCCTCGACAATCAGACATTCAACCCATAATTGTGATATGGATCCACTTACCATCTGTACACTTTACTAGTCTACTTAAAAATCGAGAGACAAATAATAGGTCGGAGATTTTGTCTGTAAATGGCCCAATAGCATTTTAATGGAACCCAAAACAAAAACCCAAAAGCTTTTATTAGACGCGCATTTTAAAGCCCATATTTACATTTGCGAAATAATATCTGAAAGATCGAAAAGGCACCATCGCTGGTCCTAAAACAAAAAAAAATCAAACAAATGAAATTCGTACCGAATGATTTCAATTTATTAGATTTATTATATTTTCGGCTTGGCTAACAACCGAACTAAATCACCATGCCTGTTCCCAAGCCCAACCATTAAGACCAGACTTTTTTGTTTTTAGAAAATCGAGACAAAAAGAAGCTACCACAAAAACGGCCATTTTCTATGAGTTTTGGACCATTTTGTATGTTTTTTCGTTTTTTTTTACTTTCTTTTGGTTATAACTTTCAGCCCACTTGTATTTTAGGGCCCATTCGAATTTTGCAGCTTTATTTATATGTATCTGGACATGGGGAAATGATCAGTTCATGTTAAATCAAAAATTCATTTTTTTCCCCTTACACATGTGCGTGTTTGTGTGAAAATCTCTAAATTTCGGTATTCTTTTTTAGAATCAACGAATTTTAGAAGAATTATTTCTAGGTATTCGTAAAATCATCAGAATCAATTGTTTATCTTTATTTTGTCTGCGTCACTGTTCCTAATTTAACTGGAAAATATATGTGTATGATATAAAGTTTGAAGACGAGTAATCCCATGAAACAAATTTTGCATGATCTAAAGTTGTAAACTGGTTCATTTTCTATTTTCCTTATTACATTAAGCCATTACTCAACCCGATTTCCCCCCTTACGAAGTGGCCCATAGGAACACCATCGTAGGTTTTTTACGCCAATGCTTACATGGCTTAGACCGTTTTTTACGCCAATGCTTATAATTTAATATCTAGATTTTAGTCTGTGTAAACACACAGTTTGTTTAGTGTTATTTGAAACTGTTTTTTTTTTCTTTTGCATATATATTTTTTTATTTTTATATGCGTATATATCTTTAAGTTTTAAAATTTTCTACTTTCAACTAGATACTATATTTGAAAATTATAGAAAATTGTTTGTATCAATATTATTATATTCAAAATTATATTAATTTATAAATTTAATCTGGTTGTATATATTGTTTGTATATACCAGATTGATCTTGAATTAAATTTGATAAATTTTGAAGGTTTTAATTTACATAAGATTATAAGAATATCTAATTATAACCGGCTCACTCCACTCCTATGGTGGCTAGCTAGCCATTCCTTAATATCCATTTTTACCCCTCATGATGAAGTGGCCCATAGATTGACCATAGTAGGTTTACGTCAATGCCTACATGGCGTGGACCGCTTTGTATATATTGATCATGATTGGTTTTTCTTCTTTTAAGCATACAAAATGTTCATTGTTTAAAATAGCTTTACAACATATTATTTCTAATATGTACAACTAATCTGTAAATGTGTCCTTATTTGTATTACATTTTCATCAGTGAAGATTAAGCACAGTATTTTATTGTTTTAACATCAATTTTATCTAGATAACAGAGTCAACAAGAGACAGGACTTAAAGGTCCAATCAAACATGCATTTAAATGTGTAACTTTTGCTATGTTATTGTTTAGTGACCCAATTAAAAACAAAAGCCTGCAATTTCATCGAATATGCATTCAGGCATATATGATGGTTTATTGTTGAAACAGATTTTTGAATCTGATCGATCTGATTATTTCCATATAACCCACAAAACCTATTTGTAAAGTGATATCAAACTAGGCAAACTTAAAAATGAAGACTGAAGAGGCCAGAGAAACACCATACTAAAATAAGTTAAATTTTGGGTAAATACGAAAACGAATATTGCCGCAGAGTTTACGCGAAAATGAACTTTATGGATATTAGTGATGTTATACCACGTGACATGCTAATGAAATAATTGTTAGTCACATTGTTACTTAATATTATCCACGAAAAAAATTATGAAAATAACACAAATATTTCAGCATTCAACTATTCTAAAAATAGCTATTATGTCTTTCATCACAAACTATTAATACTTTTGGCTTTTTTTTAATACTTTCAAATACTCAATTAGATAGAAATGAAAGGAAAAAAAAAAGCAACTAAAAATAAGGAAAATAGGCATCACAAATACAAAAGGTACTTCCGAAATACAATCTCAAGCCTATAAAAACTCACACACAAAACCACCCTTTCCACTTTCAGCCCCATTCTACTCCCATCCCCATCCTTTCATTCAAATCCTTCTCTAATTTCATACATCCATAACTTTCATATCATAATTAAACTCATTAGAACTATAATTTCATGTGTTGTTTACATATGAAAAATATCTATTAATTACAAGCTTGGTGATCAAGGATATACAAAAGAAGAACAACAAAATAATTAAAATGGCCCCAGAAGATGGTGCCACATCTATGTCTAGGAACACAACAGCTGGTGGTGGTGGCGGCAGCGTTGCACGAATGTCTGGAGGACAAGTTTTGAAAAAAGGTCCATGGACCGCAGCTGAAGATGCGGTTTTAATGGAGTATGTGAAGAAACATGGTGAAGGAAATTGGAATGCTGTTCAAAGGAATTCCGGGTTGATGAGATGTGGAAAGAGTTGTAGGTTAAGATGGGCGAATCATTTACGACCAAATTTAAGGAAAGGAGCGTTTACTCCCGAAGAAGAACGACAAATTATTGAACTTCATTCGAAATTTGGCAACAAATGGGCTCGGATGGCTCTTCATGTATGTATAATAATTAATATTTGGTTTTGCATTTGGTTTATGTTTAGATATGAGTATCTTTTTTTTCTCTTCATGTTTTACATAAGTTCTTTTTATTTGTTTGTTTTAGCTCCAGGGAAGGACAGATAACGAGATAAAGAATTACTGGAACACAAGGTTAAAAAGACGTTTACGTGCTGGTTTACCAATTTATCCTGTTGATTTTCAACAACATCATCATAGAAGACATCAAGAACAATCGTTACATCAAAACCAAAAAAATCCATTTTCGTCTTCATCTTCATCATCAAATCATGCGAATGATGGTCTAAATTCCATCTCACAAATGTTGTATGATCCCATGAATTATCCGGTGATTAACACGCCTTTCTATCTCCAAAATTCACAATCTCATTTCAAGATTAATGGTCATTCAAACAACCAAATTTCAAATAAAAATAACTCGCCTTCTTTCTTCAATCAAGGTTTCCCGAGCTCCCTTCAATCCAACCATACCATGCTGCAAATACCAAAAACCGAACCATCTTATAATGATGTCAAGATGTTTGAAAATGTAGAAAACGATCTTCCTTCGATACAATCATCATTTCAAGTGATCACACCGACGTGTTCTTCAAACACGGTGAATGATCATTTGATGGTGCCATCAAATGATGGATCAGATAATGCAATTTCACCCTATATGTGTCCTAGAGAAAATAGTGGTTTATTAGAGGATGTTTTGGGTGAATCTCGGGCTATAATCAACTCTCAAATACTATCAAAAGAAAGTAAATCATCAGAAACCGATAAGGGTAAAGACACAATCACTCATGATGATTATTCTCTAATGAAAGAGCCCGAAAATGTGACATTAGAATCGGTTTTTGAACCAAGGGATGATACTAACAAGACACCTCTGGAGGATTCAAGTTCGGGCCATTCATCCATTGGTTAGTTGTCAAATATATTCACTAAAGAATTTTGCTAAATACAGCCCTTGAACTGTAGTTAATGTATATAAAATAATTGTACACTTACCATAAAATTCAGGGAAGAATTTTAATATGGAAAATACAATTATTTAATGCACGTTGAGGGCTATATTTAGCATTTTCATTCTATTTGATGTGTTTTAGTAAATTTTAAGATGTTTTGTATCTAATAATACGATTCATTGGTGCCTTAGAAAATGGAGCAAACGCCCAAAATGACACATTTGATGAGATAAATGTGACGGATGATGATTTCTCGAGCTGGCTTGATTTCCCAACGGGGTCACTGCAAGATTGGTATGGTGGAAATGAAGATGCATCAAATGAGAAATTGCCCGTTGATGTTTCAAATGTGAACACGGTTGGAGAAGAGAATCAAGTCGAGATACCGTGCTCTCCTGATGCAACAGCCGAGACAGACCAAGACCAGGATCAGGATCATGACTGGACCATGGGTTCATGTTGTTGGAACAACATGCCTGGATTTAGTTAATTGAAGGATTTAATATCTGGGGTTAATTAGGTTGGTCTAATTAGGTGAGAGTGGATGATTAATTAGCTCTCTCTGATGTTAATGGTCATAGTTTGGTTAAGATTTGTAATGTAGTGCTACTTCTGATCAGAATATGTGTTTAAAGCTTGGAGCTGAGTCTATGTGTGATCAAAACCAATCTGCTGGTTGATTGGTGTTTGGAAATCAGCTGACATATGTTGTTTAAATATTAACACTAATTGGTGAGCATACAAATATTTTTCAGGTAACTAATTAAGGTTTCTTGGGTCTTCAATTGTTCACATGTAATGGTTGATTGTAATTGTTTAATGAAATGTGGTACTCGTATAATATAATGTGAGTGAACTTAATATGTGATGAGGTCTACTTAACATATGAGTGAAAACTTATGGAAAAACAAGGGGTTACAAAATAATTATAAAAGTCCACATTAAAATTATATTTTTTTAGTGGGGAGAAATTTTTACACACTTTTATTTCTATATATTTTTACACACGTGCAAAAAAGCGTGACAAAATTTTTAATTTATTCACACTCACTAAAAGTATGGACAAATGCAGTATTATTCACAAATTATTACTTAAGTCTTGAACAAATTAATTAAAATAACCGGTGTCTTACCATATAAAATCTTTATAAATTTTGACATGGGTGCAAGTCTTTCTTCTAAGAAAAACTATACAAAAAAATTATTCAATATTGCAAGATAGCGTTCTTAGTTGTTGACTATGTCTTTAGAAAAAACCGTAAAATCTTATTATACAAGTTTGTAAACTAATTAATAACCTATCTTCTATTTAAAACATGACTCAGTGACATCGGTTAAAACTTAAAAGACACAACCGATATGACTGGTGATGAGGGAGCCGAAATTCCCCATTACACCACGGCACCACCCTAACTAAAATTTAGTTGTATTTGGTCTTTAAATTGGTATTTGATTGTTTTTTTTTTTAATCTTGTATATTTGTCCCAAATTGTATTAAAAAGAGATATAACAAGCATTCAAAATTAGAACACATATCACAAATAATAAAACACAATATATGTTCCATCTTAGAATCATCTAAGTTAATAAAAAAACTCATCTTTATTTGCCATGTTTGATGCAAAGGCTTTAGCAACAATAATACACAAACAAAACAAGATGTAAGGAATATCGCTATCTTAATTTTGATAAAAATAATTTTAAGTATTTGGACGTTTTTATTTTGACCATATTATAGGGTAACACTCCGGTGAGAACAATCTTAAAATAAAAACTGTGAGAACACTTAAAAACATCATTTTGATGTATTAAAAGTCCATAAAACTAACATATTGCATAACTAATTGTCATTATTTAAGTGTTTAACAACAAATTGATTTGTCAAAATCGAAAAAATCACGTTTTTTGTTGGATGCATCATTTTGATGAATATGCATCCAAGATGGATGCACAAAACAAAAAACATGATTTTCTCGATTTTGATAGACCAATGTGTTGTTAAACATAAATAATGATAATTAGTTATACACTATGTTAGTTTTATAGACTTTTAATGCATCAAAATATAGTTTTTAAGTGTTCTCACTGTATACTAGCTTATTTTAAAACTGTTTTTATGTGTGCAATTTGCATAAAGTATAAATATAAATATATTTAGTTGTTCAAACTTTAACTAGACTGGATTTAAACAATTCAGTTGGATCAAGCAAGCCAACTTAAAATTTCCAATCTGACTCGTTTGAATGGATCGATAAACACTCTTAAAAATAAATACATTCAAATATTCAATAGGAAAATGATATATACGTAAAAAAAAATTGTATTTTTTATATCAAAAGTTCATTATCTAATATTTAGTTATTTTATACAGCTTAAGTATAGTCTTTAAGCAGTATTTATTAAGTTAAGTATATATACCAAAAAGTAAAAAGTTGACCTCACAAACCATTTCTATTTTTGCCTTTCATACAAAAATGATTTCTATTTTTAGACATTATATTCCTTCTGCTTTTGGAAAATAATATTAAAAATATGGGATCACACGAAAGATAAGCTTGTTTTCACGATAAGAAAAGTTAAAGTAAATTGCGCCATACTTTATCCGAAATCTCGCAATAATTCTAAATACAGAAGCTAGCTATTTTAGCTATTTTATTTCTATATATAGCACGTTACCCGCGCAATGCGGCGGTGGTAGTGACAATGCCGTTGTAGTGGGGGGTCGAGTGTTGGTGGTGGAGACAGCGTCGAGTGGTGTGAATAATTGATGTAAATGGTTAATGAAAATGTATTAAAGAATAAAAATTTTAGTAGTGTAAATTAATCATTAATGTTATGGGTGGTGTATGTAGAAATATTTTAAGGGGTGCTAAGTGAAAATATTACAAGGGGCTATTTCTTTTATAATATAGTATAGATATATATATATATACGATTCTTATTCTTATTCTTAAATTTTATAATACTACTAGCTATACTCATGTACGTACATCATTAAAAAGATGAATTCAAATATTTTCAGGTTGAATCCTAAGTATCAAGACGCATATCTATATCTGTTGCTATTTTTAGCAATAATGTTAATTGCAAGTGTTATTTCAACATACCATACCTTTCCCGATCTCATCTCTACACATATTTGACATCAAAAGCAAGTTGATAAAGAAGAAAAAAACAAGTACTACTGCAACTTTGTGACGATATCCAAATTAATGCGTACGCGACCATGCTTCATGTTGTGCGTCCATCCCCTTTCGAACTTTACTATGAACTTTTCGAGTATCCTGACGTTAGATAATATATACGGAGTATTACTTAATTTGTACGTTAGGGGGAGGGGGTGGAAGGTTTCAACCTTTTCATCTTCCTTCAACTATCCAATCAAATTACTCCACCTCATTTTAACCCTCAAATCTTTTTTTCAAATTTTTTTAGTGGCAATCGAAACTCCCAACCTTTTCTTCACATTTTAATAATTCATCCTTAACATTTATAAACTTTACATAACTAACCATTTTTTAATTTATATCTTTTATTAATAACAAAACACATTACATAACACTTAAAACACATTACATTTTAGGGATAATGACACCGGAGTGTAACCAACTATGACCAAAAGCTTATGTAATGTAGTGACCTAGTCGATTGACTATGTAATGTATGGATCTTTGTTTTTTGGGCTATGTGGTGTATGTTACCGTTAACTTTCAAGCTGTAACCGTTAAGTGTCATGTCACCCACCATGTTTCACCACGTAAGTTGCCATGTCAACACTTGATGCTTAAGTGGACTGTAATTCTTTAAAATATTTATTGTTTTTTAATAATTTACATATATATTAATCTTTATTTCTAACCCATCTTTCATTTTTCCAGATTTTGTAACGTCTCAAATTTTAAAGTGATACTTTATTTAAAAATCTTTATAAAAAAATATATATTAGTATTACCAATAATATATATATATATATATATATATATATATTTATAATGCCAAAAAAAAACATTCCCAACATAATTGAACAACAAAACTAAAAAAGATTTATTATTTTTTTTATTAATAAGCAGCTCAAAAATAAATAAATAAATAAATAAAAAACTTATGCAACTAAAAAAAGAAAAACAAAAGTTTCAGCATAATTGCAACTTTGGTCCCTGACGCTTTCTTTCTTCCACTTTCGGTCCTCTAACGGTCAAAATGAAACTTTCCGAACTCGCCACTTCTGGTCCCTGTTTTCACCCCACTCCTTCATCTCCCTGCGAGCTCCAAGCTAGCTCCCCCATCTCGTCATCGAGCTCGCGTGAGTTGCGACCGTAACTCACTCAACCCTCCCCAGCTCGCACCCATCTCGCTCAACCCTCCTCTTCGACTCCCTCCCCCTTACTAGATTGGAGAAATAAACATGGAACATTAATTATAGAAAATTTTTTTAATCAACTTGTTAAATCGTATAAACTAAACTCGAAATCTGGAAATCAACTTTGTGATGATTTAATCAACTTGTTAAATCGTATAAACGTTAGCTAAAGCAGGGAAATTATGTAAAATTTAGGGGGATTATGTAAAATTCAGGGAAATTATGTAAAATTTAAAAGTTTAATTTATAACTTTTTTTAACATGGCAGTACTTAAGTACGAATTATTTTCCCATGTTATATACTCATGTAAACCAATGATTCAAACACGTACACCATTAATTAGCTAGACTACCTCTTGTGAATATCACGTTTTACTAATCGTAATTCGATCACAACAGCTCATTTTTATTAGATAAGTTAAGTCTAGTTATCTAACTTTGATTAAAATGTTCTTGATAGAGAGAAAATTAACACAAAAATTGCATGATCGAGCAAATTAAAGGAACAAGGGGGGTATATATTATGCAAGCGAATTAAAGTCATATATAGAGATTCACTACATGTACATGCACCCCAATTTTATGCCATTTAATCTTCCTTATCTAATTACAAATGTATTCATATTCTATTATTGTGAATGTCTTTCATACATACATGCACCTCCCTCATGCCATCATTTTCTTTCACTTAAACTGGGAACTTTGTCTCCCTTCATATATAGTTTCATACTATATGCTCAAGGGCAAAATTGTCATTTAAATTCCAAATATTATTAAGAAATACCGGCAAATTAAGGGGGGGAAAATATGAGGCTGTTTGGCATATAAGTTAGGTAAAAAACTTCACGCATACCTTTTTTTAAAAGGTAAAAAACATGGGACCCAAGTATTTATCCAAAATATTAAAAAATTAGTATGTTAGGGGTTTTTCCATCCAAGTTGAGTGCATAACAGCCCTATACTTACTTTTCCCGCAAATTAATTACTCGTAATCTCTCTATATAACTAAGAGATGATAGTTTTTGATTAGTTGACAATTATGAGATAATGTCATGTAAGATTTTTCATTATGTGTCATGGTTACATTAATTTCCTAATTTTAAGCATTCCCTTAAAATTATTTTTTATCCTAATCATCATTAATAAGTAATAAAAAAGTTAAAAAGTTAAAATAAAATAAAATTACATCATAACAAGTCGAATATATGGTGGATATATATATATCTCTTACTCTTTTGAATCTTTTAAATTATTCACGGAGATTGTATTATATTTGTAATCTTTCAATTTATGGCATTTTTTTGGATATATATGTAGGTTGCAATCTTTTAAACTATTAAACTAAAATTAATGTACATCTATTATTTACTTTTCTTAACGGCTTAATGTGTATTTATTATTATTAGTTAATCTATATCTCTCTAATCTATAATATAACTGAAAGGGGATTTTAACATATTTGGCGTATATCTAATATTTATAAAATATAATTTTATTGCTCCCATCAGTCGTTATATTATCATAAGTTATGAATAATTATAAACATCATTTTATACCATTTAAGTTGTTATTTTTTTGTTGCTATGTATAATCTTAATCATCAATTTTAATCTTAATCATAATCTTAATCATTAATATTTATTTTTTATTTTCTATATGAGTCTAAAGTTTTTTTATTAACTCAATGATAATTATCTTTTTTCAAATTAGATTATTTATTATATTATGTTTATTTTTTTAAAGAGTACTTTCTATATATATTAAATATAGATTATAAAAAAGATTATTATGATTTATAAATATTTATTTTTCATTAGTCATGTTTTAATATATTTGATGTATATCATATTACCATAAACTATAATTTTTATTCTTTGCATCCGTCTTCATCTGACAGTATTTTATAATGTCATAAGTTATTAATAATAATGTAACTTTCGATTATTATATTTTTTATTTATATTTTCATTCAGCCCTACAGAATGTGTGAATCTAATCTAGAATATAATACCAGCCGAAAGCCAAATTAGCTTCTCCTTTTTCGTTGCTTATGTCAAAAAGTATTTCCGTGTTGAAACGTAGACAACATCACTATACTAGTAGAGCAGTATTCCATTGGGTTTTTTTTTTATATATAAAAAGTTATATAGTATTATATATTATGTCAAAGTGAAACTATAAACTTATATGAATATACTAGCTATAAGCTTGTGGTGACGTGATAGCGGTGACGGTTGTAGTGGTGACGACTATGGTAATAGCTTAGTTATTAATGTAAAAATAAAATGATGTAAAAGAAGTAGTATAGCTATATAAGAATTAAGAGTATATGTTGTAAATTAAGTTCATTAAGCGTTATAAGTACTTCAAATAGACATAATAGACATTTCAAGTATAGATTAAAGGGGAGAGACATTTTAAGTTTATCACTTAGTTTAAGAAAATGAAGAACTAAATGCTTTTTAGTGTAGTATAGATAACATAGATATACACTACTACACGCTCCTTAAATTGTCCCAGTTAAAAAGTGTAATGGAACTCGCTTTATAGACGCGTCATATGTGGGGTGTCCTATTTAAGTGATAATGAGACCCGCCTTAAACAAACGAGTCCTTTATAATAGCAATCGGATCCTTTTAAAATGATAGAATCAACCTCCTTGACCAATAGAACCCGTTCTAGTTTTGTTTTTTTTTTCCCTACAACTAACAAATTTAATTCTATAATATTGAACACACCAAATTCACAAGAATGAAAACACACCGAATTTATAGGAAAACCATGATAAGACCAAGTTTGAAATCAACAACGACATTTCAAGTTAAAACCAAAAATCACTAAAATACGTTAAAAAAAAAAAACAACAAGTCACTCTAAACAAAATATTAAAAATAAAACTATTATTCGAGATACACGAATAATAAACCTCAAGTCATTATTAGCTAAATATAACGTATCCCTCCATGAACGTACTCCTCATCTATGGGTTTTGTACTTCAACATTATTGCACTTGAGAAAAAAAACTTAAGAAATAGTCATGAGATTAGAACTGCACCACGATTTACTAGCTATATATTACAAGAAAAAAAATAATGGTGTATAAATAATATGCTAGCTACAGTATTAACTATATCAAGAATCAACCTTAGCTTGGATTTCATACTCAGACTGGGCTGCGATTGACCTCTGTAAAAGATGTAAAATTTACTTTCAAACAAGGCCAGAACTAACTATGTGAGCCCAACCCATTACAGTATGTATTGCATTGGGTCATAGACTTATTTATTTATTTATTTATTTATCTTGCTCCAAAATAACATAAGTAATTAACTAATTAATGTTTCGGGAAAATTATTAGCTAAAAGTTAAATTGGTTTTATCATTTTATTCATAGATGATTAGATGATGCACGACGAAAACATGTCAGGTATATGTTTCGAATCTAATTAGTCAAGACACTTGAATAGTCAACAGTGTTAATCTCTAAAATATAGAAATTTCAGAAAAAATCATTTTTTAACATATGACTAAGAGGGATCAAGTTCAAACAACAAATTTCACAAGATAAATGAAACTTTTTTTTTTCCTAAAATTTTCTTTTATTAATCTTTCTAATATCAGATAAACTTAGAAATTCTAGTAACCATTATTATTATCTTGCTCCCATTTGGCATTTCATATATTGAATTTTGTTATGTACCTGGATTTTATAGTTAGAAGAACTTTAACATGAGGTTTTAAAAAATAGATAAATAAATAAATATTTATATATTAACTAGTTATTGTACTGCGCGTTGCCGCGGGGTACGCTTTCTATACGAAAAATTTTGGACCCAAATTTATGTAAAATATTCGAACTCGACAATTAAACATGTAGCAATAACAATAAAAAAATATATATATATATAAAAGAGTTATAAAATGTATAAAAACATAAACAATAACTACATTAATGCTTTAAATATAATATGAACGTAAGACGTAATAACGGTAAAAGTTATTATATATTAAAAACGTTATTTATATAAATAAACACATGAAAATAATCAAAATCAAATGTTTAAAAGTAAATGCGTAACTGTGCGAAAGTTGTCTGATGAAAATCAAAAAGTTTAGTGTCACGAAAATGAAACTTTGATGTATGGCAAAAGTTAAAAGATATAAAATATTGGTAAAAATCATTATATATGCTATAAGAACTTGTACGTTTGAGGGATAAAGGACTTGTAAATTTGTATAGACATTTTTGTATAAAAACAAAAACAATAACTATATTAATGCTTTAAATGTTACATGAGCGTAAGACATAACGATATTGAAAGTTATTATATACGAGTATTAAAAACGTTGTCAAAACCAAATATTTAAAAGTAAATTTGTAACTGTATGTGAAAGTTGTCTGACGAAAATCCAAAAATTTAGTGTCACAAAAATGAAGACTTTGATCTAAGGCAAAAGTTAAAAGATAGAAACTTTAAGGGTTAAAATGAAAGTTGATAAAAATATTATATGCTATAAGAAATTGTACATTTCAGGTATAAAGGACTTGTAAATTTGTATAGACTTTTTGTGTAAAAACATAAATAATAACTATATTAATGTTTTAAATGTTACACAAACCTAAGACGTAACGATAATGAAAGTTATTATATATTAAAAACGTTATATATATAAAAAGAGGGGTTAAAAATAGTCATAACCAAATATTTAAAAAGTAAAATCGTAACCATGTGAAAGTTATTTGATGAAAACATGAGATACAAAAAATTCAGTGTCTAGAAAATAAAAACAAAAACTTTGATGTGGAGTAAATTTAAAAACGTTATAATATATATATATATATATATATATATATATAAACAATGGATAAAAATAGTCAGAAATATGCTTAAAAAAATTGTAACCATGTGAAAGGTATTTAATGAAAAAATGAGAACCCAAAAATTTAGTGTCAAGAATATAAAAACGAAAACTTTGATGTGGAACAAATTTAAAAACGTTATATATATAAAATGACGAATAAAAATAGTCAAAACCAAATGTTTAAAAGTAAAACCGTCACCATGTGCAAGTTATTTGATGAAAAATGAGAACCCAAAAATTTAGTGTCAACAAAATAAATAAAAAAAACTTTGATGTGGGGCAAAAGTTAAAAGATAAAAAGTATAGGGGTTAAAATGAAAAATAGTAAAAATTATTATATGTTATAAGAACTTATACATTTCACGCATAAAGTACTTGTAAATTCATATACCTTTTTAGTATAGGGTATAAACTAAATTATTGTCCCGTATAATACGCGAGTAAATATATTTTTATACTTATATATATATATATATATATATATATATATCAAAAATACAATTTTCTTAAGTAATAATAACGAATTAAAAAAAAAATTTAACCTTGATAATTTCACAAAATTTAATTGTGTTGTTCATTAAGTCTTACTAATTCAATAAATTATTCAATGCGAAAAGTTATTGTTTATCCATTTCATCACAGATATCTCGATGTCATTCGGATTTCCATGTCATATCATAAACAATATCACACATGACACATTCTTTAGATGGTGCCAAGGCATATAACCTTCTAATCATAAATTTCGTAGGACGATTGCCCTATCTCTTAAATTCAAGGGGGGAATAACTACGTTTTTGTCGTAGTTGACCTTACTGGAGCGATCTCAGAGTAAGTAGCAGTTTATCTGGAACCTCTTCAACGATTTAGCAACACCATATACGTGGCCATTCGCTATAAAGACCTTCTTCGGGGCGTACAGACCAATCAATCGTATTAGTCGCATTCTTGATTTTGGAATGAAAAGAAGAATAATGCTTCCTAGCACGGGACACAAAATAAGACCACTTAGATCAAAATAGCATTCACATATAAAAAAAATAAAAAATTAAAAAAAAAAAGAGTGTCACCATTAAGCCAATGATCATTCCAGAATTATGTCTTATTTTCACTTCTATCTGTTCTTTAATAACATCTTAAGGGGGCTAACAATCGAGTATCCCCAGAAAATGAGGAGCATATATTTGCCCATATATTATTACCATTTGTTTTACATAGGAACGCAAACTCATAACCATGAATCACATGGATCATTTTAAACCTCACGGCATCCAAGTTTTGAACCACAAGTCATATACATTTGTACATATCAATGCTAAATTAAGAGCCTCTAGACCACCAAAACCTAAACCACCTATTTTTTTACCTGATGACGGCTTTCCAGTTGATCCATTACGTTTCATTTTTCGAGTTCGATCCCCCTGCCCTTACCCCTTCCACACAAAAATTGAAATTGTGGTCTTTATCAATTGAAATAAAGAAAAATAATATATCATACATACTTTGAATTGCCGAGTTAAAATCCATCATAGGCAACACAGTAGTATTGAGTTTAGATATTATTCTATAATAACTTTGCAAAATTTATGAAATATAAACATGGATGGAGTCTGGCTCCAATTTTGGTACAATGTAAACTTTTTAAGGGTATATTTGTAATTTTTTTCCTACAAAATATTAATAAATAAATAATATATACAAACGTTGACTTTGTTGTTATAAGTCTCTTCTTTAAAAGTACATCACTTGATTGGAAACATTAGTCTTGAGATAAACCTCTCTATTGGTAGACTAAAAATTTTGAGTTGTTTTGACTTTTAATAGAATAGGGGGAAAAAAAGAGGTTGGAAAAATTCTTTTTTTTTTATTTGGGTAAATGTACAGTACATTGATAATATAATTGTATGTAAAAACGTTATATTTTTTTCGAATTCCTTTATAATAGTAATCACAATAGTCACGCATATTTACAAGATAAATTAGATATCATTAATTTTGATAATTTATTTAATTTTGTTTAATAGAGCGCAACTTCTCTGTCACCACATGCTCCAAAATTGCAGATCAATGTTAATGGTTGATGTTCCCAAAGTTGTCACTCACCTAAGTTAAACTCGACCTTCTCGACACTACCGTTGATAATTTGACTAAACCGACAATATATATATATATATATATATATATATATATATATAATACTCAGTATTGTAGATACAAGGTGTTACGACATTATTAATATTCAATCTTATGTTATTATGGTTTAAAATATAGCTTACTATTTTTATCAATAAAAAATTGATCTATATATTTTAAATGAAACATAGCTTAAATATTTCAACTTAAACATGTTTTTTTTTATATATATATATGATCTTAATTAGTATTCTATTGATAAGATATAAAATAAAGAGTATTATTTTATTATCTCTAAATATATATTAAAGAGAAACCTTATATCATAACTGAATAGGTATAGACCCTAAGATGAATTTTAACTTTTGTTTAGACCCATTAGATCAAATGATGGTGTCATATACCTTATTTAACTTTTTAGATTTTATTTTATTAAATTTAAGTTATTATTACTTCCTTATTTAAATTTGTAGACATTAATAATTAATGTTTTTAATGATATAATTATGAAAACTAAATTTTTTTATTTTGCATCATTTTTTATCTATAAAATTAGTTTTTAATGTTATTACAATAAAACTTTCTTTGTTAATGTAATACGTTTATATTAAGTTAAATTTTTGTATAGGATTTTTATGTTATAACGAATAAAATTCCGTTATAAGGATTTTTATCATATAATATTTTTATTAAATCAATGTTTTGAAAACTAGAGCGGAGTCAAACCAACCTTCTTAATAAAAAACTAAAAAACAATTATGGAGTCTATAGTAAGCTATCACAATTATATATCAAAAAAATAATTGTATGAAAATTGCAATGATATTATCCATAATTTTAATTTAGATTAACACAACATACGATATATAGATTGATAATTAAAGTGGTTAGCAATTTTAGTGTATAACTAAATTATTCAAGCAAAACGTTAAAACCCAAGTGCAATGACAATGCAGACATATCCGGATCAATGAAAGACATCCAAAGAAACGAAAATCTTACTTAGCGAGAACTCTAATAGATGATGTATCCATTTTTCAAAACTGTGGTTAAATAATGCACAAATATATATATGAGAAACAATGACTAAGGTTTGTTACAAAAGCGAACTTCGTGCATAAAAGCGAACCGTCTAGTCACTGTTAAGTGGAATCTAATCAACGGCTAATGTAACTTATGTTTTCTAGTGGTTTACTTGTTACCTTGGTTAAATATATTATATATATGTTTAGTGTAAATTAAATTTAAAGAGGTATGTTTTGTATAATCATAAAAAGTATAAGTATTAATATTGTCATTTAAGAAAGATAAAATAATTAAATTTGATCTAATGGCTTTAAATCAAAGATAAAATTAATCTAAGGGTTCTTGTTTGTTTAGAAATGAATTTAGCACCTTGCTAAATATATATATATATATTTATTGGTAGATGTCATTTTATAATGATCTATCCAATTGAATAAAGAGTAAAATAATAGTTATTGTTTGAAAATATATAGAATAATGATCATAATGTCATACATTATTGAAAAATATGTTTATTGTTAATAGTTTATACAATATAAGTTATCTCCGTATTGTCATAATAGATTAATGATGATGCAAACTTTGATTTTAATAAAAAAGAATCTTGCGTATTGTCATAATTAAAGAATAATAATTTAATAGTAATATTAGAATTAAGATTTTGTTAAATATATAGATCGTTGATTATTTAAACTATAAGGACCAATGTTGTGCTTTCTTAATAATAAATTTGGTAATGATACAATTATTTTGATCTAAGGGTTGTAATTAAAAGTTTGAACTCATCTAACGGTCCTTGTTTTTTCATAAAAGAATTTAGGACCTTGTTATATATATATATACTAGATTATTGTCCCGCGTAATACGCAGGTAAATATATTTTTATATTTATATATATCTAAAATACTATTTTCTTAATTAATAGTTAACAAATTAAAATATTCAATTTCACTTTATTAACATTTGTTTTTTTTTACCTTGATAATTTCACAAACACTTATTATGAAATAGAAATAATCGAAATAGAGAAAAAATAATATATCCTAAATACTTTGAATTGTCGAGTTATAATCCATCATTTACAACGCATTAGTATTGAGTTTAGATTTATTTTTCTATAATAACTTTGAAAAATTTATGAAATATACTCATGAATGGAGTCCCTACTCCAATTTTGGTACAATGTAAAGTTTTTTAATGGTATTTTTGTAATTTTGTTCCTACAAAATATTAATAAATAAAGAATACATACAAACATTGACTTTGTTGTCATAGGCCTCTTCTTTGAAAATACAACACTTGGTTGGAAACATTATTTTAGAGATAAACCTCTCTATTGGTAGAGTAAAAATTTTAAGCTGTTTTATTTTTAATAGAATAGAAAAAAAAGGTTGTAAAAAGGGTTTTTTATTTGTTTGGGTAAATGTACAGTACATTGATAATATAGTTGCATGTAAAAACATTATATTTTTTTCCAAATTCCTTTATAATAGTAATCACAATAGTCATGCATATTTAGAAGCTAATTTATATATCATTAATTTCGATAATTTATTTTATGTTGTTTAATAAAGCGCAACTTTTCCGTCATCACATGCTCCAAAATTGCAGATCAATGTTAAAGATTGACATTCCCAAATTTATCACTCACCTAAGGTAAACTCCGCCTTCTCAACACTATCGTTGATAATTTATAATCCCGACATTATTATTATATATATATATATTGTAGATACAGAGTATTACAACATTATTAATATTTAATTATATTTTATTATGGTTTAAAATATAGCTTACTATCTCTTCTATAAATAAAAGAAGATTGATTCTATAAGTTTTTTAAAATAAAAATCTTATGTGTCAAATTCATATTATTTCCTACAAGTATTTTAAAAAATCATGACATCATAATTCATTTTGATTTTTTTTTTTCATTTGATTTTTTATAATTTAATTTAATTTGGAAACTAAATTCTTTTCAAATTAATATAGCTCTCATAAATGACAAATCTAGCAAATCTTCGTACTACAAATTTCATGCCAAGATTTTTTTTATAGTTATTAATTATTATCATTATGTAGCTTAAATATTAATTTCTTTTAAATTGTAGCTTAACTAAAAGAATATAATTTTGAATTTGTGTGTATTTTATAAGATTTTTAGCTTTAATAATGATTTTTTCCTCGTAGACAGTATCATAACAATTTTCATAAAGAAAATTCATTTCTTGAACTCGAAGGTGTAAAGCAAATGAAAAGTTGATTGTATCATATCTATTTAGAGCTTTAAATACATTAATATGTTTATAACTTTATTTCTCATTCTCTTATCAATTTCTCTCATATATGTGATATATAGTCAACGTGGAACTACTTTATTGCGTCATTTTCATTTATTATTGCATTATTTGATTATGTATTCTTCATATATAAAAATTAGAAAATTTGCAATTATTCCTTTATTAAACATTATTGACTATTGACTATGCTTTATTTTTTTTATATATGATATTAACTATTATTCTATTGGATAAGATATAAGATAGATAGTATTATTTTATTATTAGGATATATATTAGTTATTAATCTATTGAATATATTATATTAAAATTATTGGATAAATGATATAAATTTGTGAACGAAAATCAAAAAAGTGTAAATTAAATATAAAGGGGGATTTTTTTGTATAGTTATAAAAAGTATAAGTATTAAAATTGTCATTTAGTAAAGATGAAATAATTAAATTTGATTTAATGGTTCTAAATCAAAGATATGTTTTATTTTTTTATATGATATTAACTATTATTCTATTGGATAAGATATAAGATAGATAGTATTATTTTATTATTATGATATATATTAGTTATTAATCTATTGAATATATTGTACTAGAATTATTGGGTAAAAAGTGTAAATTTGTGATTAAAAATTAAAAAGTGTAAATTAAATATAAAAGGGGATTTTTTTTGTAGTTATAAAAAATATAAGTATTAATATTGTCATTTAATACAGATGAAATAATTAAATTTGATCTAATGTAACTAAATCAAAGATGGAATCTATCGAAAGGTTCTTGTTTGTTTAGAAATGAATTTAGCACCTTGTTATATATATATTGGTAGATATAGGATTAAGGTCCTAATATGATGTTCTATTTCAACGATATGTGTTTTTTTATATATTCAATAATTATATTTTTTTAAATAATATAAATATGAAAAAATGTTATATGATATTAATATTATGGTGTTGCACTCATATCAATTTTCACACATGCTAAACGGTTCCCCTGAATTAAAGGTTTGTGAGAGAAACATTATCTACCAATAAACTAAAACATGATTGACATGTTCTAGAAACGACATGTGGCGTAATTATTGATCGACACGTGTCTTTTTATTTATTTTATTAAATAGCTTTTTTGATTGTATATAGATTCAATTTCCATATTAGACTTAGAATTAAACTGTAACCCTTGACTTATATACAAAACATATCACGTATAACCTTATTTTATTAATCATTTTCTCAATCGTTTTTTCATTAATAAAATTTTTCTTTCCCATTCTTCAACTGTTATTACTTATATTACTTATAATAATAAGTTATTAACATGCATACTTTAAAAATTTGAGTTTACGATATGAAATCACAAGGCTATTTGCCGTCATCCACGATGCTTATAGGTTTCGATTTTGATGTGATTGTAAAAATTTAAGGTAAATCCAACACTCTAATTAAACATATATTATATTTATCATTACTGTTTATTATAATATAGCCTCGATATATCATTGGTTTACTTTAACTACAATATATTCAAATTTTTTTACGATACAAATCTATATAGCTACCGTATATCGTACGGTTATTAGGACTAGTATAAATATATGATGTTAACATCATATAAGATATATCCCCCATAAATAAATATATATACATTTAAATTAATAATATATAGATTAAAACACTTATTAATGTAATTAAAGTTTCTCTTAAAAAAATAAGCGTAGACTTTGAGTAAAGCCTATGCAAAATTGTCCTAGTTGATATTAGGTTGACAAAAATAGATATTGTTAGAGGTATAGACAGATGGGTTGTATTCATATGAATCCTTTAAAAATGATGGAAACCAAGGGATTAATCTCAGCCCTTGGATCAACCATCATCAAAATCTCATCAAACATGTTGGTTACTCCAGTGAATTACTCCGGCGATTGTGCAATCATATTTGATTGGTCTAGCCAATCAAGCTTGATTGGTTACTCCGGCGGATTACTCCGGCGACATTGTCCAATCATATTTGATTGGTCAAACCAATCAAACTTGATTGGTTACTCCGGCGAATTACTCCGGTGAATTACTCCGGCGACATTGTCCAATCATATTTGATTGGTCAAGCCAAATCAAGCTTGATTGGTAATCACTAAGACTCTAACGTCGTCGAATCTTCTCTGGCGACACTGTGATTTTTCTGGCGAGCTCGAAAACAGTGTTTATTGGCTAGGGTTTGTGCGGAATGTGTTTTTGAGTGATTTGGTACAAGTTTCATGCGTTAATTCGAAGAAACAACAAAGCCATAGCGTTTTTAAGTTTTCCGGTGAGTTTTTCAAGTTTTCCGGCGAGTGTAGATCGGATTAATTTCTGGTCAGGGTTTGTTCACGGTGTGATTGTGAGTGTTTTGGTGTAAGTGTGATGTTCTAATTCGAAGGAACGAAGGTTTTATCGGCATTTGAAGTTTTCTGGCGAAGTTGTTGCATTTTCCGGCTGTTGTATCGCCTGAGAAGAAGGAGGAGGAGTTGGTCGTCGTCGCCGGTCAGAGATAAAGGTGGAGATGGTCGTGGTTCAAGATCCCGTCGCCGGAGCCGTTGCCGGAAAAACGGGGAAGAAAGAGAGAATCTATGTGTGTGTTTGTGTGTGTGGTGGGAGGAAGGAGACGACAGGAAGGGGAGATATCAAGGGTTGAGATTTATTTTTTAGGGGATAATTCAATGGTCAAGATTTTTCCCCTAGTTTTCAAAGAAAATTTAGGCCTCAAATGAACAAAACACATAGACGGATATATAAATATAGATTAATCCATATAAACTATTATTATCATCCGGCCCTTTTTATATATCTTTTTCTTGCCTAGGTCTCACACAAGTCATCATCACCTTCGATTCTCTCTCTATACGGGTCGGGTCGGACCGGTTCACATACACAGGGTTTCATTTTCTTCCTTTTATTATTGTTGTTGTTATTATTATTATTTTCTTTTATCCAGCTTTAGACATATGCAGAAAAAGGAGTTTTTGGACACTAGGTTTTTATTTATTTTATTTTATTGTTATTTATTTTTTGCGTAGTTTTAACATTAATTTATTTATTTGCAAAGCTATTTCAGTTTGTATCTGCTAATGAATTAGTTGTAGTTTTAGAGTTAAACTAAAAAAAAAAAATGAAAATATAAAAATCTTATTTGGTAAGGAGTGTTTGGCATTGTGATATGAAAGTGATTTTGTGATTTTGGAATTATTTAGAATCTTTTAATGATAAATTTGAGTGTTTAAGATTGCTTGTTTTATAGTGCTTATTACGGGTAAACTGAGAAGATAAAAACGGTTGTCTAAGAGTGTTTTGTTACAAAAGTAAGCGATAAGCGATTAAAAATGTCGAATACCCCTTAAGTTGTAAATAAAAGGATTTTCGGGGGTTAGTGTTTGAAGTTGTGATAATCAGCTACTTAGTTGTTAAAGTGTTTGATAGTTTTTGGTTATTTAAAGATTTACATGCAACGTGACGGCTAAATAATCGGTATAAGTTTTGCTATACTCAAACTTGAAAACACAACAATGTAATAGTCATTCTCGGAACGCAATGCAAAACACCCTGTCAATCTGTCATAAGTTAAAATCACAAAGAACGAAGATAGCAATACCTTAAGTAGTTGCAAATGATGCATCTATCACTTAAGTTTACGATAAAATTATGTTTTCTACTTCTGTGTAATCAGTAATCACATAGACGTCTTTGATTCCTGATTTGCTTGTAGCTCCTCTCAGAGTTGGGAATTCTTAATACGATACAAGTTCTAGTCTGGTTCGGGTTGTAAACAAGCCAACCTGCCTAACTGTTTGCTTAGCGGGTCATGTTCGGGTTGGGTTGTAGATAAATGGGCTAATCCTGGTTAAATTTCTAATTAGTAAAAAATTGTTATAAGTAAAAAATTATATATCGAGTCTTTTACAATCCACTTAACAAGAACATGTTTACAATCTGTTTAACCTGCCAAACTCTTTGATGTGTTTAGATAAACCGGAACATATGTAATGTCCAGGTACTTGGTTAAGCTTGTCCAGTTTAGGGTTGAGTTTTTTTACATGGTTAATTAATTGTGTCGTTTTCGGGTTGTGCGATACCAACTGGCCAAACCCGAACTTGATATGAACGGCCACCCCTTGACTAGTTCTTAGAGGGACTTCATTGACACAAGATTAACCTTGATTAGAAATTTGTTATTTCAGGTCACAGTATGGGAAGCAAGAATGATAGCTGGTCTGATCAATGGGGAAACGGTGTTTTTGACAATGAAGAAAAGAATCATGAAAAGCCGAATAAGAAGAGCAATGATAGCAACAACAAGAAGATGGAGCAGCTGAAAGCAGTTGCATCCACTGGATTGGTGAAAGCGAAGTCTGCTGCGATTGTTGGAGCACACAAAGTGAAGAAAGGTACCTCAACTGGTTTTAAATGGATCAAGAGCAAATGCTCTTCTTCTAAGTGAAAATGTTGATCTATCTTGGTTTTATATCAAATGACTTTTTTTTTTTCCGATTACAATGGTTTTATCGAGTGTACATTGCAGGACACACATGAATGAATGATTAGTCCAATTTTCACATAATCTTTTTTTTGTTCAATCATGTAAAATGCTTTCAGGAGTTGCTACAATTTCATCATACGTGAAATTATTACCATATATAATGAGAACATGCACGGTGCATACACACATTTATATGCTATATGTATATCTAAGTAGAGTGACAAAGTAACATTACAACGCATCTTGCAAGTATATAGAACCTTGAGTGATGCTCTTTCATTGAAGCCACACACCTCTTTCTAGGGCTTGAACCCTTTCGCTTGCGTCTTTCTTCCCTCGTTATCATCCTTTTTCTTCCGAATAGTTTTTTTGTTGCACTGAACTTATCTTTAGTAAGGCCTGAATCTCGAGATAGATTAGCTTATAATGTTATAAGAGATGGCATGAATTAGTATAAGTAGTTCAGAGTTATATAGATGGTTTGAGAAAGTTGTGGGCGGGTCCAATGGGGTACGGCTTGATCTATCTGCTGTGAAAATTGTAGACATTTTGACAGGCTTCATAAAATTTAAAATGTTTTTTTTTTTCCTCTCAAAACTCTAGATGCATCCATAATAATGGTTGTGACTTGTAAATAAATTGAGGTTTGGATTTGGATTCATAAGATTTACTTTATCATTTTTCTCTAGAGCATCATTTTAATTACTCTGTCAGTCTGGTAGTAAGAATTAACAGCATGCCTTTATCGTATGTTATCTAACGTGGTTTTCACCTAGGTAAAATTGCATTTGATTAGGATAAGCATCCCTGACATGTATTGGATGAAAGGTCCTTACTCCTTGTAAAGTCATTAGGGTGTTACTAGGTTAGCCAAGTGGTGAGGGTTGATGTCTTGTCCGGGACAGATGTGTGTAGAGAAAGTCAGAAAGGTTTGCATGTATCTTGCCGGAATGAAGGGAAAAAAAATGCTCTGCAGATACGAGTCAAAAGCATTATAGCATGTATGCATTGCATTGATAATTAGTAATTTTAGCAACATGAATTGCTATAATTTAACTTTTGGCGGTGTTTGTTCCCATAGATGTAGGAATGATTGCCTTGTCAAACTACTTTATTTTGAAAGGAATAAGAATAAACTGTGGTTGATGTTTATGTTCAAAACAGACTGAACCATTCAGCTTAGGCCTGTACACGGGTTTCGCTATCTGTCTTACTCCTGTACACGGGTTCAAAAACAGACTGAACCATCTCAAGACTCGGCCACTAGAAAACCATATATAGCATACTGGAGATCATAGATGAGGGCAAACTATTCTGTGACTTGATTTGTCGACCTGAGTTCATTACCCCATCTGCTTATGATCCTAAATGTTGTGTTTCTTATATAATTTCATACATATATTACTATTGCATTCTGTATAATGCAACAGTTTTTGGTTACGCATAAATTTTTTACGCTGCTACAAAAAATCAGCAAGTTTTCTAAAGATGGTTGTAACGTGGACATTGTAAATATTAAAGATGATGGTTGTAACATGTAAAAGAAATATCCGGGTGTGAAAACCATGTATGTACTTGAAGATGCAGAATTTAATTATTATCCCGAGCTAGTTCTGATTTCCAGCTTTACCAATAATGAACTCAATGCAGGCTTTATTGGAAAAAAATACTAATGCACGATCAATCTTTCACACACCGGGGATGTTCAAGTGTCTTTGTTGTTCAATTTGGTTTAAATCGATCTTGCAAACGCCTTACATTTTTTTTTTTTGAAGGGCAAAGATGAACTTTTATTTCACATGCTAGCAAGGTGTTAGGAAATTACATAATCAAAGTTTTAAGTTACAACAAATTGTTGAAATTAAACCAATTAACCCAATCGTTCGTCACCAAGTTAGCCCTATTTGAGATCCATAGAAAAGAGATAGATCTAATCTCTTCAAAGATAAGACTGGGAGAGAAAGAAGTACTTTCGTGTACCGCTTCGTTGCGTTTCTTCTATAAGCACCATGTAGAAACTTGAATGATTGCATTTATGATTTTCCTCCAATTTTTGTCACCGGGCAACGTCTTATGTAAGATATGTAGATCACGGGTCTCGAAGGCATATATTGGGTTTATTCTACACCATCTCCCGACCTTGTTCCAGACATCCATAGCTAATAAGCAACTCGTGAACAAGTGATCACATGATTCATCATACATCTGGCAAAAAGGACATGACAACGTGGTCGGGGTAACACCACGTTTAACAAGTTGTAACAACGTTGCCCAGCCCGCCAACGCCTTACATGGACGCAATTGAGTGTCAAAGTTCCTAACTTCCTAAACCTGTAAAACCAAACACACCCTTTTCACGAATAAGCTTGTGGTCGTGTGATGCTACTGGGCTACTGAGTAGTCATTTCAGAGGACTCACGCCAAACTTGAAACATATTAAATTTATTGGGCCTACAAGATTTGGACTTTTTGCGTTGTTCTTTTCTAAAAGATGTAAAAGCATACGACATATGAGCCCACTAAACTCCTTGATCAGTCACTGTATCTTGGGCACATACTATTGGTTTTTCACTTTTTAAAGTTTTTCTATCCAAATGTGATTATGTGAGGTTACAAAAGTGACAAAACCGAAAACTTCAAGTGGCATTTGATTCAATTTAACTTTTTTAAAAAAATTTGGTCTTGAATTGAATGTTTCAATTTTAATATGTATGAAGGAATGGTTTTCTTTTTTCTTGTTGAAAATGGAATTGATTTTAGGGTCTGTAAATGAAGTGCGTATTTCTGTAGTCATATGGAGATTCATATAGATTTTATATGAATGAACAAACTTAGCAGGTTATAATGTACCTTTGTCGTTTAAGCAATAATAATGAATATCAAACAACAGAGTTAGATTCAATTTTCGTGAAGTGTCTCTTCTGATAGAAAGCCACTTATATAAGATAAACTAGTCTCGTATATGAAATGGATCGAAAACATGAAACGATCATCAAGCCAACGTACGCATGATATGATATTCATGCTTCTTAATTATAATCACACATATAAAACAGTCATGTATACTGGCTAGATAGATGACAAGAAGTTTCAAGTTAATTCTAGTGTTTAAGTGCTTTCTCGTTATTTTTTTTAAAGTCCACCACATGTACCCATCAATTGTCACACTCGCTAACAGTCTAACTTATGTATTACTCATTTCTTTATTTCTTAGAGTCGCAATCGGTTAAGCATGAGCCCACATTATTGTGTGAGTCTTCAGGTCTCATTGGTGGTGATTGATAATGGCGTTTATTGTTGTGGTAACGAGTTGTCTTGGTGCTTTATATTTTTAATTTAAAGTCTATGGATATAAAAAGAAAAAGGTTGTGGGTGTGGTTAAGATTATTGGTTAGGAAGTGGTTCGGAGAGTTTTTTTTATTTTATTTTTGATGTGGCACTGCACAAAACGACGTGATGATAACTAACACTAAGGCCGCCAATGAGGTTGGTGACTTATTGGTAAGGTCTTTGACTTGGGGGAATCCATCTGGTCACCTAGGTTCGAGTCTTATTTTTCACACTTGTGTGGGTGGATTAATATGGATTTTTCGAGAGTCCTGAGATTCATCCCATACATGCATGTAATTTAAGAGTAGAAGTAGATTAGAATGTCGTTCCAAAAAAAACTAACACTAAGGCTTTTTTTTTACTAACAAATCTCTTACTCACATCTTCCTCACTGTCGCATCAGTTTTTATCTCTCCAAAAAACTACCCCTCACACTAAGAAGCTGCTCCGTCCTCCATTAGTTCTCCATTCGTTCTCCATCCAAGGACGAGTGAACACCACAAGGTTCGAGTCATCCTCCATCACTCGTTCCCTTAGGGAGAAGTTGTTTAAGCTTTTTTCTTTCTTTTTTTTTTTAAAAAAAAGAAAAACAATTTGTGAATATATAATTAAATAAAAGGTGAGTCCAATAGTAATCCTTAGTATTGGGTTGGTTTCATGGGAATTAGTGTTTATATGGTTTTTTACTGATGTATCGCTGATCAGGATTAGTAATTTTGGGGACTAGTCTTATTATAAGGCTGCCCCTAAGGAATTTTTTTATTCTATTTTATTTTATCCCAAATATAAATAAAACTTTTATTTAAAACTAATAAATTTCAAATTTGACAGAATAGGCCCCCATTTCGAATTTCAACTTTTAGAATATGGCAAAAATAGCTCTTAACGACTATTTTTTACCACTATATATACACTACCATTTCACTACAACTCACACATATTCATCTTCACTTACACTTAACAATCTTTATACACCAAAACACACTTTCAAACACCCAAATAGATCCCTACTATAGGCCAAACATGACTCTGTTTGAGGTTAAAAACTCGATGCAGCTTCACATGCTAGACGATGACAAACATAGAACGGACGTGGGGGCTGGATTAACAGCACGATGACGGAAACAGTGCTTACACGACCGAAATCGAAGAACTTCCTAGATTGGACAGACATCCTAATGTTTGACCAACAGTACGTGACATAGCTGCAATAGAAGGTTGCATAGTTGGAACTAACCATTGCCAAGCTAACTGGTGCCGAGTCAATGGCTTACTACGACCGGCCTAATAGTATCACAATTGTAATACTGCATTCTCGAGTTCTTTAATAATTGGGAAAAAAAAATTAATTGATACGTCAAATAAATAACAATATACCAATGTTCACTAAAACCATTCTCTGTGTAAACATATATATCTTTGGTATTATCTACATGTTTGTTTAAAAATGGTTGTCAAAATAATTAATATTTTATCTCAAGAAAAATGTTTATACATTTGAGAACTCTATAGAAAGCTTGACGAATCCAACAAACACAAATCATTTGATCTTGTCTATTTGTTTATCAAAACAAATATATATCCTTTTAACCCAAAAAAAAGTTTTTTTTTTAATCCCTATTACGCAAAAAGAAAATTGTTATCGAAAAGTGAATATCCAATAACGGATTTCTAGATCCGTCACTTCTACCTAAGGTCTGATACAACATTTTTAGCATAGTCTTATTTTTACTCATTCATTTTATTTAAGATCGATTTAACTAAAATAATAAGAAAAAAAAATAAAAAACCAAGTGTGATGGGGTTTGAATTCTGACCACTACTTTCAGTACTTTGTGTAGCAACATTTGTGTGATCAAAAGTTCAAAACCACTTGTTTAAAGGACTACGAGTTATTGATTTGTTCCGGCATGACTACATGTCTACATGAGTTCAATTCTCTCTATGTATTTTTTTATTTCTCCTATTTTTTAAGCTGAATGCCTGAGTTTTATGCCAAATACCAACCAAATAACTAATTGGGTTGTATTAATGGTTGGAGCTCTTGCCCTTGAAAACAGAGGTCATGAGTTCGATTCTTATGCCCAGCAAGGTTGAAAGTTCTTTTTTACCTTGATAGAACCTAAAAGCAGCCTCTCTACCTTTGGTAGGGGTAAGACTGTCTACATATCAACCTCCCCTATACACCGTCGAAAACAGTATTGGGACCCAAAAACCCGTGAAAGACGGCGTTAGGAGTACTTTTCTTACCAACTAGACAATCAAATGCCTTAAAGAACAACTAACCAATATTTACAATTGTGTTACATCAAAATATTTTGTTATCTATACTCTATATATTGAGGGTGATGGCCAAGGACGACATATATCGATCCAAAATCTCTTCAATTCAATACACACGATTATTTTGAATCCAAAGCATAGCTAGTTTTTCTTTAAATGAAAGGAACATGCAACTATGCAAGTCCTCACCCAAAAGCTTTGCAACTTCCGCACCCGAATCTGCAACAATGATTTTGTTTTTCCAATTCCAAATTGCCCAATTAGCCGCGAGACAAACGCTATGGAAGCCTTTTTTAATGCTAGAGTACGTTCTTGTTTTGGACTAAAAAAATAGTAGAGTTCTTTGTGTTAATATTTTTATTTTATTTTTTTAACGGTAAATTTAGGCTCAGCTGCCTGTCTATTCATATACCCAACTCCAATTCTAGAGGAAACCTATTATGAAAAAACCCATGTCTCTATTCCTGAGAGCATTTTTGCTCACACCAGGATTTGAACTCAAGACCTCTCAGCCTCAGGTTCCACCATGTACCAATTCTATCTAGAAGGCTATCTTCTATGATCTTGTTGAGGGCATGAGTTCAATTATAGTCTTGTTGGATATAGTTCAATCTTAAACGTATCTTCAACCAAATTAAACAAAGCAAAACAAACAATCAAATTTCGAAAAATGATAACGTATACACCAACTCAAATGTATTAATTGTCTAAGTCCATTTAATACAAATAATCCAAAATGTATGCCTCTCAATCACAATCGATATATGTCCAATCCTATAAGGCTAGTCGATAATTAATATGATGTTGCTTATACAATTACAATAAATATATTTAACCTCGGTTAAAAAGAAAAATGGAAAAACATCCTCTGGCCATGACCATACCGACCCCTAATAAATGTTAAAGAATTGTCCCCGTGACATATTTTCGCAATTCCTGCTCCTTCATTTATTTCAGATTCCAACTTCCCCATCTTTCTTTTCCATAATATTTCATCTTTTAGGTGGTTGGAAATCATTAATTCCATTCCTTTAATGCCACCTTCCTTCCTTTCTAGCTCTCTTTCTTATTCTCTCCTTGCTTATTTATTTCCTTCATCACTTTTGAATATCTATACCTTGATTTTTCAATATACATATTACTTACTTATGTACATACGTTTTTGAGAATGAATATATATTTTTTTGATTGATTTATGCATGGTGAAGCAGTTGAACGAGATATTGGTTCGGTTCAATAAGAACGTTATGTTCAAATAATGTGTTGAACGTTGCTTTTTGATTGAGCCGTGCCAATATCACGTGCATGTTGCTTCTATTTTCCATGAATTGAATTCCTTCTTTCACTGCTTGTTCTACAACTATGAGAAGGTACATTTGGCTAACTTTAAATCATATATATGTTTTTATTTTCCTTTTTGTTATGTTTAGCGGTGACAATAGCGGTATGATGGTGACGACGATTGAAAATAAAGACTGTGATAGTGATGGTCAAGGGTCACATATATGATATATCCTAATCTTCACTCAAAACTATTTTTAATCTGTTTCATAAAAGACATTCGTGTGCTAGGATTAATTAGTCAGCAACTTTATAATATTACCAGTAAATTTTTCAAAAAATATACTGTATATAAATTAAAATGAAACTATATGGTTTTTGTGTAAGACAAAATGAAAATTGTTGACGGAGCAGTCTTTTCTAAATTAAAGTTGATTAATATTCATTAAAAATGGTATATCTATAACACCTACAAATAAAAGATTATTATTCAATATGCTTTCAATTTTTTTTTCCTTTTTTATTTTATATAAATTAGACAATCTTATATAATACATGTTCTAAATATACTATGTGGGTCCTGGATGTGAGTTTCCCTAAGGTCTTGGTTTCGAGTCTTAGGTTTTTCATCTCAAGGTATTTTCCATGAAGAGGGGTTGAAGGTCTAGCGATTTGTTGGTTAAAATTGTCTCCTCTAAATCGAAACTAATTTTACAAAAAAGAAAAAAAAATTAAATTAAGAAGCTATTTCTAATTTTCAGTAAATATATATAAAATTGTTCACAATTTATTTATAAACTGTGTTTATAAATTCAAACTTAATTTGCCTTTGGAAAGTGACATTTTTAACTACTGGGTTCAATGCTTTTTGAAATTGTATTTTCTTTAGTCTATCTAATTACTAATATACGTAATCAAAGTAAACGTAATGTTTAATTTCTCTAGATAAAGAATCTTTGTAATATATTCTTATCAAACAAAAAGGTTTAAGATGATTATCAATTAAAGTACCCATCTGCGCATTTTTGATGTTTATCATGCATGTGCATATATTGTTGCGTTTGATTTATCGTATGATAAAAAACATAGAATACCCTTTCGTTTGATGTTCTTACATACCTTTTCAAAAATTTGAATCTACTTTCGTACATGTTTGCGTTTAATTTCCTACAACTTAACGACAATTCTCTATAAAGATTTCGTACATGATTATCGGTAATTCTAGATTTCAGGTTATAATACATTATAAAGAATTTATATTTTAAAAGCTTACACCTTTTTAATTTCTATAAAGTGATTAAACATTCCAAAGATCACCTCAAAGATATGTTACAACATAGATTATAGTTAGATGATAATTATGACCGAATATATAGACGTTGGACACTCAGAAAGATGTCAATTGTTTGATCTCTATAAAGCATACATACCTATATTATACCTTAAATTCTAATTTATATTTTAACTAGTTAATCAATCCGGGTTGAACCCAGACATGTTAATTAAAATTTTAAAATAAATTAAAAAACTTTATGTAATGTTTGTTTTTAAAACATTATAACTTGATATAAATCTAATAATTCAACTAAAACAATAATTATATAGTTAATATTATATAAAAGAGTTTTTTTATTCTTTAAACAAATGATTGATATATTTATTAAACATGTAAAGGGCTATTTTTAATTTATTTATATATATGACATCATAATTAAATAAAAAGCATTTTTAAGTGAAATATGGATTTGCCACATCATAAACTTTCTAATAATACTATAAAAAATAATCTTGTTTTATTATATATAGAGATTATACAATTAGTCAAGCTTTTTTACTTTTATAATTGACTCATCTATATTTTTATCTTTTATCTTTATCTTTTCTTTATATATACTAAAAGACAACTGACCTAATTACTTATCGACTAATCATAATACTTAATTTTATCAAATTGAAATTTGCTTATATCATCATTAATCTATTTACGATTTATCATCAAAACTTAGTTAAATTATCTCTTTACGTAGTATAAGAGATATATATGGACAAAAGATTTATATTCAACAAATAATTTAAAAAAAGTTAGAGTTATAATATAATTAAAACTCAATTAAATTGTCTCTTTACGTAGTAAGATATATGTGGTTAAATAATTTATATTCAACAAATAATTAAATAAGATATTACTTAATTAAACAACTAAAATATTTAAAATATTCATCTAAAATTAAGATATTATTTATAATAGTGTAAAATTAAAAATGTAATACACCATGTGTAAAATAAAATAAATAA
Organism: Erigeron canadensis; assembly: GCF_010389155.1. Classification (NCBI taxonomy): domain Eukaryota; kingdom Viridiplantae; phylum Streptophyta; class Magnoliopsida; order Asterales; family Asteraceae; genus Erigeron; species Erigeron canadensis. The sequence goes on along the minus strand of NC_057763.1, from coordinate 30,639,467 downwards.
AATGTAGTGAGTTATTATGATTTTAAAATATTTAAATATCACTAAGTATGTCACAAGTTACCACTTTGATGAACATGTTATGATTTTGTAATATTTAAATATCGTTAAGCATGTCACAGTAAACAACTTCGACAAACATATTTTAAAAAACTTATATTATATTAAAACACAATTGATCTAATATCTAATGAACCAAGATTTCTAAAGTCGACTTTTGTGTTTAATTTTGACTTTAAATTAATAATTTTTTTTTTCCATAAAAAATTTACACTTTATAAACAATAATAATTCTAATATAATAAATAAAAAATAATAACTAATGCATATCCAATAGAATAATTTATAGTTTTTAATTTTTCATCACAAATTTACATTTTTAAACCAATAATAATTCTAATATAATAAATTAAGAACAATAGGTAATATATACCAATAGAATTGTGGGCTAATGTATATTCAATAGAATAATAGTTGATACACATATTAATATTATGTTCTATTATATAAATAATTATTAAAAATAAATAAAACTTAATGTAAATATATTAGGATTTTAAAAGTAACTATAATCCTTATTTTAAATTTTTTTTATTAATTGTGATAACATGTATAAGAAAATAAAACATGTATAAATATAATGATCATAGGAAACACATATAGCAATGTCATATTCAAACTTTTAATATTTAAGATATCTTTCATCTAAAAATAATATTCTATTTCTAACAGTGTAAAATAAAAAAGTAATACACCATGTGTAACAATAAAATATATAAATTGATAATGACCTATATATTATGTTTTTTTTACTATTCAAATATCATAAAGTCTATCACAATTAATTTACAATTTTGATGAACATATTATAATTTTGTAATATTCAAATATCGCTAAACATGCCACAAGCCCACAATAAACAACTTCGATGAACATATTTTTAAAAACTATTTCAATATAAAACTCAAAATTCTAATATATAAAAACAAATTTTTATTACTAAAAATAATAAACTAAATTCTAAACCATAATAAATTAAATTCAAATATTGATAACATCGTAAGCCCATGTATTCAACACGGACCTAAAATCTAGTTTATTACCAAGAAGATAATTTATTGCGTTCAATTACTGTATGAAATTACATAAAACATACTTTATAAGAATAAATTGACTTTATGAAATTTAAAATACACAAAAGTATTACTCGTATTAATTAATTATATCAATATATAACTTGAGTTATCTAAACTTAACATTAATATCATCGTCATATCTTAGTTTAAAATTTTTAAGTTTCAAACAATTACTTTATGAAAATGCCTTTACTATCTATTCTATATAATTATAATACCCTTTTTCTATCCTAAAATTTTAACTACTCATTTTTTTTTTCTCTCATCTATAAATCATTTTATTACTTTAATTCATTCAAAAATTTTTATCTCAAAACCGTAAATCGACAAATTATAAAAATTATATGGGTATTTTTAAAATTTTCATTAAAGAGGTCATTCGATATACTTTCGATGAATTTTTAAATCCGATGGCGGAACCCGTACAGCTAAGGGCGGATCCCGTCAGGTAGATCACCTATTGGATATTTTAGTGTAATTGGGTTAACTTGTTTAATCAATAACGTCATAATAATACATCATATAGGATTGGTGGTGCGGAGTGCACGCCTATTTGAATTTATTATGACCTTAGGGGAGAAGCCCCTAAGGTACGGGGGTCCGGGGGCAGCGCCCCTGGGAGCGGGGTCCAAGGGGCAGAGCCCCTGGCTGGGGTGAAGCTGTGGTAAAAATCCCTCCGAAATTTTAAGTTTTGGAACTTAAGGGACCAAAATTGGCAATTCGTGAAACCCCAATAACTGTCGTTTAGACAGTTAATATTTGGATAAATACATCCCGTAATCAATTCTGATCATTCTCTTCTTTTTCTTTTTCCTGGTTCTTCTCTCAAATATCAACACATAGAAAATTCTTAATTCTCTGAATTGTATCCGATTGAATAGTTTGGGTGAACCGCCAAATTGATTCAATCTGAAAGTGATTACACGCCTTTCAGAGTTTGTTTATATCCGGTTATCTGTTCGTTATTCACGAATTTCCTCAATAAAGATTGAATCAATTTACTGAAGATGATGAACAACGATTATGGGAAGGATATGATGAAACCCTTTGAGAAGTTGAAGCAGTTTACTGGGCAGGAGTTTCGTCAATGGCAGAAAAAGATGCACTTCTATCTGACGAATTTGAAAGTGGTATATGTTCTGAGTACCCCATGCCCTGAGGCCGTTGAGAATGAAACCCTGGAACAAACTCGCGCTCATTCAAAGTGGGAAAATTCTGACTACATCTGTCGCGGTCATATTCTTAACGGTATGTCTGATTCCTTGTTTGATGTCTATCAAAACGTAGAGTCTACAAAAGAATTATGGGATTCCCTTGAAGCCAAATACATGGTAGAAGATATGTCTAGTAAGAAATTTATCGTTAGTAATTTCATTAATTATAAGATGGTAGATACTAGGCCTGTCATGGAACAATATCATGAATTGCAAAGGATGCTAGGACACTTGGCACAATACGATATGAAAATGGATGAATCTATTTCTGTTTGTAGTGTGATTGATAAACTGCCCCCCTCTTGGAAAAATTTTAAGAATAATTTGAAACATAAGAAAGAGGATATGAATATGGTTCAACTTGGAAGTTGTTTCCAAATTGAACAATCCATACGTGATATGGAAAAGGCATCTGTTGGTGGTACTAAAGCCATGACTGGTTCTTCTGTGAACATGATGGAGGAGGGTGAAACCTCCAAGGCTGGTAAAAGGAAACGAAAATCTCAAGGCAATAACAATAAAGGGTCTGATAAGAAACCAAAATTGGCCTGCTGGAAGTGTGGGAAACCTGGACACTTAAAGCGTGAATGCAGGTTTGGTAAGGGTAAAGGAAAAGGCAAAAACAAGGCTGGTTCAAGTGGATCCAAGGATCCAGAAAAACAAGCAGGTTCGTTTTTGGTGCCATGTGATCATTCCGTTCAGATTTATTATATATCTGTAATATCTGAAGCATTTTATGTGCAGGATGATGATATTTCGTGGTGGACAGATTCAGGAGCAACTTGTCATGTTTGCAAGGATCTTCGATGGTTCAAGGACTTTAAACCAATTGAAGATGGATCTTTATTGAAGATGGGCAATGTTGCAACTGAACCTGTTAAGAGAATAGGATCTGTTCTATTAATATTTACTTCTGGAAACTCTTTACTCTTAAGTGATATTTTATATGTACCTGGAATTCGTAAGAACTTAATATCTGGTATTGTATTGAATAATTGTGAATACAAGCAGGTCATAGAAAGTGACATGTATATCTTGTCGAAACATGAAACCTTTATTGGATTTGGATATTTGAATGGAATGTTTAAATTAAATTTGGATGTTTCTTCTTTTGATAATTCTATTTGCATGACTTCTACCGTTTCTAGCAATAATTTTAGCAAATCAGAATTATGGCATGCTAGACTAGGACATGTACATTACAAGAGATTAGTTGACATGTCAAAGATGAGTCTAATACCTTCTTTTGATGTTAATAATGAAAGGTGTAAAACTTGCATGTTGACTAAGATTACTAGACAACCTTTCACTAAAAACGTCACTAGAGATACAAAGGTATTAGAACTCGTGCATAGTGACTTGTGTGATTTCCATTCTACTTCATCACTTGGTAATAAAAAGTATGTGGTTACTTTTATTGATGATGCTACTAGATATTGCCATGTTTATTTGTGTCATTCAAAAGATGAAGCTCTTGATAAATTTAAAATTTACAAAGAGGAGGTAGAGCTTTATCATGGTGTGAAGATTAAAACCCTTCGCACTGATAGGGGAGGCGAGTACTATGATCCAGTGTATTTTCAGTCCACTGGAATTGTACATCAGACCACAGCTCCTTACACTGCACAGCAAAATGGTATATCCAAAAGGAAGAATAGGACATTAAAAGAAATGGTTAATTCCATGTTATGCTATTTTGGCCTTAGTGAAGGTTTTTGGGGTGAGGCTATGTTGACGGCCTGTCATTTATTGAATAGAGTTCCTAACAAGAACAACAAGGTAACCCCTTATGAACTTTGGCATAAAAAGATACCAAATCTAAGTTATCTTAGAGTTTGGGGCTGTAGAGCAGTGGTACGACTGACTGAACCTAAAATTCATAACATTGGTCAAAGAGGTCTAGATTGTATCTTCATTGGTTATCCTAAAAATTCTGTTTGTTATAGGTTCTATGTCATAGAACCTAATGACTATGTATCCGTGCACTCTATTGTTGAGTCAAGGGATGTTGATTTTGAGAATGAGGATAGGTTCACATCTTTACCTAGACCTGGAGACACAGTGGCAAGCTCTAGTGGCACTGGTGGAAATGAACAAGTGACAAAATCACCTCTTGAGCCTAGGCGGAGTGAAAGAGCGCGAAAACCCAAGTCTTATGGGGATGATTTCCAATTGTATTTGGTGGAAGGATCAAGGGATGGAATTGATTTTCAATATCAATATTGTTTTAATGTTGATGATAATCCTAAGACCTACAGTGAAGCTATGGCTTCAAGGGATGTTGCATTTTGGAAAGAGGCAATCCAAGATGAGATTGACTCTATCATGCACAATAACACTTGGAAACTGACTGATTTACCACCTAGGTGTAAGCCTTTAGGTAGTAAATGGATCTTCAAAAGGAAGATGAAGGTGGATGGAAGCATAGACAAGTATAAAGCTAGATTGGTGATCCAAGGCTTTAGACAAAAGGCAGGTATCGATTACTTTTACACCTATGCTCCTGTTGCTAAGATTACCACCATTAGATTATTGCTAGCACTTGCTGCTACACATAATCTTGTAATTCACCAAATGGATGTTAAGACGGCCTTTCTAAATGGTGAATTGGATGAAGAGATTTACATGAAACAACCTAAAGGATTTGTCATGCCTGGTAATAAACATAAGGTTTGTAAGTTAGTGAAATCTCTTTATGGTCTGAAGCAAGCCCCTAAGCAATGACATTAGAAGTTTGATGAGGTGGTGTTGTCTAATGGTTTTGCATTAAACCAAGCAGACAAGTGTGTCTATAGCAAATTTGACACTTTTGGTAAAGGAGTGATCATTTGTTTGTATGTTGATGACATGTTGATTTTTGGTACTCACCAAGATCAAGTTGATAAAACTAAGTAATTCCTGTCATCAAAGTTTGATATGAAAGACATGGGGGAGGCTGATGTGATTCTTGGAATTAAGATCATACGTGGAGAACATGGAATTACTATCTCTCAATCTCATTATATCGAGAAGATATTAGATAAATTCAATCACAAAGATAGTTCTCCAATAAATACTCCTATGGATCCTACTCTAAAACTTGTGCCTAACAAGGGAGCTGCAGTGAATCCACTTGAATATTCAAAGGCTATTGGATCTCTCATGTATGCCATGGTTAGTACTAGGCCTGATATAGCCTTTGTTGTTAGAAAGCTGAGTAGGTACACTCACAATCCTGGTTTGATTCATTGGCAAGCAATTAATAGAGTATTTAGATACTTGAAGGGAACCAAGGATTATGGTTTGACTTATACTGGATTTCTTGTTGTTCTTGAAGGTTATTCAGATGCAAGTTGGATTACTAATTTGGAAGATCACTCTTCCACAAGTGGCTGGGTATTCCTTCTTAGTGGTGGTGCTATATGTTGGGCATCAAAGAAACAAACTTGCATCACTAATTCAACAATGGAATCTGAGTTTGTGGCATTAGCAGCAGCTGGTAAAGAAGCTGAATGGCTAAGGAATTTGATATATGAAATTCCATTGTGGCCTAAACCGATATCACCCATATCTATCAGATGTGATAGTGCAGCCACATTGGCTAAGGCATACAACCAAGTGTATAATGGGAAGTCTAGACACTTAGGTGTTAGACACAGCATGGTACGTGAGTTAATCACTGATGGTGTGATATCTGTGGTGTTTGTGAAAACACAACACAATCTAGCCGACCATTTAACCAAAGGGTTGAATAGAGATCTCGTGAATAAGTCGGCTATAGGGGTGGGATTAAAGTCCGTCAGAAATCTCTGAGCATTGAGATACCCAATTCCCATCTAGTATGACGCTAGATGCTGAATTCAATGTGGAAGGCTTAATGTTTAGAGATTGGAACACATTTAAAGATTCATCCCAAGGTATATGTTCGGACCTGCAAGATAAGGAGGTTGAATGTTTATATTCTTAATAGCTCTTTTGACAAATTGCATATGTAGGTGCAAGATTAAAGGAGCTACCTATGTGAGCATGAAGTTTAGCCGCTTCAAGAAGCTGGGACTTGGCTTTGACATGCTTATGAAGGATAGGGACATAGGCTAGTAAAACATATGTCAAGATAGAACTACTATGTGTGTAAACTTTTGTGTACATTATCTTCGTGTATTCATTAAAGTTCCCATGGTTCAATCGTTACAACACCATGAAATTCGAATATTCGGAATGTGTAATGTACTAATGTGAAATTCAATCGTTACGACATTTCATTTATGCAAAAGTTTGAATGTTTGAGACGGTTTGTTAGTTAATCATGGATTACACTAAAATAGGGGAGGATTGTTGGATATTTTAGTGTAATTGGGTTAACTTGTTTGATCAATAACGTCATAATAATACATCATATAGGACTGGTGGTGCGGAGTGCACGCCTATTTGAATTTATTATGACCTTAGGGGAGAAGCTCCTAAGGTACGGGGGTCCGGGGGCAGCGCCCCTGGGAGCAGGGTCCAAGGGGCAGAGCCCCTGGCTGGGGTCGAGCTGTGGTAAAAATCCCTCCGAAATTTTAATTTTTGGAACTTAAGGGACCAAAATTGGCAATTCGTGAAACCCCAATAACTATCGTTTAGACAGTTAATATTTGGATAAATACATCCCGTAATCAATTCTGATCATTCTCTTCTTTCTTTTTCCTGGTTCTTCTCTCAAATATCAACACACAGAAAATTCTTAATTCTCTGAATTGTATCTGATTGAATAGTTTGGGTGAACCGCCAAATTGATTCAATCTGAAAGTGATTACATGCCTTTCAGAGTTTGTTTATATCCGGTTATCTGTTCGTTATTCACGAATTTCCCCAATATCACCCCATATCACCGCCATCACCGCCGCAACGCGCGGGTACCTTTCTCTCGTTAATATTAATATATAATTTAATATGTTAAATGTATTTTACCAACCCAATTAACTAATATAGACTAATTAAAAGAAACTAAATAATACGAAGTATTTATATACTCCCTCCGTCCCATATTAAGTGTCCTATTTTGACTTTTTGAGTCTTTTCTCTTTCAACTTTGACCGTAAATATTTTTGTTTGTATTATATAACACTTGATATAACATATATGAATTGATTGAGCTTTACATGTACTTTCTATGCATTGATATAACTTTCATCAACTAATATATAACACAAACAAAAATATTTATTGTTAAAGTCGAAAGAAAAAGACTTGACTAGTCAAAATTGAACAATTAAAATGGGACGGGAGAGTATTTGTTTATTAAATTATTTTAAAAAATCGAGCATGGAATGTCTTGGCTGTATTAAATTCCTGCATTTAAAATGCAACGACATAGACACAAACTACGGTATGCTTTTAATTTCAGTTGGAAACACCACGTCTAATACAGTACTTTTTCTTTTGTTGAAAGGTACTACAGTACTTTTTTTAACTGTTTTATTATAAACTTTTTGCAATTTACGGTAAAATAAACAATTATACGAACTATTGATTTCAGAGTGCTGGTATGTTGCTCAAAATGTCCGTTAAAAAGAAAAATTGAAAATAACTAGACAAATACCCGTGATGACAGTGGCAAAAGCAGCAATGTATTGCGTAATTCATCTAAATGTAATCGACCTAAAAGGGTAGTGGAAGTATTTCTGTAGAAAAGAGAATGATGGTGTAAATCTTTTACTATATTAAAGCATAGTTGTTTTAATAATTTATTAACCAATCACAACTCTCCAATTTTTTAAAGTTGATTTTAATTTAACCTTTTTTATTTTACATCACAAATTTACACTTTTTAATCAAAATTCTAATATAATAAATAAATAATAATAACTAATAACTAATATGTATTCAATAGAATAATAGTTAATGTATATTTAATAAAATAATAGCTAATATATATTCAATTTCAATATTGACTTTTATTTTCAATTTTAGCTTTTATTTATAAAAAGAATTTCCATAAAAAAAAAGGCTTTCAAAATCATGGGAAGGGTCAAGGCCTCAAGGGAGCAGTTGGGCCAAGTCTTATTTGAGGTATGGTGGACTCTCAGGGTTTCTTTTAAAGCATGCAAAAGTTGCAGTGAAAACAAGAAGATGAAATGAACACAATCATTTTGAAGGTGTTTAAGGTTTTCTAGCTAGAGCTAGGGAGGGAAAAGAAGAGGAAATAAAGATTCAAAATTATGATGATTTTTGTAGAAAGTAGTATCGACTTGAATGAAGGGTAAGAAAAAAGAGAAAAAAAAAAAAAAAAAAAAAATAGAAAGAAAAGAAAAGAATTGGGCTTGCTAACTATACAGATGGATTTTGGTTTGGTTTTATATGTTACAAGCCTGCTCTTTTGATTAAAGCAGCCAAGAAAAATGGGCCTGGACTCTAAAAAAAAATAGAATAATATTACAGTAAGCAACTCGCAAGCGCTAATGATAGTATGATACGTAATAGACCTAATATTTATAAGCTAAAACATGTTAAATTAACTAATTACTGACACATGGATTTTATTATTTTTGTTTCTTCCCCATCTCCATCTTCGATCATGCTATGTCTCATTTATCTCTTTTTTAAATATACGAGAGCAAGTATTCGTGCGTTGCGGCGGTGAGATGGTTAGGTTGATAGGTCATAAAATGTGATAGTCAAATACCTTAGCCATACGGGCTCCGTCCTTGGATTTAAAAATTCGTCAAAAATATATCGAATGACATCTCTAATGAAAGAGCATGAAAATTTAAGAACACCCATATAATTTTTATAATTTATCAATGTACGGTTTTTGAGATAAAATATTTTGAATAAATTAGAAGACTAAATGATTTATGGGGAAGAGAAAACAAATGATGGGTTGAGATTTGGGGAGAGAGAAAATGTGTTAGGTAAATATAGAATTGATATATAAGCATTTTGAGAAAGTAAATGTTGAAACTTAAAATGTAGACAGATAATATATGCTTTATAATATAGTATAGATATATTTATGTTTATAAACTTCAGTCAATGTATCTGATTACTACATACCAGTTTTTGAATATGTAGACGCAATGACGCAAAGATGTGCTAGTAACAAAAAAATGTGCTTTGCCATTAGAGCATCCTCAATGCTCTAATCAAAGACTTTTTATGCTAAACATTTAAATAACAAAGAAAATTCAATATGTAAAAAAAAAAAAGACTTTTTGATATTGGAAGGATTATAGTAGATGCTTATAAGTGTTGGTAGCTTTTAAGTTTATAAACATAAATCTAATAAAAGTTGTTGGTAGCTTTAGGTTGTAAATTATGGGATTAACCCTGTTTGTTTGTATTTTTACTTATTGAACAAAAAGATGCTAGAAGACAATGTATCAACTAAGCGTTAACAAAAAACATCACAAATAAGTTTAATTATAATAGATACTAAAAAAATTTTAGGTGGTGAATAAGTGAATATTTACATGCATTTAATCTAATTAATCTACATCCACTTCAAATAAATCGGAAAAAAAAAGATATATCCACCGATCAAGTGAACATTGTTATCCTATGTAAAAGCCTTATTTTTTTTCATGCACTATGTTATCAAAGTTGTAAGAATTAGAGTATTCATATACTCCCTCCGTCTCATTTTAAGTATCCTAATTTGACGTTTAAAGTCTTTTTCTTTCAACTTTGACCGTAAATATTTTTGTATGTATTTTATAATAATTGATAAAACTTATATCATTGAAAAATAAAGTGAAAACTCAATCCATTCATATATTTTATGTTAAGTATTATATAACACAACAAATTATAATTACGGTCAAAGATTAAAGAAATGACTTTGAAAGTCAAACTAAGACACTTAAAATAAGACATAAGACGTATGTGATTAATTGGAGTGCCTAAAAACATACTTTTAGTAATTCAATATTTCACACAAGTCTCATGTTTTTTCTTTTTCCTTTCTTATAATTAACTTCGGAATAGGACCAATTATTCCTAAAAGGGACTTGCTAAAAGTATAATTAACTAGTGCCCCTAATGCACTAGTTAAGAAATACTTAATGAACATGTTATTTCCTTATTAATCAAAAATTATTTTTAATGTGTATTAATTTAACATAACAATTTCTATTTTTAAATGAATAATTAATACATATTTTCATATTTTATAAAGATTGAACTTCATTAAATGCTACTTAACTGATGCACTAGGGGCAATAGTTAGCAAATCCCTTCTTAAAATGCTTTCTTTTAAAAACAAAATAATAATGGCGACAAAATAAAATCTCTATTAATGAAATAATTATCTGAACTTTTAATATGATATATTGATATTTATTTTGTTTTTTGGTGATAAATGCTTCTTTCAATCGAGAGAGGGTTCAAATGTTCAACTAACCATTTGGTGGCTATTATTTTAGGTCACATGTCACAGGCAATTGTTGGCCACCAAACTCATCTTTAGTTGGTCTTTGAATTCGACTTTCAAGTCCCACTTTATGCAAGTATAATATATAGTATCATTTTCTTATAATTTAATTTTCTTAAATTTATATAATGAATGCTAAATATTAAGTTTTAAAATTTAGTGGATCGACCTAACCAAGTCAAAAGGAAAACCCCAAATACACAAGCTTCATAAGACAAAATTTATGGTGTCTGGTACTTTAATTAGGTGTATAAGTTGCCTCTTGCTGCCGCCAAATAAATTGACTTATACGTAGTTTTATTATTTCCATTTTTAATTGTCATTATTGGTTTTAACAAAACCATTTTGTCGTCATATTTTTTTAACAATAATAGTAGTAGTTTTCTAACTAATCTCTTTCTAGAAAATTAATTATGTATTACAAATTTAATAAGCAAAAACCTATTACTTTTCTTTTAACCAACTGGGTTGGATCAGTGGTTGAAGCCCATGCCTCTGAAAACAGAGGTCATGAGTTCGATCCTCATGCCCAGCAAGGCTGGAGGTCCTATCTTACCTATGGTAGAACCTGGAAGCAGTCTCTTTACCTTTGGTAGGGGTAACGTTGTCTACATATCAACCTCCCCCATACACCGTCGAAGACGGTATTGGGACCCAAAACCCGTGAAAGACGGCATTAGGAGTTACTTATTTACTTTTTCTATTATTTTTTTTTTATGGTTCGTCGGATTCATTTAAAATGGAAAGGATTAATTTCTTTACTATGTACTATATCTAGATAATGACCCTTGTGTTCGTTAACCTTTCTAATCCGAACTTGTTTGCCACTCATCACAAATAGTTAAGAGATCGAAATAATTTGATCTTAATATACCATATATAGAATCAAAATCCACTATGCACTTGCAACTTGAACCCATATTACCTTAAAACTGTTCAAGTGAAATTATTAATACCAAAAATAGAGAGAAACAAATGTGCAAAGAGCCTCTTGCTTTGCTTGATTTCCTCTTTGTAATATTTTGACGAAATATTGCATAGCAGGGCATCTCTTCAATTGGCTTCCCAACTTTCCACTCCAAATGGTGTCAAAATATACATTTTTTTTCCTTCTTTACAAACCTCCCTTCAGTTTCTTGATCTTACACTCTTTCCAAATTTAGAAAGATAATGTAACTCATTGGTCAAGTCTCAAAATGTAGCTGCCCAAACAGCGTTTTCGCCCTCACCACATCGTCTATGGACTTCCTTAATCCTATCGACAGACCGACAAATGCCACTGCAAGTCCAGTCAAATGATGCTACACACGCATTACCCGCTTGTGCCTTCCACTCACAATCTATAGACCAACATGTTACCAATATAACCAAAGTTAGAAAACGTCGTTTATGTCATTTGTTAATGTTAGATATTAAGTTCTCAACTTACCAGGGGGAGTTCCACAACATAATCTTCGGTCATCAATATGCTCCACATCAAGACCGATAAACCAAGAACCCAAAGAAACATCTTCATTTGCATATTTGTGCAATACGTGTCTGAAATGTTTGTTTTAAAACAGATGTTAGAAACCAAAAGGAATAGATTATAGAGTACTTAAATGAGTTAATAATGGTTTTGAGCAAGCGAAACTTAACTGGTTCAATGATATATATGTAGCCAAATCTTTTGATATAGCGTATAATTGTCCTGTGGCATGTCGGAAATACTTGTTTCCTGACTCGCCAAATTTCCAATGTTCTGGTTCATGGTACCTTACTCCTCTGTTACATCAAACATTAATCAATACAATGCAACAAGTTGAAGGCTTTCAATAAATGTATTTAATATACAAGAAGATTAGTTGACTTACTTTTGAGCTAGTACTGGACCAGATTTCATGCATCCAATATATACCCTTTTTTTCTTCCTATGTCTAACTAAAGTATGACCTAGTGTGGCTGCAGTTAAGATTCAACACGGGTTAGGTTGCATAATTGACTTGATACACGTTAGAATCAGTATAGTCAAATTATGAGCATGCTAGTTTTAGGACTGAAACGTCCTAAATGCAAATCAAGCACTTATATACAGTAGCTCTTAATAGCAAAGTAATACGAGTAATTTGTAAGCAGAGCGGTATAAACCTTTTGTAGTTGTTAATAATATGTCACAATTGAATCTAACATGGACTATTAAGTATGGAGAGACCAAAGTTACCTATGTTCACGTGGACATCATCGTCCACTTTGATGTAAAACTCAGCATCCCACATAGTAACAGCGGTTGCAAAATATTGTTTTGTCTTTGCGGATAATTCTAGGTATCCCTCTACATGGTCCTGCACATACGCAATTAGTTTTTAGGAATTTCAGATAGATTAACCAATTTATTACGAAGTATTAAGAAAAGATCAACAAGGCGCACCAGTCTCAAGAAATCACCATGCTTTCTATCTTCAGCTTCAATAGCTCGATCTAGTATGCCCCCTTTCGTTGCACTGGCAAAAGCAAACATACAGATTATTGGGTTAATTTGCACCCATACCTACTTTTTCAAGTTCCATAACTTTTTTTGATTCACAAATAAATAAAAATTGATAGCATGACTTTAGATCTGATAAACTTTAAACATGAAGCTCAAATGATTAACAGTATCAAAATCTAGGCACATGAGATTCTGAAAAGTTAACATTATCATGCTTTATTTTTACAAAAGCTCTTTGGTTGATATAGTTGGAGGGACCTGACTTTGTCCATCATTGTTACAAACAAACTATTATTGTTTTGAAATATCACAACAACGTTGTATCCAAAAATTAGCAAACAAACGTGGAAGTTAATTACAATAGATTATAATGTTAATTACTATTTACAAATGTGATTAAGGAAAAAAAAAAGTACCTATGGCCAATGACGAAACGCATTATAATGCCCTTCTCTTCCTCTAATTTCTTTCTTTTGTCACCTACACATTCCAAAGTTAAAGATAATGAGGTTAGACTATGAACCAAGAAGTAAAGCAATAATCATGCAAATTACATGGGCCAATTTGGGGCCATTTCCTTATCGTTTCACATTTTGTTTTATGACTATTGGGTCAAATGGTAAAAGTTAAATCAGTTGCAAATGAGTCATATAGATTGAACATGTCGAAAGTATCTCAAAATGTATCTTTAGTTCATAAACACACCTAAAACTTTTTATTTTGTAAGAAATAGATTATATTTAGAAATGAAACTAGTTTCTGTAATCCCTGGACACACTTTATTATTATTTTTTTTTTCTTTTTGGAGATGTGGTGTTTTCGGGTCAACCCCTAACTTGGCCCGTTACCCAACCCATCCATTTTCCCTCTTCCGGATCAGAGTCTTATGAACCTTGAGGCATCCAAGTAGCTCGCACAGAATCTCTTCTTTTACGACTGCTAAAAGCTGTATTAACGCCAACAACCATTAAATACTTTCTCTTCTCAGTTGAACTCCTTGTGTCTTCTTCTGATATTGGAGATCCATTCGCAATTGATTCCTGAATGGACCGTGCTGCAGCTAACTCCATTTCTAAGCTCGATATTGTTTTATCTAATGTCCTATATCAACAAACCAGTCATCATAAACACATATATTTCACAAAAAACAAAAGCTAAAAAAAATAAAATTTGATGCAGCTACGACTCACTGTATAGCCTGATGAGTTTTCGATACCTCCCCAAATATCTCTTTTGGATCGCGCTTTACATTCTTAATCTGTAACCAAACAACTCAAATTAATCAAATTTACAACAATGAATCTTTAACAAAAAAAAAGGGGGGTAAATATAACTTCAAAATTTCTTAAAGAGATTAACACATACCTTACTTAGATCACATCCTTCCGATACTAACTTTAGGCCTTCGGATTCTAGAAAAGTTGGTCTTGTAATAAGTTTAGAGTCAGACACTGCCCACATTCTGTAACCAATTTCTTAATAACTTATAAATCCAACATCATTATAATTTGTAACATACTTCCAAAATAGTCACCATATACAAAACTGCCCATATATCTCTTTATTTCCCAAAAGGTAAATTTTGTTTTAGAAAAAAGTACACAAAATGATCAAGTGGCAGAAACCAATCATGAAAAAGTTTCTTCATAAACAAATTACAGTACTAAACATCAAAGACCAAAAGCACTAAAAGCATCATAAATTAGATCTGCAAATTTGTTACAAGGAATGGGACTTATGTAACAGAATATATCACAAAACTTCTAAATATAGAAAGCCCATGATTCATACAATATTACACCACAAAAATGTTTATTGAAACAACACTAGTACACTTTCAAGTTTCAACTACCATTTTTTTTTTCCTTTTGAATTAAACTGTTACCATAACAATAGAAACATCAATATTCAATACATCCAATTTCGTACTTTCATTGCATTTTTTTATATAAACTTTTATTCTAAGAATAAAACTTCTTGGCTCTTGCCATTTTTAGAAGGGAGTTATTTTATTTAAAATATTTTATTGTGTGTTAGCATAATCCTTATTATATGATATGAAAAAATGACTTTTTGGGTACTAATAAAGAAAATAGTTGAGATGATATATAAATAATACCTATTGGTGAAGAGTAAACCAGCACAAAAACTTCCAATACATAATAAAAGTGTCCATTTTTGTGATATAAAGCTTCTTGAAGATTGTTGTTGCTGATGATGATCTCCTCTGTTCTTCATAATTAGTTTTTCTTTCATATCTTGAAGAAACTGACTTTTGTGCCCCCAATGAATAGTACTATTTATTTAAGAAAACCCATTTCATAAAGACCAAGAAGAAACATACAAGATTGTTTACTTCATTAACAAACTTATTTGAAATTTGAGGTCTAAAGAACAGAGGGAAAAAGAGAGATATGTGTTATGAGAATATATAAAGAGGTGCCATGTACTTATTCTAGTTTGTACCTTTCCTTCTTTCTTTGGTTTCTTTTTATTTATTTTTTTCTCTCTCTAACACACATATATATAGTTATATATATATATACTCCATATATACTCTAAATTTTGTATATGTATATGTATATTTTTCTCTTTGCAGAGAAGGGACTTCCAACAGAAGTGAAGGAAGACCCACTAACTACTACCCCCTAAACAATTCCAAAAGTACATAATGGTCCCTCATTTATTGAAGGGTCAGTTTCAATCTACTTATTTATGAGAAAATGGGAATCACATTGTATTTTATTTATTTATACACTAAAATAAAAGGTCTTAAGATTTAAGTATTTTCGTTAAAATGCATTGAATAATTATACACTTAACATAAAATTCAGGGTTGGATTTTTGATATGAAAATGTATAATTTTTTTATGCACGTTAAGTAAAACTCGAAAAACTTCGTTTAAAAATTTTCTTAAAATAATCATATACTCAAATTTTATTTAACTAATTTAAAGATTTAATAGAATTTAATAGAAAGGAATTTGGATTTCTTTCGTCGTCTTGTTAAGTTAACCATCAATAAAAGAAAATTAAAATTTCTTTGTATTTTCAATTGAAAATTTTAAACCAAACAGCCCCTTAATAGTAGTTTTACATCTTTAATGGTAGTTTTACCTCTCCCCTCAAAGACAACATGTAAAAGGTGATGTTGAGACTCACTCGACACCCCATTTAGGATAGTGTAGTTCATCCATAAACTTTTTTTTTTTTTAACATTAAAAGGATGTATTATTAATATGAAACTTCTAGCAAGAAGCTAGTAAGTACATACAAGGTGAAAATAAATAGAGGAAAACAAGCAAAGTAAACAATTACATTGAAAAGGAGTTCCAAAGGGACCATGAAATATCCGAGGACGATCTATTAGATAGCCAAAGGAAGCTTGTTCTTTTGAGCTCAATGAAAGCGAAACGGAGGGATGGTTGCTTCCTGGAGAAGATGCATTCGTTACGTAGTTTCCAAATCACCCACAAAAACGCCAAGGTGGAGAGTTGAAAAAGGTGGAGAGAAGACATTTAAACTTTTTTTAAATGTCTATTTTTGTAATCCGTGGTGTCATTTACTTTTTAAATAAGCCACATGTCTAGAGAGTAACTCTAAAGTTGTAACATGTGGAGATCAGGGAAGACCTAGAGGGTATGCAAACACGATTTCCGGCCGAGACATAATTTTTGAGGGGCATAAATTTTTGGAATCTTTTTTATGTATGTATTATATATAAAATGTATAATTTGTTAAATGATGTGTTAAAAATTATTGAAATCTTATTTACGATCAACAATGTCTCAAGAAAGATTTAGTAGACCATGATAGCTATCGAGAACGAAATCTTAGAGAACATAAACTGTGAAGAGCTAATTAATCAATTTGCTATGAAGAATGCTAGGAAAGTTTCACGATTCATCGGGTAAATAAGTAACTATTATGGTATGTAATTCTAAAATTATGATCTTATTATGCATATATAATTTTTTGTTATAATGCTAGTTACCGTTTATAAAAAAAAGTTATTTATATATTTGAATTTGGTTAAAGTTGAGGGCATAATTTTATTTGCTCGACCGGAGTGTTAAAATTCTCAGGGCCACCACGGGTGGAGATTATAACCCAAGTCTTCACCGATTTTTTTTTTAGTCCACAACCACTAGGTTACTGGAAGTATAACTCATACTTTCGAATATTTAGTAGTAGGAAATTTGAACAGAAGTTCACTTCGGGTCAAAGATCACAGGGTACGTATGTGAGTTTGTTATTTGCAAATGCTCATTGAAAGAATAAATTAAGATAAGAAAATTTGCATTTGTCTTTATTTTGACATATATAAATATAAAGTTTTATATATATAAACAAAATGTACATGTTTCGCAATTAATTAAAAAAAATGATATTGTTACAACATAAATTAGTCATCTACAATAAATATACAAATTTTATTATAACGTATACAACTATATAATGTAGATATTGTTGTCAATGGTTAAATATTGTTATAGCAATATTATTCCCCATTAACTAATTAATTAAGTCAGACATGTTTTGATTGTTATTAAACCAAATAAGCTGTTTTAATTGATGTCTCTTACTTTAAGCCTGGATTTAATACATATGAATGGAACTTATATTGGGGGTAAGTCTTATAAATATAGTTATGGCGTAACTGTCTATAGGTCCAAAGGATTAAACAGTTATGTAGACAGGGGATGCTATTCTGACAGCTTAGTAAATAAGATGCTGTGTTGGCTTATTGGTCCAGATGGCAACATGTGTCCCATTGTTTTGCAAAAGTCCGCCCCTCATTGTTACCCAGTGCTTGTCGACCTTAGTAGTTACATATTTAGTCCCTATATAAATATACATCTTACATGTTTACCTCATACTTTTTTATTTTTTTAATCCTATTTTCATTTTGGAGTAGCAAGAAAATAGATACCATTTTCGTACTCCCTCCGTCCCGAAATGACCAGGCCGAGTGAGACCGGGTTGAGTCTATTGTCACAAATAAGTGTCCATCTTTTCTTTTCGAGTAGTCCTAAAAAAAGTGTATATGTTCAAAACTGGAAAGTTAATATTACCATTTAACTATTGATATAATTAACTCGATCTCTAATAGATATTGAATCCTAATAGTCCGTGCAAATAGTAAGTATAATATTGTAATGTTATTAAAGGGTATATTAAGCTCTCACTTTCTATATGGTGGTCCTTATTGATGGATATTGTTCCCTCTATGTTTATTTGCTACACTATCACTCATCACTAACCAAATGTTTAAATTTAAATACTTAGCAATAATATACTTTTATTGTTATTATATAAGTGGTAGAAGTTTTAAAATGTTGCGTGGCCTAGTGAAACACATAATGCCATATTTGGAATTGAAAGTCTTTTGTGGAGAAGGCACTTCTCTATAAGGTAAGTAGTACATACTACATTGTGCATGTAGAACGCGTTTAATATGTGATATAACACCTCAATATAGATTCAGTCTAAAACGTACTTAAAAGTTGTTAGTATTAAAAGCCAATTGGTCTATTCGAGTTTGATTGTAAACATTATAAGAGGGTACTCAATGGTGACCACTCATCCCCCAAAGACTAGTCCTTGTCAGCGCCACATCAGAAAAAAACACTCCAAGAACTAATCCTCAAAATGCACCCAATGGACTCATCCCTCAAGGACTAGTCCTGGATCCACCAACTATTTAATTCTACCCTTTTAAATATCTATTTATATTACTTTTATAATAATAATAATGATGATGATGATGATGATAATAATTTTAAAAAATAGCTTTTTATAGTTAAAAAAAATATGAGGGCCTAAACTAAAAAATGATAAAATAAAAAGGTTAAAAGTGAAAAAAGACAAAAAAAAAAAAAAAAAAAAAAAAAAAGCATAAAACCCATTTCTTCTTCTTCATTACTTCGGCCTACTGCATTGCTGCATTTTTCCGACCGCCGGAAAATTTTGAAAAGCCACCATCTTTCTTTATAGTTAAATACATACATATAGGGGTGAGTTATTTTGAGAACTCTTAAAAAAAAAAACTCAGGAACCAATCTGGACCACACATTTTTTCCCTCTTTCTCTCTCTTCATTTAAATAATAAAATTCACCCAAATCATTCAAAATGTTCTAACTCACAAACCGTAAATCGTTAGACGAAACAAAAAGCATGAGTAGTCTTAAAATTCCGTCCTCTTTCATTAGAGATCCAATTCGGTATACTTTTGACGACTTTTTAATTTTCGTTTTTTTTTGTTGTTACACATAACTTACACATGGGTAGATTGAACTTACACATGTGTAGGTTGAACAAAAATTATGATTCGGAATGGGCTTCGCCCTTAAGGATATTCATAAACCAAAGCTAGTGGGGGTGATAGGTCATAGAGGGTGATAGGTCATAGGGTAATAGGTCATAGAGGTTGATAGGTCATAGGGGGTGACCAGTGAGGGGTGATCTACCTAACGGGCTCCGCCCTTAGCCGCTATGGCTCCACCATAGACTGACGGGCTCCGTCCTTGGCCACCATGGCTCTGCCATAAATTGATGGGCTCCGCCCTTGACCTTCATTGTTGTGTACATATGTTCATTTACTAATTTACATGTGAAAACAATGATCCTACACATGTGTAGGATGAACGTGATGGGAAAAAAAATGAAAATTAAAAAGTCATCAAAGTTATATCGAATTGGATCTCTAATGAAAGAGGATGAAATTATAAGACTACCCATGTTTTTTGTTTCATCTAACGATTTACGGTTTGTGAGATAAAGCATTTTAATTGATTTGGGTGAATTTTCTTATTTAATGGAGGAGAGAGAAAATATAAGAAAATGAGTGGTCCAGATTGTTTCCTGAGTTCTTTTTTTTTAGGAGTTCTCAAAATAACTTTCTTCCATACACATATATCTATATATTTATGTGTGTGTATATATATATATATAGGAAAGAAAAAATAAAAATAAAAAACGTAATTAACAACTCGTCCCTCCAGGAACGGGAGCACCGGACGAGCATGGCGGACGAGCGTGGAACGAGTTCCACCCAACGGTGTGGACTCGTCCCTATATGTCGAACGAGCCCAGGGACGAACCCATTGGCTACCCTCTAAATCCGAGAGATGTAAGCAGTAGTGGGCTTGTTTACAAGTAGCACGTCAATGCTTAACCTCTCGATTTATGTACTTAGAGGGTTTTTGGGATTACGATATAGAGTGATTATTTGATTATTACGTTTGTAAAACGCAAATAATCTAAAAAAGTGTTTGTGTGAAAAAATGATTATTTGCTATGAAAACGCAGTTTTCGAGAAGCATGTACCTACTTGCTTTTTCAAAACGCAGTTTTGAAAACGCATAATCTATTTTGAAAATGAAAGATATATTTTGTAAACGCAACTCCAAACACCCCCTTATTTACGTATATACAACTTTCTGTTTTGCATCATTTCTAAAAGATATTCAGTTTGCTTATAGCTAATAGTTTACTAGATATTATTTGACTAGTGCAAAGTGATTGTGTATCTTTAAATGTTGTATCTATCTATAATACATATAAAAGTACGTCTTTGAGGTTTTATTATTTTTGTATCATCAAATTAAGACTTTAAAAGGTAAAAAAAAAATACCTTTCTCATTTGTTAATCATACGTTATTTATTTTTCAACCCCTTAAATACACGTCCTTATTGTCATCACCATTGCCACTACTATTATCAGTCACCACTCACTTTTCACATCTCATCGCAGCCATCATCAGTATAGGTTTTGATCGTCCGGTTGTATTACGTTTTACACATGTAACCTCTTAGTTGTTATACAGGGTTTAAGTTGTCTACTACAAAATTTAAATAATTGAGACCGATATTTTACATGGAGACCCGTTCATTAAATGATAACTGGTCTTTATGTCAAATGAAATAGGACCCACACTAAAATAACAGGTCTCTATTTATGGGCCCACTAAAATTGATTATAGAAACCTGTTTGATAGATAAAAACTGGTCTCTATACTTTTGATATATAGAGGTCTGCTTTTATCTGACTAAATGGTCTCTATATCCATGAAAATTAAATTAAATTCGATTGAAACTTTTCAGTTGCCGCTAACTCTCCAAAAATTTGAATTGAATTCTTTCGTTTTATATAATTAGATATAAACCTAAGTACTTTATCTCCAACAACTATCATAATTTATCACCCACCTAATTTTCTCCCTCTCGCTTCTTAGGGGTGTTTGGTTTGCAAAATTCGTTAGAATTCAAAGGAATTGGTTGACAGAATGAAATTCAGATTCAATTCCATGACTTGTTTGGTTTGTAAGGAATTGTAATTGGAATCTTTTGAATTCCATCATATAAAAGAATTCACAATTTAACTCTTATAAAATTATTATTATGTTTTATTTAATAGATATTATTTTTTCTATTACTATTATTTATATTATTATTATTAATAATAAGAATAAAATAATAATTATCCATATTATAATTTATAAAATTAATATCATAATAATTATTATTAGTTATTATTATTTTTATATTAAACAGTTATTATTATTATTATTTATCATATAAAATTTTATTTATACATAATATTATTATTAGTCAAAATAATAGGTATTATATAATAATAAAAATAATTATTATTATTAGAATCAAATAAATAAATATAAATAAATATTATTTATTATTAACACTATTATTTTTATTATATTAATTAAAATAACAGTTATTATTAATATTATAATAATTAGTATTATAACAAATAAAAATAATTATTATCAATATAAATAACATCTACTTATATGATGAATATAATAATATAATAAAAATAATAATAATTTGTAATAATTATAATAAATATAATGATAATAATAATAATAACAAATATAAATAACACAATAATTTAATTATTATTATTAGTAGTAGTAGTAGTATTAATTAATATTATTAAAATAATTAATATATAACAGTATTAATATCATTATTGTTATAAAAATAATATTTATTATTATTCGGCAATAAGTCAGTATTTTATATAAATTTTCTTCTATTTTATAAAAGGTTTTTATTTTATATAAAATAACTAATAAATAAATAGTTATTTATTTTATAAAATAATATTATTAGATTATAAAAGTTTTATTATTTTATAAAAATATTTATTTTTTATAATATTTTTATTATTTATATAAATATTAATAATACTTTATACACATTTATAATTTTATTTTATAGAAAGTACTACTATTTAAATTTTATAAAACTATATTTATTAACTTTTTTTATTTTTATTATTATTTATATTGTGAATTTCATTCCATTTGATTCCGGCCAACCAAAGAAATACAAATTATAATTCATTCAAATTCCAATTACATCAGATTCTAATCCATTCAGTTTCCAATTTCTTCAAAAATATTTTGTGAACCAAACGCCCCTTAGATTTTTTTCTTTCCTATGAAGATCGATACACAAATCAAAGTGCAATAAAAAGATGGATGCGATTAAGTTGGGTTGTTTTTCTTTTGATTGGTCAATTTAATTTGATTTCACTTATTATTCCTTTCCTTGTGTTTTATGTCGATTGAGTTTTGAGTTTTTGTATGTTTTCATAAATCTATGAAATATTATATGTATTTTTGTGTATATATGGTTTTTTTATAGATATTTTGAGACATTTGATGTAAATAGTGGAGAAATCGAAGAAAATATATTGATTGAATATGTAACTTGAGATTACAATGACAACAACTATGAGAGTTTCATATTTCCAGATTTATTCCTTTTGTTTTTTCATCTCTTCATCAGATATTCAACAATCCTTCGTAATCATTTTATCCATATTTGTACAATTATTGATTAGGTTTTGAATTCCACTAAAAATAAATAAATAGACAGATTAGAACATAATGCATGAATGAAAGAACCATATATAAAACTATAAAAGCAATGAATGAACATCAGAATGAATTAGTGGCTGTCAGAAATTCTGGATAACCACCGGAATATTTTTTTTTATTAAAAATTGTTAACATAGAGACCAGCTTGTATATAAAAAACAGGTCTCTATATAAAATGTAGAGATCACTTGTCAACCGGTCTCTATGTGGGAAACCAGTACGTATAAAGACTAGTTGTAAAACTGGTCTCTATAACCTCTATAACTGGTCTTTATAGGGTTTTTTTATACTAGTGATATTGATCAAATATTGTTTGTATTGTCTAATTACAGGTAATGAATTTCAGAAGATACTAATATAAAACTATAAATGATGTATTTTCAAGTTTTGTTCCAATATAAATAATGAACTCGAAAAATTACTCATGTAGATATCATACGTTCAAATCTTTGTTCCAATATCAACAAGAAGTATTCAAGTGGACTAATCTTATAACAATATGTCATCATCTTAAAAAAATTTGTCTTATTAAATTGGTATATTGATATTAAAGATTTGAAAGTAAATATTTCTATATTGATAGATTTTTTAAAACTTTATTACTTTACTTATATTAAGATAAAACGAATTGAAAGATAAACAACCAACTTATAGTTCAAGTCTTTTTATTAAATGCGTGACACAATTTTACCTTTCGTTTCATAACTAGTTCTCAAACTTTAATGTTGTTTATTATTGTAAAATTTAAGTAACACAAATAAATAGAAACACTAATGCTACATAATTACACGTGACAAATTAATAACTAACCAACCACACCAATGATCGAGATTTACACTTGTTTCTTATCATCTATTCTATCTTGATTAAAATTTCTCAAATCATATATATATATGTATTCTCTACATAATATTTTTAATTACTTAACATAGTTATAGCCAATGCTTCCAATACAACATTGCTTAAAAATTGAAGACTTTTTAGCATAAACATCACTAATGACTTTACATATTATTGTTTTTTTTAGGGTTAATTACTTGAAAAGTCATCCAACTTGCCCCAAATACCTTTTTTGGGGTCTAAACAAAAAAAAGTTCTATTATGAGGAAAAACCCAGCTAAAATTACTTTAATGGGATTATGACCTGCTTATGTTGATGTGGACTTTTTTTTAACCAGTCGTAGCTTTCCTTTTGTACAAATCATCTACCACATATATAAATCTAATAAATAAGAACTCACAACACCCCTGAAGATGTCATAGGAATTACAAATTATAAATACATCATATACCAAAAAAAATTTCGTATCCAAAAAACGATTAAAATTGTAATACAATTATACATTTGAAAACTCACTACTATATACAAAACTTTGGAAAGAATACCATAGAAAAATCTAATGGTAGTTATCTGCTTCCTTTTGGCCTTAAATTCTCAACAACATTAATGAAGTTGAAAATGGAAAATCAACATGTACAGATCGTATGGGTTTTTCTTGAAATTGAAAATCAACAACAAAGAAGCTAGATTATATAACACTAAAAAGGTACAAATCGTATCGCTTCTATTTGTTGATTTTATGATATGGGTTTTGCTTCATTTTGTTTATTTGGAGATTAGGTTTTGTTGCCTGAAATGGTGACGATGGTGATTGTGGTGATTTTGACGACGGAGAACGGATGGTGCTAAACGACGGAGAACGGATGGTGCTAAACAAACAACCAAGTAAACCTTACAACTTCCGGCCACCACCATGGAGAGATCTTGAAGTCGGATGTGGAGGCAGTGAAAAGACAGCTATCTGCCGTCGTCGCCTACTAAGTCAAAAAACTTCAATATTCAAAACGATGTCACCCGAGATGGAGTTTGACTCGGTGCTGAACTGCTGATTAAGACCCACCATCCTTACTCACCATTGATTTTGGTTGATGAAAACCCCAATTTGATTATGTTTTTTGGGTTATGGAGATGGAAATGATTTAAGATTAATAAACTTGTTGGTGAATATCATAATATATACGTGGGTTTTGGAAGATAAATTTGTAGATCGGGATTTGAAAGATGAATATGCATATTTGATTTCCTAGAGGTAATGCTTCAATCGTGTTTGAAACGGTCTATTGCTTCTGATAGATGATAACAAAATAATAATTGACATGGCATCCTTGTTGGCAACTACTATGGCATGATTATGATTATGTGGCATTACAAATTTAATATTTATTAAAAAAAAATTACAAAGTGACTGGAAACCTGACCATGACTCTATAATAGAAAAAATAACCGATTTTTTTTCCTCATAATAGAACTTTTTTTTGTTTAGACCCCAAAAAAAATGTTTGAGACAAATTGGATGACTTTCCAAACAATTAGCTTTTTTTTTTTTATAGAAAGTAGAATGAATTGTATTTTCACATAAGACCAAGAAAGCAAGCCTATGAAAGGTTTGATAGCATTATATAAAGCACATGACCAGTAATCTAGTTTTCGTATCTCCATGTTACATATTCCCTTTTCTATTTATAATTCAATATAATTATGTTTTGTACTGTATATAAAACATATTTTCATTTTGTTGTTCAGATCTATCAGAGGTACGGTCACTGCACTCTAACCGTCCAATAATAGCCTCTGTTGGACAACATAATAAAACAATAGAACAGAATAATTTTATAGATATACATCTTTTTACTTTTTAACAACATTTATAAATGAGGAAATATTAAATAAAGATACAATACGTTAAAGTAGGTAAAGCATGAAGGATTATGTAAAATTCAGGATGAGTTATGTATGTTTATTAAATTTAAATGTTTAATTTGTAACTTATTTTAATGTAACAGTATTTAAGCTTAAGTAAAGTCTGCAGTACAAGTCATTAATTTTTCCCTTTATAAATATACGTTTCTATTTGGCTTTTGAATTTTGTAAACACTAGCCTTCATTGTTATATCGTTAATATTTTTGAACATAAGTGAAAATAGTGTACGTACCAAGAATTTTATTCTTATTTTAATAAACAATCATATCTTATGTAAAGTTCATATATATGCTTGTCTAAACATATCAATCACATACTTGATGAGTATAATTAACAAATTTCTTTTCATTTTTTAAAGATGCAAAATGGACTACACATACAACGTTTTGTCGACTAGAAATTAATTATAATCTATAGGTTGATAAAGTCATGGTGTTTTCGCATTTTGTTTATAGTTTGGTTTATGTGTTGCAGGAAAATTATAATATAGAGTAAATTACACTTTTCGTTCTTGAAGTTGGCACATTTTTCACTTTTGATTTTTAAACTTTTGAAATTACAACTTTGATCCTAAAGTTGGCCAAATTTTTCAAAAATCGTCCTTTGGCCTTACGACGTTAAAAAATGACCGTTAACGTACGCACGTGCTTGACATGTGAGGGCACTAATGTCATTTCATCTAACACCGAGGGATGAAAAGTGAAAACATAGCTACTCGAGGGACGAAAAGTGAAAAAATAGCTACTTGAAGGATGAAAAATGAAAATCATACAAATAAATTTATTGTTTCATTCTTTCTTTTCCGATCATCTTCTCCGATCATTTTTACCGATGAAATTTTCTGATTAGACATTTAATTTTCGATGATACCTAATAAAAACTCGACTTTTAATCCAAATCTAAACCACAAACAAAATCATTTATTCAAATTCATGACATTCAAAACACAATCAATCAAACAAATTATAGTTCAAGCATGTCAGTCATCTTTTTTTTTTCTTTTCTAAATTTTGATTTTAATTGAAAGGGGGATGGTGGTGATTTTAGGTGGCGACGGTTGGTTGGTGGTGATTCTAGTCGGCGGCGGTTGGTTGGTGGTGAATGTAGATGGTGGTGGTTGGAGGTGACTGTAGACGCACTACAACAAAAATGTTAATTGCTCACATTTATTTTCTCGCATTTCTAAAAAGTGTGAAAAAATATGTTAATTTATTCACATTTAAAATTGTATAAAAGAAATTCACACTTAGAAGTGTGAAAAAATTTAAAAAATAATATTTTTTTCACAACTATAAATGTATAAACAAAATTTTTTACACTTAAAAGTGTGAAAAAATGTCAAATATTTTCACAATTAAAAGTGTGAGAGCTAATTTGTCACACTCAAATTCCTCGTACTTGCTCTTGTGTGAGGAAATTTGGTGTCACAAATTACTTCCACACTTTAAAGTGTGAACAATTATATATTTTTACACATTTGAAAATGTGACCTTTTTATTTCTACATATATAATTGTGAAAATTTTTTGATTCTTTAACTTTTTCACACATTTATAAGTGTGAACAAATTATCAGTTTTTTCTAAACATTTTTTAAAATGCGAAGAAATGAGTGTTAATAAATAACATATTTGTTGTAGTGACGACGGTGTTTGGTGGTAATTGTAGGCTGGGGTGGCTGGTGGTGATTATAGGTGGTGGTGGCTGGTGTTGATTGTAGTGGCGGTGGCTAGTGGTAATTATAGGCGGCGGTGGCTGGAGGTGGCTGTGGGTGACAGTGGCTCGTGGTGGTTATAGACAGCGGTGACTGGTGTTGGTTACAGACGACGGTGGTTGGTAGCGGCGACTATTGTTGGTGGTTATTAGGTGGTGGTGATTGGAGAGGCTTGGGGGTAAAGGGGAAATAAATGTCTAGTCGGAAAATTTCATTGGAAAAGATGATCGGAAAAGAAAGAATGAAAGAATTAATTTATATGTATGATTTTCATTTTTCATCCCTTAAGTAGCTATTTTTTCACTTTACGTCCCTCAAGTAGCTATTTTTTCACTTTTCGTCCCTTGGTGTAAGGTGAAATGACATTAGTGCCCTCACGTGTCTAGCACGTGCGTACGTTAACGGCCATTTTTTTAACGCCGTAAGGCCAAAGGACGATTATTGAAAAAATTGGCCAACTTTAAGGTCAAAATTGTAATTTTTAAAGTTTATGGATCAAAAGTGAAAAACGTACCAACTTCAAAGACGAAAAGTGTAATTTACTCTATAATATATTATGTGACTTTGTGTTGCTAGCTTGGAATGTATCTAAGAATAAATCTGTGTGTAGTTTATTAGTTATTAAGAATCATTGTTATTAATTATAACTTGAATATTTAATTTAGAAAAATAATGAATGAACTTAGGATTTTTAATCCAATATGAGAACATATGTATGATGATTGCATGTGGTTGACTGAGTTGCCCGCTTGTTTATAAGTGGCATATGTAAACTATATGATTAGCTTTAAAAGTCTACATTATATAGTTAAATCATCTATAATATAGAAAAAATGTAAGCTAGAAATTTATAATATGTTGACCTTTTAAAATATTACAAAGTCTTCCTTGCTTTCTCAATATAATGTAGCTAGGTTACTTGGAGAGGGCCAACTACTTGACTTAGAAATATGCAATTAATATAAATAAAATACTTAATGCATATGATTTTTTAAAACTTTTCTTCTTCACCATCTTTAAGATGCATGTTAATATATTTTGAAAGTTAATTTCGAACATAAGACTTTTTGTAAGTAAACAAAAACATTCAACCATTAAGCCATACTAAATATAATGAGGTAACGACATATACTTTATAGGAGTTTATAGAAATTTAAGAGCTTAGTTGTTCACCTTAATTTGACATTATTATATATGAGTAAACATAACTTTATAAACTACAATATACTAAACAATAGAAAGGATTGTATAAAGTCTAGATAAACTTACAAAGTCTTCCTTGCTTTCTAAATATAAAGTTTTCCTTGCTTTAATGGTATATATATAAGTTTTATATAAGTTTATTTTTTATTTGGTTTAGTGCGTCGAAATGAAACAAACTATGCCCAAAAAGTTATAGTGTGCACGAACTAACGTTTTTTTTTATTGTATGCATAATCTTATTAATAAAAATATTCAAATCATGCAATGTGTATACGTGGCAACTCATATGAGCTGCCACGTGTAAAGAAAAATTTTTTTTAACAGGCCACGTGTAAGGTTTTGATTGGTCGGTCACAAAAAGTTACATGATTTAAACTTTTTTATTAAGTTTATGCATAAAAAAAAAAACGTTAGTTTATACACAATATAACTTTTTGGGCATAGTTAATTGCATTCCGGCACTAAACCCTTTTTTATTTTTATTTTTGGAAAAAAAGGATTGTATTTATGATTGTTATTATCAAAATTCAAAAATACTCCGTAATACTGTATGTACTGAGAAAAGGCACGTGATATCCCAGCGAAGCGGAAAAACAGAGAAGTACAACGTGAGATTTAAGCATCCTCCCCTCCTAATGAGCGGAAGAGTTGCTGGTGCAGCTTAGTTACGGTACACCCATCCGCAGCTGATCATATATGTTTCTTACAAAATCCACATGCAAATGGAAATTGGAATAACACTTTCATGTGGATGCTTCCCCTAACTCTGGCCCCACGTCACGTTTCCTGTTCTTGCACGTGCCTTCCATGTGTTCATCCATTCTCTATACTAATTTGGAACCATTGAGAAGTTTAATTTATCATGATACAACAAAAGGGGGTGTTAAGCGATCGAAACAGTCATGTAGTTTAACATCGACACTTGGTTGTAAACTTGTAATTAGTAATATTCGTTTTACTCATTTTTTTTGTGGAACGATCACACTCGTGTTAGTGATTTTAGTATCATATCAATCGGTCATTTATTGCCATTTACTCAACTGTGTAATGGATTTTATAGTTAATTAACTAAATAACAAATTAATGTTCGAAACAAAAAACTAAATAACAAATTATAGAAGAGTGCGAGGTGAACGTTCGTTTGAATTAAATGAAGTATGTTTACAAAAATGTCAAGAAGCTAGTTAATTGAGGAGTAGGCGAGTAGCTAAAACGATATATTGGATTCCTACTTAAAGGAGTAGAAAGAATTTTGTTGGTTGGTGTCTTTTGGTTTAAAAGTTTCGAACTGGTTTAATATGAAGCCACCCTTGTTAGCGAAAGGTGTACAATTTTTCTTATTTACCTTTGTACTCCTTTGCCTTCAATTATTTTTAATTACAATGATCAATGAATTGAAGGCCAATCCAACTGCTTAGGCTTCAAAAACAAGAGATATTTCCTCCACAATTTGAGTTCGTTGTGGCTAACAAGTTTGTAGAAGTTTTTTCTTTGAAATCTATTATGCTATAGCACAAACCCAATTAAACCAATATAGTTTAAAGTTAGATAATATGAGAGAATTCTGGTCCTATATTGAATGGTTTCATCCTTATATGATGAGTCAAAAGTGATTCCAAACAAATTCGATCAAAAAAAACTAACAAATGAATCGAAGAGGAAGGGGTTTTATATACATGCCTTTTATCATTTGAAATTACTTTAAAAATAAAAGGTAAATTAGTGAAAGCCTTTGGTCTCATGTACTATATTGGTATGCACACACATAACTCATGACCGGTGAAACACTATTATCATATATGAATTTAGATCCTCTAAAGTTATTGTTAACTTTATAGGTGAAGTTGATGATTTTGACATTTGGATTAAAATCAAGAGTCAAGATTCAAATATCAACTTTAAATCTCAACTTTTGATTTTAATCTAAAGGTCAAGATTATCTCAATTCACATATGAAGTTAACAATAACTTTAGAGGATCTTAATCTATCACATATGTAGTACAAGATGTATTTTTACCATTTGCCTCCACCAATTTGAACATGTAACTTTATGTACAGTTTTTATCTTGTGGACTCATATATAATGTCGGTACCAATTAATCTATGATCAATTAATCTTTACTGTACAGAGATTTTAGTCCCTTGTCTACGTTTACAAATATGAATGAATCGATCAAACAATTAGATTATCCCAATTTTATTGTAGATTCTTTACATGTTATGTCTAGTCCTTTATACCTCGCTTTATGTTAGAACTGTGTACCGTTGTTTATGATGCCATAAGTGATTCAAAGGTTATCCAACACTTTCCAATCCTAGTTCTTTCCAACATTTCAATCGTTAGACGTTAGGGGTGAAAGAAAATTTTGTCGTTTATCTGGAAGAGCTATTATACATAGACTTGGTAAAGCAAGGAAATCTAGTACCGTGAAAATATGAGTATTGTAAAACCAAAAAGAATAAGGGTAATAATTTTATTTTTGAATCAAGTACCATATGCCATTATGCAAAGGGCAATTTCATTTATGTCTCATTTTATAGACATAATTTCATATATGTCTAAAGCATGCCTTAAAAGTATTGTATTTATGCATTAAAAACTTACATTTAAGACAAATATGAAATTATGTCTGTAAAATGGAATATATATATATATATATAATTGCCCTTTGCATATATATACTCCGTAATTCTAACCAAAACACTACCTCATCTCAATCTATATATATATATATATATATATATATATATATATATATATATATATATATATATATATATGTGTGTGTTTTTTTGTTATGAACTTATAATCAATTACATGATTATGTATGCCCATGTTCGTTAATGTGACCAAGTTATAATTTAATTATCACTAGTCACTAGCTCCAATTAATTAGATCAAGTATTAAATTAATTATGAAATATGCATTCAACATTTCTGGTTATATCGATTTATCCATCATGTGCTAACAAAACAGGCTTTGATCAATCTCTGTCAAGGGATTTTAATACGAAATAATTCAATCCATGAATAAAGTTAATGAATTATGACAACAAATAATGAAATTGGAATAGACATAGATCACAACACTCTTATGATTGATATGGAAACCTTAATTATGGTCTTAGGTCTACATTTCTTAACCTTAGTTGCAAATTGCAATTAGCAATATCGCTATAAGAGTTATAGGTTTAACTCTTGAAGTTATTATTAACAAAGTTATAATATATGCTTTTATCTGTTTGTTGTTATCAACCTTTCCAAAAAGGAAACTTTACCCCAAATATTCTAACTTTTTCAACCATTTGTTGCGATGGGTAGAAAGAATATTTACGAAGCCATCGAAAATTTAAATGGAATATATACATGCACCACCACATGAAAATATCAATATCATCTAAGAATACATTCAATGTTGATGGTGACTCTTTGGGAATCCGTATATTTGTTTTTCACTTTTCTCATTTTTGCCAATGTGGTTTGCACATTTTATCTTTTAGCTCAAGGGCTATATTGTCCTTTATTACTTTAAATCAAACGCCAACATGGAAAAGCATAGTTGCCTAGCTCAAGAGCACCCCATGTTAGTTGGCAGTTTCAACTTTCAAGGACGTAGCCGAGATTTGTCGAAGTTTTACGTAAGTATCAAAATGACGTGAAAAAGAAAAGGGTAGAAACCCAAAGTCAATTGTGGTCATCAAAAGTTGTGGCCCTAACTTAAATAATTCTTAATTTTTTAATTTTTTTTTGATTGAGATCGATATATATATGTCGATTGAAATAAGATATTGATTTTGATAAACACCTTAAATCCTTAGTCAAAAACCCTTTGTAAATGGAAATGAAATTTGTGTCACAGAATTTGATTAATGTACCATATAATACAAATATTACAACACAATGTACACACAATTGATCCATAATTGTGATAAATTAATCAACTAATATGGTACTAATATCACTTCCCTTTATAAATATACTCTAACTAAAGAAGTAATCCTTGAGCATTAGCTCAATGGTTAAAAGACCATCCCCCCATATATGAGGTCTTGTGTTCAAGCCTTGGGAAGGACATAAAGAAGTCTCTTTATGAGGGTTTGGCTAGGGTTTCCCCAAGTTCAAGTCTGAAGGGGCAGAGTTTATTCCTATTAATCATCGTGCATTCGGGCGGATTAGTAGGGGTTTTTCCCCCATCGGGTATTTGAAATAGGCATTTTTATTTCGAGGGGGCTCTCTAGCGCGGATCTGGTTAAGACAACGTATGCTAGACCTCTCGCTGTCGAATCGCGACACGAAGTTTTCAGCGAAATTCACCTTTAAAAAAAAAAAAACTAAAGAAATACTAGAAATATAGGCACATATTACAATTACTGAATTACATAGTTTTATAAATGATCCCGGTCCAGGTTTTGATATTGTTTAAAAGAATTGAAAAAACTTTTATAAGATAAACTTTTTTTCCTACATGATACGCAAATGCATATCCCTAGGCCTCATGTGGTACGTCACTGGTCAAGGAGTGGGAGACGACTTGCTTTTTCCAACTAAAAGTGTAATAAAATTCCTTTCAAAAAAAGAAATGTAATAAAATTAATATTCCTGTCAATCATTAAATAACAATAATAACAAGTCTCTATAGACCTATAGTCACTGAAATCAATGTTAACTAATATCAATACTTCGGTGAGGTAAAAACTTTAATTTTATGACAGTAATCCATCATTTACGGAACATATTCTTATTATGCATAAAACAGTAATATATAATGATATATACACCATATAGTTATACAATATAAGTATATAATGTATATATTGTTACGTATGATAAAAAATAATTGTATAAGATCACCTACTTAATTTTATGGCATATATGATTATATACATATTCAAATACATAAATAAATATGTGCAACATTTGTTCGATTTGCGAAGGAAATATAATGTCAAGACCATTGGAATTACAATTACATCGTGAGTAGTCATCACTAGATATTGGTTTGTAGTTAGAGGGGCAACCCACTTTTGGAGCTCTCTCAAACTTATTTGTTGGCGGATGGCCAATTGGAAGACAGGTTTCATATTTTTAAAAGTGTTAACGTACACCATAAGATAGACATATAACCTTTTTTATGTTAACGCACTATTAGTTATGAAGATAACATTGGTACACTTTGTGATGTATGGGATCTATCCGAATCTATATATACAACTTTTTGGTGTTACGTTGCAAACATCGATCAAGATGTATGTAAAAGCGGATATTGAAAGGATTTATTGACGAGTTAGATGATAGTGGATATATATGCCAAAGATGTAATAATGAAACTCTTCAAATAAACGTATCACAAACTCCAATTGGGATAAGTTATCTAGCTATGTGAAGGACTGAGGGATTGAATTCTTCCAAAGTGAGATCTCAATTTTAAATCCGACTCCAACAATCCTTTTATGGTCGATCACGTGCGTCACCTTGGTAGTTGGTACCTAAAAGTTTGGAACACTTTGCGATCTAGTTGCTTGTTACTTCAACCCTTGCATGTCAAAAGGAAAATTTTAATACGTGGTAACATTTTGTTGGATTAATTAATTAAGAATTAAAACAATTGGGTTAATAGTTCAATGTTAAGGAAGTCTCTCAACGAGGGGCTGGATTTGTGGAGATTTAGGTTCAAGTCTTTGAATTGAAGATTTTTCCCTAAAATATTGTCATGTTTTTGAATGAATATTAAGGGGTTTTTCCTCTTACTAGATATTGGGTAAGTGGGCTCTCTTATGTGTACATGGTTAAAACAACATATTTTAGACCATCCATTGTGATTTCGATTCGCACCTATTAAAAAAAATAGATACATATTTTACTCATATCAATTTTAGCGCCTTCGAAAGAAACTACTACTTTATATAAGCACCATGATAATGGTGACTGCTTTATCACGTACAAGAAAAAAAGAAAAAAACAGTTCAGTCGCCTTTTATTGGTTTTGAGCCTTAATACTTCGACAGTGTATGAAGGAGGTTAAAATGTAGATAGACCTTACATTTACCTAAGTAGAAAGACTGCTTATTGTTGTTAGTGATATTTATTGTATATCAGTTACTACTTTATCACGTATCATGATACTTATATACATGGTGCTTATCGTTTTATGTAAATCACGTATCACCCAAAATACTTACTACTTTGTGTATATAAGCACCATGCATGCATATATCATGGTTTTGTTACATACATAGTGTTAGAGAATATGATTACGTAAAATGAATGTATGTCCAGAAAGTATTTAAGCCTACGGGGTCACACCTCAACGTGAATGTAACTATAATTAATTAATATATTAAATGTAATTTATTAATTAATTTGATCACGAAAAACTAACGGAGGTCCGTTAAAAGAGTTAATAGTTAATGGTACTTAACTAACGGACTTAACGGAGAAGAGTTGGAATTAGGAAACAATTAAGAAACTCTCTAGAATAGTCTAGAGGGGGGGCCGGTCATCCAAGGGATTCACAATCCCTAAACTTGGTCATCAAGTTTCCTAAGTCTATAAATAGAGGCCTAATCTAATTGTTTTCTACACACAGTTCATTAGGTTTTCTAAAACCCTAAAAATCTCTTCTTCTCCTCTCTCTTTGGTTCGATCAACTACATCAAGAAAAAGGGTTTCCGGGTTTTTGTTTGGGTCAATTTTAAAGCTAGGAACAAAGGGTTGTTCGGTTCATGATCAATACTAGCATACATACATTCCATCGTTGTGTGCGCAATCGTATAGAGGTTTAATTCAAACCTTATTATAAAGGTTTCTTGTTTATTCTCTCTAATTTAAGGTACACGTTTTCTATCTTAGTTAATTAGTTAAACTACATAGATCTTGTCTTCCGTTGCGTGCTTTGTGATTTGATTTGATAATAGTTATATAACCCAACAGTGGTATCACGAGCCTACTATATATGTTTTTTGATTACCAATAAATCAAAACTTGAAGGGGGGTTAGGGTTCTTGATCTTTATAAATTTTCGAATATATATATATATATATAGTTAAATTGTTAAATTGATTTTGTAATTTAATTACATTATTTAAATTAGAAAAAGGTTTTATTTAAATATATATATATGGTTCGAAATTCCAGAAAAATAAAAAAAAGTTTTTTTAGGGTTCCTAATCCAAGTTTTGATTAATTGCATGTTTATATGATAAACTGCATGTAATTATATGTTGTATCTTTATTTTTAATGGTTAAAAAGAAGTAAAAATCATGAATTTTTCATGCAAATCATTCATGATTCTTACTTAGATATATTGATATGAAATCTTGATCATTAAGGTTAATTATGCTAGATAATTGGATAACTAATTGTGTGACTATGTGAATTTTTCGTGTAAATTTTATGATTTGCGATAGTTTACTAAAAAATTCATATCTTTTAATCCGTAATGAGTTAGAGGTCGTGCTTTGAACTGTAGATGATCAACACATAGGGCTAAAACTTTGTGGTTCTGGTAGAAATCTGAATCAGACCAGAAACAGGTATGAACAGGTCGTGAAGCTACTGGAATTTCCAGTGAGCAACTATGTGATTATGTGATAATTGTTTGTTTTGTATGTGTTTAAGGCTTACGCAATCAAGGCGACTTGATGTATGTGGTCCTCTTCTTTGAACGGGGAGCCAATTTAGACATAAATAAACCATAGTGACATGTTTAGGTGGCCTACCATAACTCGTTGCATGCTTAATAGTTATAGTTTATGATTTTGCATATTTATTGTGATATAAATTGTGATGTAAAATTGTTTTTGAGAAAATATAAACTTGAATAAGCAATATCGAAATAAAGATTTTTTAATAAAGATGGAGTCAATTTCAAGGACTGTTTTGTCAATAGAGAATTGTTCTAAAAGTTGAAATGAAAACCCGTGTCATTGAAACTCAGATGTCGCTATTCCTGATGCAAGTGTCACTGCTTTGCAGTTGGAAGCATAAACTACTCGGTACAATAGACATATTGAGGTTGCTTATTTGATGCTAGAAGCATGTCTCCTGAGCTTCAAAAAGCAATTCGGATTGCAAAATCCGTGTGATATGATCAAATAACTCAAGTCTATGTACGGAAAACAAGTTGGAGTTGAATTACTTGAGTTAATTGAGTCACTCCATAACTTGAACACGAGTATGGGAAACAGGTGAGTGCTCATGTACTCAAGATGAAGAGTCACTTTGAGCATTATGGAAAGGTTAAAACTATGCATTTCTTCTGCCGATTCTTATAGGCATAAGAGACAATTACAAATTTGCATAGCATAGTTGGACTTCATATCAAGTTGATTGAGTATGAAGAAAACCTTTCAAGAAATCTGAGATACCCCAAGTTCATATGATCAAGGGGGGAATGGTTTAAAAAGCAAAACAACCGTAAAGCTAAAGGCAAGAACTTAGGTAAGAGAAAACAAAGTGTTTAGTCTCAAAACCTTAAAAGACCCTTTGGAAAAAGGAGCATACGGCTAAAGACCAGTCTTGTCATTACTATGCTATAGTAAGACACTGGAAGAGGAATTTTCCTAAGTATCTAGCTGAGTTGAACAAGAAGAAGAAGCAAGTTGGTTAAACCAGTTCTTTGAGTATCTTCTTAAACTGAATTATAAGTGTTGATGAGATTCAAATGATAATTCAAATAGCAAAAGAGTCAAGTTAACTTGGACTCTATCTTTGACATTGTCATCTTGTTTAATTTTTGTCAAGAAACGCATTTAAAGACTTCCATGTGAAGATATCTTACAAATCAAATGATGAATCATTTGATAAATGCGTGTCTTCGGCATTATCATTAGCAAGAAACGCATTAAAAGTCTTCAATGTGAAGAGATCTTACAAATCAAATGATGAATCGTTTGATAAATGTGTGTCTTTCGAATTACCGTTAGCAAGAAAAGCATTGAAAAACTTCAACGTGAAGGGATCTTACAATCAAATGATTAATCATATGACAAATGCATGTCTTGTGTTTTCGGCAAGATGACAAGAATACCCTTTCCGCATAAAACCGGAGAGGGCTAAGGAACTACTTGGACTAATACATATCGATGTATGTGGCCCATTTAGACATGTGTCAAGGAAAGGAGCTAGCTACTTTATAACTTTTACGGATGATTTCAGTCGTTATGGTTATGTTTACTTGCTTAAACATAAACATGAAGTCTTTGAAACATTCAAAGAGTTTAAAAATGAAGTTGAAAATCAACTCGGTAAAACCATCAGGATTCTTCGTTCGGATCGAGGTGGTGAATACTTAAGCCAAGATTTTAAGGATTATCTTAAAGCATGTGAAAATGTCCAACAGCTTACTCCTCCTTATACTCCTCAGCATAATGGGGTATCTGAAAGGAGAAATCGAACCTTGTTAGACATGGTAAGATCAATGATGACCCGTACAACTCTCCCATTTTCGTTTTGGGATTATGCTCTAGAGACTTCTGTACGCATTCTCAATATGGTTCCAACCAAGAAGGTTGACAAGACATCGTATAAATTATGGCATGGTGATGTCCCTAATTTGTCTTACTTAAGAGTCTGGGGATGTGAGGCACTTGTGAAGCGCGATATGCCTGACAAACTTGAACCCAGAACTACTAAGTGCATCTTTGTCGGATACCCTAAGGAAACGATGGGTTAGGACTTCTATGATCCCGCCAAAAACACTGTTCGTGTTGCTCGATATGCTGAATTCTTTGAAAAGAAATTAGTTCAAGAGAATAGTGGGAGGGTTGTAGAACTTGATGAGACTCAAGAGGAAGATGTGTCACCTTCTGAAGATACTAGCAATCATCAACTTGGGGGGGGGGGATGTTCAAAGTGATGAACCTCAAGTCGATGATAATGAAGCGATTCCACTTCGTAGGTCCGAAAGGACAAGACGTCCTACCGAAATACTATGTATGATGGTAGAAGAAGATGTTGTTGGAGATCTCGATGAGCCTCCGAATTTCAAAGCTGCATTATCAGATCCGGAATCTGACAAATGGCTTGAAGCTACGAAGGTGGAAATGAAATCCATGAAAGACAATCAAGTTTGGAGCTTGGTTAATCTTCCACAAAATGCTCAAACTGTAAGTGGATCTTCAAAAAGAAGACGGACATGGATGGAAATGTACAAACCTATAAAACTCGTCTCATGGCGAAAGGTTATACTCAACGTTTCGGTGTTGATTATGATGAAACCTTTTCTCCGGTTGCGGACATTAGAGCTATTAGGATTCTCTTAGCCATAGTTGCGTACTATGACTTTGAGATATGGCAAATAGATGTTAAGACTACCTTCTTAAATGGTTACTTGGATGAAGAAGTCTATATGGATCAACCGGAAGGTTTTATTGATCCAAAACATCCCAACAAAGTATGCAAGCTTCAAAGGTCCATTTATGGACTAAAGCAAGCATCAAGAAGTTGAAATAAACGGTTTGATGAAGTAATCAAAAAGTTTGGTTTTGTTCAAAATCCCGATGTGCCATGTGTATATCGCAAAGCTAGTGGGAGTAATGTTACTTTCCTTATCTTATATGTCGATGACATATTGATCATAGGAAAACACATTCCAATGTTGCAAGATGTAAAATCCCATCTTGGAAAGTGTTTTTGCCATGAAAGATTTAGGAGAAGCGGCATTTATTCTTGGAATCAAGATCTACCTAGATAGATCAAAGCGGTTGTTTAAACTAAGTCAAAATGCTTATATTGATAAGATCTTGAAGCATTTCAAGATTAAGAATTCTAAGCGTGGTTTCGTTCCCATGCAAGAAAGACTTAATTTATCTAGCAAGAACAGTGCTTCTACACCTAATGAGGTGGAGCGTATGCGAAAAATCCCTTATGTTTCGGCTGTGGGATCTGTTATGTATGCGATAAGATACACTAGACCTGATATTGAGTTCGCGCAGAATATAGTTAGCCACTATCAACAAAATCCTATAAAGGATCATTGAATTGCTGTAAAGAATATTCTTAAGTACATGTGTGCTACTAAAGAATTATTCTTGGTGTATGTTAGAAATCCCGATCAAAAATTCAAATGGTAATAGAACTTGTGATGTTGGATTTCAGACTTATAAATATGATTCAAAATATCAGTTGGGATACGCCTTCATTATTTAAATGAAGGCACGGTGGAATGCTATGAGCTAAAAACCACAGTTGCCATGTCTGCAATAGAGTCTGAGTACATTGCCGCCTCAGAAGCCGCAATGGAAGCAGTCTGGACAAGGAAGTTCATTAGCGGGCTAAATGTGATCCCCTCAAATGACTTACCCAATGATATGTACTGTGATTACACTGGTGCATTAATCATTGCCAACGAACCCGGAGTTCAGAAAGGTGCCATACATTATGCTAGACGTTATCACTATGTTCGTGAGCAGATCGAACTAGGGGAGATCAATTTACTCAAAGTTCACGCAGATTTTAACTTAGCTGATCCTTTTACAAAAGCTTTGTCTAGGCCCAAGCTTGAAAGGCATGCCGAGGGCATAAGACTTAAATTAGCTAGTTATTTCATGTAAATTTGTTGTTTCGGTATTTGGATAAGAGATGTTAAACAATTTATATTTTCCATAATGAAATAAAGTACTTGATATATTTGATTTCATTTAATGTTAAATTGTGTCCTATATTTGCATGTTTAATCCTTGAATATTTATTTAATATTTTAAATATTTTATCAAATATTTTAAATTGTCCATTGTCGGTTAATTATATGGGAATATAATTAAATTAAGACAAATGTGAGTGATTGGTTATATTCTTGGAATATGTAATGGATGGTTTCCACCAAACTCACATGATATCCATAGCGGATGCATAACGGACTACCCCACTAACGAATTATCGCTTTATGGATCGTCGTCATTAAGTGAAATTCGTAAATGGTTACTTTTATTGATCCTTTGACTTAAGATACAAGTAGGTCAGCATGTATGAATCGCACTTACTAGATGTAGTTCTAACTCACCTGAGTAAGGGGGTACATAAAGGTCTATTTTCAGAAAGCGTCGTGAAGTATGATGACTGACACATGTAGTCAATATAGGATTTGTTCCTTCAATTTAAAAGTTGAAGCATGATACCATTGGCGCCCTCATTTGAATAATTAAGATGTTTGCATGGTCGTGCCCAAATAAATCCAGATGGTTCTCGATTATATTTGGTAATCATTAATTAGTTATTGAATGAGAAACATAATCGTTAAATTATGAAATGACCTTGATCCATATTCATATGTAACAAAGGTATCTGAACAAAGGGATAATAAATGCCTTAACCGTTTAAAACTATACTTAAATGTTTTCGGGAGCATTGGCGTGTTGCTAGACGCTAACCAATGTTATTACTTTCATTCATTACAAGCTCAAGTGGGAGCTGTTAGAATATGATCACGTAAAATGAACGTATGTCCAGAAAGTATTTAAGCCTACGAGGTCACTCCTCAACGTGAATGTAACTATAACTAATTATTATATTAAATGTAATTTATTAATTAATTTGATCACGAAAAACTAACGGAGGTCCGTTAAAAGAGTTAATAGTTAATGGTACTTAACTAACGGACTTAACGGAGAAGAGTTGGAATTAGGAAACAATTAGGAAACCCTCTAGAATAGTCTAGAGGGGGGGGGGGGTCGTCCAAGGGATTCACAATCCCTAAACTTGGTCATCAAGTTTCCTAAGTCTATAAATAGAGGTCTAATCTAATTGTTTTCTACACACAATTCATTAGGTTTATTAAAACCCTAAAACTCTCTTCTTCTCCTCTCTCTTTGGTTCGATCGACTACATCAAGAAAAAGGATTTTCGGGTTTTTGTTTGGGTCGATTTTAAAGCTAGGAACAAGGGGTTGTTCGGTTCGTGATCAAGTACTAGCATACATACATTCCAACGTTGTTGGTGCAATCGTAGAGAGGTTTAATTCAAACCTTATTATAAAGGTTTCTTGCTTATTCTCTCCAATTTAGGGTACACGTTTTCTATCTTGGTTAATTATTTAAACTACATAGATCTTGTCTTCCGTTGCGTGCTTTGTGATTTGATTTGATAATAGTTATATAACCCAACATATAGAACTCGTAACAGACACATAAGTTCCATTCATTATGTAACTTTTGTTCTCTGAAGAAACACCCATCCCCGTGTTCCGTTTATCTTTCAGACAAGTGTTATTGTCCGGCAGTATGCTGCTTATTTGAGCCGGTGTACCCGAGAAACATATGACAAATTTGTTTAAAAGAATTATGTCATTCACAAACTCAATTCCTTTATTTTTATTGTTTATGTTTCTTTCTTTGCAGGAATCAAAATGTTATTACCCTTTCGATTCTTCGTTTCTGTTCTCGTTCTTGTTTACTTTGCTTGTTTTACTTTCATCGTATTGTAACTTGTTAAAGTAATTACAAGTGTTTATTTAGTATTTCCAACAACTAATTGCCAGTTGTAAAATCCTATATATAGAGATAATTTAGGACATGCAGAGTGAGGCATCTCCTTCCCAAGGAATTCCGCCCCAGGGGCGTTCCTTGCAAAAAAAAAAGGTTCATCTTCGTTCAATTTTGGACGCCCCCTTCACTCTCACTTTTTCTTTGACCCCACACACTTGCGGCTTCCTTATTGGTCCCTTTTTTTTATATATACTTATATAATAAGGGATTATGGGAAACCCCTCACTCCAAAGGGAGCCCCTTGATGGGGGAACTTCACATGATAGCTTTTCATGAGTTTGAGGGGTTCTCATAATCCTCACTTCCCATGACCTTACGATGTTATGTAAATCAACCCACAATACTAGCTACTTGATAACCTTTGTGAGATATGATATCGTATCACAATTATATGATTCAGTGTCATAGCAGTCAGTAATATTACTAGCATCCAATAGATATAAAGACGATTACTATTTGAAATGTGATATTTAAATGTGGTACAAAATATGTTCGAATGCAGATCATCTATGATTCAATTTGCTAACCCGGGTTAATGGGTTACAAAGGGACGTTGGTATCCGAAATTGACATAGTATTGATTGGAATAAAGGAGGAAAATTTTACTGGCAAGAATAATTGAGTTTAGAATGATTAAATTCATCAAAACTTTTAATAACAATTAAAATATATATAACATCGGATTTTAGCTAATCTACAAAATAATACTCATAGTAGTCTTTTTTTTTTTTTTTTTTTTTTTTTCCTTTTTAACATAGTACTCGTTGTATTTATTCAAAGTTCCCTAATAAGATTCATAAGTTCCTTACATGATTCGGAATTAAAATTTAACCTGGTTTAAAAATTATCCAAAATTATTGAAGACAACGCCATTGGTCGGCCAGATGCATTTCAGATAGATTAGATACCCGGTAAAACAGTAAACTAATATCATGTCACCGTCCATTTAATTTAAAATAAAATAAAAAGATAAACAATTTACGTGGTTATTTCGGTACATGACACGTGTATATTTGTTATGTTGCAGGGAGTTCGGAGCCAATAATGTTAAATCGTCGTTAGATTCACTAAAACTTGTACTTACTTTGATTTACGTACTCTGGCACTCCACGTGGTAAACAGATGAATTCTGTATTGTGGTGTATAATAATTGGTCACAAATACGACAAATGAAATTTGTGAAGTAATTTATTTAGTAAACATTATTTAGTAGTATAATTTTACCTTAATTATACTATGTCTCTTAAAATACTCCTTACACAAATCATACTTCATTTTATCTTCATCTTATCATCACCTACAGGAGAACACTGAACACATATGTTATCTAAATATTTTCATGACATAAGGTAAAAAACAATCCAAAATGTTTAAGTGAGGGAATCAAAATTAATTGTTGAAGAATATTGCCCTTTCATTAAATTTATAAATTTATGCTCTCTGTCTGTTCAAAAGTATGTTGCCTTTCCCTAATAAAAAAATTATATAAATATGTTAACATATATTTTACAAGTCTTCAAATGTTTTATTTGTTATAAATATAGTATTGAATTTTAAAATGTCTATAAGATGGGGCATAAACATCAAGGAGTGATCTAGGGACATGGGATACTTTGCTTCCAGTAAGTGACATTGCAACACACTTTTAGTGTACCCAAAGACAATTTTAAATCCATCAATTCATGTGATCTCATTTTTAAGCCAAAAAAAAGTTTGTTGTTCCATGAATCATGTGATTTGTCACTTGGTAAAATCTTTTACATTCCAAAAAGCTTGGACCACACAATACACAAAGGAAAATAAATAATTAAGCATACAACATATACATAGAAAGTTGTTTCAATGGTCTATCATATATAGTAAATACTACACAAAATGAAAGTGTCATTATTCAAACACTCAAAATAGCACATTTTGATGGACAAAGTTTAACCAAGTATGGAGTGATCGTTTGAGAGTTGTATGTAAATCCGAGGGAATTCCAACAAAGTAACAAAGTCGAGAAAATAAGACATGTGACGTAAAACTGTCTTGTTTTACTATTATGTAAAAAATATGCACGCAGGGGCATATGGACTAGCAACTTGAAGACAATGGAGAATGACAAGCTTGTGGCCTGCCTTGGTGTACCATTATCGGACTTCTAGCATTTCGGCTGTTTATATTACCATATGGACTTGAAGGAAAGTAAAAACTAATTCAAGTTTTACTAACCAACGTACCGCCGTATTATTTGACCATATTTTATCATTTTGTACTGCTTGCCGCAGTTATTTTATCTTGTACAAACATGAAATTTGAAGATTTGGGGAGTAAGCTTATGCTCAAAAAGTAAAAAGAGACAAAGGTTACATTGTAACAAATGTAAATCATATAATCTTACTCCTATTACTTTGTGCGATTAGTGCTCTGCTTTAAAAGGTATACATACATGATACATTCACCCATTTACGGATAATCATAAAATTACTAGCTTGTAAACTTTTTATAAGTGTAACATATTTCTTTCACAAAAGGAAAAAAAAACGCTAGACTTGTTAACAAATTTTGGCAAAATTAACTTTTTCATAAACATGTCT
Source organism: Erigeron canadensis (assembly GCF_010389155.1). Classification (NCBI taxonomy): domain Eukaryota; kingdom Viridiplantae; phylum Streptophyta; class Magnoliopsida; order Asterales; family Asteraceae; genus Erigeron; species Erigeron canadensis. The sequence continues at coordinate 30,594,612 of NC_057763.1, read as the reverse complement.
CTGTAATTATGATATGGGAAATAATATATTTTTCTTAAGGACCAGACTAATAATCCACTTCGAACGTGTGTATATATGACAAGAATAATTCTTTACTTTTATCTTTTGATTTCAATAGATGTCATGATCAAGTTGGTAGGAAGGTTATTAGGCTGATATTTTAAGAGGGTAAATCATTTTCCTGAAAACTCTAGTTAGTGTGTTATGGGCCATACTTGCATAGTTGCATGATCCCTAGAGGCCTAGACCCTAGTTAGTGTAACGCTGAGCGAGTCAATATTTTAAACACGGGCTGAACCGCCATTATATAAACTATATGTTAGGCCGGCCCAAGTTTCTAGCCCAATTATTAAACCAAGCTAAAACATGATACACCTCTATCTGGAGTGTGAAGTGTTTGACCGCCGTCATCATCTAACCTCCGAACTCTGAAGTTGTTGTTCAGAGGTGTTTACCAGTTTTTTAGATTTTATCAATGGACGATAAACATAAAATCAAAATTGCTGTTACCATATCTTGTTTAGCAGTTGTTTCAATCTTATTTGTCAACAAATTTCTTAAACACAGAAAACGAAAACACAACAACAACAACATTAATTCATGTTACCTGAAATCTCAAGTTAAGCCTCAACACACTTTCAAACGTGTTTTGGCCAACAATTCTTATGCCCCCTTTAAACATCTCAGGCTCCAGGGTAACTTTTATTTTTTACACTATCGTTTCTACATGTCAAATCAAATCATATGGTTAATTCATAGCTTCCATTATTATGAGTACTAGGATTTATTGTTGTTAAAATGTAACAAACTTTCGACGAATTGTCATTTATACCTAACAAACTAATTATATTGTCTTTTGATGTAACGAACTTTTGTTTCGTTATCGATGTATATAATGACCTTGTTATAAAATGCTGGGGCTATAGAAGGTCATTCACGTTCATTGATAATGAAATAAACAATTGTTATAAAAAAAAAACCAAAGTAAATAGTTTGTTATGTGTGAGTGACAATTTGGTGAAACTATGTTACACTTTGACCGCACTATATGTGTTGGCAATGTGGAAATGGAATGTTAACTTGAGATCAATTGCAGATGGTTCTACGGATTTGCATCCGTATGAATCTGAGATCATGGATTTGATGGAGAAACCACTATTGGATTTTAAGTTTTCTAATGGAATTACGGATATGGGTGATAAGTATGTTTGGGTTGACGATGAATCAAAGTTAAAAGAACTCGTGGAGGTTTTAAGTAAAGAAAGAGTGTTTGCGGTGGATACCGAGCAACATAGCTTACATTCATTCTTGGGGTTTACTGCTCTTATTCAGGTTAGTATTGGGTATTTGGGATTGTTAGATGATGCTTAAGTGTGTGCGCTTATATTCTCAATTTTAGATTTCTACGAGAGATGAAGATTACCTGGTGGATACTATTGCTCTTCATGACACTATGGGAATTCTTGCCCCCTTATTTGCTGATCCTAATATTTGCAAGGTACATATTAGGTTTGTGCTTCCATATTTACTCCGATGATTGTTGAATTGAATTATGAGGAGTTTTTCTTTTTAAAATTGGAACAACATTAAACACTAAGTGTGGGTGTTAATAAATTTGAATGTTGAATCGTTTTACCATTGATTGTGCATAAGGTGGTTCCTTTGTCTAGTTTCCGAGCTTCATTGTATAATGACAATGACTACACATTAAACTATTACTTTATACATTCAATAAAGATACGTTTACATTTTTCTCCAGATTTAACTTTGTACTCTTCAACGCAAATGCTTTTTCTTTTACCAATCTATGCGCTAAAGTATTAATTTTTTAAATTTGTTTCATAGGTAGTGTAGTTATTACTTTTTTTACTTGAACTTATGAATGCACTATAGTTTGGAAGTTCTCATGTAACCAGTTTATTAAAATTGTACACCCATATCTCCTTTATTGAGTTTTTAACTTGATATTCTTCATGGTTTGCGTGTTTAGGTCTTCCATGGTGCTGATAATGACGTTATATGGCTACAAAGAGATTTTCACATTTACGTTGTAAACTTATTTGACACTGCAAAGGTGAGGTTTGGTATGAGTACAGACCATCTGTCTCCGAGCAGTCACTTTGTATGGTTAAATATATGTTTGTTTTACTTTTGGTTAGCAACCACATGAAATAGAGTCTAAAGATGAGGGCTGATTGAATAACTTGCAGGCATGCGATTTGCTATCAAAGCCACAAAGATCATTAGCGTACTTACTTGAAACATATTGTGGCGTCACAACTAACAAGCTTTATCAGGTACAATATTTAGGCTTTACCTAGTCTAGGTCTAGACACCTTCCGGTCTGCATAAGATATATATTATATGTATCTTAGTTACAATAACCTCTTCTGAATAATTTACAATGTACATGTGTTTCTTTTGGGACATTTGGATGTATAGCGTGAAGATTGGCGACAACGTCCTCTGTCAACGGATATGGTTGAATATGCGCGAATGGATGCACACTATTTGCTGTATATTGCAGATTGTCTCGTTTCTGAGCTCCGACTCCAGAAGAATGGTATGCTCTCTCTATGTCTCCCTCCCTCAATATTTGGCTGGCTGTTTATCTATAACATTTTTATTCCTACTGAATATCGTGGCTATCTGCATTACCATTGACACGATATCCCTTTTGAGTTTCTATGGTTTATAATAAAATGGTAAAAGCAATTTTTGTTTACCAACTAGTGCATAATAAATTCTTTCATCATATTATATTGCCCTACTGCTAGAGCAGCTTGTCTCGGTAACATATTAACAACCAATGCATAATAAAACCTTTAAAAAATGTGTCTTCTATTTTTCCATCTTTTTTGTACTGTAGTTCTAAAGCTAATAGTGCATCAGAAATATCAGCTGGTCCCAATGACAAGTTAGATCTTGTTTTCGAGGCCATCCGGCGTTCGAATGCCTTGTGTCTGCAACTCTTCTCCAAAGAATTAGAGGCTTCCCCAGGGCAGTCTGCTGCTTCTTCAATTATTTCCCGATACTTGAACGATCTTGGAAGTTCTACAGCCAACATGCAGGTAGATTCTTTTGTCATTTTGCTGTTTCTTGGCATTTAAAAGGATTATTTCTGATATTACCAACTTACCATTGAGCAATATTCTATGCATTTTCAGGAACTTGTTAGACGTCTCTGCTCTTGGAGAGATTTGATGGTAAGCAATTTACTGTTTAGGTTTATCTTCTTTTGAAGGTGGCAATTTCAAATCTGTTATGTTGAAATTGGTATTTAGGTTGTATTTTGTTATTAGCGGGTCAATTTTGAAAAATGGTAAAGAAAATGTCTTCATAATATCTTATTATGAAATTAAGTTATTATTTTTTTAATATCTTTTTCCTTATCATATTTAATACAATAACTATATATGAACTTTGAATGAAGTGAAATAGAAGTGTTGGTTGTCTGCCTCAACTTTAATGCACATATTATAGTTTTGCGCCAGAATAATTTTAACCCATCATCCATTCCCCGTTTTTCCGCCAATCTGTAGATGTTAGGTTCTTTTTGCACCAGACTAATTTAACCCATTATCCATTCCCCGTTTTTCCGCCTGTAGTATCTGTTGATTTTAGGTTCTTTTCTATCTATACATTGTTTCAGGCCCGCATTCATGATGAGAGCCTTAAATATGTACTATCCGATAGTGCTGTTGTCGCTCTTGCTGAAAAAAGTCCATTAACTACTACAGATATTTGCGCCACAATATCACAGGCTGATATGGACGTTGATGTTCTCAGTTTGAGTTCTGCTCCTCGGTGTCCATCCTCTGTTGTCTTGAGTCATTTAGACGTCTTCCCTTGCCTCCTACAAGACGAGATCAACAATCTTGATGATATATTTCAACTAGTTCTTAAGAAGCACCTTGGTCCAAATGGTTCTTGTCCTTTATCTCTTTATAATTATGGCCTGTTGTCTAAAACCAACATCAAAGTATCAGATAGATTATCTTCAAAAGGAAATAAGCATAAGCTTTTAAAACAAGTTGCACGGAAGGCTTCTCGTGAGCTTTTTGTCCAGAAGTTCTCCTGCAAAGCTCCAGTATATCATAACTGCAGAATATATGCCAATGATGGGCGACTATTATGTTACTGTGATCGAAAGAAGTTAGAATGGTTAGTAATAATATGCGCTCCACTCAACGTTGATTTTCATGACGTTATTACCTTTCTCTCTCTCTCTCTCATTATGGAATCATACATCTGTCTTGTTTGGATTCGCCTTTCGGAACTGATTAATAGTTGTTACAACTTGAAGTAGCAATTATCATTTTTGTAGATATGTGTATACTTGGGGAAAACAGTCAGTTGCATATTAGCCAACGTAAAAGGTACATTTTTCAAAAAAAATTCCGTTCTTGGTCCTTTTATCAGTTGCTATTTATATATAGACAATCAGAATTTGCCAAGTTAAACATGTATGATTATATGATTATTTCAACTATAAAAAGCAGAACCACACGCAGAAACACTTTGTTTTCATCTCTGATGTCTCAAGTAGTAAAACAAAAGAAAGTAGCTCCAAAAGGGTTGACAGTTGCTAAAATTGTATTTCAAATGCACAGACCTTGTAAGTCATTTTATTTAAAACATAGGTTACTTCTAAAAGTAATACTCCATACTGTTTTTGCAATTATATATGATCGATTAATCATCAATTTTGGTCAAAAAGTGTTTTAGGTCAACATGACCTGTTTAGACTGCTACAGAGAATAACCCTTTTTGCAACCTCTATGCCTAACCATTAAGCTTGCAGGTATCTACAACGGGATCTGGCAAAAGTTGTTGATGAAGATCCACCAGCCATAATGCTTCTCTTTGAACCCAAAGGGCGCCCTGAAGACGAAGGAAATGAATTCTATATCCATAGTAAGAAAAATATATGCGTAGGTTGTGGGGAAGGAAAACACTATTTACGATACCGTATCATCCCATCATGTTATCGGATACACTTCCCAGAGCATTTGAAGAGTCACCGCTCTCATGATATTGTTCTAGTTTGTGTCGATTGTCATGAAAAAGCACATTCTTCTGCCGAGAAGTACAAGAAAAAAGTAGCTTCTGAATTTGGGATACCCCTATTTGTACACAAAGTGGTTGACTCTAATGATGAACATGATTCCGGATCTTCCACTTCTGTATTGAAAGTTGGTGATGGTGGCGTGTCCCCTTTAGAGTTGAGAACTGCAGCAATGGCTCTCATAAGACATGGACCTAGGATGCCACCTCAGCGTCGTGAAGAATTGAAACAGGTATTAGCATGTTTTCATGTTGGGGTCTATGATGGGTGAAAATTATTTCTCTTTGTAATATAGATTTTGGCAATGTGGGTGGATCGCTGGATGGGGTAAGTTGGGTAAGGTTTCTCTTTTAGTATGGATAGAAACAGATTAGAATATGTTGGGTTGGGTTGATCCTCATACTTTTTTTTGTTGCTTTTTAAAACCTTTTGTTTTGCATTAACATATTAAACTTGGTTTACAAAGGGAATAGGCGCTCTAAGTTTTTTAGGGTAAAAAAAAAGGATTATTACCTATGGATGTAACTAACTATGACAAAATGTCTATGTCATGTAATAAACTTTCAAATTCTGGTTATTGGATGTACCCGGGTATATGTGGCAACCATATAATCAACCACGTGTAAGTTTTTAATTGGTTAGGTACATCCAATAATCGGGATTTGAAAGTTCATTACATGACATAGACATTTTACAAGATCTTTACATAACATAGACCTTTTGTCATAGTTAGTTACATCCATAGGTAATAATCCCCCAAAAAAACCCTAGGCGCTAGGCGAACGCCTCATGTAAAAAAGACTCGTTTTTTCGTTAAATACTTGTATCAACCCCACATTACAATTTCTACAAAAAAAACTTTAAACATGCTTAAAGTCACATCTTCACTTGCATAACAAAAGATTTCACAAAAATGTAGTGACTAGAGCATCAATATCCGGATATCATATATATTGATCTAATGTTATATGTTGCATATAACTTTTATATATAACATATAACTTTTTACTCATATTAGAATCCTTAGATATGATGTATCTGGGAATGCTTCAAACATGCTTAAAAAAAATCACGTCTTCACTTACATAACAAAAGTTTTCACAAAATGTGGTGACTAGAGCATCATGTCAGGATATCAATATAAAATATATTAATAAAGATATTATATGTTGTATATAACTTATACTAGTTCTAATACCCGTACGATATACGGTAACTATATAGATTGTATCATAAATAAATTTGAATATGCCTTATACATGATTCGTGAGTATGAAATAAATTGATGTTTGGTACATCGATGATCAAAGCTACATTATAATAAACAATAATGATAAATATAATATATGTGTAGTTAGAATTTTGGATTTATCTTAAATTTTTAGAACCACATCAAAATCAGAACTTGTAAGCATAATGGATGATGACAAATAGCCTTGTGATTTCGGATCGTAATCTTAAATCTTTTTAATCTTCATGTTAATAACTTATTATACCCCCTCCAGTCCCATTAAAAGTGTCATACTTTGAATATTCAAATTCTTTATTTTTAAACTTATATATATATATATATAGGGGATGAGAATATAAGACTGTTAGGTAGCTAAGCTTAGGTGTGTAACATTCACATATTGTTTTTTTAATCCATAAAAATCAGGGGGCATGTGATTCGATTAAAATTTTACTATTAATAAAAAAATTAGTGAGGGGTTCCACACCTAAGTTTAGGTGCCGGACAACCTTATATTTACTTTTCCCGTATATATATATATATATTGTTAATAAAAGTTATACCATTAAAAAATACGTCTAAAACACAGTCATATCATATAACTTTCATCAATTATTATCTAACGCAAATAAAATTACTCGTATTTAAGATCAAAGTTGCAAAAGTTGGAATTTGAAAATATGACAATTCTAGAGGGACGAAGGGAGTAATTAATACTATAAGTAATAGGAGTTGAAGAATTGAGAAAGAAAAAGAGACAACTTATTAATGAGAAAACGATCAATCAAATTAGGTTATAATGTATTTTTTATTAATAAGCCAAGAGTTAGAGTTTAATTCTAAGTCTAATAAGAAAAGTGAATTTATATACAACTAAAAAAGCTAATTTAACAAAATAAATAAATTAAAAGGACACATGTTGATCAAGGATTACGCCACATGTCGTTTCAATAACATGTCAATCCTGTTTTAGTTTATTGGTAGATATAACATATAATTTTTATTCAGATTAGAATCCTTAGATATGATGTATCTTTAATTTTAAAAACCACTTAACAAATATAATTACATATATGAGAGTAAAACGATAAAAATAAATACAAAATACTGTATAAAGAGGAAAATTAGCGCCTAGCAGCGCCTGAGGTATTACCAGCATCTGAGTAGCGCCTAGAGCCTAGGCTATTTCTCTGGCACCTACGCCCATGTGGCGCCTTTATAAATTAAGTAATAAGTTTGGCCTATGTTATTACAATAACAATTAATCTATCAAGTAAGGTGATTCAGAAGTTTTCATGCATTGATATTTCACTCTGGACGACTTTTGAGTTTTGACCTATTTTCTGTTTTTGTGAACCTTATGATGTGACAAGTTAGTGCAAAAATAACCCAAGTCGACTTCTTGCATAGATAAATGGGTCATAATTGTCTCATCTTTTCGATATTGTTCAACTGTTTGCTTATGTCGACAGTTATCGTGGTGGTTCATATTTTGTTGAATCTGTAGTATTACACCCAGGGTTTGCAAGTATCTGTATTCTGTCCAAACCAGCAAAAACAGAGAGCCATAGTACCAAACCTGATTAATCAGTTTGTTCCAGACTAAACTAGTTCACTATGATTTAAATCTTTTAAAGCCTGAATGACGCCATTGTGTGCTTTATCTGGAGTTTATAAACCCAAAATTTGTTTTGGGCATGCTCCCGTTTCAAACGAATTGCTCCTAGACCATAACAAGTAGTACTGAACCAGTACAGATTTGGTCCACTTCTTGTTTCCATTGTTCTCAATTTGTAGTATCAGGGTGGTCAGGTCTTGGTCGGATGATTATCTTTTAAACTTATATCTTAATACTTACGATAAGTAAAGTTGGACCTTGATATGAACATAGAAGATGTATTGCTGTATAAAGGCTTAGTTATAATTCTACTTGGACATGGTAAGATGGGCAAGGCAGACGCGCTGGAAAGGTTTGGTTGAATTTTAGTACAGTTTGATACGGGATAGTAGGTTCGGTTGATCCCAAAACACTTATCTGCGCATTTTTTCATTGTAGCAGTAAGTAATGAATGCGTATAAGAGTTGAAAAACGAGATTATTACCAAAAATTATTTAAATCCTTCAATAAAGCCTTTTGGGATGTTGTATACTTTGTCTGCATAAAAATTACCTGCAGCGACTTTCAATCTGATCGACCTGTTTTCTTTCCATACAAAGTTTATAGATATAGATCATAAATACCTCCACTTGACCGATTAATAAGTAAATGGACCATAATTTTTCCATCAAGTTAAAGTGTTCAGTTAGTTTTTATATCTTTGCTGACTTGAGCTTTTGCGGGGACTCAAGACTGGCCTCATGCTTATCTATTTTGCAGGTTGTTATGAAGTACTATGGAGGCAGAGATATATCAGAGGAAGACCTTGAAAACGCACTACTAGTTGGAATGAGTCCTCATGAGAGAAGACGACTACGGAAAAAGAGAGGTTTGTCTCTTAATAACTCCTCAGGAAACATTGTGTCAGACAAGGAACTCGAGAGCAGGAATGGTGGTGTGCAGCTTTCCTCCCCTGATAAGTCATTAAATGTTGATAAGGAAGACAGATCAGATAATATTAGTAACAGCCCTTATATAAATTCAGAATTTAACGAAAATGAAAGTTCTGAGCTTGAAAATGCATCTGTTGCGGATTCATCTGCTAAAGTAAATGGCTCTATTCACCAAAGTGGTGATGGTGTGGGCTTCGCTTCATGTAGTTCAAAGCTGTCTTTATTAGGCCATGGACCTCATGGGAAGCAAGTGGTTGATTTTCTGCTGAAGGAACATGGAGAAGACGGGATTCGTGAGTTTTGTCAAAGATGGAGACAAGTATTTGTTGAAGCCATTCATCCTCGTTTTTTACCTGCTGGTTGGGATGTGACACACAGGTACATTGCTTTTTTGCGTCTTTGAATTTGACCATGATTCTACACTCCTTGTTCATTCTAACATATGATTCTAGCCCTAGATTCTAAACTTTTTTTAACATATCTCATGTTATTATCTAGAGTCAATCTACAACTAAGAACTCTGTAGACTTTCAGATACCGTTTCAGTCTACAACTTTCTTGATGTGGAGTATCTGAAAATGATGAAAGTTACTTTTTCAAACTAATAAGTGTCAGTCTTGACTTATTTACTTACGGATGGGTTGATGTGGACTATGGTGTTTACCTCTAACGGGTCAAAAATAAAGTTTCAGCTAAAAGGAAAGGGGCCAAACAGCTTGAATGATGTCCAAAGTGTATTTTAAGACTTGTTTACTTGTAGGCTTCTGAATCATTATATCATCAAAGAAATACAGTATATTATTAAGTTGTTGTAAACATGTTAGCTATTTTTCTAAGTTCATTTCTGATAAACCTAGCCATGCAAAAAGTTTCTACTGGTCAACATGGACCCATTCCTTTTGGCTTTTACTAAAACAGCCCGCACGTATATTGATAGTGTCATAATAAAGTTTTGCCTTGTGGAAAAGGATATGACTGGGCGGTTTTTTGCCAGTGGTAGAAGAGAGTACGGGGACTACAGTGTATACAACCCCGCAAATCGGGTTTCTCCTGCTGGTGGTGGTAAGGATTAAGGAAAGCTCCCATCATCAGCGTATTTCGTTAGTTAAATGTATTATTCATCTGAACAAAGAGGAGCTTCTTACACCGCAATAATATTAGTTTGTATTGTAGTTTAGTTATGAGGAGTTAATCACAATAACCGATACCTGTGTGTTGTACTTGTAGTTTTTCAGCATTTTAGCCCCATGTTGGTTAATGCTTGTTTTTGTTAACATTGAGTCATTGACCCTTTTGCTAGAGATATCGAGTCAAGACGTCAAGTGTGTTAGATGATGCATTAACTAGATGTTTTGAAATAAATACCTTGATTTTTAGTGTTATGCTATTTTGTGAACGTCTTATCCAATTACTTAAAGTTTACCAACTCATTGCTTAAAAAGTGTTTGATACAATTTCCTGTGAAAAACTTTTTGAAAAGGTTTCCGTCATAAAAAGAAGCTTTATAAAAGTATGCATTGGAATGATCGTAGCCCATGACAAAGAACATAATTAACAGTGTTTAAAACCGGTTGTTACCAGATAATGAGTTGAGTTTAAAGAACCACGCATATACCTTTTAATCTTTTATGGAAACTAATATAGATAAAGTTATAAGAGAAAAAAAAATGAGTAAAAAATAATATGGTGTATTTTCATAAAATTTTCAAAGTAAAATATTGACAAAGAATCTATACATATGCATAAAAAAAATGTACTCATGTTACTCCACTTCTTTTGAGCCATCAAATGATGTCGATGCATTAAAGTCAAAAAAAGTTTTCATCTTCACCAAATAGATTGTTGTGTTTTCAACTTTTTAACATAAAGACAAATGTTTATTTTTTGTTACAAATAAATTATGTAATTTGATTTTATAACTTTTTGGACTTTTTCTTATGAGGATTTTGTCGTAAGCTTATATTATTATTGTCGTAATAAATACGTTATCGTTTTTCAACATGTATAGTGCATGTCACCAACATATCAACAATAGACATTTAACATACAACTAATATTAGTATATGTTTTCCACAAAAGTTCTTAAGGTTCAAGTTCTACCTTTAAGCATTTTCGGGATGAACACAAATATTAAAATTTCATTTATGGTAGTCCTGAGTGGGTTTTCCTCTCCAAGTTTTTGGATGATAAGAGTTTTCTTATTAGGGAGTTTTAAATCGAGGAACTATTATGTGAAGCGAGTCGTTTAGCACGAAACCGGTTAATATAACATATGTTATACCACTTGTCATCTACCCATATATATATATAACAAAGTCCTAAATTCAATCATAAACAAATAAGAACCCTTGGATGAGTTCCAACTTTGATTTATAACCATTAGATCAAATTTAATTATTTCATCTTTTATCAATGACAGCATTAATACTTATAGTTTATATGATTTGTCAAAAAATATCCCTCTTACATATATGCTTTTAATAATTATTATTACTCAGTAATATATTTAGAATACCAATACAAAATAACGAAAAAGTAATAAAGTGTAACTATTAGCCTTAATCACAAGTTTTAAAAGTGAAAAAGAATGACTTAATTAATAGCTCATTCGTGTTTTTTGTTATAATATATGTGCATATATGTTTATACAATTTATATTTACATATGTTTTTCTTTTATTATAGATCTGGGAATTTATAGATTTGGGGGGATTATTATGGTTTAAAGTTGCTTTGATTTTTTTGCCCAATTAGATAGATGACCACTTACATAAAAAAACCACTAACGCTTGATGATCAGTTAGATACTTTGTACCTTTAATCTTTCATGCTTATCGTAAGGTTGATTTCAATAACCAGAAGTAAATTAGGCATCTTAGGACATTTGTACGATTGTAATTGCCAAGATTGTTCATCCTATCTTAGTTCTTCATTTTCGACTTAGATCAAATGCTATGATCTACATTAATGTTGTTTGAAGAATAACTTCTTATATTATTACATTAATATATGTGAATATCGAATTAACTTAGACATCCAAACTGACCTAATTTAAGTGAGCAAGCTGACTCAACTTATAACTAAAGACTTAAACATTCTCAGGCCGTTCAATGGATGAGTAGTCTCAAAACATTCTATCAACTTGAAATATTGATAGCTGAATAGCCACTTCATCGGTGAAAATACTCATAAAATGTTTCGCCCATTCACCATTGACCAAGCCATGTATGATCGTGCCCTGCAAATAGCAAAAAAAAAACATGAAAAAATCTGGTAAGTTCTCTTATATAGTTTCTATGTATTATTAATAATTAACTGTCGTCAAACAGAGCTTACTTTTATATTAAACTATATCCCAATCAATAAAAATAAGCATATGTTAATAAAAAAAATAAAGAAGTTGCATTGCGTACGAAGATCAAGTACTAATTCTTAATGAGTAAGTTTCTGCTTCATAAATCTTTATATATATTCTTAGTAAATTGGTTCTTGATGACAACTTTTGATGTTCTTTTAGTTAAAGCTAATTGAAGAGTGTTTTTCTTATGTAACGAAAAGCTAACGAGCAAACAGTAATTTCTTTTGGTTTTCATCAAATATAGACAAATTAAAAATTTACACAGTAATGATATGATTCGAGCAACCATCAATATGACCAATATCACAACTTAATCAATACGAAAGCTAAAAAAAACATATAAAAGTTAACTCCATATAAATATTGATTCAAATTTACCTTTTTTTGTTCAAATTTAGTTAAATAAAAAGAGAAACAAAAAGTGTGAAGTATATAATTTGAAAAATGCACACAAATTCATCAACACAGACCATCTCGAACGTTTTGATTTTCTTCGGGTTATTTCACTCCAAAATAGTCCATACATGCACAACACAGAGTCTTAGTTGATGGTTAACATGTGTTGGCTATTTTTTTGTTGTTGTTGAACTAATGTAGTCTTATATTTTTGTTGTTGAAGAAGAAGCCATAATGAACCTACAATGGACAACAGAGTAAATTAAAAGAGATAATAATACCAATAACATAAAAATTAAATGTTAACTAATAATAATGATTAGATATGAACAAAGTATATAAATAAAAAAACCTTTTTGGTAGCCGATCGTAGGCTTTTTTTTGGGTTGAGAATATGTGAAGGTTTTTTTTTTTTTTGAGAATATGTGAGGGTTTTTTTCTAGGTGGTGTGTGTATATATATATATAGATAATAATAATAATAATAATAATAATAATAATAATGATGATGATGATGATGATGATGATAATTTTTATATTGTTTTTTTTTATTAAAGGTCGGCCTTTTCTTAAATAAATATTAAAAAGGATAAATGATTAATAAGAAGAGAGTATTAGGTTAAAGGAAGAGAATTAGGGGTGCCAAGTGTACCCCAACCTCCTCTTTTACTTATATTATAATCTATAAACGACACTTTATATTTTTGTAAAGGGTTTATTCCATAAAAAGGTAACCTATTTACACGAATTTCCTATTAAATGTAACCTATATTGTTTTCGTCTATTTAAAGGATCCTATTTTCAAAAAATTCCTAATAAAGAGTATATCGTTAGTTTTTGACAAACGGAGCTCGTTAAATGCCACGTCACCGATGTCACGTCATCAAAATTTTGATGACGTGGCACTTCACGAGCTTTGTCTGTCAAAAACTAACGATATACCCTTCATTAGGAATTTTTAGAAAATAAAATCCTTTAAATAGACGAAAACAAAATAAGTTACATTTAATAGGAATTTCATGTAAACAGGTTACCTTTTTATGAAATTTTCCCTTTTGTAAACATAGGGACTACTCCATTTTATTTTATTTTTATCATATTCATATTCATTTTTATTTTCTATTCTTTTTATAGTTTTTACACTGATAATTTATTTGTTATAATTTTATTAACTGATGATTCACTAATTCATATCAGTTTTCATTTATTTGTATCTCAAATTCTATCTTATTCGATCATAAATCTCAAATATTATTTTTTAAATTAAATAAGAAATAAAGGGTACAAGACTTACGTATATTGTTATTAACTATATTTATCAAAATTTTATTTATCGCTACATTGCGATATTTAAGGTTTTTTTTTTTTTTGTTGCTAATGATAAAAAAACAAATGTCAGGTCAAAAAATGTAAACAAATATTATCCATAATAAAGTATTACGATACAAAAGCTGAAATAGAAAATATGCGTTCAATATTTTAGACGTATGTTCTTTTAGTTTGATCTTACCTACAATTTTTTACATTTAAATTTACATATTTAAAAATTTATCTTATCTTAAAAATATCATTAAAAAAATCTAATATCCCATTTAACAATTTCGATACATAATTTCTTTTGAATAATAATATCATTAGATTTTAATATTTCATATTTATAACTCCTAGTTATGTTATTATGAAAACTTAATATATTTAGCTCGCGTATTATGCGGGAAAATAATTTAGTTCCCAAATAATTCTCGCCTATAAAAAGAACTAATATTATATATATTAATCCGGTGCATTGATCTGGATAATCAATCTTACTAGTGAGAATGAAGACACTATAAACTATGTATCCGATTCACTACACATGATCACACTCATGATTATATTCACTGCATCTATACTATCTTATAAAATGAATAACCCTTATGTTGAAAGTTATATAGTAAAAAAATGCTTGAAATACCTTTAATTATTAAATTACACTATCAGTTTTTTATCTTTTAATATATCCCTATTAACCCTTACAAAAATTACTTTTACATCAATTATCTATATCACTTGACGCCACCTCCATCACCAAAAGTCGTCCCCCACCACCACACCGTTGCCGCCACGCACACCGCCGCATTGCGCAGGTATCATGCTAGTTAAATATAATTTAAATATAACTTCCACATTAAATATAATTTAAATATAACTTCAAATACGGTTAGTACGATTCAGATTCGGTTTAGGTCGCATTTTAACTAAAACCAAATAAAAACCAATATAATTTTGTTTTTCAAAACTAAAGCCACTGGTTTCGTTTTTTTATTTGAGTCTATTTTGGTTCGATTTATCTACTTTAGTCAGTTTTAATTATTTGTGGGTTTGAGCCAATTTAGACTAAAATAGTTTAATGTTTATGCCTAATGATTAGACTTTGACAATTGACTTTCATCTATCCCGGAGTAAATCTTTGTCAATACAAAGAAAGTCAACCATTGGAAGAAGTAGTTCGTAAAAATGTTTCACACACACAGAGCAATATTTTTGTAGCTTTATATTTTATAATATTTTTCATGAGAACTCTGCCTGTTAGTAAATACTAGTGTTTGTTAAATTTTGTATTAAACCAACATAAGCTGTATTTTATTAAAGTAATTTAGGATTAGAGTGAATCTTTTAATCAATTCATTCCGCATTACTTTTTGTAACTATTTTATTATTTATTAATAAACAATTCAATTGGAAAATCATCCTATGTTTTTCAATTTTCATTTCGTTGTTGTTAATGTCTTAATTTAAAAATATTTATGCCTGGGTAAGCTATTCAAGGCATCATTGAAAGGTTCCATAAATCGTCGGATTAGGACTATGGTCGTTAGTGGTGTTATTAATTTCTTTTTGAAAGGTGTGAACTACTCACAAATAACGACGGTCTAGCATACGTTGTCTTAATGATAAAGTACTGAGTTTTACCATTAATTCGTCGTCATGGCTACGAGCGAACGGGATGATATATAGGTTTTCCATAAATCCTGGTAATAATGAACCCTGGCTTTGTTCGAAAGGGTTGGGTCAGATGGTGATAGCTTTTAGCCGAGTTATCCGGGACTCCGGGAGAAAGTTCGGGTAAAGTGTTTAATATATACTATTTGATAAAGAAAATGTTTTTTTTATAAACTTTCAGCCTTTAAAAAAACCAAAAATACTCTTCTCATTTTTATTCATTAATTTAAACATCTCCACCTAATACATTCACCACCATTACCGCCCCCACCACCGTTGCCGACATTACTGCCGCTACCTGTCGCCACTACCTTCGACACCCGTCACCAGCATTACTACCACAACTGCCCTCGTATTGCGCGACCGGCCGACCATAAGTCTAGTTAACCATTTAAAAAAACCATAAATTAAAAAGGAAAATCATGAAAGAAAAATATAAACAATTCCCCGCGCCGGACCTAATTTAAACCTAGCTACCAACAATTACGTAAATTTCCCTTCCCCCCGATTCCCTCTTCTTTCCTTTTTCCCGCTCCCATGACCCCCCTTAAATTCCCCCCTTTCCTCCCACACATTTCCATCTTTCTTTCTCTCTCTCACACAATATTTCTATCTCTATATTTTGTATCTATATATCTATACATTTTCACACACACACTCAACCTCCACCTAACCTCCCTCCTAGCCGTCATGAACCGCCGCATCCGCCACCGATCATCCACCACCATCGCCGCCGAAAGCTACCTCCGCTACCTAAAACCCGGCGCTCTCGCTAAACTTCGCGACTCCAAAATCAAACACCGATCATCACCTTCCGATTCTCAGATCCATCTCATTCGCATTCTATCTTCACCTGCCGCGGCCTCTTCATCGCCGCCACGATCTCCTTCCTTCGCTCAACAGGAAGTCGCCGGAGCAATCGCCGCTCTCGACGGCGGATCTCCGTGTTTCGCGGTTAGGTTTTACGGTCCGAGATATCCGCAACGGAAGAAGCTTATGGCGGCTAGATCTATGTTTTTTCTAAACCCTAACTCTAGCGTTTCGGATGTTGCTGAGCCTGTTATTGATCCTTTTGCTAATGATTTTGTAGTTGCTCATTGATTTGTTATATATATAGTTTAAATTTAATTAGGTTAGTTGCAGGTTAATTTGTGGAAATTATGTTTATTAAGTTGATAAAACATGATTAATAAAGTTATTAACTTGTTATTAATTGTTCAATTTATACTATAATGTTTTCGATTTTAATTTGACTGCTTTTTTATTGTTCATTTAAATGCAATAAACGATGTTGTTCCCTAGTCTTCATTGCAACAGATTTGCTATTAATTTTTATTGCATTTATTTATTGATTAGCAAGTGACTGATAATTCAGGAACCCTGCTGTTCTCCCCTTTGGGAGATTGTGTATTGTCGTTGTCGATAGTTTTGTGTATTGTTGTTGATGATCCAATTCGTTTATTTTTCTAGCATGTCCAGAGTACTTTTGCAATGTTAATTTGTTATAATGTTCATTTGAAAATGTGAAAATGTTGTTGCACAGAATATTGATATTTTGACTCCATCAAAAGTCAAAACCAGACAATAGTATAGTCGGCACCTACGGATCATTAGACCATGGTGCACAAGTTTGGTTATGTAAATTGGCTTATTTTGAATGTAATCTGGTTGGTATTTTGTTTATCTTATGGTTTAAACTGTCGAGAGAAGCACATGTAGTCACGATAGAAATAGTAGATTGTTATCTTCAGTGGTAAAAATATTTAAGTGTCTGCTATTTTACCTCTGATTTAGTACTTGGAAGTGTTAAGGAGTGTGTACACTGTGGCTTTA
This sequence comes from Erigeron canadensis, assembly GCF_010389155.1. NCBI lineage: Eukaryota > Viridiplantae > Streptophyta > Magnoliopsida > Asterales > Asteraceae > Erigeron > Erigeron canadensis. Next base: position 30,577,196 of record NC_057763.1, on the reverse strand, counting down.
TTAAGCTTCATTTGTGGAATCTTGGTTACAACATAAGTTACCTTCAAGATAGTCATTGTTATTATCAATACAGCTTTAGTGTTATAGGTAGTCCTTTTGAAGATGTTTTTATGAGAAAGCAAGTCAGGTTTGTCACATATGGATGTCAGAGACGGAAGCATCAAGTTTATCACATATGATCTGGCTTAGTGAAGATCAAAAGGTTACCCAGTTACGCCGCATATTTTGAAGGTATCTTTAAGTCTTGTACTAGATTATATATGCTATAATGGTCTAGTTCATTTAATAGCAATTGATGAATAATTTCCTAGTAAGAAGACTTATCAATTAGCTCTACAAGTCAATTAGGATATGTTGGATTTGCATGTTATCTTTATGAATTTGAAGAAACGAAAGATCTTGCTGATAGTTATGAAGGATTGAAGGGAAGCCGATGATTGGTAACTGGAGTAATTCATACCAAGTAATAATGAGCTTATGGCAACTCACTACTGCGGAGCTTCATTTATGCAAGGTTTCTAAGTCTGTTGATGCTTGATCTTACCATTTGCTGCAACTTGCAACCCACTTTAAGATGTTTGATGCATACACACCAATTAATTAAGTGATCTGTTTTAGGTATTCAATGGATTTCAGCATGCTAGATTGTCTGGACCATAATTTTGGCCTTAGTATCGCGACTACATCAGTCAATGACAAGAGAAGACTCAATCAAGCTCATAACCTTGCTTATGCAACACAGCAACAGTAAAGGTTACCTAAAATTATACGAGTAGTATTTGAAATGTATGTAGATCGCCAATATGTATAATACTATCTAGTTGTATTTGAGCATGCTTTACCTTATCCATGCTTTGTTTGCACTTTTGTGTTGATATGGTCCTACATATAGTTTCCAATGTTCTATAAATCTATTGAGGCATTTGTTAGTTGTTACAGAGTATACTAGTTTTTTTTGTTCTTGTCTCACGAGACACAAATTTGTAAATGGTAAGTTACTAACATTTTATTATGCATCACAATGAACATAGACATCTCTAGATTGTACACAGAGCTGCAGACAAGCCAACTTGAGTATGTTTGGCTAAACTCAAATTCGTTTAAAATACTAGATAGCTTGGAAGTATTAAGTACAAGGCATGCTCTGTTAGCATACCCTTTTGCTTGATTAGAGCTCAAATAACTCCGATAAAAGCTAGAGTCACTACTCACTAGCAAGTAGCAGCATAGTTAAGTATGCAACATAAATCGGAGTTAATGAGCCCAACTCTTGTCGCCATGTCCACTAAACCATGTTGTAACTACCCAGCGGTACGCAAGACCTGTCACACAAAGGAACAGTAGCACGCTACGACACAAAGCTTCTCCGTAATGAAGGCTCCCGCAGTAGAAGATAAAAGAGATAAGAATTGTTCTCTTGGATTTGATCTTATCACTTGCAACCGGTAACTATGGAAATGATATTTCTGGCCTAAGACTTAGGAAACCCTAAAGAGGCCTACTTGTTCTCCAAGAACATTTCCTCCTACAAAAAGAGACTTATAAGACCTCTCGAAGGTACTCATTCATAATATACTCCACTCATATTCACGTACTCACCGGTACAACGCACAATACAACTGATCAGATTAGAAACCCCACCCGCTAGTACGATCATAATCGGCTAGCGCCTACACATATTTGATTGGCGTAAAGAGGCATGACCCTACCTTCGGGAAATTGCCAACAAATAACCAAAACACCCATCACACCCCTTTTCTTAACCTAACCTTGGAGTCGTGCACAATCGGAATCTATGTTGTACAAGATTCATTAATGATATTATAAGTATACTAGGTGAAAATGTTTAATCATTTAGTTAATAGCTCAAAGATAAGAAAGTTTCTCCATGAAGGCTTGGATTCGTGGAGATTCAGGTTCAAGTCTTATGCTATGTTCTTGAGTTCCTTATTAAAAGAAAATAAAAGAAATGATGAGATGAGATTAGAAGATAATCAATCATTTCAAATCATCCCAAAAGTGGGAGGAAGATTTAAGGAACAAAGTCAACTAAATTATCACTCCATTTCCCATCATTTCACTTCTCTTTCACCCTTAAAAAAAACTCAAGAACACAAATTGTTTCAAAATTATTTGGATTCCTTTCTTTTCATCCCTTAAAAAAACTCAAAAACATAGCATTAAAGTGCAAGGACCTCCTATCATGTGATTTTGTGCCTTTGAGCGGACTATTAGGGGGTTTTCCTCCTATTAGGTATTGGGTGAGTGAACTTTCTAGCGTGAATCTGCTTATAAGACAACATAGTCTAGACTCTCTATTATGATATTCGATGCATATATGTTAAAAAAAATAAAAATATTTATTTAGTGAATAAAGTTAAAACGTAAATTCGTCAAATTTATATATGTTTCTGAAGAAAAATATGAAATCAAAAATTTATTGATTCGGAAAACAAGACTTAATACTCGTAGTTTTCAATTTTCATCACCACTATACTTGGGTCCCTTATCAGATTGGAGTTGATACCATTTGACCGGTTCCCATAGGTCATAGATGACTACAAGTTTGTTTATGACTTCGGTTCTTTTCTTTTCTTTCTTTACCTATAATATAACGTTTGAAAAACTACTTTCACTTTCTAGGAAACCTATCTATTACATTAATAAAAAAATTTATAATGAAATAAGATTTTATTACCACACATCCTTTAAATTTAATTATGACATCATCATATCTTTTTTTTATAAAATTCAAAATATTTTTTTTAAATATGTATTATTACTATAGATTTTTATTAAATGTGTATATTATTATGTAAGATTTCAATCACCTTATTTTTTTTTGTTATAATAGGCTGAAAACTATGCTGTTTTTTTCTGATAATTTTTTTTTTGCCAACCGAATGTGTTTTAACGTGTGTTCACAACTACACAACTGTTGTTTCTGTTTAGTTTCGTCTTTAACATAATAATTTATCACAAATTTTCAACTTATTTAATTAACGATGTTATTATACATTTTAATATGATAACATAATAAATTTATCATTCGGTTTATCTGCAAAACGTTTATCAGTTAACCCGGGTTGATTAGCTAGTATTTTATAAAAAAAAATATAAATATGTACGATTTACTTATAAGGTAATTAGGCCATCTCCAATGATTAAATCAGTTTCTCAAACAAACCGTCAATCTCAAATTTTCAACAACACAACAACAAATTGTTTCAACAAATCATTTTGTCTCTAACTTAAACTGAAACTCAATCTATTCATGTCACATCATCTTTCATATTAAATTAAATAATATCCTATTATATATACATACGGAGTATATATAAAGACAAAAAAATTTAAAAAAATAATAAAGTAAACTTTGGCCCACATTTTCGATATTTTATTAGTTTGCCTTCAAACAAATTGAGACAACTCCTAATGGTAGAACTGAGACTTTGAAATGCTCGATTCCAGCAAATTGGATGATATCTCCATTGGATACGGCCTTACAAGTTACAACCCACAAAATCTTGATTAATGATTTTTATTCCCACGTACTACCAAGCCAATGTCCTTTGCTCCGAAAACTAGATATATAGTAGTTCAATTAATTAGGATAATGAAATCACAACCGTATTTGAAATTTAGGATAGATATATACAAATTTTTTAGGCGTAGATGTTCTCATTTAAGGTAAAAACCGAAGTGCACGCTATTATTTTTATGTATAGGTACAAATGATGGTGTGTATATAACATGGAAACACATGCAAATCCATGGAATTGTATTTAGAAGACATTGACGCATGGAGGCGGTTGGGTGGAAATGAAATGATCAACAATAAAAGCAATTGTAACGCATTTTTACACTGTGTTGTTTAGTTTTTTTGAGTGTGAAGAGAAAAAGAGAGGAGAGGATAAAAATATAAAATGCATTCTTAAGATTTTTTTAAGTGTGAAAAGGGAAGGAGTAGAAAGGATTCAAGGGTGGAGTTTAGTTGTTTTTTTCTCCAAAAGTTTTCCCCTCATTTTTGAGGTGATTGGGAAGAAAAACTTCTCTTCTCTCTCCTTTCCTTTCTTTTCTTAAGTTAACTAAACAACATAGTGTTAGAGTTGATACTTTGAAACCGTGACATGTGAGCTTAATTATGCAAATCATATTATTATATGCGCATGCGATTATTTTAAACTCATTATATATAACCTTTATTTTAAAACAAACATTATTGATCAATAAAAACCTGCAAACTCATTATATGTACGGTTATCATCTGCAACCAATTCCAATTATTACTTGATTCATACATATTCATACTCACCAATCACAACAAATCGAAACAAATAAGTAGTTTTCTAGTAACAGAAGTTAGATAAAATCAAGCTTAATGACATTTTATTAAAACATGTACAAATATAACATGTTGTGATGCTATTGAAATTTTCTATTTTTATTGAAAAGTACACATTTAAAGACCTTTACAACATATCTACCTAAAATACCCTTATAAAGAGTATTGGATTTTTTAAAATTCAGCACCCCCCTAAAATATCCTTACTTAAACATAAAACCTTTATATACCATATTTTCTCCAATTATCTCTAATCATTACACACTCTTCTCGATTTTTTCAATCACCCTCTGGCCTCCACCGCCGCCCTCCTTCACCGTCTCTCTCGATCTCCACCACCGCCTCCCTTTTATATTGTCATCACCTTCTAGCCGTCGCAACGTACGAACGCTATGCTCATCTTTAAAAATTAGAACTAAAATAAGTAGTTTTCTAGTAATAGAAGTTAAATAAAATCAAGCTTAATGACATTTTATTTAAACATGTCCAAATATAACATGTTGTGATGCTATTCAAATTGAAGTTTTCTATTTTTATTGAAAAGTACACATTAAAATTGGAATCAAAATCACCCACTACAATTCCCCGCACCTTCTGGTTTTATAAATATACAAACAACTTGCCCTTTCCACACGCCCCTTTCCGCAAAATATTCCCCCCTTTCTTTCTTCATTTCTTTTCTGTATCTCTTTACATTCACAAAACGCCATTATTTGTTAAAAATATCAAAAATTTTCAATCTCTCCTATACTTATACACACACACACACATATATATACACACACACACATATATGTTTCTATATTAATTCAATCAGAATTACAAAATATAATCATGCATATAACAGGACCTCATTCTTCATCTATTCTCCGGCGAGCTTCTAGGTCTTCCACCACCAGGCTTCAATCTTCTATCTCCTCTAACTCACCGGTATCGGCATCGGCACCGGTGTCTCCACCATCACCGTCGGCGGCGCAGCTTCGACCTTACACAACCGCATCAGCCACCTTCCGATCTCGATGGAGCCACGGCGTTGATTGGAAGTCTCCGGCGTCTCTCTCTTCTCAGATCAGAACTACTGCCTCTCCTGTTTTGGATCGATTTCACCGCACTCTCTCCACTCTCGGTAATTCATTTCATATATAGTTACACGCACATATTTGTTATATATATATATATAATTGTTATTGTTTGAGATTTTTTTAGAGAGTCAACGGTTGAATTATTGTATTTGAACAAAGGATTATCTTAGTAGCTTCCAATTTAAGCAGAATTATGTATTTGAAGTTAAGTAGATAGTGTTATATGTATATGTATATATTACTATATAACTATTACTAATATAAGCTGTACATGTGTGTGCGCGTGTGTGTGTGTATATATATATATATATATATATATATATAACTATTACTACTAGAAGCTATAAGTAACACTATTTCATTACCTGAAATTTGAATTTTGTATATGAGTTTTATGCCTATTATATTGTCTATTTGTAATTCTGTTATAATGTTGTTTGAAATTGATTGGTTTGGTGATATGAGAGTTAAATTTAAGTTATGTGATTTGGACAGGAGTTATTAATTATGATGCTTGATTACTTGTAAAGGATGATTACGTGTATGAAATGCTTGAAAGTAATGTTGTTTAGACATATATGTATTATAACTTTATAAGTACGAACACTGGAATGAGGGAGTATCGGAATACGAGAATATCAATTCTAACGATGAATATACTTGAGTGGTTGTGCTAAACTGCCTACATATAAAATCGAATAGAAGCACAAATCAATATAGAGGTCGATAATTGGATGTGTTTTATTTTATTTTTGCTATTTCATGTATTTATTTTGGCTTGCCAACACTTCTGTGTGTACGATAAATGATAAGCGATGCTATTTAGTATAGTTCAAATTGCCTACACAAGTATTGAGGTGAATACGCAATACAGATTAGATTCTTTTTTGTGTGATGTTTTTTGCTTACGGGTTAAATGTGTGAGTGTTTATGAGTTTTTAAATCCGTTTGGTTTTTATAACTCAATCTACAGCTTCCGAGCATGCTTTCAGTGGTATTTTGACTGGTCTCCCTAAGCCTGGAGGTGGAGAGTTTGGGAAATTCTATAGTTTGCCTGCTCTGAATGATCCAAGAGTTGGTAAGCATCATCAATTGTTTTGATTTCACTCTTTCATCATCCATGCACATGCTCTTCGTGGTTAACTTTTCAATTATCTAGCTTATAATTTAAAAATTCATATATTAATGTCAACTTATCTTCCATATATGTCAATGGAGATTAGACAAGCTGCCATATTCGATTAGGATACTTCTTGAATCTGCAATCCGTAATTGTGACAATTTCCAAGTCACAAAGGAAGATGTCGAGAAAATCATTGATTGGGAGAAGACTGCTCCAAAGCAAGTTGAAATTCCATTCAAGCCGGCTCGTGTCTTGTTGCAGGTATTTATTTTGGTTCTAGTTGACTGTTACATGATGACTTACAAACATTTGGTTTCTGTTTTTCTATATAAGAAACCTTCCCATAGAGCTTTTTAATTTTTTCAGGATTTTACTGGTGTCCCAGCCGTGGTAGACCTCGCATGTATGCGTGATGCGATGAACAACCTTGGAGGGGATTCTAATAAAATTAATCCATTGGTATGCATGACTACATGTACTAATTTTTATTTTTAAATTTTAATTGGTAATAGCTGTTAAGTGATGACCTGTTGACTTGACGTGCATTTGTTATATATGTTAGAACGTGATAATGTATGTTGATGGAATGGAACATTATGATAATTTGTAATAGTGGTTGTACCTATTCATTCCAGGTGTATTTTTCTGTAACAATTTCATATGTTCTAGAAATGGATCATTAGAATGCCTTCTGTGCTTTACTTTGTTAGTCTGTGTGTATGACTGAATATGTTCGTTTTCTTTCATGCTATATGTTTCTCATTTTAATTTTTACTGGTTCAGGTTCCCGTGGATCTTGTGGTTGATCATTCAGTTCAAGTTGATGTTGCTAGGTCTGAGAATGCAGTACAAGCAAATATGGAACTTGAATTTCAGAGAAACCGGGAGAGATTTGCTTTTCTTAAGTGGGGATCCAAAGCATTCCAAAACATGCTTGTGGTGCCACCTGGATCTGGTATTGTGCATCAGGTACAAGGTTTAAAAACTAAACTTATATTGATGCTTATATAGTTTTGTGAATATTGCAAATCTATTTTATTTCAAGTGACATAGAATTGATTACTTTTGGTGGTCCCTTTACATTAGAGGTGGCAATTTTTATGATTTGCCGTATGTTTTGGTTTCTATAGGTTGTGTTTTATGTGCAACAGATCAATACTTTTATTTAACCTATAAGGGAATCGGTTAAAGATTTTGAAAGCTGTCTAAAGTGTGTTATATCATTGGATACAAGAATCTCTTAAGTCGTGTCTAAAGATTTAAATTATGTTCTAATAGTAGGATAAATAATGCATTTTATTGTTCATAAATATATTATAAAGAATGGGAACTAGTTCTTATGAATAAAAAAGAGCCACAATTTGATTCGTTTTAAAAACTTAACCAACCCACTCAATCTCTCAATTAACTTCAAATCTCTTTGTTTGCATGTTTTTCATTCTTTTCTTATTCTATAAAAGATGTAGATGTAACTAATGAAGTAAGTAGTACTAACTGTATTTATTGCAATCTCAGGTTAACCTTGAATATCTTGGACGAGTTGTTTTCAATACTAATGGGATGCTGTATCCTGATAGTGTTGTTGGAACTGATTCCCACACTACTATGATTGATGGGTTAGGTGTTGCTGGGTGGGGAGTTGGAGGAATAGAAGCAGAAGCGGCGATGCTTGGGCAGGTAACAACACAACTACTCTACTCAAGCTTCTAATTCTGATTTTAAAATATAATAAAATGATGATATCCAAAATTCTTGTGCAATTTTTCTAATAGTATCTTTGACATTGACAGCCAATGAGTATGGTTTTGCCTGGTGTTGTTGGGTTCAAGTTATCAGGGAAACTGCAAAATGGTGTGACAGCCACTGATTTGGTTTTGACAGTCACTCAAATGTTGAGGAAGCATGGTGTTGTAGGCAAATTTGTTGAATTCCATGGTAGGTAAATTTGCTTGTTTACATATGCAAGGTAAAATAGACATTCACATACTAATAAATTCTAACTTTTTCGTGTTAGGGGATGGTGTGGGTAAAATTTCCCTTGCTGACCGGGCTACTATAGCTAACATGTCACCGGAGTATGGTGCAACTATGGGTTTCTTCCCAGTAGATCATGTTACTCTTCAATATTTGAAGTTAACTGGACGGAGTGATGATACGGTATGTTCGTTATAATTAATGTTTTTGGGGTGGCAATTTCAAAGGGTTACTAATGAATAGTCTCTCTGGGTTGTGTTTTTCTCAAATGGTTTTCATTTACAGTTTTATTTGATGGCACACATGTTGGATGGGTGAAAGTCCACCAAAGTATTTTTTTTTATGCACACAGCCACGAAACTGTGGTATTCAAAGTCTCATGTTATTATATTAATATTGTGTTCTTAACCATTATTAATTGCAAAATTTCTGGGTGGGTCAACCTAACGAGCCTGGTAGCGAAACTCGAAACACGATCCATTCCAATGTGAATCGAACTGGTTACTCATCCTGCTTGAGTTGCCTATTTTGCCACCTCTATTTAGTTTGTGGTGCACCGCACATGCAAATCAGTTATATCATATTCTATGTGCTGCCTCTTGTTTTCAATTTTGATGGAAGTGCTGGTTCTTTGTGAATTTCAGGTTGCTATGATCGAAGCATACTTACGTGCAAACAATATGTTTGTTGACTATAATGAGGTAAGGATTTTTACGGCTTCCTTTTCCTATTTCTTACTGGCACTGGGGCTAGTGGATTTCAATCTAATATGTAACCATGGCGTTTCTCACTTCAGCCACAACAAGAAAGAGTCTATTCATCTTATTTAGCGCTTGATCTTTCAGAAGTGGAACCTTGTGTTTCAGGGCCAAAAAGGTGTGTTTAAGGCGTACCGCATTACTATTCAGCTATGTAATGTATCATCATCCATAGTTCTATATATACCAAATTGTTCACTGTTTTCTATTGCCACTTTGCCAGGCCTCATGATCGAGTCCCTTTGAAGGACATGAAAGCAGATTGGCATTCTTGCCTTGATAATCAAGTGGGATTCAAGGTGAGTTTAAATCGAGATTTGACATGATCTTTGGCATATGAACATCTAAGCTTAAGTTGGAACATTTCAGGGATTTGCGGTACCGAAAGAGGCACAAGAAAAGGTTGTAAAATTTGATTTTCACGGACAGCCAGCAGAACTTAGGCATGGCAGTGTTGTGATTGCTGCTATTACAAGCTGCACAAATACATCAAATCCTAGTGTTATGCTTGGGGCGGGGATTGTTGCTAAAAAGGCATGTGAATTGGGCCTACAGGTTAGTTGTTTGGTTTCTATCGTTAACTGAATTTCTGAATTCCTTACACAGACATACACACACACATGCAATAAATTTATATATTATATTCTATCCGCCAATCTAATTTGTTAATCTAATATTTAACCAACAGGTGAAACCATGGGTTAAAACAAGTCTTGCTCCTGGTTCTGGAGTTGTTACAAAGTATTTGCTACAAAGGTATTTGTTGAAGAATAAGAATAAATGATAACCTAAATGTTTCTTTGTTTTTATATAAGTCAAAAGTACATTAACATAATCCGAATTTTTTGTTAATACAGTGGGTTGCAGAAGTTTTTGAATGAGCAAGGGTTTAACATTGTTGGATATGGCTGTACCACATGTATTGGTAATTCTGGGGACTTGGATGAGGCGGTTGCTACTGCTATAGCAGATAATGGTATGGTTACTTGTGTTATCTCAATATATGCAAATTAAAAGTTTCATGGCCTCCTTTCCTTTTTTTTCTACATCCTTATATTATTGGTTTTGTGGCTTTCTATATCATCTTCTTGGTGACTCGTGCAGATGTCATTGCGTCAGCGGTTCTCTCCGGGAATAGAAACTTTGAGGGGCGTGTTCATGCTTTGACACGGGCAAACTATCTTGCATCACCTCCTCTGGTTGTTGCATATGCTCTTGCTGGCACGGTACGAATTTGACATCTTTTTTCAACAATTTATCCAAATCCATGATATGCGAAATGTGATCCTTTTAAGTAATGCGAACCATTCTGTGAACCAAATACAAGCCGAACAAGTTTCATTTAATTGGATTTGATGCATGGTTTGATAGGGGTGCTTATGTAGAAAATTAGTTACTATTTACTATTCAAGAAGTTTGAAGGTCTTTATGCATGTTTGATAGAGGCGTCTTATTTAAACAATTAGTTGTAAATCAAGAAGTTTGAAGTTATTTCTGTACATAGAAAATTTACGAATAATGAATTGTTATATGTAACTTTTGTGATATGTTAAGTATATGATATGACAATATGAAAGGCATTCTGAAGCTCAAATATAGAGAGTTGATACGATGGTCACTGGTGCAAAAAAGCTTTATTAAGTTTTTGGGTCAGAGAGATTTATATGGTTTTACATTGATTCATATAACTATGAAGTATCTTATTCAAAATTTCAGCTTAGTGAATGTCACTTCTGTGTCCCAGGTTGATATTGATTTTGAGAAGGAACCGATCGGAGTTGGAAAAGATGGCAAGGATGTTTATTTCAGGGACATATGGCCAACTAGTGAAGAAATTGCTGATGTAAGCACCCCATGAAGTATTTTGCCAATTTATAGTTTTGCCAGAAGTAGCAATTCAACCTATTTACAAATGGGTCGGTTTGTGTTGTGTTAAATCAAACTCAAGTTGTTCAAATAGTTCTCTTTAGCTAAGAGAACAAGTCAAATGGGGATGAGTTGGTTCCGGGTGGCAGTCCCTACTCAATTTTTAATGCGTTTAACCTCATTAATTGTTTTACCTCCCTACTATTCATCATTCTCATTTTAGTGAACTTTTTTAAATTTGACCAAACGCCTCATGGACTTTAGTTTTTTCAAATGACCAAACTGAATTTATACAATCTCTTCATTTCACCTAATTCACTTTATATGCTGTTTGAATAGTCGTCGTCATTTTTTCTATATTATCATTATTGCCATCATTATTTCTATATGCTGTTAAAATCAGACCAATTAGGTTTTCATGTTGATGTGAGTTACACTTAGTTGTATTTTAATAAGCATAACCAACAAATTTTTACACTACAAAACATCTTTTAGCATAGCCAATCCAAATAAGGATCTCATTTCCGCCTCAAGTTTCTAACTTTCTATGCTCTGCGTTCTTGCAGTACATGCTACAAAAAGTTCCTTGTTTTCTACTTTTATGTTGTAATCTGGCAATCTAATGCAGGCTGTTCAATCAAGTGTTCTGCCTGAAATGTTTAAGAGTACATATAAATCCATCACCGAGGGAAATCCCATGTGGAATGACCTACCAGTCCCTGAAGCCAAGTTATATACATGGGATCCAAATTCTACCTACATTCACGAGCCACCATATTTCAAAAACATGACAATGGATCCCCCTGGGGCCCATGGCGTGAAGGATGCTTACTGCTTGCTGAACTTTGGTGACAGTATCACAACAGATCACATTTCTCCCGCCGGAAGCATCCACAAGGATAGTCCAGCTGCAAAGTTTCTTCTTGAACGTGGCGTTGACCGCAAGGATTTCAACTCTTATGGTAGTCGACGTGGTAATGATGAGATTATGGCCCGGGGGACTTTTGCCAATATCCGCATTGTGAACAAGCTCTTAAATGGGGAAGTTGGCCCAAAGACTCTACATATTCCCACAGGAGAAAAACTTTCGGTTTTTGATGCGGCATCAGTAAGTTACTATACATGACTATCATAAGTAATGAATTATTGTCACTGTTTTTCCTTACCTTTATGCTAAGTTACTATTATATCCTTCACTAGAGTGGGTGTTATTATTTCAAGTGGACAAAGCTATACCAATATAGGTTTTGGATTTCAATATGTTGGGTATGTTTGGGTGAAGTCTCATAGGCCGTAGGCTCATATCCAAGCATACTGATATAATCCAGCTTAAGTTAAAGCAGGTAACAACAATAACATTAGCATAAAAACCCAAGTTGAGAGGGGTAACTCTCGATACAAACCAGAGTTTGTTTATTGTAAATAAAACATGAACTGAAATTAAGCCTGCCAATTAGTTACTTCCGAAAACTCAGCCACTTTTGTTTCCCACTATTCTACTATCTTGTTTTTTTGGCTTGTTGAATGGATTTAAGACATGATCAAAAACTGCCTTCCTTAAATCCTACTCAGCAGCTGAGTTGGCTTTCTTTTGGTGCTTGTGGGTGTACACTTGGATAGGAAGTGTATCACATACTCAAACTGATTTTTCTGGTAGTATTATAGTTATAGTATTAAATCTGATTAATAAAACTATGCTGTCAATGCAAATAATGATTTAACATTTTGGACTGAAATGATTCAGGAAAGGATGCAAGCTTTTAATATTTCCGGCCTATCACATTGCCATTGTATATTGCTTGTCTCTTGTTTTAACTTGTATGACTCCTGTATCCAGAAATACAAGGCTGCTGGTCAAGATACAATTGTGTTGGCAGGAGCAGAGTATGGAAGTGGAAGCTCAAGGGATTGGGCCGCCAAGGGACCCATGTTATTGGTTAGTTGGATTCCATCATTACCTTTCCAAACATATGGCTTGAACTTTTGCTAATGATTATAATTATATTCTCCGTAGGGAGTTAAAGCAGTAATTGCAAAGAGCTTTGAGAGGATCCATAGAAGTAACTTGGTGGGAATGGGTATAATACCACTTTGTTTCAAAGCCGGTGAAGATGCAGACACCTTACAATTGACTGGTCATGAACGATATACCATTGACCTACCAAGTAACATTAGTGAGATCCGACCTGGTCAAGATGTCACTGTCACAACTGACACGGGAAAGTCATTCACGTGTACCGCCCGCTTTGACACTGAGGTACTTCCCTCCATTTAATTTCAGCCCATGTTCAGATTTTGTGAGAGAGATATTTCGACCATCTTTAGATGTCAATTTAGTTGGTGTTTTGGTGATAGTCTCGACTCTCGACCTATTTACCTAAGAGTTGGTTGCTTTGGTATGTTTGATCTCCAACAGATAAAATCAGCAAGTTTATAATCTGTCCTAGAAAATGCCTCTGATTGTCAAACTAAAGAACCAGGCCGACTATATTTGGTTGGTTTCTTAATCCTATAATATAAAGAACCGGGTTTCGGTGTGGTCCGGAAGTACAACTGACCGGTACTGGTTTTAATACGATTTACATATATTATTGCAATTGAAACAACGAGGTTCTATACTAGATGTATTCAAACCAGAAAACTAAAGTCCTATTATATTTATAGTTCGGTTTTGGTGAGAAGTGGTTATAAATATAGAATTGAACCAGTTCAGGCTAGTCTGGTTCTTGGTTCCTTTGTTTTTAATTTATCATGTTCTGGTTTGGTGGGCTCAATGCTGCATTTGCATCAACTAATCTGATTCTTAGTTCACTTTCACTAATACATCTAACTAATCTTTTGTATTGCACAGGTGGAGTTGGAGTATTTCAATCATGGTGGGATCCTTCCATATGTTATCCGTCAACTATCGGCACAAAAATGATCTTGTATTAGAGCTATATTAAATTGTACAATTTGAGCAAATGAAAAATAAAAATGTTATATCTCCATCTGTATGATTTGTTATCCGGATCTCAGAATAGTCTCTTGCAGACAACAAATTGATCTGCAATTGCTGCGGCAATTTTTTTGTAATAATACTTTGTTTCAAAGGGTAGCCTGATTTACTTTGCTTGATTTTATAGCTGATGTATATCTGTGAACTAAAGATTAATACGGGAACCAGAGATAAAATCTTGAATCTTTCAAGTTAAATTTGTGCTGTTATCATGGATGAGTTATATCTCTGTATGATAATCGGATAATGCCAGTATGCGGCTTGTTGACAAATATTTGACATAACATGATTTGCCATGAAAATACAAATGGTATATGGGCTGTAATCGTGTTAACCCGCCTATAAAAGGTGTATCGGTCAATCTTATAAAGAATATGTTGATTTCCATGACTGCTATAATTAAATGGGACGTGCTTTATTTACAGCTTCGTATAGATATGTTATATATAGATAAAGAAAGAAGATAATAACTTTGCTTAGGTTCATAAAGCATGACAAACCATCTACACGATTAAGATAACAAGTCACAAGTGTCACTTATTTGAACTAGCGCTGTGATATAATTTACATGTTATATTAGAGATGGGAGTACTGAATCGAACCTAGCCACAGGAACACATACCAATGGATTGGCTCTAGGAAGTGTGATCCCTGGTCCCTCTTCCATATCAACCCGGTCCATATCCCCGTCTTCCCCAACCTTCCACTTAAAGCACTGAACCATCACACCTAATGTCACTTGCGCAATTTGCATTGCTAACGATGTTCCTGGACACATTCGTCTCCCACTCCCAAACGGTAACATATGAAAGTGTTGTCCTCTAACATCTACTTGACTCCCCTCAAATCTTTCAGGACAGAACTTCAGTGGATCGTCCCAATGCTCTGGGTCCCTACCCAGAGCCCAAACGTTAACAAAAACAGTAGTTTTTGCAGGAACATGGTAGCCTCCTACTATGCAATCTTCTGTTGAGGTCCTTGGGATCATTGGGGCTGTAGGGTGTAATCTTAGGCCTTCTTTTACTATTGCTTGGAGGTATGGAAGATTTGGTATGTCGGATTCTTCTAAAAGTCGGGATTTTCCAACCACTCTATCGATTTCTTCAACTGCTTTGTCCATTATCCTAGGATGGTTGATTAGCTCTGCTAAACACCATTCTATAGTAAGGGCAGATGTATCTGTTCCTGCAACAAATAGATTCTTTAACCAAAACAGCATGGTTAGATAGTCTTTCAAGTTTCAACGTCTTCATTTCGTATGTCTTACAAAAATAATACAAGAATTACCAGAATAAAAGCTTTAATATTGTCTCTGGTTAACTTGACCTCCATGGTATCATCTTCTAATATTTTGAGTAGAATATCAAGAAGGTCCTTCACTCCATCATCTAATTTCTCCTTTTTCTTTCTCCTTTCATCTTCATGCTCATTAATGATCCTTTCTATCAAATCATCAAACCGCTTGTGGATCTTCTTCACTCGTTTTTTAAACCCTTGTAAATCAAGATTCTTACAAAACCAGATGTAATCCGCCAAGTTAAACTTACCAGTAATCTCAGAAATCTCGGTAACAAGCTTCCTCATATCGTCTGCTTCATTATCGTCCTCAGAACACCTTTCACTCATTAGCATTCTTGAAATCACATTATTTGTCAACTTCAAAAGTTCACCTTTAACATCCACAGGCTTTCCAACTTTAGCCTTTTGAGACAATGAGTTGATGAACCATATAGTCTCATCTTGTCGAACTGGAAGAAGCAAGTCGAGCGTTCGACCATTTAAGAGTTCTGACATTACCAGCTTCTTCATAAGTTTCCAGTAAGACCCAAAAGGAGCAAACATGAAATCTTTAGAACCATAAGTTAAGTAAACCGTGCTAACATTTCTAGGTCGATCTAAGTAAGAATTTTCATATGTTCTAAGGAATTCTTTAGCCAATTTAGGTGAGGAAACAGCAAGACATGGAACCGACCCAAGGAAGAACCTGAAAACGGGTCCATATCGAGTTGAGAGTTTATGTAAAGCTTGGTGAGGGATTGGAGCCAAGAGGTGTAGGTGACCGATGATTGGAAGTGCAAAAGGACTCGGAAGGAGCCGAGATTTGCTCTTAGATGATGAAGAAAGTGATAGGAAAAACAGAACTGAAATGAGTGAAATGACAAACAGGGTGAAGTAGCCATACATGTCAGACATGGCTTATGAAATATTTGAGTTGATGATGTGTTTAAATGATGATTGCATGTGATTAGGTATATAGATAAAGAGAGTTAATTACAAAGATCATTCATGTGGTTTGTCAAAAATTATAAGATTCATTCCTACCTTTCATAAATTACGATTCTAATCCCTATAAATTACTATTCTAATCCCTGATTTTGGTGCACCATCAACCGTTTTGGTCCAAAAGCGTTGACTTTTTTTTTTATACCAAAAGTGTTGACTTTTGACCAAAATTGTTGACTTTTGGACCAAAAGTGTGAATAAAAGTCAAATGTCAACAATCAAAACCGTAATTTATAAAGGGAAAATTTCATATATGCCACTATTAAGTTATAAAATATCATATTTGCCCAATTAATTTTTAAAATATCATATATGCCATTTTTAACTTATCAATATATCAAATATGTCATTGTTGAATAACAAAGTATCATACATGTTATTCCCAATCTACCAATTATCAAATGTGTCGTTGTTAAATAAAAAAATTAAATATTATCCAAATAAAGTTTTAAATATCATATATTCTATCATTAAATTTGAAATACATCAAATATGGCAATGAAATATATCAAATATGCGCTATTAAATTAGTTTAGTCAAAATAAAACATAATGTTTTTTAAAAAAATCATCAATGAAAATTTTGAAATTAATAGTTACACACGTTTTTTCTCTTGTTTTTATAGTTCAATCTATAGTTTTATTCTAAATCGTATAAAATTTAATTCAATGTTACCTACATGATTAATTTGATTGATATTTTTAAATCCGTTATTCGATTCAATTCATGGTATATAATAAGAGTTGCGATCATGGTTTGTAAGTGACTAAACTATATGTGATACTTTTATTTTTGCTTAGTAATTAGTCTTCATGACATTTGATGCAATAAAAACTCATGAATTAACAAAAGAGAGGAAAATTTCAAATTTAAATTTTAATGATAAACTTAAAGCATTTGATATAATTTCAATGACATGTTAGCTATATTTCGAAGTAATGTTGACATATATAATATTTAATAATGTATTTGACACATATTATTTTTTTTACTTAAAAATGACATATATGATATTTAAGTGTATTAGAGTGGCATATGTGATATTTCAAAATTAAATTAGGCAAATACGATATTATGTGACTTATCAATGACATATATGAAATTTTCCTATTTATAAAAGGTAGGGATGAAACCTGTAATTCATAACAGACCACAAGGACATATAGATTTTGTAATTAACTCTCATATATATATATATATATATATTTCAATTTCAATATGCGTTGCTGTAATTTCGTAAGAGAACCCAAACAGTACAGAACAAAAGAGACCATAAGTGGAATCAATGAAACAAGAAGATTGTTTATATTTGCAGCAAAACAGGTATACGACAAATGAAAGAGATATATGCCACCGATATTGACATTTTTAACTATGATGACATTTTGTTTCTTATCAGTTTTGAGCTTTTGGCACTGCATTTCGTTTTTTCTATCTGTTGTTTTCAAATGAAAAAAGATATGACATTCAACGTCGAATATTGTTTGTTATATTTAAAAGAGTACATTGTAAAGAACTTTTTCAAACAATGTATGGCTTTTTCAAACGTCAAAACCCATCTGACTCTATTGAATAATGTTTTCTACCATAACCAACACTTAATTACTTTTCTAAAATGCTAGTTAGTGCATCTATTTGATAAATTAAATAAAAAAAATCAGCAGTAAGACAGCATGTCTAAGCAATATTCCACAAAGCAATTACTAGTAAGACAAGTCCAATTACTTAAAATCCAATACTATCAACAAATGCTTCTACAAATAAATCAATACAAAACATTTAAAAGCATCCGATTAACTAATAAAACCTATACATGCAAAATCAATATCAATTCAAACAACACCCATATTTATGATATAAGCATTTAACAGATTTCTAAAAAAAAATAAAAATAAAAGAACTGGTATCTACAAAATCAATGTCAATTTACCAGAACCCATTTTACGTAAAAAAGCAAACGGGCCTAAAACTGTCCGACCCAGCCCGCCAAAACCCGAAACCCAGAAAAGGGGGCTTCTGGGATTGAACCAAAAATGGGTTGAGTACTAGGTTTGGTGGGAAGCCCAATAAATAAGGATGTGTGATGGGCTCTGCTGTTGAATGCATTAAGGCCAGGCGTGACTAATATATGGACTATGGAGTTATTTGCTCATCATTCAGTTTGTTATGTATAATGTACTTATGCAACATACAATTCAAGTATTTTTTTTTCTTCATATTGTGGTAGTGTTTATGGTTAAAAACAACTAATAGAATCAAACATGGTACACGCGGAATTTGACCGTGGTTGCGGTGACGGCTTTTTGGTGGTGGCAAGCCCGACTTAAAGTTTTAGGTGGCTCTAAGCAAGACTAAATTTGGGGCACAAAACCCTCCTCCTTAACTTAGACCATCAATAACAAGGATGTCCATGTAATATTTCTAGTGACATGGAGGGTGTGTATCCTTTTGTTTGTAGGGAAGGATGGGGAAAGATGAGAAGAGATGAAAATAGAAGACAAAAGTTATTTTAGAAATTATTTAGTTGCTTGTATATATAATGAATATATTATTGTTGTGGGTAAAAACTGTTTGTGGACAGGATAGATGGAAAGCTGACTTGACATATTGATTAGTGTTTACATTTCAAATAGTTATAGCAGGTCATGTTTTTAATTTGTGGGAGATGCAGGCTACTTTTAGTTTAGTCACTGAGCGGCTGTTTTTTGTCTACACAATACAATATAATTTATTGTTTAAATGTTTATGGTGCCTTATCTATACTTTTATACTCCTTATTAAAAATTATATGGGGGTGTTAAAAAATTTACATGTTTGGGACATGCAAACCCTTTTCCTTAAAACAAAACTAAATATCTTCATTCTCTCTTTCTCTTTCCAAAACAACACACAAAATATTACTCGTATTTCTTTCTATATACCAAAACAATACACAATCCCTTTATTTTCTTGAATAACCACCGCCGTCGTCTATCATCAGCCACCATCGTCCATAATATCCGTCGCAACGCGCGGATACCATGCTCGTTTTTAATTAAGGTTTAGTTCAAAATACAACACAATTTATACAATTTGGGGGCTTTTGCTTTTGGTGGGCCTTAAGCATATGTTTGACCCACTAAGCTATTTAAGCTGGCCTTGGGTGGTAGTGATGATGGGTGGAAATGGCGGTGATTATTGGTAATGGTGATGTCGTGATCACGTCGAGCGATGTAGGTTGATGTAAATGTGGTAGTGGATATATTTTTTTAGAAAATAAATGTTTAAGGTGTAAAATTAGTAAGATAAAAGTTTAAGGCTTAAATTTGTTTTTAAGGGCAAATTGGATTGTTTGTTATAAATCTTTTTCAAAAAGAAGCTCATCAAGAGCAATTGAGTCATTCAAATGTCCCATTTTCCCCCCGTTTTTTCTATAAGTTGAAACATAAAGATTAGAACTTTTACAAGGTAATATATATATAATATAGATATTCATTGGCGAAACTTTTATACTAACCGGCCACATCTCTCACTTTAACGGCGAATATTCTCCTCAAATTTTGATAAAATTACCAATATTAAAATCCTCATTTCTCATTTTCAATGCTCCCCCATGTGTAAGGCACATATAGAGAATCCTTAACTTAATAGCTAATTAACAAATGGATATATCATTTTTTTAATATAAAAAGCAGTGCTCGCATATGTAGTCATGTAGTAGGTTAGTAGGTTCCCATGTGTTTTTATAATAGAAATAGAAAAAAGGTCTCATTCCATCGTTCAAAACTTCAAATCACAACAAAGGATAAAAGTCAAACTTTGAGTTTCTAGGCATGGAACCAAAGTTTTTTACAATGCTATTGTTATTCTTGATGTCATGTTTCTTTTATGTTTACTTTCTTTCAAGAGGTAAGAGATATCCTGGTCGACTCCCACCTGGTTCTTTGGGACTTCCCTTGATAGGCCAAACATTTGATCTTTTAAAGGCCTTGAAAGGTGACAAAGTCCAAGAGTGGTTTCAAGAAAGAATTGCTAAACATGGTCCTATATGGAAAGCCCATCTTTTTGGATACCCAACCGTTGTTTTACATGGTGTAATCGCAAATAAGTTTGTATATACTTGCGATGGGAACGTACTCTCCAACAAGCAACCACCATCTGTTAGTAGAATAATGGGTATGAATAATATAGGTGAATTGATCGGCGATGATCATAAACGAGTCAGAGGAGCCTTGAGTTCGTTCTTGAAGATTGATGTTTTGAAGGAATATGTTGCGAAAGTAGATGAAGAAATCCAACACCACCTAGAGACGCTTTGGCGTGGTCAAAATGAAGTCCAGGTAAATTAATATTATGCTTCTATCGTATGAAAATAACAATTTAAAAACTAATAACAATTACCCTATCCGTCAATAAAATAACATACATACCTACTAAAGTATTATTTAATTAGTTAGAAATTTAATATTATTTTGTAATAACTCGAAATGAAAATATGTACATTTAAATTAGTACAGAATTAATATTAGTTGTAGACATGTGAATAACTTGTATCATATTATAAAATTAAATAATATCTCTTATATAAATAAAGTAAGATTGTGATAATACATATATTTTTAAAAATATATTATTTGGTATCACTGGACATTTTCTTATTAATTATTTATATTTTATCTAATTAATTTATGACATCATATCTAATTAAATTTTGATTTTCTCTATTCTACCATTAAATATCTTTACTTTTAAATATTTTAGTTTGTTATATGCAAATAGGTTATATGTTTTTTTTTTTTTATTATCGAACTACGTGACTTTGATAAACATTTTTCTTTATCTGCCCGCGTAATACGTGGGTTACTAAGCTAGTTTTGAAGTAAACAAAAATACAACCAAATGATCGATTCTTTAAACTCTCAAAGGAGTGAAATCTGCATATGGTTTGCCCTATCTCCAAGCCGAAAGTAACATATACATAATTTTTTTTTTTAATGGATATTAGTGTGTTTTGTCTTGTAGGTGCAACCCTTGATAAAGATATTAACCTTCAACGTAATTTGTTCGCTTCTTTTTGGGATCAAAAGAGGACCCAAGCGAGAGCGACTACTACCACTGTTTCAAGATATGATTGAAAGTACGCTAGCGATTCCTGTCAACTTACCCTTCACTCAATTCGGTCGTGGACTTAGAGCGAGAAAGAAATTAGTAACACTGCTTCTAGATCTTATAAGTGAGAAAAAAGAGGCACTCAAAGAGCAAAAACTACAAGCTAATCCTCAAAAAGATCTTATCGTCTCGTTGCTCCAGAGTAATAACGATGATAGTTCGACAATGATGTCTGATGAGGAGATCATTGACAACATAATCGTTGTAATGGTTGCAGGATATGATACTACATCCATTCTACTCACGTTGTTGATGAGGCTTTTGGCTAATAACGAATCTATTTACTCTAAGATAGCTCAAGGTATGATTTTTTTTAAATCTGATTTTTATAAAAGCAAATGGATTTTTCTATTGACAGCGCTATAGATTGTAAAGTAACAAATTTTTATGCATGTTATTAGCAAAAACTTTAACTTTATGTTAAGATTAAATAGATGGTGTTTTCCACACACGAGTTATATTTCACTTAACATGCGCAAATCACCTCTCCAAGATGGGGAAAGTGATGAATAGGTCTTAATTGGTTAGGCATTAAGAATTCATGTATTTATGTAACCATTTACGCATTAGTACGTAGCTTAAACATATACACACACACGGTATAGGCAACAATAAGTCTCAATGGCTTGACGATAATTGACATAAATCATAATTCATTATCTATTGAAGTTTACATAATTGACATTACAGAACATGAAGAAATTTCCAAGCGTAAAGCTTCGGGGGAAGGTTTGACATGGGAAGACCTTACCAAGATGCAGTACACATGGAGAGTAGCTTCCGAGACACTTAGAATACACCCTCCTTTGATGTTGACCTTTCGACGAGCAGCCCAAGATATTGAGTACGGAGGATACATAATTCCCAAAGGATGGCAAGTATGTCAGCTAATTGATTATTAAAAAAAGATCGATCTGATTGCTTAGTTTGTATAATAGCATATTTGCTTACTCTTTTCCTCATGATGTGTTTTCAGGTGATGCTTTCCGCCTCCATGACACATAACGATGACAGCATTTTCCAAAACCCAGCCATATTTGATCCAGCCCGTTTTGAGAAACACGCACCATCACCACCACCTTTCAGTTTGGTGCCATTTGGAGCTGGGCCAAGGATGTGCCCTGGCTTTGAGCTTGCTAAAATGGAAACTTTGGCCATGATTCATCGCTTGGTGACACTCTTCAAGTGGGACCTCCTTAACAAAGACGAATCTTTCAAAAGAACACCATTGCCAAAATTTGATCAAGGGTTGCAGGTTGGATTAAGGCCAATAGAAAAAAACATTAGTAAATCATATCAGAATGAAATGTAATTGCACAACATTGTGAAGACTCGTCTTCAAGACGATGGAGATGCCGAGTGAAGGATATATAACCTAAAAATTATAAGAAAAGAGAAACTCGATCTCATGTTAGAGTCGGCGCAAGGCTGATCACCACGAACCACCTCCGGCGTGAGAATATATATGTATAAATGATGTATAATTGAAAATGTACTCATATGAGTACAAGATGATGTGGGTGTGATCAAATATGAATGATATATTTTAATGTGTGTAATATTCTGAGAATATGTTTGTCCCAAATATATAAGAGAAGAAATTTTGAACCTTAAAGTTTAAGAGACATATATGTAAATAATCCCTTAAAGTTTGAACCTTCGTAGCGGCAACCATAAAGATATGATCAAATCCCTATAATCAGATCTAAGATATATGCTATCTAGGGAAGAAATTTTCATGATTATTTGAGATCATTGTAGCTAGAGACCTAAAATACAAATTGAATAGATCACCTACGTACTCTTCTTAAATGGTCAACTCCAGGTTGGTTTATGGATAAAACAAAATAAAATGACCAGCCCATAAACTCGTTCGATATTAAAATTAAGCAACAAAAATTGTAAGTTCCATCTAGCAACCTAATTACACTATTTAGGATCTAATTACAACTTGTGTACCAGGTCTAAGTTGTTCCTGGCCTGTTTGTCCCGTCAACTCTCTGACCCATCCAGTTAAATGGGTTATGCACGTCGATTAATTCAAGAGGTGTGTTGATTAAACGTATAAAAAAAATATGTTGATTTCCATGACTAGGGGTGTTATTTGGCTGGGTTAATCCGGTTTGGGCTATTTGGGCTTTAAGACGAGTTCGGGTTATTTGGGCTATTTGGGCTTTAACACGTAACCCAAACCGAATAAGAGTTCGGGTTATTTGAGCTGGGCTGGGTTTCGGGTATCCAAATTTATCCCAATTAATTAAGAAACTATTGTACGATGGATTATCTTGCTTTTGAAATATGAACCATATGACTTCATGAGATTTGTTAAGATTATTGATAAATAAATCAAGAAAACTTTGTCCAAAGATCCCAAAATAAAATTATATTGTTAGTTTTTCATACTAATTAATAATAATATAACAATTTTTATTATATAAAAAAAGTTGTAAGCTAAATGCTAAATAAATAAAAATACGATTCCACCTAACAATATCAAATAATATAGCTCATGTATTTTAGCCTTAATTAAAAGGAAACATTTTATTTAAGTTAACACTTTATAATATTGTTTGTGTCCTAAAGGCATATGGTATTTGGAGAAATTGAGACTTTGAGGTATTGGGTTTTAAACTAGCTGTGGGCAAAATTCTCCTCACATTGGAGTCAAAGGGTTTTCCTAAAAATAACCGAGGTTTTTTCAAGGTTGAAAATGAATATATGAAAAGAGGCATATAGTAAGATGTGTTTTATGTAATGAGACTCTAATCTAAAAATGAGAGAAAAATGTAAAACACATAACTAATTCCCGTTCCAAAAGAAGACACTTTTTTTATAAAAAAAATTTCCTCGATATTCATTAGAAAATGGTAAAAATGAGAAGGAATCAATAAAGTATTATTTTTGTTATTCATCAATAACAATGCTAGTATATGTAGACAGGTTACCATGTGCTATAAATAGGAGAAAAGGATCTTATCTCATTGATGCCAATCGCAATAAAAGATAAACACATCAACTTTGAGTTTATAAATAAGGATTTTTATTTATGTCTTTACCCAACTTTAAATTTCTTGCAATGGAACCAAAGTTTCTCACAATGTTATTGTTATTCTTGATGTCATGTTTCCTTTATTTTTACTTTCTTTCAAAAGGTAAGAGATATTCTGGTCGACTTCCACCTGGTTCTTTGGGAGTCCCCTTGATAGGCCAATCCTTTGATCTTCTAAAGGCCTTGAAAGATGACAAAGTCCAAGAATGGTTGCAAGAAAGAATTGCTAAACATGGTCCTATTTGGAAAGCCAACCTTTTTGGATATCCAACTGTTGTTTTACATGGTGTAACTGCAAATAAGTTTGTATATACTTGTGACGGGAACGTACTCACCAACACACAACCACCGTCTATTAGTAGGATACTGGGTACGAGTAACATAATTGAGTTGATCGGCGATGATCATAAACGAGTTAGAGGAGCCTTGGTTTCGTTCTTGAAGATTGATGTTTTGAAACAATATGTTGCAAAAGTAGATGAAGAAATCCTACATCACCTAGAGACACATTGGCGTGGTAAAAATGAAGTCCAGGTAAAATATTCTTATGCTTCTTTCGTATCAAATAACCGTTTCAAAAATGTATTATATGTCATTACATTATCATAGATAAAATTTTAGTTAGTTACTTATTAGATAGCCGACATTTACTTAGTAACAACCCTTGAAATACAAACATGAAAATTTAAAAGGAGACGGTTTGAGACGTATTATTCCTCGTATGTTGTTATATACTCTAAAATAAATATACAAACATTTTATAATAAACAATTGTTTTGATACAAACAAAAATATCAAAATGTATTATTAAAATGGGAGGAAAGAAATATTTTTCATTAATGTATCTAAAGTATCCCTCAAATGTTAACCAAATAATCAAGGTGAACTTATGACACCTTTTAGCCATATACAACAAATGAATATATTATAATGCATAGTATACAACTGTATGTGTAGATTTATCACATCTCAATAATCAATACATCAAATGATTGAAATATGCATATGGTTTATATTTTAAGTTTTAACATATGTTCTAGATGAAAGTGACTATCTCTCATTATTCGTTAGTTTTTCTTGATTATTGATCATGTTCGATCACTTCTACATAGTTTTATTTGATTGATATTAGTGTAGTTTGTCTTGTATATATGGTATAGGTGCAACCGTTGATTAAGATATTAACCTTCAACGTAATTTGTTCGCTTCTCTTTGGGATCGAAAGAGGACCCAAGCGAGAGCGGCTGCTACCACTGTTTCAAGATATGATTGAAAGCACGCTAGCAATTCCTATCAACTTACCATTCACTCAATTTAGTCGAGGACTCAAAGCGAGAAAGAAATTGGTAACAATGCTTCTAGATCTTATAAACGAGAAAAAGGAGGCAATGAAAGTGCAAAAACAACAAGCTAATCCTCATAAAGATCTTATTATTTCGTTGCTTCAGAGTAACAACGATGATAGCTCAAGAATGATGTCTGATGAAGAGATCATTGACAACATCATCGTTGTAATGGTTGCAGGATATGATACTACATCCGTTTTACTCACATTGTTGACGAGGCTTTTGGCTAATAACGAATCTATTTACTCTAAAATAGCTCAAGGTATATATGAATTTTTTTCCCAATCTTATATGTGTTAAACATACATAAACACATTATTATGTTAAGGTTACATATTATATTTCACTTAATTAACATGGTACAATATCACCAAGGAGTTGTATAACGTACAATAATTTGTGTAACCATTTATGCATTTTGGAAACAATAAGCTAGCCGTAATGGCTTGAAGCTAACCGACATCACGTTATATGAAGATGTTACCCGTACGTAAATCATATTTCATTTATGCAATAAAGTTTACATATTTGATATTGTAGAACAAGAAGAAATTTCCAAGAGCAAACTTTCGGGAGAAGCTTTGACATGGGAAGACCTTACGAAGATGAAATACACATGGAGAGTAGCTTCCGAGACACTTAGAATGGACCCTCCTGTGATTCTAACCTTTCGACGAGCAGCCCAAGAGATCGAGTATGGTGGATACATAATTCCCAAAGGATGGCAAGTATGTCATATCATTGATAATCCAATGAATATCTGAATGGTGAATATCATATAGAATATTAATTTGCTTACACATTTTTTCACGATGTATCTTCAGGTGATGCTTTCTGCATCCATGACACATAATGATGAGAACATTTTCCAAAACCCAACCATATTTGATCCGGCCCGTTTTGAGAAACATGCACCATCACCACCACCTTTCAGTTTGGTGCCATTTGGAGCTGGGCCAAGGATGTGCCCTGGCACTGAGCTTGCCAAAATGGAAACTTTGGCCATGATCCATCGGTTGGTGACACTTTTCAAATGGGAGCTCCTTAGCAAAAACGAATCCTTCAAAAGAATACCAATGCCAGAATTCCATAAAGGGTTGGAGGTTGGATTAAGGCCAATGGAAAAGAAACTTTACCAAATCATATAAAAAGAAATGTAATTGCATAACATGGTGAAAACTCTAGTGAGGATCCTCGTTCTCAAAATGTTGAAGATATTGAGTGAAAAATACTGAAAAAAAAGAAAGAAAAGAGTGTAAAAACTCTCATGTTACAGTGGGCCCAAAGAATGACCCCATGTACCACCTGCATGAAAATAAATGTGTAATATAATTGTAAGTATGCGAAAAATGTATAAGTAGAAAGTATTATATGAGTATATGTCATGTGTGTCTGTGTGTGTGAGATGATATATGATTGATATAATTTGATCTAGAATAATTATTTATGAGAATTCATATTAGTACCAAATTATTTGATGATTTTACTAAATTTGTGCAATTAATACTTATATAGTCTGCAATAATACTTGTATATAGTAGTAAGAAAATTAAAAAGAATGGTACAAATAGCATCCTTTATTATTTATATATAACAATTTAAGTAGCTTTAGCTACAGTATTTTTTTTTTTAATTTTAATTTTTAGCTCTTTAACATTAAACTTTTACTTTTTATATTTTGACCACAATTTAACTTTTTATATTTTGCCCTTTCAACTTTTGATTTTTTAACTTTGATTTATTTATGTTTTGCCCCTTAAATTTTTGCATTTTTTGGCTTTTGCCCACAAACTTTTTTCTTTTTTATATTTCGCCACTTAAACATCTTCTTTATCTTGGATTTTTTTTTACTTCCTCATATTATATTATCTTAATTCTTTTAATCACCAACAACTGCATGTCGTTGTATACTTCTTATAAGCCAACACCAGAACCACAACTAACAAATGTAAGTAAACTCTATAACAAAATAAGTAGGGTGGTGCATACCTATGGTCAACGACCAGTTAATCAGAGACCAAGGGGTGAGTATAACTTATAGTGTAATATTTATGTTATGCAAAAAACGTTATCTTTTAAATACTTTCCACAAGACTTTTTTTTACCTTTATGATACGCTATTGTAATGTGCGTTTATCATTATGTATTGATCACCGGTCTTATATACGTAGCAGATTTTAAGTATCGTTATGTTTTCTGGGCAACGCCCGGGGTATAAAACTAGTTATGAACAATCTAGAATGAATTATTAGGGTTTATATGTGTTATCAAAGATATTATTTATGATTTATGTGAATAAATGTATTCTGCCTTATACGGCAAACTGAAAGATCTAAGATCACGTTTGGTTCACAGATTTTGATGGAATCTGAAGGACTTGAAATTGAATTTGATTTCTTAGTATGTTTGGTTATTTAAAGATGAAGGAATCTTATTCCATTATAATGTAAACATTCCGTCATTTGATGAACTCTCTATTCCTTGGGGTGGTGGAAGTAATTTTATTCCATTCATTACTTAAATCATCAAACCTCTCAAAAAAACAAAAAATCATCGAATTTCATTTCTTTAAATTCTAATAATTTTGACAAATACTATTTCTTTAAAAAATAATCATGCCCTAAGAGATATGCATTATGTTTTCTAATGGGCGTAAATATGTATTTATAGAAATGTGGCAGAAGAATAGTTTATGCTGGGAATAAAGGGTTGTATGGTTGAGTAATATTCTTTATTAAGTTTGTT
The DNA here is from genome assembly GCF_010389155.1 of Erigeron canadensis. Lineage (NCBI taxonomy): Eukaryota > Viridiplantae > Streptophyta > Magnoliopsida > Asterales > Asteraceae > Erigeron > Erigeron canadensis. The sequence goes on along the minus strand of NC_057763.1, from coordinate 30,548,479 downwards.
AGGGTTTGGTGAGAACTAAGACATTTTATGAAATTGGTTTTCTTAATTGGTTATTCTGGTAAAGTTGTCGTTGATTTATGCTCTTAATAATTAGTTAAGAAGGAATCATCTTGTCCAATGGTGCATCCTTTAAATATTGATGCAGAAACGAGTGAAAGTTTATGAAGGAAGTTAAGTCGTAGAAAATCTTACTCTTATCATAATAATGAAAACTTAATAAATTTTTTAGATAATCAGTCTATTATAATTTGTCAGATGACATGAAATTCTCTCATTCTCTATGTTTGCCATGTATACCTTTTTACATTAATTGTTCAATTTAGCGGATTAATTACATACAATGAACCAAATAAAAAATGCATTCATACAATAGAAAAAGTGTAAAAATTACTTACACCTACAGACACTAAACCCTAAAAAAATAAAGTTAATATATATACTTCATCAACAACTTGATTATGTAATAATAAAGAAAAAAGGAATACAATTATACTTTGTAAACACATATTTCAAATGACAAATAACCTTTAATTTAATTTAATACTAGATAAAATGATGCATCGAAAGTACTTCATCGACAACCTGTCCATCCCTGCTCAGAAAACATTATTTTCTTTAAAAAAAATTGAAAGGTAAAACAAATAAATGGCTAACAATCTCAACTTTAGTACGTCCATGCAGAATTTGAATCCTGGTAATGCTCTAAAAGGTTCGCCCTTCCATGTGTAGATGAATATAGCGTTGTTAAATGTCGCTCACCACATTTGCATGTGAAATTAAAAAAACACAAAATGAAAAATTAATTAACCACTGGGCAATGGCAACATTAATTTCTTAATTATTTCAAGAAACTTCATCAAGCATTTGGCCTTCAATTAAATGGTAACCCTCCTCAAGAACATGGTCGCTTTTAAGCCTGCACTTACCATGTCCTAAAATAAGATTGAACTTGTATATGGTATGTATGTTTAACTAATAAAACTTACCAAGAAATTAATATACAAGATTATTTTACATTACTTGCTAACAACAATATTGTAGTTTTGTTCTCTATTGTTGTATATATATACTTGTATGGTATGTATCTTTAAGCATCTACTTCGATAAGTCCGATGCTCCGATGTACAATAAAACAAAAATAATTTAATATATACAACTCTAATCATGTATCCTAAATCATTCAACATATAAAAAGAATATGGAAAATGATCTTTTTATCATATATGGATGGATGATGTCGTTATGCATGCCAATCCGGCAATTAATCCAAGACATAATAGACAACATTAATTACTATTAACAATATTGTTGATAAAGGACTTCACTCTAACTCTTAATCCAACTTTAAGTTTCTAGCCATGGAAGCTAAGGTGCTCACAATGTTATACTTATTTTTGGTGTCAATTTTCCTTTATGTATACTTTTTTTCACGAGGCAAGAAATATTCCGGTCGATTACCCCCTGGTTCGTTGGGACTTCCTTTGATAGGTCAAAGCTTTGATCTTCTAAAAGCTTTGAAATCCGACGAGGTCGAAGAATGGATCAAAAAAAGAATTGCTAAACATGGTCCAATTTGGAAAACCAGACTATTTGGATATCCAACAGTTGTTTTACATGGTATAGCGGCAAATAAGTTTGTATACACTTGTGATGGAAACATACTCACCAACAAACAGCCACCATCTATTAGTAGGATCATGGGTACTCGTAATATAATCGAATTGACGGGTGATGATCACAAACGAGTTAGAGGCGCCTTGGTTTCTTTCTTGAAGCCTGATGTTTTGAAGCAATATGTTGCAAAAGTAGATGAAGAAATCCAAAACCACTTGGAGACGCATTGGCGTGGTAAAAATGAGGTCCAGGTAAATATTACTCGTATTAGTTTATTACTACTTTAGTAAGAATGATCACATTGATTAACATTAGGCTTTTCTATTATGTATGGTATATAGGTGCAACCCTTGATTAGGAACTTAACCTTCAACGTAATTTGTTCACTTCTCATTGGGATCGAAAGAGGACCTAAACGAGACCGTTGTCTACCACTTTTTCAAGATCTGATCAAAAGTATGCTTGGAATTCCGGTCAACTTGCCTTTTACTAAATTTGGCCGTGGACTTAAAGCGAGGAAGAAACTAGTAACAATGCTTGAAGATCTTATAAATGAGAAACGAGAAGCACTCAAAGAGCAAAAACAACAAGCTAATCCTCATAAAGATCTTATTGCTTCGTTGCTTCAGAGTAAAAACGATGATAGCTCGACAATGATGTCTGATGAGGAGATCATTGACAACATCATGGTTGTTATGGGTGCAGGATATGATACTACATCCATTCTGCTTACACTGTTGATGAGACTTTTGGCTAACGATGAATCTATTTACTCTAAGATATCCGAAGGTATGGTAATTATATATCATTTGTGCAATAATAATCACTACAAAAGTAACTTGTGGGCCACAAGTTACTATATGTATGCACATCTAATTAAGACCAACAAAATCGTAATCCATTGATTTGATTGAATTTAATTACATAAATGAGATGATTTCAGAACAAGAAGAAATATCCAAGCGTAAAGCACCAGGGGAAGCTTTGACATGGGAAGACCTTACTCAGATGAAATACACATGGAGAGTAGCTTCCGAGACACTTAGAATACACCCTCCTGTGATTTTAACAATTCGACGAGCAGCCCAAGATTTTGAGTACGGAGGATACATTATCCCCAAAGGATGGCAAGTATGTCAAACCAATGATAAACCAAAACTTTTTTGGATATATACATAGGGATTAGTTCCCTCGAATGTAAGAAACTTTGAACGAATGTCTATAATAGGAAATAACTAAAGCTGTGTGTATTGTATGTAAACAACTTTGAAATAATGTTTATTGTATGTAAGAATTTCGTTTCAACCAATTACAATCTGACAAGTGACACCTGTATATGGTTGCCACGTATGTTTTCTTACATACAATAAACATTTTTTCAAGTTGCTTACATACAATACACATAACTTTAGTTTTTTCCTACTATAGACATTCGGTCAAAGATAGTTACATTCTAGGAAACTAATCCCTATATACATAACATTATTCATATTAAAAATTAAATTGCTTACTAGATATTTCATGATGTGTACGTTTTCAGGTGATGCTTTCATCGTCAATGACGCATAATGATGATAGCATTTTCCAAAACCCAACCATGTTTGATCCGACCCGTTTTGAGAAGAATGCACCATCACCACCACCTTTCAGTTTGTTGCCATTTGGAGCTGGGCCAAGGATGTGTCCTGGTTTTGAACTTGCAAAAATGGAAACTTTAGTTATGATTCATCGCTTGGTGACGATGTTCAAGTGGGAGCTTGTTAACAAAGACGCATCGTTTAAAAGAATCCCGATGCCAGAGTTTGATCAAGGGATGAAGGTTCAATTAAAGCCAATAGAAAGAGACTAGTAAATTATGTAACAATGAAACCATGATTTCCTGTCTTCAACAGATAACTACCATTAGAATGAATGTGTTACTTTTTCGTATTTATATCTACATAACAATGATAGGCCGGCTTGTTTATGTATCCGCTACGAAAAATAAAGGGAGAAAAAATAACTTGCTATTTAGGTGTAACCCTTGGGTGCACATATATAGATTTTGAATGAACTTATGATAGGTCAAATCTGAATAATTTGATCGAAATAATTCAAAATCTGTGTAACCCATCCGATCGAACAACACCCCTAATTACACCCGTCAAACTTTCCAAAAATATCGGTATTATTTGTTTCTGACTTCTACACTCTTTTCGCCTTAGAATAATATTATTTTTTTTCAAGGTGCACAATATAAATGGTTCACATAACTATTATCTTAACTAATTGACAATTTATAGAATGTTAAGTTATATATATTTGTCTAACTTTGATATCTTGGATTACACTTACAACATTGAGAAAACCTAATAATATTAATTAAATAGTGAAAATCAAAACAAAAGGTACAATGTAATTTGATAAAAACGCGGTAAACAAATGAGGTTAACTCAATAAAATTAAAAATTTGTCCAACTCACTTAAAGGAGTCAAAGTAAATTAACTCGTTAAATTAATAAAATATTTTGGTCTTAACGTTATTAACATATATATATAGGTTTTACTTTACTTTTATTCAATTTTTCATGACGGTCTTCAACTATTTTAATTTCTTGTGCCTCTTAAACTATTTATTTAAGAAAGTTAACAAATAGTTTGACAAATTGAACAACTAATTATCACAAGAAATTATTTAACAGACCGTACGTGGACCCATGGGCGATACAATCATATGGAATCAAAATCAGCAAAATATGGGCTTCACTGAATTTCGGCAGGAATGGCGGCATACGCGTTGCACGTGACCCATCCTTGTATTTGAAGTCATTGACCCACTTACTTTTCCCTCCTTTGATTCCCTTCCGTGTGAAACAAACAAACAAACAACAAACACTCATTTGCCATCTCAATATAACACACATGATTTGTAGTCCTTCATGCATTTCGAAATCTTGAATTTCCTAGTGTAACTTGCTGATCATTTGACATGTTGAGTCGTACCAGTAGTTTTCACTGCCTAATGCTCCGATTCACATTGCTGCTAATACTTTTCGGTAAGCAATGAAATGACCCATTGATGTTTTTCGTTAAACGGGTTAGCTTTGGTGCATAGCTTATTTTACGAGTTTGGATTTTCATAATCGTTTACTTGGATGCAGATATATCCGGGTTAGATAGTACCCCTTTTCGGGTACTAGCTAGTGTTGAGCCACCACGGCTAAATGTTAAGGATTCTCAGACGCCTAGTGAGTCACCGCCATTGGATTCTCAACCCGTTCTGCCCCTAATCGCGCCTTCACCTTTGATGCCATATATCAATGTTGGGGTGCCAATTTTATCGGGTATCTACACCTCCCTCTTATCATAGAATCAATTGCTTATATTACAAAAAAGAAAAGTAGGATAAGTACTAATGGGACCTACTAGTATTCGAGATGACCCATCAATAAACAGGTTGTGGTTTCTAGTCCCGTGTTGGACAATAACATGTAAATATATGTGAATGTGTTGATATTTGTCTTTTAATAAGGTGAAATAAATGGAGTGGTAGTGCTTTGTCTTTAAACTACAAAATTTTGGTTCAGAAATTTGGGTGTATCAAGTTGGTCTCTAATCTAAAATTTTCAATTTTTTTGACATTTTAGGAAAGTGCCCATTGAACTTTTCAAATGCCGAAAATGTGTTAACCACAACAGCAATAGATTGTTGGGGTTCCCTAGCTCCATATCTAGCGAACGTAGTATGTTGTCCTCAGCTAGATGCAACAATAAAGATCCTTGTAGGCCAATATAGTGTCTCTTCTGGGACTCTTGGGATTAACGAAACTCACGCCAAGGATTGCCTCGCAGACATATCACAAATTTTAGAAGCCCAAGGTTCCAACGAAAACCTTCTAAAAATATGCAAAATCCATCCATCAAGCATAACCCGGGCTTCTTGCCCTGTAGTAAATGTTACTGAAATTGAAAAAACCATTAACATCCCTAAAATTATTAAATCGTGTGAAAAGATTGATCCTGTGGAAGAATGTCGCCATAAAGTTTGTCAGAGTTCCATAATGGATGCTGCTGTGAAGATTGCTTCAAAAAATCTAGATATGCCGGATATGGTTGGTGCTTCTATACCAAATGTTCGACTTGCTATGATTGACGATTGTAAGAAGATTGTGCTTCGATGGCTGGCAAGTAAACTTGATCCCACTTCTGCAAGTTTAGCATTAAGAGGAATATCTAGTTGCAGGGTCAACAAAGGTAATGTCTTGTAACCTTGAATCATTACCCTAGTACTACACATTTATGTAAAAACCGTCTAGTCATTCGATCATTCTCCTCTTTCTAACAAATATATCCCTCCATGTCTATAGTTTGTCCGCTTGTCTTTCCTGACGTGAGGAATGTTTCGAAAGAATGTGGAAATATAGTTGGTAATCAGAAGGCATGTTGTGAGGCCATGGGGAGCTACATTACTCTATTGCAAGAACAAAGCTTCATTACAAACTTGCAAGCCTTCACTTGTGCTGCTTCTCTTGGAGCAAATTTGCAAAAAGCTAATGTCACCGCCAATTTATATGACATTTGTCGCATAAAACTCAAAGATTTCTCTCTCCAAGGTTAGTTTTGCTTCTACCCTCAAGATTATATGTTTCACTGCAACTATGGAGCACTTTAACAAATTCATAGGTGGTGGTATGACGATCTGGTGTTATCTGTCGTGGAATTGCTACTTGCTATACAACAGTTGGATCACAAGGTACAACATTGATTTTTCCAATTATAATGTGCATAAGTTTTGATTTTTCCAATTATAATGTATCTAAGCACGAAATACTTATAACGACTCAAATGGTGGCAAAATGGGTGGGTTAACTGACACGGGTCAAAACGTCCAAAGTCACTATAATTGTACTTCCTATGTATACACTCTATTATGTTTCTTTATTAAAAATTTAGTCTAATATTATTGTTTGGGCAAAAGGGTTTCCTGTCAACCTTCCCTGACTGGTGCAAAGATTACATGTTTTGACCAACCCGTCTAACCCGCCCATTTTGCCACCATTTGTCAGAAGTAATTCAAACTACTTATGGTAATCATTATGCAGTCTAATATAACCCCTGGTAATCGTTTTGTTCAGACTCGGGCTGCCTATTTCCAAGCTTGCCTATTGACGTGATATATGATGAAAGTTCTGGGATCGGCTTCAAATGTGACCTTAATGACAATGTTGCAGCTCCATGGCCTTCAGCTAACGCTTATTCTCCCGCTCCTTCTACTGATATAAGTAGGCTTAGTATCATAAAACTTCTTTCATCAAACGAACATCTAAATAAAACGCTATATTTCCTAACGTTCCACTAATATGATTTCCATGGTTTATCCAAATGATAGGCACAGAGCTGCCAGCACTTCCTAAAGCCGCATCTGATCAGAGGGGTGAGCTTATTTATTTTTCTTTTTAATCAAAGAACTACTGTAATTTCTTATCTTTTTATTAATTCTTGATTTACCAATTTTCAAAGGGCTGCGGAGTACTCTTTTCATTTCAACTTTATTGGCACTCAACTTGTTCATCTGACAACAATTACTGCGCTAAATATACTACTTGAAGTCACTCCAAAAAGGCAACATATGAATCACGTTAATTTGGGCAAAAAACATCGAAACAGTGGATACTACATGGTATGTGGAGTCTGAACTCACATAGTGTTTTATAGTGCTTACGCAGTTGGAAACCAAAGCCTGTTGTTGATCTGTATTGCATGACAACAACAAAGTTGACGCGATTCATTGATAGAGTATAGAATTCGACTGCTTCATTCAAATTGTAGCATTCGCGAATATATATGTAAGTGAAGATCAAATTATCCTATGGTTACAGGCTATTTTGGATAGTTACTGGCTTACTGCACATTCATCTATGTATCAAGTGACAATCTTCATAGGTTTATGATCGAAAATAATATTAATAATCAGAATAGTTAGTTCTTTGTAATTAGTATTACCTCATGCCACTATATGTTTGTGTCAAATTATATAAAAAGGTGTAACAACAGACTAATAGGAGTGAGGCATTCCCTCACCCATTCGACGCCCGAGACACCCCTCTGAGGCCAGCTACACCGCCCTGGGGGCGTCTTGGTCAAGAAAACCCCCTCCACACATGGACGGAGTTATTATGGGGGGCAGTGGGTCTGCTTCCCCATTTCTATTTTGGTACAATGTAATTTTTTTAAATTTTGAATTGTATATTTATATTTTTTTTCTAAGAAAAAATAAATAAGAAATACATACAAGTGTTACCTCCGTTTGTAAGAAGGGTCTTTGTTTTCGGGGATAATAACATCGGGGTGTAATCAACTACGCTAAAATGGTTATGTACTTATGTAGTGTAGTGACCTACTAGGACATTCATTCACTGTAAATACCTATCAATTTTGCTCAATCAATGTAAGGACATTTTTATTTGGGTCAATCAATATAAGAACTTATGTATTTTTTTTGTTCAAACAATGTAAGGTCCTTACATATTTTACATTGTTTGAACAAAATTTACATGTTCTTTACATTGATTGAACCACTTAATTGGTCATTACACAACATAACCATTTTGGCACAGATGATTACATTCCGGTGCCATTATTTTTTTTATTTTTTTTTTGTGAAAATGATAACATGAGGCACTTAACGGTTTAAAATCACCTATGTTATTTTTTAGAGTGAGCTTACAACCAAAAGCTAGAAATTGGATCATGTTTGCAACAATAAATGTATTTAGATAGCGTCTACAAATTGGATGATAATAGAGGGACCAAAAATGTAATTTAGTCTATAATCTTTTATTCTTTTTTTTTATTTTTGCAAATTCAAACAAAGCGGTGGCGGTAATGAAACTATGGGTGGAGATCCTCTTAAGTTGAAATTAACTTGAGGGTCAAGTTAAAAAATTCCGACCCTTGAAAGTTAGAAGTCAAAATCTAAAGTTAATCTTTTAATTTTAACCTTTGAGTTAATTTAAAGGTTCGGATTTTCCTAATTAACTAGTGAAGTTAAAAACCTTTAGGTAATCCTCACCTTAAAACTATTCTTAAAGTCAAGTACAGACCAACTGTCGGTTCCATTTTGGCCGGTCATCATGAATTTTAAAAGGTTTAAAAACATAATTGCGGTTAAAGTAATAGTAATAATTTCGATTCGATTCTTATTCGATTTTATAAAACCTTAAATCATGAATTCGACGTAAAATAATATTTATCGTAAGTCAACCTTTTTGGCGATTATAAAATACTCTTATTATTATTTTATTTCCATTTGGTCCTAATGAATTTGAAAATCATAAGACATTAGGTACGTATTGCGTCTTGAAACAAGAATACAAAAAGATAAATAAAAAATTATTAGGTAGCACAGTTAAAAGTACATTTTTCGTTTTTTTTTAAATGTCTTTTTGATTTAAAGTATTTTTATTTAAATTTTAACTTATTGTATTATATAGTAGTTGATGAAACTTATATTAATAGAAAATACGTTAAAATTTCAAACCATTCATATATTTTGTATTAATTGTTATATACACAAACAAAATTATTTACAGTCAAATTTAAAAGAAAAAGATCTAAATGGTAAATTTGGACAATTAAAATGAGACAAAGAGAATATTAGATAGTAATTTTGTTTTTAATTTTATTAAACCTCAAATCATGTATTGGAGTAAGATTATTTATTTTGAATTTTAAGTTAACAAGACAAGTTACCCCCCCCCCCCCCACCCCCTCACGATGATGTTTAAGTTAACGAATCTTGATACACTAAGGTCGCGTTTGGTTCACAGAATTTGATGGAATCTGATGGAATTGGAATTGAATTCCATTCCTTAGTGTGTTTGGTTGGTTAAAGATGGAGGAATCACATTCCGTTGGAATGTTAACATTCTCTCATTTGATGGAATCTCCATTCCTTTGGGATGGGGGAAGGAATCTCATTCCGTCCCTCACTTGAATCTTCAAAAAATCAAAAATATTCCGTCAAATTCTTTTTCTTCAGATTCCAATTCCTTTGAAAGATTCTATTCCTTCCAAAAACATTCCGTGAACCAAACGCACCCTAACTATAGGAAAATAATACTCGTAACATATATAAACATAAGCATCCATTGATACTAACACATAGTATCTTTTATTATTTTACGATAGGGAACCTGCGTAATGTGGTGATAATAACGGGAAGTACTGGAGTTGGTGACCAGCGATGTGTTTATTAATTTAAAAGTAATTGATTTAATTTAATGGGGGTAATGTAAATGTGATTAAATTCATTAGGTATTATATGTATATTATCAATATACTAAAACATGATTGAAGTATTAGTTGATTGACATATGGCGTATTACTTAAACGACAAGTGTCTTTTTAAATATCCTTAATTAAATCGAATTAAAATTCCTAATTAATTTTTACTTACCATCTAATATATAACTTATTTATATGTTTTTTTTATTTCCTAAATTTAATACAACTTCTCTATTTTACTTAAGGGTACGCCTACCTCCCTAATATGTATATAACGATTGTTTACTTCGATAGGTCGTAGTTATTATCTGATTAATTATAATTTTCATACTTTTGTCCCTATTATCCTTTGAATACAAAACTTGATTATATTAATTATTCCAGTCTTTTGGCTTATATTAATTACTTATTGTTTTTGGATTATATTTTGTAATAAAATTTTGTTTGTTCTATGTGTATGGTATGTTTTATGTGAACATATATTGCGATCTTAATTTTTTCCCATCCAAAGTTTAATCTCATATCTCCATGTTTGTTTTTATATAATAACTTTTGATATTGATATCCATCAATAAACTAAAACAGGATTGAGATATTCTTGAAACGACACATGGCGTAATCTTGATCGACACGCGTCTTTTTAATTAATTTATTTTATTAAATTAGTTTTTTTAACTGTAGATTCAATTTCCTCATTAGATTTATAATTAAATTCTAACTCTTGTCTTATTAATACAAAAGACATTATAACCTTATTTGATTGATCGTTTTCTCATTAATAAGTTTTCCTTTTTTCTTTATCAATTATTCAACTCTTATTACTTATATTACTTAAAATAAGTTATTAACATAAAAACTTCAAAAGTTTGAGTTTACGATCCGAATCACAAGGTTATTTGTCGTCATCCACTATACTTACAAGTTGCGATTTTGATGTGGTTCTAAAAATTTAAGATAAATCCAAATTCTAACTAAACATATATTATATTTATCATTATTGTTATTATAATTTAGCTTTGTTCATCGATTTACTTTAACCACAATTTATTACATACTCACGAATTATGTATGAGGCATATTCGAATTTTTTTTATGATACAATTTATATAACTACCGTACATCGTACGGGTATTCGGACTAGTTAGTTAATAAAAAAGAAGGATATGGGTAATTTAGGTATTTCAAAGGTTAAAAGTTAAAGAATGAGAAAAATGTGATTTACTTTATAAGGGAATATAGATTATACTAAAACACAGTTAATATAACAACTAATAATATCTAATATTGATAATGTCATAAGCTCATGTATTGGAAACGGACCTAAAATATAGTTAAAAATAAATATAAATAAACCATTAATTACATAACAAAACAGAAAAATGATTTCCAAATAATAATAACGTATTGGATACGTCTCATTTTAATTGTCCTATTTTGACTGGTCAAATTTTTTTCTTTCGCCTTTGATCGTAAATATTTTTGTTTGTGTTATATATTAGTTGATGAAAACTATATATTAATGAAAAGTGCATTTAAAACTCAATCAATTTATATATGTTATAAATTTATATATCAAGTGTTATGTAAAACAAATAAAAAAATTTACGGTAAAGAAAAAAATTCAAAAAATCAAACTACGTACATTTAATATTGGATGGTAGGAGTATATTTAATATGAGACGGTAGAGTACATAACACTTAATTCTAACAATCGAACGCACGGCGGCTTTTTCACAATTAGGCTGCCTTTTTCACAATGAATTGTTATTAATTAAATACAAATATAGTTAAATAATAAAAATAGCTAACTGGAAGGTATCTTTATTTTCATCTATATACCGATCACACACGCAAAGACCACAGGAGTTTGTATGTAAAACATTTCTCCCACTCTAGCCTCTTCAAGATTCTAGCCATGGAGCCGAATGGTCTTACAATGTCATTGATATTATTGTTGACAATTTTAATTTATGTTTACTTTTTCTCACGAGGTAAAAGATATTCGGGTCGACTTCCTCCAGGTTCGTTAGGACTTCCATTGATCGGGCAAAGTTTCGAGCTTCTGGAGGCTTTGAAGACCGACAAGGTAGACGAATGGTGTCGCAAAAAAATAGCTAAACACGGTCTTATTTGGAAAGCGTCTTTGTTTGGATACCCAACAGTTGTTTTACATGGTGTAAAAGCAAATAAATTTGTATTCACTTGTGATGAGAACATACTAACGAACACACAACCCCCATCTATAAATAGGATGTTGGGTATAAATAATATATTAGAATTGACTGGAGATGATCACAAACGAGTTAGAGGAGCTTTTGTTTCATTTTTGAAGATTGACTTTTTGAAGCAATATGTTGCAAAAGTAGATGAAGAAATCCAAGCCCACCTTATGATGCATTGGCATGGTAAAGACGAGGTCCAGGTAATTAATTTAAAAGATTATTAAGATTAACCCCTTAGATTATTAAAAAATTAAAGCTATTGTTTCATTTTTTTTACGTTTTTCATATCTTGTCACTTCTATATTTTAACCTTAATTTGCAAATTTCTTTTTTGACAACTAGGTACAAAGCCTAATGAAGACCTTAACATTCAATATGATTTGTTCACTTCTATTTGGGATTGAAAGAGCCAAAAGAGAGGAATTTCTACCCCTTTTCCAAGATATAATTAAAAGTTTCCTAGCATTCCCAGTAAACTTGCCCTTCTTTCAATTCAGCCGCGGGCTTAAATCAAGAAAGAAACTAGTAACGTTGCTCGTAGATCTCATACAGGAGAAAAGAGATGCACTCAACAAACAAAAAGAACTACAAGTACTTAATCCTCACGCAGACTTGATCACTTCATTGCTTAGCTTCCGTGATGAAGATAACTCGATAACAATGTCTGATGATGAAATCATTGACAACATCATCATTGCCATGGTTGCAGGGCATGATACAACCTCTGTTCTCCTTACCTTCCTTGTGAGGATTTTGGCAAACAATGACTCTATCTACTCTAACATTCTTCAAGGTATGGCATGTGTTTTTATCTCTATTAATTTGTGTCGTAACCAATGTTTTTAAACACCGGTTTTTTAGTGAACCCAAAATCTTTTTTGGGGCAGTTGGACCGTTTGAACCGACTTATTCATTGACTGGTTGGGAACTTCAATTTATTACGAGTAATTTTTTTTTTTATATATATGTTACTATACGAGTATCAAATAACGTAAAATAAAAGAAATTATAGATTTTCAATTCAAAAAATAACTAAGATAATATCTTTAAGTATACACATCATCATAAAAATAAAATATAAACCTCAAATCATGTATTTTGATTGGGTTAACTTAGATAGCTGAGATTGTATATAGAACAAGAAGAAATTTCCAAATGTAAAGCATCAGGGGAAGCATTGACTTGGGAAGACCTTACAAAGATGAATTACACATGGAGAGTAGCCTCCGAGATGCTTAGATTAAACCCTCCAGTGAGCTTAACCTTTCGACGAGTTGCTAAAGATTTCGAGTATGAAGGATACATAATCCCTAAAGGATGGCAAGTATGTCAAAATCAATAAAAACTCAGACACAGATAATGATGATCATATAAAATTATTACTAATAATTAATTAATTAACCTGATTATATATATATGCATCTTGACTTTGCAGGTGATGTTGTTTCCACCCGTAACATATATGGATGATAGCATTTTTCAAAACCCAACTCTGTTTGATCCGGCCCGTTTTGAGAAAGATAGTCCGCCACCGCCACCTTTCAGTTTGTTTCCATTTGGAGCGGGCCGAAGGATGTGTCCTGGTATGGAGTTCGCGAAGATAGAAACTTTGGCCATGATTCATTATTTAGTGACATTGTTCAAGTGGGACCTTGTTAACAAAGACGAGTCCTTCAAAAGAATACCCATGCCAGAATTCGATCATGGGTTGCCTATTCGAATTAGGCCAATAAAATAGATATAATTAGTGTTGCATGAAGTGTGACCGAAGGCGTGATCTTGAGCCTTTGGAGTAAGTATAATACAAAAGAATCATAAATATTTATATACAAATATAGTGTGAGACATGATGTAAACCAAATATTTGTTATTGATAATTGTTAATGAATGTTCATATCCCTTAAAGTCATTGTCTGAAGCAAACCAATGTAAACCAAATACACGTTTTTAGGGCACTTTCAATTCAGGCATTATGTTTTTCTTATCAAGATCACGACTTCTAGGATAACCGGCATATTCCTCGGAATTTTCATAATTCCGAGCACTACACTCCTTGGTGTGTATGAGAATACTGATCATCTCCAGCGCGACAACGATAATCTAAGATGACCACAAGATATAATTAGCCTATCAATAATCACAATTGTTATCTACATTTCAACATTATCACAGACATCACTATTCCAACTCTTACATATATAACTCATACTCATACTGTTATTGGGTTTTTATGAGTTTTTTAAATATCATTTTTCTTATTATTACTCAATTCAATCAAATATATGACCACATCATAATTTTCAAATCCATATCCCTTTTATAAAAATTTGACTATATGTGTTCTCGATCAATACATGCACCCAATAACAATACAAAAGTTATAAGAGTAAGAGTACCTATATCAAAACGATAGTCCCGAAAAGAATAGATTATGAAAAAATTTACATTTAATTTATCAAAGGTTTCAACAATATAAAATTTATTTCATTTCCTTAAAAATTTTGGCTACATATAAAATACCTCCAAGCTTAATAGATTATAGATATAAGATGGTTTTACAAGAATTTCGGTTTACTATTAATTTTTGATGATTTTCCTAAGTTCCATTTTTTTTTTTTTTTAATTTTTGAACAGCTTATGACCTACTCTACGTACTCCTGATACGAACTAGAAAAACACACACACAAGATCAACTGAAGAAGATGAAAAATGATAGATTTTGGTTTATTTATTTATTTTATTTTTTTTTGACAAAATAGATTTTGGTTAACGATCTGTCGATCTTCTTTATACTAGTGTTATAGTCAAATTTTATAAACACCCCCTCAAGATTGTCTCATTTAACATATTTGATTCTAACTAGCTATTTAGTCGTATATCTAATACACTTAACATTTTATATGGCTTCATTTAGACTTAGATGTAAATAAAATCATTACACTTATAATCAAAATACCTTTTAAGTTTAGGAATGTTACACCACCAATAAAAAT
The DNA here is from genome assembly GCF_010389155.1 of Erigeron canadensis. NCBI lineage: Eukaryota > Viridiplantae > Streptophyta > Magnoliopsida > Asterales > Asteraceae > Erigeron > Erigeron canadensis. The sequence goes on along the minus strand of NC_057763.1, from coordinate 30,533,386 downwards.
AGACTTCTTGACAATATATACGACCTAGTACAAGAACAATGCCAAATGCCCAAAAGACAAGCTAGGTGTTTGTGCCAAATTATCTAAAAAAATTGTAACATACTAACGTAATATATATGTCATTGTTGTGTCTTACAATATCAACCATGTGTCCATTTCAAACTCATTTTATATATTTTTGATTTCTCAGTTTTCTTTCTTTTTTATTTTACATAGTGGTGGTGGTCATAAAACTATTAGTAAAGTCAACCATATGACGACTAACGGTCGGTTCCATTTGGTCATTATAAAGTTTATAATTTGAAAACATAGTTGCGGTTAAATAATAATTAGTAATAATTTCAATTCTTATTTAATTTTAGGATAATGATAAATCAACTTAATTGGTGTGTTTAAAGATATGCCTAATAGTAAGATGATGACATGTGGAAAAATAAAGAGGCAAGATTAAGAAAGAGAATTAGTGGAATCCACATGTTAAATTCTCAAAGTTTTAGATTGATTTTTAGGCATATGAGTTAAGTTGATTAATTATTTTCCTTGATTTTATGAAGAATAATGATAAATCAACATAATTTGTATGTTTAAAAGTCAACATAATCATAAGATGATGACATGTGGAAAAATCAGTGGGCAAAATTATGAAAGAGAATTAGTGAAATCCACATGTTAAATTCTTAAGGTTTTAGGTTGATTTTTAAGCATATGAGTTAAGTTGATTAATCATTTTCCATGAAGAATGTCAAATCATGCATTGGAGTTAGAATAACATTTATTTTTAATCAAGCCTTTTAACGATTATAAAGGATTAAGATCAATTTTACAAATAAAATTGATATTTTAACCATTGAATTAAAATTAAATTAAAATCAAAAGTTAAAATTTAAAAACAATTTTTTTTAAATCCAAAAATTAAGATGCTTTACTTTATTAATAAAATTGGAAACAATTCTCATTCGATTGTAAACTACTCTTAAGTTAAGCCAATTGCTATCTTATTGAACATGCGTAACTAATAACAAATATAAAATATATAATAGTATTTTTTTCACACACCAAACTTTGACAAAGTATAAAATTGTGTGTCATTAAATAATTTAATTATACTCGTAGAAATCAAGTAAGAAATACCTTTTATACTTGTGAGGAAACATAACATAACAGTCCTAATAAAATAAAAACATATAAAAATATACACTGTTATTTAACAGGTGGTATTATAGTAATCATGATGATGGAATTAATTATGAAAGTGTTAATCTTAACATAACTAGCTAATTAATCCGGGTTCAACCCGGATATTCTAATTAAAATTTTAAAAATGAAAAATATGTAGTAAAAAAAGATATGTAATTTTTGTTATTAATATATTATAACTTGATATTGATATAAAGATAATAAATCGATTAGGACAAAAATACATAAAATAAGATTACCATTTGGGTTGAAACAAAAAGAAATTTCAAAGATTTATGTTGAAAGATAACTTTCTTTGTCTTTAATAAAAGATTAGGAATTTTAAATAAGCATTTAATTATTTATTATAATGGTTTTTTTTCATATACATATATATATATATGACATCATAAATCAAAGAAATTTTTTATAAAAAAATATGTGGGTTTGCCACATAATATTTTTTCTAAAAATATTTTAAGAAGACAATCTTCTTTTATTTATTATAAAGATAACAATAATAATAATAATGTATAAATTATCCATTATTATTAACATGTGATATTAAAATAATCATAACAAAAACCTTAACTATTTAATACAGATATAAAAAAAATAGAGTAAATTACATAAACCGTCCCTGTGGTTTGTTTATTTTTTATTATCCATCTCTCATTGAAAATATTTACACAAAAAAAAATAGTGTATTTTTATTTTCTTTGATTAACATATTCATTAACAAAATATATATATATATATATATAAAGTCAATAATTTAAATTTACAAGGGTATATTAGACATTTATTGTAACACCCCGCTAAAGCGGAATATACGGGATGCACAGATAAGCACAATTGCACATAGTACAAGTTCCAACACAGCCATTAAAATTAATCAGAGAGCAGAAGTACGATAGTTATTACAGAACATAAGAAGTACTCAAATTCAGTCAATGAACAAAGACAGAACAATTGTCTTTAAGAACCAGTACTTGAACTGAACAACAAAAGAAAGATCTTCACAACTCCTGATCTTGGCTGCTCGAACAATCGCCAAAGGATGAGCTTAAGACTCCTATGCTACAAGATCTACTTTAACCTAGCCTGAAAAACATGTAAGTTTAAAAGGTCAACTACAAAAGTAGTTGGTGAGATTCACATAATGTACTTTTAGTTTACATATACGTATATATGTATAGTAAGAACAAGATCATAAGTTTTGTACGTCGAACCAATGTACTTTGTAATAATCAGAACTAGATCAAGAACTGCACTTTAAACATAAATACTTTATGATAGCATGAACTGGACAAGAACATATAATGAACTCCAGGTATAAGTTGTCACTGCTAAACCGATTGGCCAGAACTGAACTTTAATGTGATAGTATGTTCATATAGCTCGAGTACTTCAAATAAGATCTATGTCAGAACATATGACATGTATAAGAACAAGTAATATGCATCCTCCTGAACTGTGGAGAATGAGGGTGGGCCTACCCTAAACAGCGTTGTCCATAATTACCTACGGTTCATTCCCTGAACTGTGAGATATGAATTGATAGCAGTGAACAGGAACTGAGCAAGTACATGTATGAACTAGAACAAAATAAAGATCAAGTACAATAGTATAAATGTATTTAAGATCCTGCCCATTCAAGACTTAAATACTCCTTCAAACAGTTTAAGAATCATTTCATAAGTAGTTCACGATCAATCTCATAATATCGTACGTAAAATAGTTTACGAACATATGTACAAGTACGAAAATAGTTTTCATGCTTTTCAGTCCCCGATAAAGAACTTTGAACAAATGTACGAAAGGGGGATTAGTGAACTCACAGTGATCTGGTACAAGCACAAGTAGTATTAGTACAGAGAACAAGCACGAAGATAGATAAGTAAATCTATCGAAATCCAGGCACGTCTTGATGGATTCCTAAGCACATAATGATCATAAAGAAGTATGTATATTAGTTCATGTGATTATTCAATCACAAAAAGCCCTTGATGAACTGATGATTTGGTCATTTGAAGATCTTTGAACGTTTTGACTCAAAAGAGTTTTAAATGAACTTTAAGTACATGAACTGGACTCGAACTGAACGTCTTTGAACTCACAAATAAGTGCTTATCGTGTTAATGAGTTGAACATGTCTTTAATGATGAACTTTTAGTCTTTAGAACTCATTTTAATTGATCATAGAACTCGTACTTTGATAATCAAGATAGAACATGTTTTATTTGCACTTAATTAAGGTTTGCACTTTGTACGTTGTCTTAGATCGAACCATGATCTAGCTTTGGTGTAGATGATCAGCCTTAGATGTGTTTAATCGAGTGATGATGTTGTTATGAACTGATTAGATGATTAAGGATCAAGTGTGGTGTGTTAAAGAACAAGTACAAGTTGTTTAATGAATGTACAAAGTCATCTTAGGGTTTTGGGATGCAAAATCGTCCTAGCTTCCCTTCAAGATCGTTCCATTGCCAGCCAAGATCGTTCCAAGGTCAGTCAAGATCGTTCCAAGGGTCCAGTCACAAGATCGTCTCTCATAGTCTAGTTTCAAGTTCGTCTCAAGTGTACATCAAGTGTAAGATCGTTTCTAGTATTTATGAACTCAAGATCGTCTTAAAGGAACAAACATTAAGATCGTCCTAGAGAACCAGAGGCAAGATCGTCCTAATGGACAGCTCACGATCGTCCCATTCCAAGGACATGAACAAGTGTTTGAGCAAAACTAATCCAAAGGATCGGATCACAACACCACACGAGATCAAACGAACACGAACAATGAACAATGTGGGCTGGCTAAGACGATCTTGGGCTCAAGATCGTCCCACCTAGCCCGTTTTAGGTGCCAAACACGGCTGAAACAAGAACAAGATCAATACACAAAGATCTAGATTGAATCCGGGACAAGTTAGAACATGAAACTTGTACATAAATGCATATAAACACCAACCATTAACACTTTAACGTTTTCAAGATCATCTATAACGTAAAATAGATGTGGCACATCAAGAACAAGTTTCCCTTCTTTTTCCAAAAATGGGTTTTGGAGATTCAAGCATGTTATGACCCAAATTTGTTCACATATATGTTATCAAACACATTTAGACTCAACCCATTAAACGTTAACACGATTTCATATCAAAATTGGACCAAATCATCAAGAACATGAAGTTGGAAAAGTTCATTTTTAATTTGATCAAAAACTCATAATTTGTTGTTGTTACCTGAGATTTGATTCCGGGATTATGTTTTGATTATCACAAGGATGCAAAAAGTACAAATGATTTTGGTTTAACAACACAAAATCAAAGATTGAATTTAGTGTGTGAAAATGTGGCTGCACTATGTGTTTTAGAGTGAGAAAGAAGAAAGAAGATGAAGTATGAATGTTTTCTCCCTCTAGGTTTCCATCTTATTTCTTTATATACCTTTTCCATATTAAATGAACCCAATAATTGCAAGGACCTTTTGCGAACATTTTGAACTAGAACTTTAATGAACATGAACGTTTATGAACCGAACTTTAATATTTCATTGTACATAATTATGAACTCGTCACATCAATCAAGATTTAAGATCAAATTGACCTTCATATAAGCACATAATTGAGGTCTAAAGCACGTCAAGAACTTAATCAAATTGAACTGTCTGGCCGTTCTAACGGCAAATGTACGTTTTTAAGAACTTAATAAGAACATTTCTAAGACGGTTGTTACATTTATGTTAGATGAGAGATGGTTTATTTAGTAACTCTAAATAGGGATGGTTTATGGTAGTGTAAAAATAAAAAGACCACACAATTAGGTAACGAAAATATCCAAGTTATAACAGATTGATCTAATAATTCTCCTGACTTGATGTGGTGTCCCGAATGCTAATTACTAAATAGTAACTACTAACTCATTGTTCAGGAAAAAAAATTCTCCTAACATTTGGATTACACTTGTCACTACAACATATACGTCATCTGCCTACACTTAAATTCTTCACACATTGAAAATGTATAAACAAAATTGTTAATTTGTTCACACTTATAAATTTATAAAAATAAATTAAAATGTGAAGAAATTTGAAAAATCATAAAACTTTTTCACTTTTATATATGTAAAAACAAAAAATTCATATATTTTTTAAGTGTGTAAAAATATATGAGTGTTCATACTTAAAAGTGTGAAATTAATTTATATCACCAAAATTTCCTCACATAAAAGGAAACATGAAAAAATTGAGTTCAAATTAAATATCACAATTTTCAATTTTTTTTAAACAGTAACTATCACAATTTTAAGTACGAAAATAGTTGACATTTAACAAATTAACATTTATATTCACATTTTAAAAAGTGAAGAAATATATGTGAGCAAATATATTTTTGTTATAGTTTTGTTATTTAAGATTATTAAAAATATTATTAGTTTGATATATTTTTTATATACTAAAAACCAATATGTTATTTACAACATTCTATGCATAAGTTACTACTCATTTTTTATTTAAACTTTTTACTTTTATACTTTAATCTCACTTACGTTTTCAATTTTATATTTTAAACGACACCAAACTTCTATATTATCATGTTTTTCTCACATAACTTTCACATATTTATGGTTTTACCCTTAAGGCTTTTCTTTTGTTTGTTTGCTATCATTGTTAGCCCCAAACTTCACTCTCACATATTTTTTTAACCGTAGGTTTTTAACACATAACTTTCGTTTGTTTGTTTTTTTATGTTAGCCCCATGCTTTCACATGTTTAGTTCTTTTGTAAATAAAAATTTAATTACTCGGGATATAACATTATTACTAGGCTTAGCGGATACTTTTATACACAGTAATTATTTAGTCTCGAAAAAATATCCTGCAGCAACGTATGGGTGGTTTTTTCTATTTATTTCACTAAAATCAACTTTAATAAATAACAATAGTAACATAAAGAAATAAATTGCTTAGTGCCGCTTTTCGCGAGTTTTGTTCCCCAATACCTCGATGGTGTATGAGGTAGGTTAAGTTGTAGACAGACCTTACATCTACGTAAGTAGAGAGGTTGCTTCCATGTTTTACCTAAATTGTAGAAAAGACCCTCAACCTTTGCATAGGATGAGGATCGAACCCATAAACTCTGTTATGTTTACCACTGATCCAACCATGCTATTTTAATAGTAATAGTAAGTATATATAAAAGCTTTGAGTGTCCCCGTAACTTGTTTAGGATTGCATCAAAAACATCAAGAAGGGAAAACCGATGGTTCGACCTTCGTTGATGAGGTTTTTTCTTGTGTCTTGTAATTAGCACAAGTTTTTTCAACCTTTTTTGCAATCTTAGCAGTTAAAGTTATGGGCAGGTTCTAGATAGAGTTCTTTGTTGTTTATCTAGAATGCTGTATCTTTATTCTTTGTACTTTAACCTCTAGTATATTGCTAGTTGGTTGTTAATTTTAATTTATAGATATTGCTTATGCCATTTAAGAAAGAAATATATAAAGGGAAAATGATTTATGATGTTAACATCATCTTCGTTGGATGATGTTGCTCTCACAAACTCACTTAAATCAATTTCTACACATGTCAAAAAGTCCCCCATGATTTTAATGGTTTGTAAGGGTAACATCATCCAACCAAAATAATGTTAACATCATGCAAGTTATCCTCATATATAAAATGACAATACTCTTCACAATTGGGCCACGCATGACGTCTGTTTTTACACAACTACTTGGGCCGCCTTTTTTTACAATTGGTTGTTATATGAATATAATATATAGATTTAAAATTATAATTATATATAAATAATATTATATATACACCACATTTGAAACGTTACAAATTTCTAAATTCAATATTAATGATTTTAATTAAATATTTACATTTACATTAAATATATTTAATCAACGCACATATTGTAAAAATATTAATTGACCCTTATTATATATAATTTGTAAAACTTTTCATAATTATAATACTATAATTTAACAACATTTTTAGGACCGTTACATTTTTAGATGGGTACTATGTAATGCGACGAGGCGATGATAATTATGGCGACGTAATGTGGGAAGTGGGTGGCGATTGACGATGGTGGAGATGGTGGCAAATGTAAACTCTATAAAAGAAAACTAATAGTAAGAAAAACTTAAACCTATAGCCTAGTTTTAACTATATATAACTTCAATCTCCATAAATTAGACACGAGCATGGTACCCGCGCAATGCGGCGGTGGTGGGGAAGACAATATGGTGGTGGCGTTGATAGGGTTTTACTTTGCTAGAGACGAAAATGGTTGAAGGGCATAGTTGGTATATCACGTGAGAGGGTGCTTAGCAAGGAAGATTATTTAAAAGCATTTTTGTCTTATCAGGTTCTTAATTAAGTTAAGGGAGGAATCCAGTTTGCTTTATAAGGTATTATAGATAAACAATAATATTATAAAGTGAAATCATAAAGATACCCTAATATATAAATGCGGATTTGCCTAAAGTAAAGAGTAAAAATTGATATAAGGTACCCTCGAGAAATCAACGCAGGCAAGATGAATAAGCTCCGTCCATTTTCCAGATCTCGATGATTGTGTGTGTGATATTGTTTTATGAGTGTAGGAGAAGGAAAGAAAGAAACACAATATCGTATGTATTTAGGGGAGTATAGAGTATTGGATGTAATTTAAGTGATGTTATTAAAAGGATAATGCATGTGAATTAAAAAAGAAAAAGATTAATTTTATGATAGTAAAATAAAAATAAGTGTGAGTGGTAAATAAATATATCAAATTCTTTTTAAGATATAGAGACGGGGGGTGATTTATAATGTAATCATAAACAACGGAAGTCGGAAGGTATCTTCTATTTCCTATATATACCAATCACACGCAAAGATCACGTGAATTTGTATGTAAACATTATTATTTCTCCATTTAACTAGCTAGCCTCTCAAAGTCTTGACCCAACCTCAAATTTCTAGCCATGGAACCGAATGGTCTAACAATGTTATTGATATTATTGCTGTCAATTTTAATTTATGTCTACCTTTTCTCACGAGGTAAGAGATATTCGGGTCGACTCCCTCCAGGTGCGTTAGGACTTCCACTGATTGGGCAAAATTTCGAGCTTATGAAGGCCTTGAAAGCCGACAAGGCAGAGGAATGGTGTCGCAAAAGAATAGCTAAACACGGTCCTATTTGGAAAGCGACTTTGTATGGAGGCCCAACAGTTGTTTTACATGGCGTAAAAGCAAATAAATTTGTATTTACTTGTGATGAGAACATACTCACTAACTCACAACCACCATCTGTAAGTAGGATGTTGGGTATGAAAAATATATTGGAATTGACTGGAGATGATCACAAACGAGTTAGAGGAGCCCTAGTTTCCTTTTTGAAGATTGACGTTTTGAAACAATATGTCGTAAAGGTAGACGAAGAAACTCAAAACCACCTTAAGACTCATTGGCATGGTAAAGAAGAGGTCCAGGTAAATGATCACCAAATAGAACTCATCTATTAATTTTTCGTATGCATTTCCAGTTTCCTCATTAGTCATGATCGATCAAATATAAATTTGCTATCATAAATATATCATCTATAATTAGACTATTACATCATTAATATTTATTAAGCAGGTAGTGTATGTGTAAATATTTTAAGGTATGTTAAGTGAAAATATTACATATTTTTCAACACTTCCAAAAATAAAATGTTATTTTCTTTATAGTATACGAGGATTTGTATCTGCGCGTTGTGACGGTTAAACAGTGATGATATTATAATACAGTGGGGGAGTAATTGATATGATATGCGTGTGTATATAGGAAGGGGAGAAAGAAGTGTTTGTGTGTGTAACATCTTGGTGTCTGATTGTGTTTAGAGATATATAATTAGATGTAATGTATGAATTAAGGATAATATGGTGATATTGAAAAAGTTGCTTAAATTTTCTAAAATAGATTTCCAGTTTGTATTATAAGGGGTATAGATATAGACTATAGAAGTATAGATACATAAAAACTTAACTTTATAATGTAAATTTAAGATGTATGTTTTTATATGTAAAAAAATACAATTTTCTCTATAGTATGATGCCCGCACAATGCAACAGCGGTGACTGCAATACAGTGGTGACGGACTGACAGGTGGTGGCGGCGACTGATGGTGGTGACGACGAGTAGTGTAAGCTATTGATGTAGATATAATTAATATAATGATTAATATAGTTATTTTAAATGTTAAGGGACTAATGGTGTATATATCTCATTTAGAGTGAAAATGTATTGTATTTAAGGTGTATGATTTAACAGAGAGTATTTCTGATATTTTCCTTCCAAAAACTTTTATTTATTATTTTTAATAAAAAGTATAGATATAAATTATCCACAAGGGTGTGTCACTAAAGTTTTTTAATTGTAAATCATATTTTTGGCGTATCAATTTTTAAATTAAAAGAATTAACTACTCCGTATATTACTCTGTCAGATTTATATTTGTATTATATATGTTTATATTTAGTCGATCTACCTAATCATTTTCATAATTAAATATGTGACAAACAAATAACATATACAACTTTTATATATCAAAATGTTAGATAATATAGCGTCACCCCTTGTCACGTGTATTAACTTGAATTTACAAAAGTTTCTATAAATATACACAAGAATATCAAAAATTTGTTGAGAATATATCCAACGAGTAATTAGGCCCATTCATTGGACGGGTAGTCTTAAGATATATAAGAGAGAAAAAAATATGAAAAAATAGAGAATTAATTAGGAGGGAGAATTAAGCTCAAAGGGGATTAGGAGTGTCAATTGTACCTCCAACCCCTTCTTTTAATTAGTTATATTATAGATAGATAGATAACACAAATCGTGCAGGTACAATTCTTGTCATATACAACGTTAGTCGCATTAATAATTTGAACATGGCAAAAACAAAACCAAATACACGATTTTAACTTCGAGTACTCCTTTTTAGTGCGCCTATATATACTTGCGAATCATTTATCCGTACATATTATGATTGAAGAACCTTAATTTGCATGTTTTTATTTTTAAAATAAAACTAATAGGTACAGACCCTAATGAAGACCTTAACTTTCAATGTGATTTGCTCACTTCTATTTGGGATTGAAAGAGGAGCCAAAAGAGAGAAATTTCTACCCCTTTTCGAAGATGTAATCAAGAGTTTTATAGCACTCCCAATAAACTTGCCCTTCACTCAATTCAGCCGCGGACTTAAATCAAGAAAGAAACTAGTAACGTTGCTCGTAGATCTCATACAGGAGAAAAGAGATGCACTCAACAAACAAAAGGAACAAGTTAATCCTCACACGGATTTAATCACTTCATTGCTTAGCATTTGTGATAAAGATAACTCACCAACGATGTCTGATGAGGAGATCATTGACAACATCATGATTGTCATGGTTGCCGGGTACGATACAACCTCTATACTTCTTGCATTGTTGATGAGACTTTTGGCTAACAATGAATCCATCTACTCCAACATTGTTGAAGGTATGACATGTTTTTATCTTAAATTTTTGTGTCCTAATCACCATAAAATCATTATAATGTCACGCAAGACAATGACCCTAAGTCGAAGTGGTTAAGATGAGTCACCCAGTACCCTCAATAATGGTGAGGTAATAGGTTCAAGTCCCACATAGAATAAATGATTAGATTTTTCATGTTGGGTCATGGAGTTTTCTCTCAGCTATGATAGGTTTTATCCTAATTGGGTAGAGATCGATAATCGAATGTAGTATCCTGTCATTCTGTTAATGATCAAAATCTATTTTTCAAATGAAAAAGAACCTATCATAATGACATCCATTTAGAAAGTATCACCAAATTAAAACCATAACAAGACTACATCACATTTAATCTCTTTCTGCATAACTTTTAGATGTGTGTTGGTAGCAATTAACAGAAGTGTGCCGATTTAAGTAATTTTTTTAAAGAAGATTAGCATACTTCATCCATTATATAGAGTTAACATAGCTGAGATTGTGTAGAGCAAGAAGAAATTTCCAAAAGTAAAGCGCCTGGGGAAAGTTTGACTTGGGAAGACCTTACAAAGATGAATTACACATGGAGAGTAGCCTCCGAGATGCTTAGAGTAAACCCTCCCGTGAATATAACCATTCGACGAGCTGCTAAAGATATCGAGTATGAAGGATACATGATCCCAAAAGGATGGCAAGTATGTCAAATTAGGAATGATTAATCGATAAAACTCATACAAATGATCATATAAAATTAAGTATTAATACCCTGATTTGCATCTTGAGTTTGCAGGTGATGTTGTTTCCATCCATAACATATATGGATGATAGCATTTTCCAAAACCCAACTCTGTTTAATCCGGCCCGTTTTGAGAAACATAGTCCGCCACTGCCACCTTTCAGTTTGTTCCCATTTGGAGCTGGTCGAAGAATGTGTCCTGGTATGGAGCTCGCAAAGATAGAAACTTTGGCCATGATTCATTATATGGTGACATCGTTCAAGTGGGAGCTTGTTAACAAAGACGAGTCTTTCAAAAGAACCCCACTGCCAGAATTCGATCAAGGGTTGCTTATTCGAATTAGGCCTATAAAATAGTCATGTGTCATATGATCAGTCATGTGTCATATGATCAGTGTGAATGAAGGTGGTTTGGGTCAACCCTCGGGCCTAAAAACGCCATTTTTTATACATGTTTTCGGTTTTTGGACTTATATATTGGTCTAACTTTCGGCTCACTTATGTTTTTAAAAGCCCATTCGAATTTTGCCACCTATCTTATATGTCTTTAAACCATGGGAGATGATCACTTATCAATTATATGAAAAGTCATTTTCTCCCCATCACGTGTGTGTTAGTGTGTAAATTTTCTTATTTTTCCGTATTCTTTTGAATACGATTATTAGAAGAAGTGTTTCTGATATCCTTTTAAATAAACAAGTTTGAGTATTTATCTCCTTAATTTTTCACTCTTTTATCGGGTTTTTGTGGCAAATTTAGACATTTTTTGTTAAGATTATGACTGTTAGGGATAACTAGCATACTACCCGGTATCTTCATATTTCCGAGGAGGCGAGGACTACACTCCTTGGGGTTGGTGTGTTCGCGTGTTCAAGAACAAGTCCAAAGTTGATTCATACTTCTCGTGTTGCTTACTATGTATGTTTTTTGATTACCAAAAGATCAAAACTTGAAGGGGGTTAGGGTTCTTGATCTCCAATTTTTCGATTTTATATATATATATATATAGTTAAATTGGTTTTGTAATTTAATTACATTATTTAATAAGAAAAAGGTTTTATTTAATATATATATATATATACATGGATCGAAATTTTTCCAGAAAAATAAAAAAAAAAAAGTTTTTTTAGGGTTCCTAATCCAAGTTTTGATTTAATTACATGTTTATGTGATAAATCGTATGTAATTATGTGTTGTACCTTTACTTTTAATTGTTAAAAAGAAGTAAAAATCATGAATTTTTCATGCAAATCATTCATGATTCTTACTTAGATATATTGATATGAAATCTTGATCATTAGGGTTAATTATGCTAGATAATTGTATAATTAATTGTGTGACAATGTGAATTTTTCGTATAAATTTTCTGTTTTGCGACAGTTTACTAAAAAATTCATATCTTTTAATCCGTAATGAGTTAGAAGCTGTGGTTTGAACTGTAGATTCTCAACACATAGGGCTAAAACTTTGTAGTTCTGGTCGAAATCTGAATCGGACCAGAAACAGGTCTAAACAGGTCGTGAAGCTACTGGAATTTCCAGAAAGCAAACTATGTGATTATATGATAATTGTTTGTGATGTACATGTTTAAGGCTTACGCAATCAAGACAACTTGATGCATGTGGTCCTCTTTTTTGAAGGGGGAGCCGGATTAGACATTAATAAACAATAGTGACATGTTTAGGTGGCCTACCATAACTCGTCGCATGCTTAAATAGTTATAGTTTGTAATTTTGCATATTTATTGAGATATAAATTGTGATGTAAAATTGTTTTGAGAAAAGATAAACATGACTAAGCAATATCAAAATAAGAGATTTTTTAATAAAATTGGAGTCCTACACTTGAGATACACCGGTTCATCCATTTGAACAAACTCTAAGAGAGGTATAAGCCGGAGTGCGCTAGCCTTCTAAAAGGGCGGGTTTTTAAATCGCGTTTATCGCATACCTTTGTCCTTGCGCTTCTTTGTGCGTTCAAATGGATCTACCGAGCTCTCTCGTGTTGCTAAGACTATACAAATGATTTTATTAAATATTATGTTTAGAAGATATGCATGAATCTCCTAAACATAACTTTTTGATCACATATCAAATTGTATGACCCAATAAACTTAAGTCATTGCCATCCAATTTGTCAAGGACACATGGGGTCGTTATTTTACTCACTGGTACACAGTGGTGAAATGACGATTGCATGACAAAACCCATTCACTCGTACACAGTGGTGGTCAATTTTGCACGTTCTTAGTTGGACGACTTAAAGTAAGTTAAGCGGTGAGACCTTGACCCGTGGCAAAAGATGGGACAAAACATGACTACAAAAAATCGCTTGATGAATCGAGCGTCTTACGTAGGTCCCATACTATCTAGGAATTGCACTTGTAATGCAATTACTGATCGTCACTTACCTTTTGAGTGCAATCATTTCTAGCAGATTAACTGATGAAATGGTTGCATGTCAATTGGATCCTAGCCTTGATGAGATTAATTGTTTATTCCATAAACATTTGGGTAATTAATTTCTCAAGGATTGATTATCGAAAATACTGATTTTTGAACTTAATTTGTTTTGTAGATGGCGATGAATCCCTCCACAAACACCAATACTTTTCGGCAAAAGATTGAAAGGAAAAGTCTTTCTGGACAAAATCCAAATGATCTCATTCATAGACCGAGAAATGTTCTAAATAACTATGAAGTCCTTGATGAGGAGAGATCAGTTGTTCCTGGAATTGGTGCTGCAACTAATGAGTTGAGTGCAACCGATACCGCGGATGTAGGGCAATATCTGTATGATTTGCATAAAGCAATTCTTAGCTTACAACACAAACAAGGAACACCAGTTGGACCTCATATACTAAAATTGAAAATGTATTTTGAGGAATTGGAAAAACTGGATAATGCTTATGCTCCTCCATTTATGATTGGAATAATCCTCAAGTTGCTTTCTAAAGACTTTGAGAATTTTGTGAGCAATTATCGTTGACATGGGACGGGTAATACCGTCACTGAACTCCATGCTATGATAATTGAGTATGAAAAACAGCTTTCAAAGAAATTTCCAACACCCCAAGTTCTTGCAAGAAAAGGGGGAAAAGTCCAGAAAAGAAAACAATCAATCGCTAAGGGCAATGAAATGCCTTTAACGAAAAGGGGTACAACGGCTAAAGACCAGAGTTGTCATCAATGTAATGAAGTCGGGCACTGGAAGAGGAACTTTCCTAAGTATCTTGCCGAGTTGAACTCGAAGAAGAAGAATACTAGCGGCGCTAGTACTTCAAGTATCTTCACAATTGAATTATTTTCCTTAACTAAGCGTAAATCGTGGGTTTATGACACTGGCTGTGGAACTCACATCTGTAATGAATTACAGGGGCTTAGGAAGAGGAGGAAACAGAAGCCCGGAGCTTTGCAGTTGATAGTGGGCAATGGCATGCCGATGACATAGGACTTAAATTAGCTAGTTATTTCATGTAAATCTGTTGTTTCAGTGTTTGGATAAGGGATGTTAAACAATTTATATTTTTCATAATTAAATAAAGTACTTGATATGTTTGATTTCATTCAATATTAAATTGTGTCCTATATTTGCATGTTTAATCCTTGAATATTTCGTTTAATATCTTATATATTATTGAATATTCTAAATTGTCCATTGTCGATTAATTATATGGGAATATAATTAAACGAAGACAAATGTGAGTGATTGGTTATATTCTTGGAATATGTAATGGATGGATCCCACCAAACTCACATGATATCCATAGCGGATGCATATCGGACTACCCCACTAACGAATTATCACTTTATGGATCATCGTCATTAAGTGAAATTCGTAAATGGTTACTTTTATTGATCCTTTGACTTGAGACACAAGTAGGTCGGCATATATGAATCGCACTTACTAGATATAGTTCTAACTCACCTGAATAAGGGGGTACATAAAGGGCTATTTTCAGAAAGCGTCGTGAAATATGATGACTGACACGTGTAGTCAATATAGGATTTGTTCCTTCAATTTGGAAATTGAAGTATGATACCATTTGGCGCCCTCATTAGGACTGATTAAAGATGTTTGCATGGCCGTGCCCAAATAAATCCAGATTGTTCTCGATTATATTTGGTAATCATTAATTAGTTGTAGAATGAGAAACATAATCGTTAAATGATGAAATGATCTCGATCCATATTCATATTTAACAAAAGGTATCTGAACAAAGGGATAATAAATGCCTTGACAATTTAAACAGTACTTAAATGTTTTCGGGAGCATTGGGGTGTTGCTAGACGCTTACCAATGTTATTACCTTCATTCGTTACGAGCTCAAGTGGGAGCTGTTGGAATATGATCACGTAAAATGAACATATGTTCGAAAAATATTTAAGCCTACGGGGTCACACCTCAACATGAATGTTACTATAAATTAATTAATATGTTAAATGTAATTTATTGATTAATTTGATCACGAAAATCTAACGGAGATTCGTTAAAAGAATTAAAAGTTAACGGTACTTAATTAACGGACTTAACGGAGAAGAGTTGGAATTAGGAAACAATTAGGAAACCCCTCTAGAATATTCTATAGGGGGCCGGTCGACTAGGGTCTCAAAAACCCTCCAAGACTTGGTCATTAAGTTTCCTAATCCTATAAATACAAACCTATGTTTATTTGTTTTACATACAATTAAATCCATAGGGTTTTCTCTTCTCTTTTCTCCCCTCTCTCTCTCGGCCGAAATCAAAACCCCAAGGGTTTTTGGTTTTCGGTTTTGCATAGCTAGGAAAAAGGTTTTCGGGTTAGCTAGGTTTTCGGGTTTTAACAAAGGGTTGTTCGTGATCAAGTACTAGCATACATACATTCCACCGTTGAGTGTGCAATCGTAGAGAGGTTAAGTTAAACCTTATTCTTGTCTTCAATCTCTCCATTATAAGGTACAAATTTTATTCCTTGGTTAATTAGTTAAACTACATAGATCTTGTCTTCCGTTGCGTGCTTTGTGATTTGTTGTGATAATTAGTTATAAAACCCAACAGTCTTGTCAAAATCCTCCTCCTAATTTGAGATTTTAGCGCGGTGTGTTTTAAAACTTGGTGCCAACCGAAACTCGACATACTGGCTTTGGTCCGGTCCTTATATTTTTTTTTATGGAAAAGGTTAAACAAAACCCTTAGAGCTTCACTTAACGTCCATAAAAAGATTGTATATTTTTATACTAAAAGTGCACCCCTTAAATTTTATGGTCAGTGTACAACTAACTAATGCACTTTAACGAAAGCCCTTAAGGCTTTGTTTAGCAAAACCCTTTTTTTCTATAATCCCTTCTAAAGCATATTGGACTCTCTATTTTAGGAAATTCAGCAATCTTTTTAATATCCTCCATAATTCACACATCACCTAATTTTATATCTCTAAACAAAATCAGACAAACACCCTACCAAGATCCAACACACAGTCACTTCTTCTTCTCCTTTCTATTTACACACACAGATCTATTCCTCCTCCACTGCTTTGTATTATCATCACCGTTTAACCGCCGCAACACGCAGACACCGACCATCGTCTATATAAACTAATGTAAAGGTGGTTGTAAATATGGACTAAAATAAAGAATAAACTATAAAACCAAAAATATAACTATAAAAAATATCAGATTCTAATATCAAATAGTTACACTACACTTAACAAACTAATAACAAACGCTAACAATCTAACCGGAAATACATTTTTTTAACCTAAAATAATTCTCTACTAGTCTATGTTCCTTAATAAATTAAAGGAGTACCCACTTTCTTAAAAAAAAAAACACTTTTTTTTTATTTATTAACTAGTACTAATAGTTTTATAGATTGAATCATAAAGAAATTTTGAATATGCCTCAATTCGTAAGTATGAAATGAATTGTGATTAGAGTAACCGATGATTGAAGCTAAATTATAATAACAATAATGATAAATATAATATATATTAAATTAAAGTTTTGGATTTAACTTAAATTTTTACAATCAAATCAAAAGCGAAATTTGTAAATATAGTGGATGATGACAAATAGTCTTGTGATTTCCGATCATAAACTCAAATTTTTGAAGTCATGTTAATAACTTATTATAAGTAATATAAGTAACACGAGTTAAAGAATTGAGAAAGAAACATATTCAATTTTATTAAGAGAAATGATTAATCATCATAATCAAATAACCTAATAATTCTCCTAACTATGAGATGATGACATGTGAAAAAATCAGGGGACAAGATTATGAAAGAGAATTAGTGGATACTACATGTCACCTTTTTAATGTATTAGGAAGATTATTAGGTTATTTTATTAGGAGAAAACAATCAATCAAATAAAGTTATAATGAGTTTTGTATCTATAAATCAAGAGTTATAACTAAATTCTAAGTCTAATTAGAAAATTGAATCCATATACAATTAAAAAAAATTAATTTAATAAAATAAATTAATTAAAAAGACACATGTCAATCAAGGATTACGTCACTTATCGATTTAAGAGCATCTACAATTCTGTTTTAATTTATTGGTAGATAAAAATATCTCTATCTATTAAATTTATATCTATATTTATATTATAAATATATAAATTAGAAAAAGAAAAAACAAAGAAAGAAAGTTCGAGGAAGAACCAAAATTTTTTTTTATCCATGTTTTTCTTGCCTTTCCATTTATAAATTTTAACAAAACACTGATCATTTGACTAGTGGACTCAGTGGACTACCGAACTCATTTTATTCTTATCCAAGTATCATGAAACCCCCCCACTCCTCACACACCCCACTAAAATTGTATCAATATTATATTATACTCATATCAATATCAAATATCTCATTTGTACTTTTTTTTTGCACCTGATTTTATTCTCACCATAACCAACTTAATACTTTTTATGGCCATTTCACCAAAATATTACTACTACAAATTGTTGTTGTAGTTACATTTGGTTTCAGAAAAAATAAATAAATAAAAATGAAATCTACTACTTCAAGATTATTAATATTGTTGCTGGGGATTATTATCATTAACATTTGTGCTTATTCAAAAAGACCTGATACTGTAAATGTTGGAGCAATATTTTCATTTGATTCAGTCATTGGTAAGGCTGCAAAAATTGGTATGGAAAGTGCTGTAATTGATGTTAATAATGATTCAAGAATTCTTAATGGCACACTTTTCAATTTGTTCATGGAGGATACTAATTGCAGTGTTTTCCACAGTTCCATTGAAGGTAATCTATTTTTATTTATTTGATGATTATAAATTACATTTTTTGTTTGTGGGTTTTAAGTCTTTAGTATTAAATTTATTATATATATTATTGCAGTTATTGATTGTTTAGGTTTTATTAGGGTTTAAGTAACTATAGACTGTTGAGGTTGTTTTGAATATTTAGCTCATTGGAAACTTGTTTAGGCTAATCCAGGGAAAGTGACGTAAGCGGTTTAACTGGCATTTCCGTCGTCGTAGGGGTAAAGCTGCTAAAGCTAAGAGCTTTAGGCCCTTATTTTTTAAGGCCGATTTTTTGTTTTCATTTATATACATGGAAGCCTGTGTTGAACCTAAATTTTCGGAGGGTCGCCTTTTTTTAGGCTGGGTTGTAAAGATATTAGTGTGTCTAATGTTTAGTATAGCCGGGTATTGGTATTTCCCCATTTTATAAGTTTGTTTTAGGCCTGCAAGCCGTTGAGATGCCCTTACGTAGCTATCTCCTAGACTTTTTCCCTAGAATGTCAAGATGTTTACCTAATGAGGTTTGAACGTGGGCCTCTTAAGAGACATTCTGCACGCCTTCTTATATGACCAACTTGGAGATGGTTTACTAGAAACAACCTATTATGCATTAAGGGTAAAGTGTTTTAGTCCACCAAGAAATATGAGTTTGAAATGAGCAATCTTGAACTGCTTATTGAAAGCAAGAAATTTCACCCTAAAGTTTGAAATAAAAAACTAGCATACGCCCTTTTTCTAGCAAGTACAATCGAGAGTGTTTGCTATTGCATATTTGGATGGTTTCTTATAAGTTTCAACTTGCTTATTAAACATAAACTAGCAATCTGTTTGCCTTCTAATGTATACATATCACAGTCTCGTGCTAATGTATTTTGTTAGGAAACATCTTTGTTTTCTTCTTGATTTATGTTGTAGCATATCAGTAATCTCTGATTTTTCATACTTTCACAACTTGATATTGCTGAGTAAAATTTCTTGGAATGATTTTGTCAGCGTTTCAGATGTTAGAGAGAAATGTAGTGGCTTTAATTGGGCCACAATCATCGACTGTAGCTCATATGATTTCTCAAATTGCAAATGGTCTACAAGTGCCAATAATTTCATATGCTGCTACGGATCCCACTTTATCGTCCCTCCAATTCCCATACTTCTTTAGAACTACACAAACTGACTCATACCAAATGGCAGCCATGGCTAATTTGATAGACTTTTATGGATGGAAAGAAGTGCTTGCAATATATATTGATGATGAATATGGAAGAAATGGGATATTTTCTTTAGATGATGAAGTAGAGAAAAGAGAGTCAAAGATTTCTTATAAGTTTGCCTTGCCCACTAACTATAATCTTAACGATATCACTGATGTGCTTAATAAAACGATCCCACTTGGTCCTCGTGTTTATATAGTCCACATTAATCCTGATCGTGCACTCAGAATCTTTGAAGTAGCCAATAAGCTTAATATGATGACGAGTGATTATGTATGGCTAACAACTGATTGGCTTTGTACCACTTTAGCGTCGTTTAGCCCAAAGAATCAAGAGTTTCTAAGAATTATCGAGGGTGTGGTTGGTCTTTGTCAGCATACTCCACAAGCATCAAAAGTTAAAAATTTTGGGTTGAATGTCTACGGATCATATGCATATGATACTGTGTGGACTGTAGCTCACACAATAGATACATTTCTTAATCAAGATATGGATATGACATTTTCGGCTGTCAGTTCACAGATTGGGAAACTCAAGATTTTTAATAACGGGAAACAGTTTGTCAAGATTCTATCTGAATCTAATTTCAATGGTCTGACTGGTCCAATTCACTTCAATGAAGATAGAAACTTGGTTCCACGTGGATATAAAGTCTTTAATATGGCCAAGTTAGAGATTCAAAGTGTAGGTTATTGGTCCAACCATTCAGGTCTCTCTATTGAGCCACCTGAATCTTTAAAAGTGAATAAAAGTAGCTCTTCTGGTTTAAATGATAAACTTGGTGTAGTAACTTGGCCTGGTGGCAAGACGGATCGGCCACGTGGATGGGTCATTGGTGATGTGGAAAGACCTTTGAGAATCGGGATACCAAAACGACATAGCTTTGCTGAATTTGTGACAGAATTAAGCAATCATACGATTGAAGGATACTGTATTGATGTGTTTAAAGAAGCACTAAAGTTAGTTCCTTATGAACTCCCCTATAAATTTGTGCCATTCGGAGATGGTCGGTCCAACCCTAGTTATGATCGACTTGTAAAACTCGTTACAGATGATGTAAGTTATATATCAGGGAAGTCTTTTTCACAGTGATATTACGATTGGAGGTGGCAAATGGGTGGCTTGGGTTATGGGTAATTTTTTTTGTACAGGGTGAGTTGAACGAAAACACTTTTTACCCAAATGTATAGTTTTTTACAAATATAGTGTTTGTCAAATATGATTAGAAAAGTTATAGTTTCAATAATGATCTACATTCCACATAAAATGATTCTAGGAGGTTTTATTCATCAAAAATACACTATGCAAATTATAACCCGTTTGACCGGGGCTTTTTTTTACAGGTATTCATTTACCCATTTGAGTTGTTCAAGATACAACGTAACGACCCGTTCAACAATAGTTAGTTCAAAATTTTCCCCTTTGATTGTTATCTCAATGCAAGTTCTTTTACTATTAATGTGATTAACAGATTGTTGTATGGCTTGAGACTTGATGTGCGATGTTGGTTTGAGTCAAAACTCTTCTGATCCAAAAAGTTTAAATCATCTATGAACATCTACTGTGTCAAATATCTTCTGATCCAAAGATTTTAAATCATCTATTTTGCCTATTTGGCTCAGCACCTAAGTTGACCTATTTATTAGTAAATGGGTCAAATATGCCACCTCTAAATATTTTTATCCATGCAACCACTTGTAGTATTAACTTGTGGTTATTGACAGGTGTTTGATGGAGCAGTTGGAGATATTGCTATTGTGACAAACAGAACGAAGATTGTAGATTTCACGCAGCCTTATGCCACGAGTGGTCTTGTGATAGTGATACCTATCAACAATTCAAAAGGCAGTGCTTGGGTATTTCTTAGACCCTTTACTGTGGAAATGTGGTGCGTCACTGCAGCGGCTTTTGTATTGATTGCTTTTGTTATCTGGCTTCTTGAACATCGTGTTAATGACGATTTTAGGGGTCCACTTAAGAGACAGCTTGTCACGATATTCTTGTAAGTTCTTTCTTGCTTATGTGTATTCATTCTACGTACATGCGTACAAATTGTTGGTCGTGGAATTACTTTGTCACGAAATAGATGAGCTTCTGATTTTATCATTAAATTGAAGATGAGCTATTTCCAGGAACCCCTCAGAAATGCTGAGATGAAAGTTTTTTGCTTTTCAGGTTCAGCTTTTCGACCTTGTTCAAGAGTAACCGTAAGCACAACTCTATCTTTAACTTTGTTTCCAAAAGTTCATAAAAAGGTGTCATGCGTTTTAAATTGTGGTTTCGAATCATCATAATCATAGAATACCCGCTAATAATGTTGTATATGGTTACATGATAAATTTTCAGAGGAAGATACGGTTAGCCCACTTGGACGGATGGTGATGGTGGTATGGCTTTTCCTGTTGATGGTGATCACAGCAAGCTATACTGCAAGCTTAACATCCATTCTTACTGTACAGCAACTTTCGTCACCCATCACAGGGATAGATAGCTTAGTGGCTAGTCATCTACCA
Source organism: Erigeron canadensis (assembly GCF_010389155.1). Classification (NCBI taxonomy): domain Eukaryota; kingdom Viridiplantae; phylum Streptophyta; class Magnoliopsida; order Asterales; family Asteraceae; genus Erigeron; species Erigeron canadensis. Next base: position 30,510,996 of record NC_057763.1, on the reverse strand, counting down.
ATTGGGTATCAACGGGGATCATTTGCCAATACTTATTTGGCTGATAATCTTTACATTCCTGAATCTAGGCTTATTCCTTTAAACACATCAGCTGAATATGCTAAAGCATTGCGGTTAGGACCACATAAGGGAGGGGTGGTAGCAATTGTTGAGGAACTTCCTTACATCGAGTTGTTTCTTTCCGAATATGATGATTTTGGGATCGTTGGTCAACCATTCACTAGAAGCGGATGGGGATTTGTAAGTAACTTTTCATTAGATGTGGGAAAATTTGTTGGTCGGGAGGGTGCATAATGTCAAAACGTGTAACATTTTGATACGGATCAGTAGTGTTTTGGATCATGTTATGCTGGCAGCCCCCAAAAGACTTTTTGAATTTAAATAATTAGTTAGGCTCTGAAATGTGTTTATAGTCGCTATAGTATTCTAAAAATGATCTATAACTACAATGATTCAAGAGGCTTTATGCATTTAAAAATTAAAATACAATTTGGGGACCTAATATTCTTTATTTGCCTATGCGGCCCGTCATAGTTGACTTATTCATAAGTTAATAGGTCAGACTTGTCACCTCTACTATTTATGCATGCTATCAAACTTCATAACTTTTTGTGATTATCTGAAACTCAAGTTCCCATTTTACCATTTCTAGCATTGTTGCTGTCTGCGCCTTTTGTCTTAACATTTGTTGATAGGAAGAACATGTTATGTTGCACACCTCTCTCTCTTTTGAAAAAAGAAATTATTGAGTTTGGCCGCTTCTATAGATTTGCTCTTTTAACAAAAAGTCTTCTTAAATTTGGCAGGCTTTCAAGAGAGACTCTCCTCTTGCCACGACTCTATCCCTATCAATTATGCAACTTTCTGAAAATGGAAAGCTTCAAGAAATCCACGACACATGGTTCTGCCAAAATGGTTGTCCGAGTGCTTTTGGGCGTGGTGGGGAACCTAACCAGCTTCACATGAGCAGCTTTTGGGGTCTATACATAATTTGTGGCATTTTCTCACTCACTGCATTGGTATTATTTTTACTACAAACTGTTCGCCAATATATCTATTACAAACAAAAGCAGATGTTGGATCCACGGTCCCCTTCATTCCCAGCTTCAGTCGCAGCATCATCACAGAGAGGATGTTATGGGGTTTTGTCCAACTTTTTCGATTTTATTGATGAAAAGGAAGAAGCTATCAAGAATATGTTCAAGAAAGATGATGAACCCTCTCAAAATACTTGATTTTAGTCTATAGTGAATCTGTCAGTGACTAATTTAATGTCACATTGGATATATTACATGAACACACGTATTGTAATTTGTAAATATATATCTACGTTACCTTGTTACTTGTGTATGTTAGAACTTAGAAATATAGAAGTACTTATATATAATGTTGATATATAACCTTTAGAAAGAAAACTTAAATAAGTTGTGTTAGATTGAGGGGCTCGAAACCCTCTAGTCCCCTACTAGCTTCGTTTTCAACATGACATGGTTTCGTCTTTTTAACCGTAGAGTTTAGAGAACGATTATTTTCTTTAACTAAACAAGTCATTAGAGAAAAACGACACTAATGAAAAATTGAAAAGTAGCATTTTTTTAGGTTTTGAAATGTCACTTACGCACTTAGGGTTGGCAAAACAAAGGCAAAGATGTCATAGACATGCCAACCCAACAGCTTTATATGTTCAACAATTCAAAATTTGAAAGGTTTCTTTATGTTCGTGTGATGAATAATATATGATTCGGTTATGCCTAAATGGTTGATTATGATTTGAGAGGTATAACAAATCTATATATGTTAAAGCAGGATTTACAAACTATATTAACTCAATGATTGTATTATAACTATACTAGATTGGTGGCCACGCAATGCAGCTGCGGTAACAGCGACGGTGATGGTATGGTTATTAACATAATAGTAATTTCATTACGGTCGGAGATGTGATGGATTGTTGCGTGGGATATGAAAGGGAGAGGAGGGGGCAAATTTTGAGTTACGGTTTTTGCTATGTTTTTTTACGTGAAAGATAGAAGTTGAATTTTTTTAAGGGCATTTTTGTCACAGTCTATAAAATAGAAAAAATGATGTATTAAGATGGAGAGTAAATGTATCATTTCAGGTTTTTAAAATTAAGGAGAAAGAGGGGGAGGGAAAGTTTGTTTTATAATCAACGAATTAGTTTTCTCATTTCCCCTATGATTCAGACATCTAAACCGCAAACAAAACCAACATCATAAACATTTTAGAAAGATTCAAAATATGTTTACGACTTTGGTCCAAGCGGTTCTAGCTACGAACTACAATCGATTCAAATTATTCAATATAGGAGCAAACTTAATGGATTGAACTGGGAAATTCTGCTTAGGGGTCCCATGAATTGCCATATACTTGGATGAGATATAAGCTTAATGGGTACTTCAATGTAGTTATTCAATTGGGCATGGTTTTTTTTTTTTCATTGTAATTTATTCGGTGAAAGATTTAGGATTTCAAGTCAACACTCAACAGTTTTTTTTTTATTTGTTGGTGCTCTTTGTTCATTGCAATCATACCTATCTTTCGGTTTTATGTATTTTGAAGGTGTAATTATTCGTGAATATCAAAAAGTCTACAACATTGTAAATTGTTTTTTCGGATTCACGTTAGAAAACTCAGAATAGATTTTTATTTAAATGTTCGATAAGAAACTTCTTCACTCAAATATCTAGGTTTTTGTTTGTTTACAAACAAAAGTTACACTAATTCATGTGTCATCAATAGAATAGGAGTAAAACATGAAAGAAAAAAAGATTTTATTTTAATTGGTCTATCCCACTTGATAAGTAAATTTGTAAAATTAAGTTTATAATTTGTATGTAGCTTTAGTATTTTTTTTTATATATTATCAATATGTCCCTTTTAGAAACTTTGAATGAATAGTTGAATATACTATATAAAGCAAAATTATCCATATGGGGTGCCTAGAATTCAAGGCCAATAACTACGTGAGAGCGACTTTTATTCAATTTTAAAGAAACTAATGGAAGTCAATGAAATTAAAAAGATTAAAATAAAAAAGTTGCTTTCTTGTACCTTCGTGTAACACGTTTTTTCTAATTTTTATATTTACTCGTGCAACCTTGTACACTATATTTTTTAGATAGAACTACGCTGTAGATTGAATCTAAAGCCTACTATGTTTGGCTATTTAAAAGTTGTTAATAATTGATGAGAGTGGATTATTAAAGAAAAAAAAAAGATAAAATATTTATTTTTATATTTTATATGTATTACAATTAAAAAGTATATAAATGTACAAGTCTATATAATCAAAAGGTACAACATGATATGTAGAACCTTCTAAGCTTATGTTACTACTGCTTTTTCATATGAGTTTTACTTTTTCACTTTTAACCTCACTTAAGGTTTCAATTTTATGTTTTTGACACCAAACATTACATTCTCATGTTTCTACCACATAACTTTCACAGCACACATGGTATGTATAATTTTCTAAGCCTATGTTGCTACTTGCTTTTTTAAATATATAAGTTTTACCCTTTACTTTTTTACTTTCTCACTTTTAATCTCATCTAAGTTTTCAAAGAAGTAAGTTAGTGTAACGTAAGTTTTAATGATCAAAAAAGTTTCATTATATATTTTGCTTTATGTCCCCATATGACCAGATCCATATCGATGCCACTTGTTTTTCTTGTTTAAAAAAGAAAAGAATAAATTATAATGCTTTATAAATCTTCCTCAATTATTGTTTAACATTGTTAGTTTGTTACGATATTCGAAGAACAATTCATTATCTACTTTGTGTAAATCAAAGGGGTAATACATGTTAATGCATACCATCCTATTGAACTCTTTTCATCTGAGATCAAAGGGATAATACATATATATACATATACTCGTATTGTACTATATATCAAAATTTTCATATAAGTTATCCATATATGATTCGTTTGGTCAATTGTGTAAAAAGACATGCATTTGCATAACATAAGAAAAATACTCTTGGTCTTAGAAATATGCAAATGAAAAAAGTTTTAGCTAGCTAATTTGATGTGTCATATCTATATATATTATTATGCTTACTTTAGAGCTATATAATGAAAAAGTGTTCATCGTTTTAAAGGTGTTACTGTTACACATAATATCATTTGTCACTTTAATTTTGGAAAGAGGAAACATAATTGTCATTTTAGAAAATGGGACATATTTTTAGTCGAAATTGGTCAAAATGAAATAAATGTAAAATCGGATGCTATATATATGTGTGAATAGTAGACGGTACTTTTTTGCTGTTAACCCTTGGTTATTGAAAATTTGAAATTGTGAAATTGAAGTAGTCGAATTAGCTGATCACCTGATAGATTAAATGACTCAGATTAATGTCCTTCATTTTGATGTTTTGAGCAACCAAACCAACTTGCACCACATCCATAATTATTGGGCATGGTTGTCCATATTGAATCGGTCCAAGAAATTAAGAGACGTATGAGTTGTGGTCAGTCATCACAAAAGAACAAAAGATATTTATTGATGTTTAGGCTTTAGTCAGGACCCAAATAAAGATGTTAATTTCAAAATATCTTTCTACTCGTGTTCAGACTTGTCCATTTGACGGGTAGTCTCATGATATATAAATCTTACAATAATTGTGAAACAAAAACTGTATAACCAATATCACAACTTAATAAATATGAAAGCTAAAGAAAAAACATATGAAAATTAACTCCATATGAATATTGATTCCAGTTTACCTTTTTTTTCCAACTTTAGTTAAAAAAAACAAAAAGCGTATGAACAATATCACAACTTAATTAATACGAAAGCTAAAAAAGAAACATATGAAAATTAACTCCATATAAATATTAATTCCAGTTTACCCTTTTTTTTCAACTTTAGCTAAATAAAAAGAGAAACAAAAAGTGTAGAGTATATAATTTGGAACATACATATCAATTCATCAAAGACCATCTCGAACGTTTTGATTTTCTTCGGGTTGTTCCACTCCGAAATAGTTCATACATGCACAACACGGAGTCGTAAATGATGGTTAACATGTGTTGGCTTAAGATCTTTAAGATCAACTAATGTAGTCTTATTTTTTGTTGTTGAATAAGAAGCCATAATGAACCTATAATGGACAACAAACTAAATTAAAAGAGATAATTATAACAATATAAAAAAATATATAAATAAGAAAAACCTTTTTGGTAGTCGATCGTAGCTTCTTTTTTTTTTGCGTAGGTTTTTTCTTATGGTTGAGAATATGTGAGGGTTTTTTCTAGGAAGTATATAAAGTTAAGCTCAACAAAAAGAGAAACAAAAGGAGAAACAAAAAGTGTACAATATATAATTTGAACAATCCATACCAATTCATCAACAAAGACCATCTCAAACGTTTTGATTTTCTTCAGGTTGTTCCACTCCAAAACAGTCCATACATGCACAACTCGGAGTCGTAGATAATGGCTAACATGTGTTGGCTTAAGATCTTCAAGATGAACTAATGTGGTTTTATTTTTTGTTGTTGAAAAAAAAACCATAATAAACTTATAATGGACAACAAACTAAATTAAAAGAGATAATAATAACAATAACATAAGAATTCAATGTTAAATAATAATAATAATAATAATAACTATTATTATTATTATTAAATATGAATAAAGTATATAAATAAATAAATAAATTTTTTTTTGTTGAGAATATGGGAGTGTTTTTTCTAGGTGGTATATATATATAAATAATAATAATAATAAAGATTTTTTTATATAACTTATTTATTAAAGGCCAATTATTAAATAAATATTAAAAAATAGAGGATTAATAAAGAGAGAGTATTAAACCAAAGGAGGTGGATTAGGGATGTCAAATGCCCAAGTGTATCCCAACCTGCTCTTTTAGTTATATTATAGATTTCTTCGACATTGAGACGGCTCACATATATATTACACACTTACAAAATTGGTTTGCCAATTTGTAAGTATGGGAAAGATATGGTTTTGGGATGAATTTTTAATCAATTATTAAAAAATTAAAATATAATTGATTCATCCGATAATCGTACAAAGAAGATGACATGACTTGGTTGGGGGTTGAGTTCCCGTTTAAAGTGTGTGTTCTAAGAATCGGTGACAACGATAAAGTCACGGGGGTTTTAAAGAGAACTTTAACAACTGAAGTCTTTTATGGTATTAAGCCCCAATGACTCTATATATAATAATACACTTAAAAGGAAAGACCTAACTAATAAGTAAAAGTAATTGTCTACTAAATAATAAACAATTAATTATTTAAGGGAAATGTGGTAACTTGTAGTATTACTTATTAGATAAATGATTGTAAGGTCTCTTTTTAACAGAGTCTCTTCTATACCTCTTTCACATCTTTTCCACACTGCTATATTAGTTTTTACTCTCTTCATCCACCATTTTCACACTCACTCCCTATAACCCCTCTTCCACACCCCCTCCACAATTTCTATTTATTTTATTTTATTTTTACCTAAAAATAAAAACTATTACTTTTAAACAAAATATATTATATAAACTTAAACAAAATATACATATTTATGGTTTAAAAATAAAATTATTCAATTTAAAGTATCATTCTTATTTTGTAAACTACTAAAAGTCTAAGGGCTAAAATGAATATATAGTAAAACTATCATGTTTGTCTTCTTCATTATCCTCTGCAACTTTTATACATAATATATGTATGTATATATCGATCGATTAGCAAAAAAAAAAAACCATTTTAAAACTTAATGGGACCCACTTACGCTCTCTCCTTCTCGTCAAGCCTCTTCGATGCAACGAAACCTTGGGACGAAGAAGGCGGTCGACAGAATGCAACCAAAGGCTTCCTCGTCGACGGGACATGGAAGAGGCTGTCAACGGATCCTTAGTGACCGACCTAAGGATCACATATAAATAGAAATATACGAGAGGTGTACCCGCGCAATGCGACGGTGGGTGGTGGTAGCGGTCATGGTGTGGTTGTTAATGTAAAAATAGTTGATGTAAAACAAGATAGTGTAGTTATTTTAAGAATTAAGAGATGTAGGTTGTAATTAATTTAATTAATTGTATTATAGGTATATTATGTGAAAATATTTAAATTAATTAATGAATAAATGATTGAGATAGCTTGTATAGATATGGGTTGGAAATATTTTGGGATATTTTAGTGTGTGGGTTGAGATTCTGTTGAAAATTAAGGGTATTTTGAGGTTTTATAGATATAAAGTTTAAAAAAGGGAGATGTATTTTTGTTTTAAAAAAGAGTAAAAATATAAATATATAAGTAGGGAAAAGTTATTTAGAGTTCACCTTATTTAGAGTTCAAAAAGGGTCCATTGATTTTCTTCCATCTCCTGAAATTCCAACCACCTCCTAACACCACCACCATCATCTCCGACCATCACCATGATTTTCCGGTGACGGCGACCGCCGCCACCACGACCTACACATATGTAAATTAACTTACACATGTGTAAGTCACCACCACCACCACGACTTACACATGTGTAACGAACCTGATTCTCGCCGAAAAAATCACCGGAGAAAATGGACGGTCTTACACATGTGTAAGTTAACTTACACATGTGTAAGTTATGTGGACCCTTTTTGGACTTTAAATAATCTGCCCCTATATACGTATATATTTATTTATTCTTACATTGATGAAGTTATGTATTATTAAATTGATTTGTGAAATGAATGTATAGATATAAAGTTTGAATATGGTTGTTAGTTAAAATGTTTGAAATGATAATTAAGGGTTGGTTATTGTAAAACAAGCATTAAATTAAAACAAATATGATAAAATCTTAACATTTGGATCATGATTAAATTGATTTACGAATATTCACGAATCACAAGTATTTATATTGATGATGGATGATTTTCATAATTCACGAGAATTTTTAATGAAGAGAAATCTATTGTTTTATATGTTTTACTGTAGTATTTATTTTATTTTAACTTGAACCATGATAATTATTTATAAAGTATGTTTTGAAAACATTGTTTTAGTTTGAAATGGTCAAATGTTAAGAGAAAAAACCAATAGAATTACAAAATCTTCATCTACACTTTGTATGAACATATATTAACCAACATGTTAAATTTTCAATGATAATATATTCAAAGTTTAATATCCTTGATCGAACATAATATGTTTATGAAGATTTTGCCATTGAAAATGGCCTAGGTCACTAAAAATATTCAATTAAGGCTTTTTTTTTTCGAATGGTGTTTACAATTTTATTAAAAATACTAATAAAAAACTAACAAATACAAGACACAATTCAATTCCATTAAGTTAACCTTCAGAATGTACCTATTTTTTATCAAAATTTCCAACTTATATGGAAGATTAAGCTTATAATGAATTTGAATGACATTTAAACTTGAACAACAAACATACATGATACACTCTTATTTAGCAACTTTCCAGATTAAATTCAATTGACCAACAAAATAAAAATATCATGTAAATGTAATAGCTTTCGATACAAAAGAACCAAAACCAAATTAAGTGCATGCAAATGTAATAAACTATGCCTAAAAAATTATTGTGTGCATGAACTTACAAAACCTCTATTGTATGTAAGGAACCTTGCTAAAATGTTTATTGTATGTAAGGAACCTTGCTAAAATGTTTATTGTATCATGAAACCAGGTAAAGTATATGTGGAGCCTCTTGCCTCCAAATTAAACTATCAAAATCCTATTTTTATCCCCTTTTAGTTATTCTTTTTTTTTTCCCACTTAATTTCTTTTTCATTTTTCACTCAAAGAAATCCACTCATCAATTGATCACCATCATCATCATCATCATCGAGTTTTAATTTATTGTGCCATACACTTATCATCAACAACATACAAATAGCTTCATCATCATCAAATCAGCCTCCCTGCAAATATTTACCAAATGTGAAGGTGGTGTTGGTTGGTTTCGAGTTTTGATGTATATTTACCAAAGAAAAAAGATTGAGATAATTGAGGGTCCATAGTCAACCACATATGATGATGATGATGTTCATTTTTGGATAAAAAAAATAAGTGGTTGAGATTTGAGAAAATTGATAAAAGTGAGTGGTTGAGATTTAAAAGTATTATAGATATATATTAGGTGATGATATTCAAACGAATGGATAAAAAAGATGGATTATTTTGGTAGATCAAGTTTTTTTTTATGAGAAAATGAGAGGGGGTAAATGCTTTATAAGGTAGTTTAGATTTAGATTTCGATATTATTTTAAGAGTTCTTAAAAGACCTTTCTTCAATGGAAATGATTAATCTTCCTAACAAAATAGCCTAAAAATCCTCCTAACTATTGGATGATGAAATGTGTAAAAATCAGGGAGAAAAATTAGGAAGGGGAATTATGGGGTGGCCCCGAAAAAGTTACCGGAGTTAGGCTGCCACCATTAATGATTTTGGGTTTAAAATTGGATGGCCGAAATTTGCTCCCTATCGTTTTTCCGGCCACCATCACAGCACCACCATCTCCACACACTTGTTACCTTTTCTTTCGTTTTTCCGGCCATGTTGGTGGGTTTTGTTTTTAGCAGGGCTCCTTACATATAATAGAGGTATTGTAAGTTCATGAACACAATAACTTTATGGGCATATTTTATTACATTTTTATGTACTTAACCCAACATAAAAGTCAAAATGATAATCTGCTACTTATACAACCGGTCATTTTTGAACTCTTTAGCACTTTTTCCCGAGTTAGTTACATACAATAGAGGTTCTGTAAGTTCATGCACACAATACCTTTTTAGACATAGTTTATTACATTTTCATACACTTAACCCTTATATATATAGTACAGTACAATCATAATATGCATATGGGTTAAGTGCACAGAAATGTTGTAACACCCTAATATTTTAAGGTAATATAATATTAACCCTTTTCATAGTTTTGACATTAAATTAATTTCCTAGTATTTTGTTTTGAGAAAAGGGGTTAAATTAGTTGGAACTTTAGTGGCTAGCGAGTATTAAACCCACTAAAAATGACTATGGGATGTGGCCACCTGAGAAGAAAGCCAGCCACATAGAGTTTATGACTCATGTTTTCCCACTTCAAGTTCCACTTCACTTCTAACTAACTCATCTCTCAAATTCTTCCAAATATCATGCAATTGAATCTTCAAATCATAAATTAAAGAATCTCAAACCTTGAACAATACATATAATCATCACCATTTATCTTAGAAATTGAAATTGAAGGTTTGATTGGAGGTTGTAGTGGCTGAAAAAAAAATTCTAGAAAGAAAAAGGGAAGAATTGTGATTTTGAGAACCCTTAATTGTTGTCTTTCACTCTTGAGGTATTTATCTCCTTAACCTTAGTTTTAATTGTTATTAAAATTTAGGGTTCTTAGCCTTAGAATTGGGGGTTTTTGTTATTGAAGAATTTCAAGTAAAACCCTAACTAAATTTGATTGAGAATTTGTTAGTTTGATTTAAAGAATTTGTTGATAATGGAAAATCCCCCATAGTAAGGAATTCATATTTGGTGGTGTTTGGCTAGTGATCATAAAATAAAGTTCTATCATGAAAATTTGGGTTTGTTGGAAAAGTGTTGAGTAGCCAAACACCATAATGTTAGAATTGATGAATGCAAGTAAAGGAATTGAGTCATGGAACTCATAGATGTTATGTGTTTATTCTTGTTTAGGTGTTGAAGATTGAATTGTGAATTGTAGCCTTTTTTGTGTCAAGTAGCCAAATTGAGGTGAGTGTATATGCATATAATCATATTCTTATTATTAGAGGTTATAGATGGGTAAATTCCTATGACCCATAGTTTGATTGTTTGAAAGAACTAGTAGGTGGGTAAATTCCTACTAGTCATGTTGCATGCAAGAACTAGTAGGTGGGTAAATTTCTACTAGTCATGTTGTATGTAAGAGCTAGTAGGTGGGTAAATTCCTACTAGCCAAAATATCCATGGCCATGTTGAAAATGTATGTGTGATGTTTGCTATGAATGATATGGCTAGCTTGCTAGGCATTATGTGGTGCTTGATGCACAAAGTTGAAAATGGCATGATTATGATTGTATGTGTATGCATTCACTAAGCGTAGCTTACGTTTTAGTTGTTTAAATATTTTATAGGAGTTGGTAGTAGCAAGGGTAAAGAAGCGTTAGAGTGAAGATTAAGTTGAAGGTTCTTGCCATCTCAAAGGTTGGCACATGGGTAACTTGGGTAGAATATCCCTATTGTACTTAATGGCTCTTGATACAAGTCCTTTCGGTAACTTGTCATTTTGGTAAACTTGGTTTTGGTAAATTTGATATGTTTTATGAAGTTGGGTTATGTAAAAATCTGCACATGTTGGTTTGGAGGCATGAACCTTTGGTAACTCATTATAACTTGGATAAATTTTGACTAAATGGGTGGATGACCCGTAAAGTTGTAGAACCTTTTCTTGAATATTTGAAACCTTTTGTAATGTTAAGTAATGTGTTTATGATTTATTTGTACCGGGAATGATAAGGAAAAGTTTGATTTTGAATCGAAATGTAGAAAAACGTCAAAAATAGGGTTTTTGGTGTACAGCAGAGAGCACGGCCTCTGTGTCACAGAGCACGGCTCTTGCCCTGTGCAAAGGCCGTGCTCCACTGACCTCGAACCTTGTTTTTTTTTCGAGCCTTCGTTTGACCTTTTTGGTTCCTGAAATTTATATAGTAGTCTATTTACATCATTTTAAGAACACTACAAGTGTTTTTTCTTGAATTGCAACATTTTGATTTTTTTCTCGAAAAATGGCCGTATTTTTCTAAGTATAAAGTCTAAAGTTTTGGTTTTCAATAATTTTGCTTTCATTTGGGTTGAGACGTTACAATTTTGGTATCAGAGACATGGTTCGAGGGATTTAGGTATTCGATCTTTACGAGTAGGATGCCTAGACTTGAACCATAGGATTGACTTTGACCTTAGGTGACTTGTGTTGTTCATATTTGAGAATTGAAGTATTTAGTAAGGTTGATTTAAAATGAAATAGTTTATGACCATAATAGAGCCGGCCTATTACCGATCATAAACTATTACGTTCTAAATTGAAGTTACTAAATATGGAAGTAATCATATGTGATCGTTTGTGGTGTAAACTTGAATGTAAATGGGTTATGACAATAAGGGTTTGAGTAAATTCTTTTGGTATGAGTTCTACACTTGTTGAAATTGACTTAGAGACGTAGTGCATGATTGATGTGATGTGGATCTTTGAACGATGGTAAGAACGTGACTATCTCTATATAATTGTAATTATTTGGGGTAACATGATATCGTGATAGTGGGGACTGGAGGGGTACATAAGAAAAGAAAAGATAATATGAAAGTGAAGCCGAATTAACCTTAGAAATAGAGCTTAACGTTGAGTTTATAAATGACTAGAATGGTATGAAGGTAAAAGGTATTGTATAGTTATAGCTTACATCGTTAGTTCAATGGTTATAACTAATTTATTAAGCAAGTAATAGAATATAAATGGTTTGACTGAATTGAATTGAGTTATATTATGATGTGCTTTAGAGTATTGCTTATGGAAGTGATATTTACATAAAGGTGTTCCAGAAATATAGGATAAATATTGTCATCAGTAGGTGAAGCGTGTATTGTGGTTATCTGGGCTAGTGTAAGTGATATCAAATGATTGATTGCCAAAGAAAAATTACTAACAAGTAATTGGTTGACGTTATTTTCTAGTCTCCTTAATCAAAGGTTATACGCAATTTGGTGAGTTCATAATTTGGTTAGTTTAAATGATAAAGACGATGGACAGATTGTATTGAATAAGATTTACACTTTAAATGCGAAGTAAGCCTCATTAGTGAGATGATTTAGTCCGAGGAGTTCGTGGTTATGGTTAAGAGAAATTGCAAATATGTATTACTTGTGGATTATACGTTTATTTGTAGATGGGGAGTTGATCCAGTATGTCTTTATGCTTTCCATAAGTTTGATTCTCACGCTGGAGTCATAGTGTATTTAGTCTATATATATATATATTCTCGAATCGAAAATTTTCACTTAGTATGACTTTACGAGAGATAAATTTATTTTATAGTTTGATAATGTTACCAAATTGTTGGCACTTAAGATAAATTAAAAATTTGATGTTGATGGTTTATAGGTAAATGATAGTAAAACTTTAATCAGTTTGATGATGGTATATTGAAGGGTTCCATTTATTAAATTGTAATGAAGTTGGTGTGAAATTTTAAGATCAATTACTATAAGAGAATTGAGGATGTAGAATATTAGATATCGTAAATTAAGATAAAAAGTAAGGTAATGTTAAAGATATTAAATTTATTGATCAAACTGATCATGGGGAATTCGAAATATTATTAAATAGTTATTTGGTAATTTGGCTAAAATGATATGGAAAAGAGAACGTAATAAATTATGGATTGAAAGAACATCTAGTATTTAATTAAGGAGATGGTTATTATAAGAATTGTGTACTATTTTTCATTATGAAGCATAAAAGTGGAACTAAAAATCATATTGCGGTCATAATGTGACTATAGAATTGAATTAAGTCAAGGGGTATAAAGAATGTCTTGGTAGAGAATTATAATAGAAAAATGAAAAGTACATAAAGGCGAGCTGGTTAGAACAAAATACTTGTAAGATGAGACGGTAGTAACAAGTATCTAAATAATGGTGATAATGTTCATGGGTAATGTTATGACTTTAAGTGATAATCGGGTTGTCTAGAAATAAGTATGTAGATAATGGTGACAATGTTTATGGAGTAGGTTAGGACGTTAACTGATAGTCGGATTATTCGGGGTTGTGAACGAATTTACTGAAGTCTTTTCGGATGTAGTGCTGAGTCTTTCTCCGGATAGACAGATGAAACTTAAAACGAATCTCTGCGGGAACTACACCATGGCAAAAGCCTTATACTGTATCGTTCAAAGTAAGATACAAGAATCGATGAGTTAATTTTTAGGAACTTATGGGTAAGGACTTTATATGTACAAATAATTTCTCGTTGAGTGTTTCCGCTTTATTTGTTAAGAAGCAAGGATGAAAACTTCAAAGGTATGTCGCATGTTGTGGTTATAATTAGGGATGTTTAATGATTGAAGAGAAATTCCCAAGTTATCGAGATGAGTAGAAAGATATTTATTACGTGAAAATAACATGAAACTTGTCGGATGTAAGTTGTTTTATTTAATTAAAGTAGCATTACGATAATGTTACAGTGGGGACTTTGTAGCATTGATAAAATTTTAGTTGATGAATGGTTACGTAAATTTTAGAATGGTGTTGAATTGTTTTGGTAATATGTTTGGAACAAATAGGATGAGTCAAATAAATGAATAACAAACACAATCACTGATAAAAAACGATGTGAAACCACCGCACATATACCTTTTTCTGTATTTCATCATGAAACCGACAAACAAGTAATTCTTTTTACATCCCGCCGCCGAGAGATGTTATGGGAGATGTTGGTCGTCCACTGTTACTGTTTTTTGCTTTTTCTTCTTCTCTTTGATATTCCCTTTTCTGTATTTCATCATGAAACCGACAAACAAGTAATTCCTTTTACACCCCGCCGCCGAGAGATGTTGTGAGAGATGAAAAAAAGAAAAAAGTGAAAATTGTAAAAATCTTGATACAATAAATATTTATTGTAAGTTCATGCACACAATAACTTTTTGGGCATAGTTTATTACATTTTCATGCACTTAACCGGCCCACATCAAGCTTTTAGCCGGTTCTAATAACTTTTCAGCCTTAGTTGATTACATTTCCGTACACTTAACCCTATATATGTGTGTGTGTGAGAGAGAGAGAGAGAGACCGAAGGATTTTGTGTATAACATATAAATTCGTATCTATCTACTTTATTTATATAGGTGTTTATTTAGAAAATGTTTATTTTTTTAATTAAATAAATAAGCCATTTTTTAAGGTATGAATTACACACGAATATGGGAATATGTAGCATATATTTTTCTTATCCAAATACGTGCTAAAATGTCTTTTTATCGATTATCTATTTATATAAAGAAAAATAAACAGAAAATATAAACAAGTTAAATCTTCTAAAATACCCCTAAAGCCCTAAAAGTTGCAAAAACATGTTAAACTGTCAAGCTATACTTTTTAGTTGTCAAATACGGTATATGTTATTGGGTTTTTTTTAACTCTCTAGAATAATGCTTTTTAGATCACTAGCGGATCGATTTATGTTTTACGTGGATATTAAACTTTCAGATATTCTTATTTCTGGATGCCATATAAACCACATGTTTCTTGTGAGATAATAGGAACCACACCGTATTTATTATTCGGGCAGACACTTTAATATTCACCTACAACACCGTACATCCATACTTTCTTTGTATTTCCTTAAACTACTGTATTCGTTTCTTCAAAAAGTACTGTTTTATTTTATAACGTACCATATGTCCATATGGATACATAAACAGTGTATGTTATTCATTTGTCGATACTAGAGTGATCAATAAATATTACTGAAGATTTTGTTTGCATGTTAAACGCTTCATATAGTGTATGAATATTTTATTTAGCAAAAAGTAATATTTTTATATTCATACGCGTAATTTCAATAAAAAAAAAAATTCGAAGTAAATATTAATAAATTCAAAGTAACATAGTTAATTAAGTAATTATAAATATATAAACAATGATGATCACCTTAGCTGGTCAAAGATACTTTCGGTTTTTATCAAAGTATTGAGTTTGATCCCCACAGATGATAAGCCTTGAGTTTTTTCCCCTCAGAATACTTGTAACGGTAACGGTCTATGGTCAACATCTCGTTGTTTAGAATGTCTGCAAGGCTTCACCTTTATACGACGAGGTTTTCCTGATGTCGTATCACGACTGAATATTTGAAAGAAAATAAATTTATTAATATATAATTTAAATTAAGTTTTTTTACACTCCGCAGAAAAGTTATTAGAAAAAAAGCACATCACATTTAAAAGTGTTTTATGCTGATTTTTCAAAAATTAATAGCAAGTCATCTCTTCCTCCGATGCGACTTTGCAGACTCCCTTTGGTCCATTCTTCTAATATGGTGTAAACTCCCCATGATCAGGCCTCTGAACCTTAGGGATCTAATCGAAATCCATAAGGACTTTTTGATTGACTCCGGAAAAAGGAAGTTTCTTAATGTAGTTATCCTTGCCTACTGTTGGATAATTTGGAAGATCAAGAATGAACGTATCTTCTCGAATAAGGCACCATCCCTCCGCTTTGCAGCCAAAGAACTAAAAACTCTCAGCTTCCTATAGCTCTCGAACATATCAAAAACCGTAATAAGATGGGAAAACTGGCATAATTTCATTGTTTAATTGCCCCTATTATGTTTTTTTTTTTTCCGTCTCTGTCATGTTGTCTTTTACTCTTCCTTCTTATCTCTCTTTTTGTAACTCTAGCTTCCCGCTAGTCTTTTCGTAATAAAAGTTTGAATATTAAAAAAGAAAAAAAAAAGCAAGTTATTTAAAAATGCTTAAATGTAATTAATTTTTTTTTTTGATAAAAGAGTTTATTTCAATGCACGGAAAGTGATGATATTGCTTTCGAAAATATAATATGGATTAAGAAAATGCAATTTGTCAATTTGATAATGTGAGATGCAGTTTGGGAACTTAAAGAATAAAACATAAAAAAGTTGATCCATTTTTAATATCAAAAAAAAAAAGAAGATTCTTTGCTGTGAACACAAGATGCTGTCATATATTATAACTTTTCACTACTCACTTGTGGCTTTGTAAATTATAACTTAAAACAAATTAGGATACTAAAGAAAAAAAAACAAATTATATTCACTTTAATGTGTCAAATAAGAACTGCTGTGCCTGTGATTAATTATATTTTAACATTTAAAATATGCATGTATTAGTCGACTGATTCATGCATTATATAATAACCTGATAAATTGCATGTTTTGTTTCATATTTAATTTAATAAGTTTTCATTCATGAGTTTTTATTTAACTTTACCATCATCTTCATTTCTCTTTTTATTTCCCCTATTTTTGTTGGCAATAAATTTATATGGATTTCAGATCTGCAAGGTTTCATTTTTGTTAATGTAGTTTGGTAATTATTAAGAGAAGTTGCTATAAATTTTTAAAACATTCTAATTAACTATGTTTATAAGAATTTTGATGAAGTATATAATAAAGTTTGATCACATATCACAAATCACAAATATAAATAACATAGTAAACAATGTATATCTACATAATAATACCTACACAATTTGTTATATATAGTATATTTTTTCATTTCTTGTTATTGTATGTTTCTTCTGTTTCAAAATAAGTGTTTGAAATTAAAGTATACTAGTACAAGATGAATTATGACACATGCTTTATATATTATATAAAATCTTAACATTAGTCTCTTAGAAAAAAGTAATAAAATGGTAAAATTAATGTATTATTTTCAAAAATAGACATGTATTTTGAAATCGATACCTAAGATAGAAATAAGAGGGACATCCACGCAATACGACGAGGATGGTGGTGGCACTGTGATGATGACAACGACCGGTGATGATAACGACAACTAGTGATGGTGTTAGCTGCTGTGAGTGGTATAGGTAATTGATGTAATTATCATTAATTAAAAAAGGTAATGAAGATATTTTTAAAGAAAAAAAAACTTATAATGGAAATTAATTGTAAAAAAATAAATGGACATTATACATATCTCAAAAATGTAACTTCTTAAAATAAAGAATAAAAATCTCATATAATAATAGGGTGGGAAAGAGTTATGTTATTTCCACCTCAAGAATAAAAAAGAAATTCTAGTTGATTAAGCTACCACTCTTTTTCTACTCCTATCCCTTTCCTTTACTTTGTACAAATACTAAAAACTCCAGGTAGCTCTCCAAGTCACCAGCATCACTTTTTATAATAACCTTTTTAAATCAACTTTTACAATTTATTAACTCGTTTAGAATATTATATAAGTTGATCTTATAAAAAATCTTAAACTTTGATTGACTAACTTCATCGTCTAGAAAAATTTGCATAATTGAGTAGTATCTTTAGTAAAATAGTCTGTCGCTTTATAACTTAACTATAGCTATAAATTGCTCTGTTTCCATTGTGGGTGTCCATTTCTAACAACCCCTTTTGCTGGAATAAATTTTCTTGTCCAAAAAAAAATAAAAAAGAAAAAAAAATCCATCTGATATTTTTGTGCTTTCAGCTTCATCTTTCTTGAAAATCTTGAAAAGTTTCAAGATTTCATCTTTTTTTACGACCGCAGAATAAAACTGTTTCCTTAACCCGAACAGTAAAAAAACCTCAGAAAAACTTGTCCAGGTTGCTGGTTTTTTCACTAATGTCTTGTAAAGGTTGTTCCGTTAGGTGGAGAAGTGAGGTCAGCAACTCAAGTTGACACAAGATTTCAAAAGGGTATCTTCAAAAATGGAAATTAATGAACCCAAGATGAAAAAGATTGAATTTTTCTTGGTTTTTGGTATGTGGGTCATGATGATAGTTGCCATGGCAGATGAGGTTAAAACTGTAAATATATCATCATCAGTAAAAAGGCCAAAAGCTGTAAATATTGGAGCTTTATTGACAGTGAATTCAGTTATTGGGAAGTCTGTTAGGCCTGCAATTATAGCAGCTGTTGATGATGTGAATTCTAATCCAGATATTCTTGGAGAAACACATTTGAATCTTATTTTACATGATACTAATTGCAGTGGATTTCTTGGCACAGTTGAAGGTAACTTTCTTATAATGTTGTATTTAATTTAATGTTGCTATTGTTTAAAGAGTTATGAATAAACTTGATTATTTATAGTTGGAAAATACCATTATAGTAGAGAAAGTAATTGGGAATAGTTAATTTTAAGGGGGGTGTGGTATATGCAAATTATATAGCTGGAAAATAATGTTTGGCAATTAGCGAACCATATGAAAAAGTGATTTTCTTGGATTGTTTAGAGAGAAAACGCAGTTTGGAAAAAAGCCTGAGACTTGAAAATTCATCTTGCAAACTCAATCCCAAATACTGTACCTCTTACATAGAAAATTAACCCAGGAAAAACTAGTTCTGTATATGCACATAAGATCAAAACGACGAAGTTTGTTTTTTTACTTTACGGTTTATTGCCTTTTGAAAAAGTAGGTAATTTGCAAACCAGTATAGATGATTTGTAGTGTACACGATTAGTTACATAGTATAAAACGCAAGGTACCATAACGACTTTAGTGGTTTACAAATCAAATTTGGTAGCATGTTGGATAATTTTGTAGGTTCACTACTAAGATGGACCTATAATTGTGGTGATTTTCTTAAATACGAGTTAGACTTTTAATTCCAATGATTGACAAAGTAAACTGTACAAAAATTGTTCCAAAAATGTTGGTTGTCATATTTGACTTTTAGGGTCAAATGGATTAGTTTCCATTCAAAAATTGATATCAGCATATGTGATGATCAAGAAAAGCTTCATTATTACTATCTTAAAGAATAGAGAAACTATTATTATGAAGAATTTAATTGATGTTAGAAATATTAGAAATTTAACTAAATTTAATTGAAATTTTGAACTTCACATATATGAGTTTTTCAAAAGTCAAAGATTGATTTGCTAATTTGATGTAGCTTTGGAGTTGATGGAGCAAAATGTGGTGGCTGTGATCGGGCCACAGTCGTCTACTATAGCACACGTTATCTCACATGTTGTGAATGAGCTTCACGTGCCTCTACTTTCTTTTGGTGCAACCGATCCCACACTATCAGCTCTCCAGTATCCTTATTTTGTCCGTACCACACAAAATGATTACTATCAAATGTCAGCCATTGCAGACTTGATTGACTACTTTGAATGGAAAGAAATAATCGCTATATTTGTGGATGATGATTACGGCAGAAATGGGATTTCGTCGTTAGGTGATTCATTAGCATCGAAGCGAGCCAAGATTTCTTACAAAGCTGCATTTACACCTGGTGCATCGGTGAACAGCATAAGTGAACTATTGACTGCAGTTAACTTAATGGAGTCTCGTGTGTATGTTGTTCATGTGAATCCTGATTCAGGTGTCAATATTTTCTCTGCTGCAAAGAAACTCGGAATGTTGACCGGTGATTATGTATGGATAGCAACAGAATGGCTTCCAGCAGTTCTAGATTCATCAGAACGGCCAGATGTAAGCACCATGGCATTATTACAAGGTGTTCTGTCACTTCGACAACACACACCGAATTCAAATATGAAGAAGTCTTTCGAAACCAAGTGGAAGAATATTAAACAAAAGGAAACCTCAGGATTCAATTCATATGCTCTTTACGCTTATGATTCCATTTGGCTATTCGCGTATGCTCTTGACACTTTCTTAAAATCCGGAGAAAGTATCACTTTTTCTTCTAACCCAAATCTTCAAAATGCCAATGGTAGTGAGCTTCGGTTGTCTGCACTCAAGACTTTCAACGAAGGTCAAAATTTACTTCAGACTCTTTTAGCAACAAATTTCACAGGTTTATCAGGCGAAGTTCAGTTCGATCAGGACAAGAATTTGATTCATCCGGCATACGATGTGCTTAACATTGGTGGAACTGGATTGCGGACAATTGGGTATTGGTCAAACTACTCTGGGTTATCTGTTAATCCACCTGAAAGCTTGTATGCAAAACCTCTAAACAGTTCTGATACTAAGCGCCTCTATAGTGTAATTTGGCCCGGTGAAACAAGTGTAAAGCCACGTGGATGGGTGTTTCCAAACAATGGGAAGCCTTTGAGGATCGGTGTACCTTATAGGCATAGTTACAAAGAAGTTGTAACAAAAGATGTTAAATCTCCATTAGGTGTAAGAGGGTATAGCATCGATGTTTTTGAAGCTGCTGTGAATTTACTACCTTACGCTGTGCCTCGGAAATATATTTTGTATGGAGATGGTAGCCGTAATCCGAGCTACAGCAATCTTGTGACTTCTGTTGCTGAAAATGTAAGCTCTTGCTTCATGTCTAGTTTATTTTACAGTGGGGTCAATGGGTGGGTCGGGTTAAGTTGGATTATGTGTTATAAGAGGTCAGGTTAAATGGGTAGTTTTATAGATTGAAACGGGCTGGCTTGGATTGGGTTGAGCTGAACAACTTTTTTCTAAAAAATATTGAAACCTTTTTTGAATAATTAGTGTGATGGTATGATTTTAAAAAGTATATTAATTACAATGATG
Source organism: Erigeron canadensis (assembly GCF_010389155.1). Taxonomy (NCBI): domain Eukaryota; kingdom Viridiplantae; phylum Streptophyta; class Magnoliopsida; order Asterales; family Asteraceae; genus Erigeron; species Erigeron canadensis. The sequence goes on along the minus strand of NC_057763.1, from coordinate 30,489,771 downwards.
ATCCACATTTTTTGTAAAACGATTTAATTAGTCGTATTATTTAATTCTAGATTGCTGACATTTGACCTGTTCGACCCGTTTGACACATTTCCTTTTACCTAAATTTTTCTTAACCCATTTTTCAAGTTAAAATATAAGGATGGCCCAACATGACTCATATATAAGTAAGGTGATTAAAATTGCCAGTTTTTGTGGGTTCAACATTTTGTTACTCATTGCACTCACAGTTTGATTCTTAAGCGGAGGTCAACCAGTCTGTTATTGCTTTGTTTTTCTATAGAAGGCTGGTCAATGTTGGTGAAGTTTTTAATTATTGTGTTATCTTTTATAATTAGAGTATAAACAGAGAATGGTTTTGTTTTGAATTTGGTATAGGAAGCATACCAGTTTTCAAGTTTTTGAGCTCTTAACTTTAACCTCCAAAGTCAGAGTTTTCAGATTTCAACTGCCATGAAAGAAACTTGATTTTCCTTTTTCTTCAGACATTCGATGCAGCAGTTGGAGATGTTACAATTATTACAAATCGAACAAGGGTAGTCGACTTTACACAGCCTTACATGGAATCGGGACTTGTTATAGTTGTTCCAGTGAAGAAATCAAAAACCAGTCCATGGGCTTTTCTCAAACCATTCAGCCTGGAAATGTGGCTGGTCACTGGTGGCTTCTTTCTTCTTGTAGGATGTGTTGTTTGGATTCTTGAACATCGTTTGAATCATGAGTTTCGTGGTCCTCCAAGTCAACAAATCATTACGATTTTCTGGTTTAGCTTCTCAACAATGTTCTTTTCACATAGTAAGTATGATCAATTCATTCAAAGACCCGTGTTTGGATTTGTGTTATGGAACTACTTTGTTTACTTTAACTTTTGTTATAATAATTAGTTTCATACTATATGCAGGGGAAAACACAGTTAGCACATTAGGACGGTTAGTTCTGTTACTATGGCTGTTTGTGGTGTTGATCATCAATTCAAGCTACACAGCAAGTTTGACTTCCATCCTCACGGTTCAGCAGTTGACTTCAGGGATTGAAGGGATTGATGGCCTGATTCAAAGTAATGACCCTATTGGAGTTCAGGATGGATCTTTTGCTTACAATTATCTTGTCCAAGAGCTTAATATTGCAGAATCTAGAATAAGATCATTGAAAGATGTATCAGATTACATGAATGCACTTAAACTTGGTCCGAAACGTGGAGGTGTAGCTGCCATTGTTGATGAGCTTCCCTACATCGAGCTTTTCATGAGTTATACACAGTGTGAGTTCAAGATTGTTGGTCGAGAGTTTACGAAAAGTGGCTGGGGATTTGTAAGTTTCTTACATTAACACTATCTTTCTATATATAAGCTACCCTACAAAAATAAGACTAAAGAAGCTCAAAGTCGTAGATCATTCTATTTAACCTTCCAAATCAAACTCGATTTCCATGTTAGACTAAAAGCGCGGCTAGTAGGTGCAAATGCCCTTTGTCCAATTTTTGTTATCAGAAATGTTGATAGATTTCGATACGAAGTTATAAATAAAATATGTTTACCCCTTTAAGCGAATGTGAAATTTATAATCAGTTTGTGCATTTGCAGGCATTCCAGAGAGATTCTCCTCTAGCACTCGACTTATCAACAGCCATTCTCCAACTCTCAGAAAATGGGGAATTGCAAAGGATCCATGACAAATGGCTAGCATCGAGCACATGCTCGTCACAAGTTTCAGAAATCGACATAAATAGCCTTTCTCTAAGCAGCTTTTGGGGTCTATTTCTTATATGTGGAATCGCGTGCCTCATTTCTCTTGGCGTTTACTTTTGTAGAGTGTTGTGGCAATACCGTAGATTCAGTCCCAATGAAGAAGAGGCACCACACGAGATTCCACAACCCGAATCAGCAAGGCGTAGTTCAAGAAGAACATTACGGACCACAAGTTTTAAAGACTTGATGGAGTTTTATGACAAGAAAGAAGCCGAGATCAAGGAGATGTTGAGACGAACCAAGCGTCAAATTAATGGGCATAGTGATTCACCTTGTTGAATTGAAAGTTTTGGTGTTTTGCAGGATGGTTAGCTTTCCTAAAATGGAAAGATATATATTTGAATAGTGATTCCCTTTGTATATGTATATATTCTCAACAGTTAGGACCAAACAATACTTGGTTCTTACAAGAAATCATTTTTATGATGCCAGAAGTTAAGGATAGTTACGACTAATTACATATTAATTGGTTAGGTTTTTCTTGCATCTGTGTATAATTAACTTTCTTTTTGGTGCATTATGTTCTCTAACGAGGAAAGTAACCTCGCCTGATCCATATCTATTGTCATCCCCGCATGATTATTGGACTTTCATGTCATCTACAATGCTAATAAAAAAAAAAAATTAAACATATTACAACAGGATATATAATCATTTTTCTTTTTAGTACTTTGTCAAATTTTTCTTTACGAGGGTATTTTTGTCTACATCCCAGTCTATCTTCTTTTAAGTTTTAACAACCAAAGTCGTTCTTCCCCAAATCCAAAAACAAAAACACTGATAACACAACTTAAGAAAGTAAGAAACTGATGACAAAATAAATACTGTAATAGATCTTGTAAATGCTAAACCTAAAGTCCAATGAATACATATTAATAATGGAAACTGATAACAGAACATTACTTAAAACTTGAAAGCATATAGATACTGTTAAAACAGTAACAAACTAACAATCATACTAATCTAAACTACAAGTAAACAGCAACTAAGTAGTAAATAAAAAGTGATGATATCTATAAAATCAAAATAATCATCTTCATGCATCCTTTCTTTATCTTGTCTTTAATTCTTTTCCAAATCCCTTTCTTCATCGTCGGCAACAAACCTTTTCCAATACCAATGTTGCTTCCAAATTCCGGACATATCTTCAATCGGAATTCCCTTTGTCTCCGGCAAAAAGAAGTAGACGAAACCCGTCATCACAAGCACCCAAAACGTAAAGAATATAAACAATCCATATCTAAAAGCACATAACATCTGGAGGAAGATTTGAGCAATCAAGAAGGTGAAGATCATGTTGACGATAACATTAACACCTTGAGCCGCGGATCTTACTTCAAGTGAGAAGATTTCACTAGGCACGAGCCAACCCAACGGACCCCAAGACCACGCGAACCCTGCAATGTATATGCATATGGCTGCAACCACAAGACCCGAATACCACCCTGGGAGCTCCCCGGGGTTTCCATTTAACCCAAACTTCAAAGCAATGGCAACAGTAATCACAACCTATAAACAGTAAACATCAAGTAATTAATCGAGTATTTTATGCCGTATAACTTAATTAAAGCCACAAATAATATATAACAATTGAACTTATATAGTAGATGGAAGTAAGTCTTTTGTTTAATTAATTAATTACGTACGTACCTGACAGAATAACATTTGAATGCCACCTTCGAGAAACCAAAACCTCCTTCCAAATTTATCAACAGTGAGAATGGAAACGATGGTTGCTACCATGTTAACGACCCCGGTGATCAGAGCGGAAACGAGGGCACCATTGTCTCCAAACCCCATTGTTTTGAACAAAACCGGTGCGTAGAACATGAACACGTTCATTCCCGTGAACTGTTGGAAGAAGGGAATCAAGATCGCAAAAGTTGCTTGTGGTCTGTACTTTCTGTCGAGAAACAGATTACGCAACGGGTTTTGATCCATCTTTTTAGATTGTTCGCATGCTGCAACTAGATCATTGAACTCTTCTTGTACGTCGTCCACCCCACGTATTTTTCGTAAGTTTTCTTTTGCCTCTTGAAGCTTTTCACGTCCGAGAAGAGAGCTTGGGGAATCCGGAACGATAAGAGTACCGACGATGAAAGCTATAGCAGGGACGATAGCGCCACCCAAGCTCAACCGCCAGCCCCATCCCCCGTCGATACGAGCAAACCCAACATTGACGGCGTTTGCAACCAGGATTCCGATGGTGATGCTGAGTTGAAACATGACGTTGAGGGCCCCACGATGTTGGTACGGTGCTATCTCCGATAGATATAAAGGCACAGCCTACATATATTTAAAAACAAGTAAAAAAAAACGTGAGTTATTACATATACATATCAATCAATATTTAGTACTAGCTACTAACATTATTAATCTTGAGACCTTTTTTCAAATTCTAAGTAAGTAAAATAACTAGCTAGATAACAAAATTACAAACAATAATAAACGATCGTAATATGTAGTTAATTAGTTAATAGCTACCTGGTTAGCAAAACCGATACCAAGACCGAGAAGAAGACGGCCGGCATAGAGCATCCAGGTGTATTGAGCGAAGCCGTTGATGAGGGCTCCAGCGCAGAACGTAACACCGCCGCAGAGCATGGACACTTTTCGTCCGAATCTTTTGGTCAAAAATATTGCCAAAAAGACGCGAAAAGTGCGGCCAAGTATAAGGAAGACGTGAACATGGTCAACGTGAAACTGTTGAACTTGCAATACTGGTTGCTGCTCGAATCAGAGGTATTCGACTGTTGGAGGTTTTTAGAGACTTTGGGGAAGAATTTGTCCAGGAATGGCGTCATGGACGTCACGCCCCCGGAAATTCCAATATCGTAACCAAAGATTAGACCCCCGAAAGCCGCCAGCATGGCTGCTACGCACACGTTCCATGTGAGCCTTCCCGGATATGCTTTTGATGAACTGCCGGCCGGCGGACCAGCTACAACACCACCGGCCATTATTGTTGAAGCTAGATTAATCGAATTATAGATATATTGAGTAATAACGAAACCTAAATTATTAGAAGATCGATTGAATGATAGCGAACTTTGAAACGAATTAAAATTGAGATATGATGAGTAAAAAGTCTGAAACAAGGAGGTTTGTATTTATAAAGAAAAATTACTCGTATTATAAGATCGATGTACGTACGTGTTTGCATTTTGAGTTGTAAACCAACTCCTATATATACTCCAAATTAATTGTTATTATATGTATATATATCCCGATTAGTATTGGTTTCGGTAATCACTAATTAACCTTATCTGGATTGGATTCGTATTACAAACCTAGCAAGCATGCGCGCGTACGTATCCTTTATTTTGGGTCATTACATATTTATGATTTGGTTTATATTCTATGACTCTTTTGCCCTCCTGATATATACGAATAAAAATTTATATATATGATGATAGAAAATTAAATATATATAGTCCGGATTGATTACTACTACTAAAATACTTGAACATATGTTACCAAAAATAAATGTAACAATTGAACGTATATGATATATCTATAGTTATAATGGCAGATAAATGACTACTTAGAATCGGATTTTTGAGCTGAGAGTAATCCAAATTAAATGTGTAAAAAAAATCAAAAAAATTTGATAGTTAGTTACATGTGTTTACTTCCATGGTCGTCCTTAATTAAGACACGTGGTTAGTTAAATATCAGGTAGGGTCTAAATGGTATGTGATTATGGAAAAGAAAAAAAGAAGGTGGCGTTAACAAGACAGTACTTTTAGAAGGTGTTGAGGTGCGGAATGGTCTAAAGGACTGACACAGCCTTCCATTGAATTTGGGCTTATCATATAGTTAAATTCTAGCCCACTATCAAAATGTGGCCCATAAAGATGAATCATGAGTTTTTGGGGGTCATATATGTAGTAAGCAAGTAATCAAAATTTTCAGGGTTAAGTATATATCTCAATGGTGTTATATACTTCTATTCAGATAGTAAGCTAATTGATCCCCCTGTTTGAAATAGAAGTGGCATAATATGCTTTGTGTACGGGTCACTTTGGTTGGCCTGAGTAAGATTTAGTTCCATAAAAATAGTTAAAGATAGTTTCTTGTGATGATCTAATTTCTTAAGTAAAATTATATAGGAAGTTTTATGCATTTTCTTTTTGACTGCTTCTTCAATTAACATGTTGGGGTGCTTGGTGTTTTTACCACATGACTACTATACAATGAGTCAATGACAGAGAATAAATAGCATGATTTAAATACTCCATTGGAGTTTGAAGTTCAAGTAAAATCCTATACTTGTCGTTATTTGTCCAAGAGCTTAGCAACTCATAAAAGAGTAAACTAAGATTCGAATCATATAAATGCCCTTTATATTGGTGGAAAAACTCCGTATTATGGGCCTTATGGCTGGCCATTGCTGATTAATTTGCTTCCTTGTATGTTGAGATACTTATGAATTATGATATATTATTTACACCAAGTTTGAGTTCAAGATTATGATATATTATTTACACCATACTTTTGTAGCTTCACTTTTCAAGTCTAACTTCAAACTTTCCAAGACCATATATATTCTTGACCCACTACGAATTAAACGATCTTACATCAAATTAATAACTAAGTGGGCAACAAGCTGCGCCGCTACCCCAAAATTATATACTTTGAAGTACTAGTCATGAAGTTCGATTACTTGTCAAATACCTAATTAGCAGCAGTTTTGGGGTTAATTTACTCATTATATCTTTTAGTATTCTTAAGAGAAATGAAATTAAACATAAAAAAATAAACAATAAATATAATATAAATGATGATTAATGTATGTACTTCAACCAATTTTCGTGTTTAGGTGCAGCCCCTTAAGATATTCCGTATTAAATCTCTTATATTAATAAATAAAAAATTGTTTCTAGAAGGTTTTTACTTATGTGGCATGATCTTACCCCCTTTACAAATCGGGATTTAAGTCTAATGATAGTTATTTAAAATAAAATTAAAATAATTTCTTATCATTTATTGGCTAAAAAACCATCAAATCCAATATTTTTATAGAAACACGATCAAATCCTAATTGTTTACTACATATTTTAATTTACACAAAACTAAAAAGACTCATCAAAAAATAAGTTATATAATCATTTTACCTTTTGCAATCCGACAAATCATTCTTAATTTTATGATACAAATGACACATGATACATGTTGAAACCAACCTAATTTTAATCACAAAAGGATACATTAATTGTTTAATTTGATATTGTTTGTTTTCTTTTCTATAACTTATATAAATACATATAATCACAAAAGTTACATTAATTGTTCAATTCGATAGTTGATAATTTTAATACTGGTACGAAACATCTTTATATTAATTTGTAATAAAAGTTAATTTAAATACTCTGGGTTGAACCCGGGTTGATTAACTGGTTACTTTTAATATGTAAAATACTCCATATATAATCTTATCATCGACAATTTTTGATGGGCTGAATTAATTCACTCTATTAATGTAAATCCAATTAGTATAACACTAAGGTTGTGTTTGATAACATAAAATGATCTAGCGCTGAATGATTCTAAGATCTGAATAGTTCATAAACTCTGAATGAATATGCTCCTGAATGAAAATTGTGTTTTGATATACGTTCTGAATCAATAAACTAAATGTAATAAAATTACTATTTTACCCTTGTGTATGATTTTGTGAATGAAAATATTTTACAATAATCATCTCCCAGAAACTATCATTAGATATATTTTATTTGATATCGATAATTAATAAAAGAAACTATAAAGCTACATTAAAGTATTTATCTTTATAAAAAAAACCTTTAATACCAATAACAGATTATGAAGAAGAAAAGAAGGGTTTATATTTGCAACAACAAGCTATATTCCAATAATCCAATGGATGCAGGTGGACTACACATACACAAATTCCACTTCCATATTATTTTCCATTACTTCGATCAATTTTATAAAAAGACAAAAAAAAAAAAATTTGATACTGAGATGTTATATATATACGAGCAAAGGTTTTTTTTTTTTTTGTCATCAAATCAAGATCTAGCTATCTATTAGCAAAAAGTAAAAATAAAAATTGAAATCTGGAAAACAAATATATATATAAACAGATTAATGGATTTATAGATATAGATCTATATATAAATACACACACCTCCTTTTGAAAAGGCAAAAATATATGCAGTTTTTTTTTTTTGTTTTTGATGAACAAATAAATGTTCTTCAAATTAGAAAAACAAACAAAGAGTTTAGAGAAGTAAAGAAGAGAATAAAAATGAGATCTCCGAAGATGAAGCCTTGATAGTTGTTATTTACATGAGTAAAGAAGAAAGGAGTTTGTGATGAAGGGAAGAAATTAGTGTGTTAGAAAGGGTTAATAAAATAAAAGTATACATGTTGAATGGTTAAAGGAAGGCTTTTAAGGTGAAATGATCCAACATCTTTTTTTTTTTTTTCATTCCCTGTTCAGATATATAAATCAAACACACTGAATACTGACCGATTCAGTATCTAGTGCTCATTTACTGTTCAGATATATAAATCAAACACACTAATACTGACCGATTTAGTATCTAGTGCTGAATCATTACATTCAAATGTAATCAAACTGAGCCTAAATTGTCTCATCTTCGTGTAATATATGTTATAGGTAATTCAAAACACAATGCATGTTATTAAAAGAGAATTAGAACATTAATTGCATCGAAAGCACTTCAATATGAGGTTTCGACAACCTAGCTATGCTTTGGTTACGTACACATGTACCAGTGTTTTTCTTTAATAAATCTCTTTTGATAGAGGTTTGCCACATGCCCTACATTTTGTCTACACTGCGATACTAACTTCCAAACTAACTATAATTTTTAAATTGGCCAGCTTTTCAATTCCAAATAATTTTGTAAAATATCGGACTATATTATTTAGAGCACAACATGATGATGATGATTACTTTCACAAGGAGTGAAATTATTGATTATGTATGATCTGACTTATCTATTGAAATACTAGAATCTCTTAAGCCAATATTCGTAACTTAAACAAATTACGTACGCTAGCTGCAAGAAATCAAGCATGCATTTTTAATAATCATTATACAAAGATTTAATTAATCAGAATTATTATAATGGGCTTGAGTTACATCACATTAACCCACAATAACATATATACGAAGTTAAAAGATTTTAACTAACAATGGTTTTAACAAGGCATTAAATCAGCAAAGATTCTTCCACATGTCATGAATTCATGGGTTGTCGTCGATCTGATATGTTTGTTATACCAACATTAGTTAAATTAGGCCGGTGCCTATAGGGCTATAGCAAGGAGCTTCTTGGCTGTCATTTTAACGTTACATCATCATAATTTCTTTTAAAATGTTTCTTAAAAAGAGTTTTTGCAGCTTTTTCATCACATCATCAGTTATTTTATTATTTTTTAATTACTCAAATAGAAAATTAATTAACATATTAATAAAAACACAAATAGTTAATAAAATTTTAAAAATACAAAATTTCAAATAATATATTTACATTAGAGACTAAATTGATAATTACTCAAAAAATTATTCCATAAATGGATTATATTATAGAGGTAGAATTGAAAATTGTTTAAAATATGTTAGTTACTAACTACTAATAACTAACTTGCTATTAGTACTTCCTAGTTAGCTCAAGTGGTTGAGTAGGAGGTCTTGGGTTCAAGACTTGTGAAGTACATATAAAGTCTTTCTATAAAGGCTTGGCTTGGGTATACCTATGTTCAAGTCTGAGGAGGCATGGTTTACCCCCATTGATCGTCGTGCCTTTGGTTGAAATAGACATTTCTACTTCGAGAGAGCTCTCTAACGCGGACCCGGTTAAGACAACGTATGTTAGACCTCTCGCTGTCGTATCGCGACACGAAGTTCTCAAACGAAATTCACATTTCCAAAAAAAAAACTAACTTAGCTCTTAGAAAAAGTTAAAGTAGTTAATCATCCACATTTATAATTAGACAATATATATAAACGTTATTAGCATTAGCATTAATTCGTTAATAAGAAGTCCTTATATTTATGTTATGCTTCCATGACGTGTTAGAACATTCTTAACAGGTGTCCATGAGAAGGTGGAGAATAATGCAAACGATGATTTATGAGAGGAAGAAAGCTTATACGTGAGGCTCTAGCCTATGAGAGGGAAAGAAGGCAGCCACGTCGCACATATTAAAACATTTGTAGAAAATCATTAAAATGATTTTGTTTTATTTTCATTAGTATTAAAACATTTTAAATGTATGTTATTGGTAAGTCACTTCAGTAACTACTAGCATGTAATTAATTCATAAAATATGACCGCGATGGCTATGATTGTGGTGTGGTAGTGTCAGCAACGAGTGATGATGATGACGACCATTAATAATGAGGATATTTTAAAGATAAGAGATCGATGGTATAAATAAGAAACATTATGATCAAAATACTCATCACGTATATAAAGTCGAAAATGGATGGAAAATGAACGAATTCTGGATACGCCATATGTAGCACCAATTTTGAACACCACTGAGAGGACAATAAACTCTAACATATCATGAAACACATTTTTATATTAAAGATCTCATTTTTATATGGTCATGTACATCATATTATGGTTACATTTTTTTTTATTTAAATTCTCATTTCACTCTTAATATTAATATTAAGTTATTAATTTATAACAAAAAATATTATAATATATAATATGATATATTAGTATTATATTAATATATAATATAATAATATTAGAGGTGAGTTATTTTGAAAAATCATTAAAAAAAAAAAAACTCAAGAACCATTCTATACCACACATTTTTTCTCTCTTTCTCCCTCTTCAATTAAAAAATAAAATTCACCCAAATCATTCAAAGTGCTTAATTTTCACAAACCGTAAATTGTTAGACGAAACAAAAAGCATGGGTAGTCTTAAAATTTCGTCCTCTTTCATTAGAAATCCAATTCGATATACGTTTGACGACTTTTTAATTTTCGTTTTCTCTTTAGTACTTACACATAACTTACACATGTGTAGGTTGAACAAATGTTATGATTCGGAGCGGACTTCGCCCTTAAGGATATTCATAAACCAAAGCTAGTGGGGGTGATAGATAATTGAGGGTGATAGGTCATAGAGGATGATAGGTCATATGGGGTGACAGGTGACAGGCGATCTACCTAACGGGTTCCGCCCTTGGCCACCATGGCTCCGCCATGGATTGACGGGCTTCGCCCTTAACCTTTATTGTTGTGTACATATGTTAATTTACTAGTTTACATGTGAAAACAATGATCCTACACATGTGTAGATACACGGGTACAAGAGGAAAAAAAACGAAAATTAAAAAATTGTCAAAAGTATATCGAATTGGATCTCCAATGAAAAAGGACGAAATTTTAAGACTACTCATGCTTTTTGTTTCGTCTAACGATTTACGGTTTGTAAGATAAAACATTTTGAATGATTTGGATGAATTTTATTATTTAATTGAAAAAAGAGAAAGAGATAAAGAATGTATGGTTCAAAATGGTTCTTGAATTCTTTTTTATTCGTGGCTTCTTAAATAACCTTCCTCAATAATATTATAGTATATGTTTTGTTTTACTTTGTTTATATTTTTAACGTTGACAAAAAAAAAAAATTAGGTAAAATTTTGTTTTCTCCCATCCAACCTTATACACGGTTGATACCTCAATTTGTTACTTTGTTTTATTAATACTAGATTGGTGTCCGTGTGCTATGCAGTGACGGTGACGGGGACAGTGGAGGTGGCGGTGTGGTTATTAACGTAAAAGTAATTTTATTGTGGTCAGAAATGTGATGAATTTTTACAGTGGAATATGAAAGGGGGAGGATGGAACCGAATTGTGAGTAGTTATGGTTTTCGCTATGTGTTTCAGCGTGAGAGAAAGATAAATGTTAAAAATTTTGAAAGGCATTTTAGTCATAATTCATAAAATAAAAATAAGGTTGTTATTAGATATATATATTGCTACCGGTAAATGAAGTTAAAAGTTAAACAAGGCCATCCGATTAAGCTTTAGACCCATCACAGCCGTTTAAATTCACCCATTTAAAGTGGATTTTATCTCAATGTTAGTTATAAGTAAAAGTGCATGTGCTTAATATATATTCATACACTAAGCAACTTCAAATTTAAAACTCCATTGCAACCGTATAGAGTATCCATTTAAATCGGAAAAACAGTTTATACGGATAAGTTTATATATAAAGATGTGCAACAAATTGCTAATATCAGTCTTATCATTTCGAACAACTATCCATTTTAATAAGGATCTTTTTTTCAGCAAGTTAGTTAATTTATACTTATATAACCATGTATATCTTATCATTTAGTTTGCATCATATATATTTCATTGTTTCTATGTGTTATTGCATCCGATACAAATTTGAGTTACTTTGCTAATACTGAAACCCCTACGGCGAAACCACAAAGAGCGTGTTGATTGCTTCACTGTAAATACATCTGAGACGTAATGAATTTTTGAAATATGTCTCAGATGCAATCTGTCAACTTGAGTTTTTTGATCTCTATTTTTTTATCTCTTTCTTACATGAGTTTTTAAATACAGGCTCAGAAAGATACCAGGAAACATGAGTGATTGCTCTTGAAAATTAAACATTTCGATGCAAGACTGCATGTAGTTGATTTTTTTTATTGCCTGATGTAAGTCTTCTCTCTTACCTCAAGCAACGCTTTACCTTACTCCCATTATTAATTACTTAATTTTGTTATTTCGACCCAATTCTAATAAACTTCGGTTGTTTAAATTTATACGGGAGGGTGTGATTGCGGCTATGCTTGCTGCTGTCGAGAGAAAAACAAAGAAAGGAGGAGTTTTGTGATTCTTTGTAGTAGTTTTGTTGGCAAGTCGGAAACACATCAAAGAAGAAAGAGAGGAAAAGAACAAGAGAAGTGAGTGGGCGGTGGCTTGACACTTCCCAAATACACACAAGTTTTGAAATGTGTTATTTAGCCATATAAATGTGTTGTTCATATAAAAATATACTATTTATAACCACAAATCTAACTCTGTAAAAAATATCAAGATTATATATATATTTTTTTACAAGTGAATTTACCTCAAACGCGTATGATGTGTGTTAATCGCACAACAAAAGGGTCCCGCACTAAGCGGATCTTAAATTGTCTTTCTCACCAAACCACCTCCTTTATTGGAAAATACCGTCGAGGAGAACCTACAAAGGCTCGAACTCAAGACTTTGGAGTAAACTCCCCCTAGACCCCGCATAGCAGGTTTAGTGAAACACCTCTGGCCACTGGGGTTGAACCTATTTTTTTCTTGTGTGTTTGTATATTGTATGGTTCATCTAAACAAAATAAAATCAACAAATTTTCTTTTGGGTTTGTTTAATTACATTTTATTTTAATCGTTTTATTATGTTAAACATTATGTAAATGTTGTAAATTATTTTTGTTTTAGTGTTGATGAAAGATATATAAGAAATATGTGGTATCTATTATAAATGTGTTATTTTAGTGTACTCGAGCAACGCACAGGTATTGTTCTAGTTGAGATAGATAGTAAACTAGATATATCAAGTTTTTAAATTTGAAAAAAAATTGGTTTATTTTTTTGTACGAGGGAGTATAGATTATCACTATCTTATTTAATGGTATAAGATACGATCCTTTTAAATTTCATATCCTAGTAGTTACAAATTGAAGGAAAAGGGACAATGTGGTCTGTATAACATAACAAAAATGCGTACGGGTATAATTATTAATTTCTGTATTATTTTTTCTATAGGGCACTCTTCAATAGTTTTTGGGCTTTAGCTAGACTAAGAAAACATGTCAAATAAATGAACACGTCAAACGCAAGTCTCATCGTACGTTATGTCTAAAATCTTTTTCGTTATTATTAGTAGAAAACTAGAAATATCAATCTTCCCATCATTTGAGTTAGCTTAAGTAGCTAACAACGAAGCCATATGTGGGGGTACACTGGTACGGTAACAAACAATCCGCCCGAATTTGAGGTGTATAAACTCTCAACCGACTCCATCATTGGTATTTTCCACATGAGAAATTGTATGATGCACGGAAGCTTGCTGTGTATAGGTATCAATGCGATACATCGAAATAATTAAATGGTTCTTATTAATCTACCCTTATTGAAATATCAGTATTTTTCTTCCAAGCAATGTATAATGGTAAAAGAATAACTGCACAGGAACTAGTTGTCATTCAAACGTTAATGATCAGTAGTTCAACTGGTGAGATATGTGGATTTTATTTACAAAAATGAGTGTTTCAGCCTCATTGATTTTTTTTAGGGAGTCTTCTTTGAGTTTTTTTATCGCCTACTCAACAAATAATATAAGGTCGCGTTTGGTTCATAGAATTTGATGGAATTTGAATTGAATTTTATTTCTTAGTGTGTTTAATTGTTCAAAGAATGAGGAATTACATTTCATAGGAATGTAAAAATTCATCATTTCATGAAATCTTCATTCCTTATGGATGAAGGAAGACACACTTGAATTTGCAAAAGATCAAAAACATTTTGTCAAATTTTATTCCTTTTAAAAACATTATGTACACCAAACGCGCCCTAACAGGTTCCATCTAAAAAAACTAATTATCTTCATACAAGTTGTTTAAATTACCGATACTTTTAAGTCCAAACAAAATGGGACCCCCTCGCGTTGAATAACCGAAAGTTACCGGAAACCAGGCTTGGATTTTCGTTCTTCTAATTCTAATTATATGGGGGGATCTTTGCCTTCCCTATAAACAGGTCAACTGTCCCTATAACACGGTCACCGTCACCAATCTAATGGTTGTTATATATACATTTTTTATTTAATACCCCCATACCCCAATAAAATATTAAAAACACACCCATAGAGACACATACAGTATATTACTTGACATGCCAGATATATAATACGAGTATACACTTGTTGAGAGGTCCCTCTTTTTCTTGCTACTATCATTTTTTTCTCTTTGCAAAATGACTCAAATTAGTCGAAAAATGTGGGGATTTCAACTAAAGAGAACGATCATATGGCGTGTAGCTTTTCTTAGGCGATGTGCTAGATCTTTGTGGCACCAAATTCTTGGTTGTTGGATTGGGAAATCTATCCGATACCGGCAATTGTTACAATCAGGTTCGGGTCATTTGATTCCAACCACGTCTCATCGTCGTAGTCCTCGAGCCGAGGGGACAACGAAGATGAATGACAAGTTTCCGTCAGGAGAAATGACGGAATCTTCTGGTGAAATAACATATTCTAGTGGCTCTGATCATGATCAAGATGTTTCTGATTTGGTGGCTTTGAAGATTACTTTGTTAGGTGATCACCATATTGGCAAAACAAGCTTCTTGGTTAGTATTTTTGGTTTTCTTGGTTCATATTATAGTTTCAATCAAGAAAGAAATCTTTAAAACTGAAATACTTTTTTCTTTTTGTTGGATTTCTAAATCTTGAAAGGATATTTCATGCAATATTTATATTAGAAAAAACAGAACCAAACATAAAAACACCTTTTTTTTTCATGAAATTTGTTTCAATTCTCTGTTTTTCTAGGCAATGCCAAAAACAGAACACACCATCCTTATAATTAATTTGTATAAAACACATGCACATATATAGAGGATACCCAATTGCTTGCTATTTTCTTGTTTGATAACTATAGTAAGAAACAATAAAAGTTTGAAAAGTTAAAGAAAATACTATACATTCATTCTATTTATGTTTGTTAATCAAATTAATCTTTTGTAATTGAAGGCAAAGTATGTTGGAAAAGAAAAGAATCAAGAAGAAAAACAAGCAACCAAAGGAATGAATCATATGGATAAAACATTGTGTGTTAGAGGAGCCAGGATTTCCTACAGCTTATGGGAAGTGGGTGGTGATGAATTTTGTCCAGGTAATTAAACATAGTTAAGACATTCTTTTCATATTTTTTATTATCAATTCAATACTCAAGTTTTGATTTGCTAATGTACTAATTAATTATATTGATTGTATATGTAGATGGCGATTCGAGTGCTTCAATTCCTACAGCTTGTAAAGACTCTGTGGCTATGTTATTCATGTTTGATCTAACGAGTCGTCGTACACTAAATAAGTATGTACATTTCGATTCGATCCTTTTTATGGTTCTACTCCGTATTTCTTTGTTGAATTTACTAATGATAATGGTTATTTTTGTTTTGCCTTTATTTAGTGTAATCAATTGGCATCAACAAGCTAGGAATCATAATCAGGTGAATATATATAAACTATCTCAAACGAAATAAATATTATTGTATCTATATATATATATGTGTAATTATTTTTATGTGTCGTTTTTTAACTAATCGATTGCTCTGATTGTTGTAGACGGCGATTCCTGTCATGGTTGGTAGTAAGTTCGACGAATTTGTACAACTTCCGTTAGATTTACAATGGGAGATCGCAAGTCAGGTAATTCTTTATTTCTGTTTATACCACATGTAAATTGTTTAATTTGTCATTTCTGGATTATTTTCTTTTTTAGACGCATAACCTATTCAAACCCAAATTATATCATGTCAACAATTGAATCATAGACTTTATCCCCACTAAGCAAGAGTTTTATCCAAGTCGGCTAGATAACCATACATAATAAAATGGACAAAAGTTTTATTCTAAAAGAAGTATTTTTCATTAGAGAAGTCTTTTTGAAATTTTTATTAGAGAAGTTATTAACAGAATAAAGGTGAGACTAATTACCTCATTAAAATATAGGTGTTGGCGTGTTGCCACCTAATTTAAACTGTATATCGATCTTTTGCTAGCTTTTTAAATTGATAACATGTGACATAATTATTAGAACTACGTGAATACGTGATTCATACTTTAAAGCCAAACATCATGTCTAATGTGTCTTGTTTCAAAAAGTCTTTAAAATAGATATTCAATAGAATAAAGTATCATTCAAGCTTGCATAATGATTGAATGGGACATCTAACATCTAACCTTCAAAGTCAAATTTTGTGGTGAACACTATTGACAATTTCATTATGAAAGTGATGGTGTACCCATCGATGGCTTCCAAAAGAATGTTCTTATATCCCACCTCCAATCTTGAATTTCATCACAAGAGGTCCCATCAAGAAAGGGAACTCTCAACCTTTATTCAAACTGAAAAACATAAATGTGCTTTGTATATATATCTTATATAGTTATATGTATCTCATATATATATTGATTTTTGATTTTAACAGGCAAGGGCCTATGCCAAAGCTATAAACGCGACATTGTTCTTCTCAAGTGCTTCTTACAACATAAACGTAAATAAAATATTTAAGTTTGTAACTGCAAAGCTTTTCGACTTGCCATGGACTCTAGAACGTAACCTGACAGTCGGCGAGCCTATTATTGATTTCTAGAGTGGACTACTTTTGCAATGCATCGATTCACACCCTCCTCTCCTCAGCCTATAATATAAGTTTGTATTGTAAATATTGTAGAAAGGAAATATGCGTCGATTGGGAGGAAGTGGTCATAGAATCAAGCATCACATATATTCCTTTTTCTTGTTCTAATTTCTAGTTATGTGAGATATTATGGGTGTTCGATATGCTCATTTAATTACTATCATTTTTGGATCGTTTACTTCATTTGAATGTATTTGGTGGAGGTTCGAGGCTTCCCCGTGTTTGTGTAAATCTCCAATTAAAAGAGTTAGTTTGAGATATGTTTCTTTTTACAATAAAGTGTTTACTCGCATAAACGGTTTAACTCTTCCTAATATTAACATCTTTTAGGGGTGTACCTAATGTTGGAGCCAGGATTTGAGTTTGGAGTCGTTAAACAGTTTTTATGATACTTACACTACAAACAATATTACATTTATTCACATTTTTAGTTAGCGTGAACAAATTAAAAATTTTTGTCACGCTTTTATATGTGTAAAAATATGTAGAAATTTCTTCACAATAAAAAATGTGTAGAACTAAAAGTTCACACTTTTTAGTGTGGACTTTCATAATTATTTTGTAACACTTCATTTGTCCACGGTAACCAAAAAGTTAGCGTGGACAAATAAAGTGTTACAATATATTCTACACACTTTCTAGTATGAAGAAATTTCTACACATTGTTATTTTTATATATTTTTACACACATAAAAATGTGACAATATTTTTAATTTGTTCAGGCTCACTAAAAGTGTGAAAAAATGCAATCTTATTTGTAGTGTAACAAGCGTAAAATTAAACTAGAAATTTAATTTACACAATATTGGAGTTGTCAATTCCCCTTAAACTGAATAAATACATAAAAATAGTACTAAAAAAATAGTGTTTTGTAAACATTGTAAGGTTGTTATAGCCACTTACCACATAGCTCCACCACTGGGTGTATAGCTCTGTACGTAGGTAAGGTGGTGGTCAGGAGTGTCCATAAACTACTGTACATGGTTTTTTCAATATATGTCGTATGAAATTTCTTGTTTTTTTGATATTTTCTAAAAAACTATTCAAAGAGAAAAATAAAATAAAATGTGTTCGCACAATTTTAGCTAGGTCGTTATATCTTAATGTTACACCTAATTGATATTTGCTCATGGAGTCATAGTGGCATCAATGTAATAGTACGTAACAACCGTGGTACACCTAATTGATATTTGTTTGTTCATGGTCAGCCACTCAGCCAGTGGCATCGTTACCATGTCCACGGTATATGATATATCATCTTTAGGAAGTCTGCTCCTAGTATTTTTAGCTGGGATTCTTAGAGACGGAGTCAGAAATTATTATATGAGGGGACAATTTTAAAATTTGTTTGTCATACTTAGAAGAGATATATTTAGTAATGTTGACCCTAGCTTGAGAATAAAAATGGACCCTCAAATAAATTATTACATGCACTGGGTGTAACACTCACATTTAAAAATACCAATTTTTTTTAATAAATAAAGACCACTATCAGACAAGGTCTTATTAAATGAATACGTATTCAATCATAATATACGAAACCAAAAAAATATACTTTTTAGGAAATGATTAGCTTGTAAAAATATCTTTTCTATATAACTATTATCATTATCATTATTAGTTGTTTATTATAAATATATATAATAATTTGAAAGAAAATAATTTTTTCATAAATAGTTACACTATTAATGTATTACACATTTACATACTCAAATGGAGAAAACTTTTTTTAAAACCTTTCTTTATTCTTTTAATAAAAATCTTTATTCCCCAATGAAAATATCTATTTCAAAATTAATATTTCGATTATAAGTGGACTTTTAAAGAATAAGGTTATAACAACGAAAGTAATATTTGTATTTATTTCCTACTTCTTTTTTCTCAATTTTAGAAAATAATCACAAATATACCATTTAAATTGTGAAAAATTACATTGTACTAAAATTGGAGTAGGGGCAGGTGACCCCACTGCCCCCATGTTGTCTCTGTCCATGGGCATCCCTAAGGATTGAACACTCATCATTTAAGAATTCTCTTGTGAGCCCTAAACATCATGAGTGACATGTACCATTGGGCTATGGGAAGTGATATATCTACGACAATTACTAGCCATTTACAACAAATGTATATATTTTACTGCACAATTTACATCTGCATAAAGCATAAATTGTTGTAGATGACAAATAATTGTTATAGATATATCATTCCCCTTATGCTATTGCTACATTGGTTATGGTATATTGTCTAATTCTACATTAAAATGAATCGAATTCTAAACCTCTAACTATAAAATAAGGATTTCCCGCGAACCAACCCATCTTGTTAGTGGTATCATTACTCTTTGGTCACCTTTTACACCAAAATAAAATAGAAATACAAAACACCAATGGTTTAATTAACAATCACATGAAAAATACAATGAAAGAACCGGAAACGAAAATGACTGATAGCACAAAAAAAAATTTCATTTGTCTTTTATCTGCATAAAATAACGATAACAATGATAACGACTAAATTGTTACGATTTTAGCTTCTTCTTTTTTACTGATTTTTAGCTATTTATATGGATTTTAAGAATTTTTTCTTGCACTTTTAATAGTTTTTATTTCATTTAGTTGTACAAATACATTTTTATAAGTTTTACTGATTGAAAAATGTTTCAAAAGTTTAAAGTTGATTACAGTGATCAGTATCTCATATTTATTTGACGCATAGCACCAATAAAAAAATGCATAATTATTTGAAAATTTTGAACTACATGAATTTAGTGGATCCGTAGTCCGGGCTACCCCTGAGTTTCACGTGGTTCCACCCCTGGAAAAATATATAGAAGCACGCATATTAAAATTTAAATTAACCAACTCCATTGGACTACCTTTCAACGGCCTAGCTTACCATCATTTTAGCCATATGGCAGTAAGGATGGCAAAGAAACCCGTACCCGATGGGGAAATCCGAAACCCAACACTTTTGGGCCGGGTTCGGGTCCGGGTAAGCGGGTCTAGGGTCGGGTATGGAGATAGTTTTGGTTTTTTTTGGTCTATTCATGATCCGTTGCCTTTCAAAAAACAGATATTAAGGGGAAAACTTAGGTAAGCATGCAGCACTTATCTTAAGTAAAGCAGAGGGGATTATGTAAAATTCAGGGGGAAGTTATGTAAAATTTAAAAGGGGGGCTATGTATGTATATAAAATTCAAAAGTTTAATTTGTAACTTTTTTTTAAGTGGTAGTACCTAAGCTTAGGTAAAATATACAGTACGGATCATTTTCCCATTAAATATTACATGTATATAGAGAATTTCTAAACTGATGATGTAGCACCGCACCCAACTTGGCAGCTACAACAGTAATATCTGAAAGTTAAAGTAAATACACAATATGCTTTTAAGTTGAGGATGTTGTTAAGATTTTTGTGACAATCCTCAAAAGTTTTACTTGTTAACTCAATGTGACACAAATTAGTTACAGTATTATTTTGGTCTTAATGTAAGCACACCTTTACTATTTCTACTTGATGGTAAATGTTTGACACAACTTTGATATGTTTTGGCTTTAACGTATGAACCCTTTACTATGTCTACTTTGATGTCACAATACCGATCCATAGGTCAAAGTGATCACAATAGTTGGACTCATAAGCTATTGCACAATGAAAGGCATTATTCCAGCATCACAATGGGACATTACAAAACTAATCATAAAGGCTCGAATTGTTTAAGTATTTTATATAATATAACAATTACAAATACATATTCATGATTTATAGTGAAAACATAATGGTGACTTTGAGAATGCGCGAAGAACTTCACCAATGTGCCTCGTCGATTTTGTTTTATTTTTTCTTTTTGTGCATGGTAAAAAAAAATCCTCTTATGACTTTATGTGTGAGTGTGACTGGAAGCAAAAATAAAAATGAGAAGGTGAGGTGAGCCGGTGAGGTGTGTTTGGACTTTGGAGTGTGTCTGAGACTGTGAGTCTTTGTAAGGGCCCAAAACAATTATACGAGTTTTCATTTGGGCTTGGATAGTTAATGTTTGGATTGTGTTGTGAATCTTTAAAAGCTAAAACAAACACGAATACTTTTGGCCCTAAAATTTTATATAACATTTTTAATTTGGGCTTAGATTTCTGTAGAGTCACTTCAAAGTTCAAAAGTGTGTTTATGGGCTGTTTATATTAGCTTTATTTGCTTATTTAATTTGACTTACCAGTTACCAATGAAGAATTATTATTTAGATGAACCTTGATGTCATTAATCACTTAACTTGTTTTTTAAGGCTGGTTCTTGAATGATGTCGACGAAGGTCTCATGTTCACGAATATAATTTGTTGCCAGATAAAGGGAAATATAGTATATATTACCAACTACAGTTAACCATAGAGCTTATAGTTAACCATAGAGCTTATAGAGCTTGAATCAAGCTATAATGAATTATGATTTCTATGAAATGTTTTATATTGTTAAAGGTAATGGGCCTTGAGTCGAACCCAAGCATTCATTTTTATATTTGTCATACTATTATATCTATAACCAAAGTTAGTAGATTCAACCCTTAGTTTGGCTCAGCTCTTGTTTAAGCTTATTATAAAGCATATTAAGCATCAAAAAGTTTTTGTGCAAACTTTTTCGAACAGTGCACTACGTATTGATCGACACTTGAAGTGGATCACTAACATAACATTTTCTTCTATACGATTAGCATAAAACAATTAAATACCTAATTTGTTTAGGTTTGACTATAAAGCTACATATCATGCTATCAATTTGTTAAAATCAAATAATCAGCTCTTGATCATGTGTGTGTGTGGTGGGTGGGGATAAATAGAAGGCTTTTCCTTTTCATGAGTTCTCACATTTTAAATCTTTAACCCCTTATAAAACTTATAAAGAAAATTAGATTAAGAAATTAAACATATTTTTTATTCCTAAAATGCCCCTTTCAACATATTTATGGTTCTTAAAATGCCTCTCTACACATTACAACACTAATATACCATATAGTTTTAAAACAATCGACAAAATCTTATAATCTATACTTTTAACACTCTGTAACCAATGTATTCATCCAAAAAAGTGCTTATAAAACTCCATCGCAACGCGCTAGTACGTACTATGCTCGTTTCTATAATCTAAATGGATGTTTAATTACTAATTTGATGTATCACCTTTCAAGATTTAATAAAATTTGACGTTCAAATAAAACTTGCTTAAAACTGATATTACAAGTTTTATTCATTAACAAAGTCATCATATAGAGAGTAATTATTAAGACAACACAACTATCAAAACCAGATCTGCTATCTTTATCATATGATCATGTATAAACAATTTGTTCACTGCATGTGTAAGGCGCCTGGTATCCCATCATTATTTTGGTAACACGATCAGATTATTAATGACAGAGACTCGCTTTTTACTCTATCATATATACCATTATAGACATGGGGCCCATACTTTTTGGTTGGGATATCAAAAAGTATAGTTAGGATACTAAAGGTGATATGTAATTGTGTATTATTGGATAATGGACATAACACTCAATTTAGTAGTTGCATATAAATTTATTAACGGAAAGATGCTCCAATAAATGAGGCAATTTTTGGTTGGTAGTGGACATGTGATCGTTAATTGATATACGTGAGACATTTAAAAAGGTTTCTGGCTTCAAATAAACGTTTTGCAATACGATAAAGTAGGAATGAGAAAAAAAAACTGAAACCCGTCACCCGACCTGGAACCGGCCTGAAGGGCTAACGGGGCGGGTCATAGGTCAAACTTTTGTTGTATTTTTGGGTTACGGGTTGCGCGGGTCGAGCCGGGTCAAGCCAAAAACCGAAAAAAAAGTGAAGGAAACCCGTGACCCGTCTGCGACCCGACCCGAACCATCACAGGCCGGGTCACGGTTCCGATTTTCTTGTATTTGCGGGTCGTGGGTCGGGTTTTCCCGGGTCGGGCCATTTGCACATCCCTATGATAAAGTTTATGTTGGGCAAAAGTGAACGGAAATTTTTTTTTTATTTCAGCCGAGAAAGATTGGTAGTAGGAAGAGTTGTAGTTGGTAGCTCTAATTTGTAATTATAGTTTTTAGTTATAGTTGTAAGCGGTAGCTTTTAAATAAAGCTTTTAGTTAGAGGTTTTATTTTTTACAGTGTTTTGTATGATAGCAATTGTTATAAGTTATAACTCCATAAGGTATTTGTGTAACTTTTAAAATTCAAAACTTCATCCAAAATATAAGCTTATAAACCGTCACTTCAAGTAGCGTTATTTTGAAACTTTTTTTTTTAAATAAAAGTTAAAGCTAGTTACATCTAACCAAAGATTTTAAGACAATATGAGCTTATTGTTCAAAATTAAAAGCTAAAACTTTTAAAAAGCTCTTGAAAAACTCATGTCAAACATGTCCAAAATCATAGTAAGTTTGTTTTAAAAAATTCGTGCAACAGGTTGATAAATGGCAACTCTAGGGGTCCATGGTTTTGACTATTAACAACTAGAAAGACAGTGTGACAATGGTTGTGACAACGATAATAGTATGCTTATCTATATTTTTTTATAAAAATTATAGGGGTGGTGTTGAAAGTTTAAAACTTTTGAGAAATGGAAAATTAACAACTTACTCTTCACTTTAAAATAAAACACAAATATCCTCATTCTCTCTGCCAAAACAACACATACCCTTTTATTCTATCAATAACCACCGTCGTCGTTCATCATCACTAACACCCCGCCACCACATTCGCCGCAACGTGCGTATACTATGCTCTTAGTATAAAAGTAATTAATATAGAAGAAAGTAGAATGTAAATGATTTCATTAAATATATTAAAGGATAGAAATGATAAAGTTTTCGAATTATTAAGAAATTTTAGTATATAACAATTATTTGATGATATGATGCATGTACTGATGGATACAAAGATTAAACGTGGAGTTCTTAATATAGATAAAAAAAAATTTACACACACATACTTTTAGTTTAATCTACTTAATCATTTTATATTTAAATATTTTAAAAACAAATGATTACATACTACTCATTTTACAATCCAAAGTCATAGCAAGGGGTCCTCAAAGCCACTCATATCTTGTGGGGTGTCCTAAATAAAATTTAGGAATATCTTAAAATTAGGAAGTTATTTTTTATTCCACATTATGCAATTACGATTTCTAGTAAAATCAAATAACTTACCAAAAAGGAACATACGTCGTTTCTAAGAATCCCCCTTTGAATATGTTAAAAAATTTGCAGTTTGTTAGACTAAATGATTTAGAGTTAAGCTCAACAAAAAAATAAACAAAAAGTATACATTATATAATTTCAAAAATACATATCAATTCATCAACAAAGACCATCTCGAACGTTTTGATTTTCTACGGGTTCTTTCACTCCGAAACAGTCCATATATGCACAAGACGGAGTCGTAGATGATGGTTAACATGTGTTGGCTTAAGATCTTCAAGATGAACTAATGTTGTTTTATTTTTTGTTGTTAAAGAGAAAACCATAATGAACCTATAATAAAAAACAAAGATAATAATAACAGTAACATAAAATTCAATGTTAAATAATAATAATAATAATTAAATATTAAATATATAAACAAACTATATAAATTAAAAAACCCTTTTGGATTTTTTTTTTTGCCACAGGGTTGTGAATATGCGTGAGTTTTTTCGAAGTTGTATATATATAGATAATAATTTTTGGTAAATTTTTAAGAATAAAAAGATTTTTTTATTAATTAGAAGTTTGGACATTTATTTATTAAAAAATATTAAAAAAATAAATGATAATAACGAGGGAGAATTAAACTCAACTTAATTATATTATAGATTAATATTAATATTCCTTAAAGACGTTATAGATCCTGTCATTATAAAATGCTAACTTAGATCTTAGATATGTTGTTAATAAAATAATAACACTATACTCGGTATCATATTGTATCATTATTAAATCATAATTAATCAAACTTTTCAAAATTATCATATTTATATGTTGTTCGATCGTTCTCCCCCACCTTTCCCTCTCTCTCTCTCTATCTCTCCGAGTCATTTTAGGGATCTTTTCTTCTCTCTCTCTCCCCCCACTCTCTCATTTCACTGTCTTCACAATCAAGAAACACGCACCCACTCACTAACACACTTTCCCTCTCTATACGTATAGATTCCCTCACTTTCTCTCTCTATACGTATAGATTCCTTCACTTTCTCTCTCTACAAAAAAAACTTCCCTCCATCTCACAAAAAATAAATAGAAGATAAAATATCAAAACAATGTACTATTTCTATTTCACTTCACTTTACTCACTAGGCAACATGTGATCCCCTGACAATCCTTCACTCTCACTCTCTCTCTCTCTCTCTCTCTCTCTCTCACAAACACACACACCTGTACATATACTTACACCTGTATCTATCTATATCTATATATCTACTTTTTCAAACTTTTACTTAAAAAAGAAGCTATAATAAATTAACAATGGCACGAACACGAAGCAATTCACCATTTCAATATAATAATAACAACAGCAACAGGAAGCCTTCAAGTCCGTTTTCTTCGTCTTCTTCATCTTCATCGTCATTTAAACAACAATTAATTCCTCGCTCGTGCTCAACGACGTCGTTTTACGGTGCTTCCGGTAATAGATCCAGC
This sequence comes from Erigeron canadensis, assembly GCF_010389155.1. Classification (NCBI taxonomy): domain Eukaryota; kingdom Viridiplantae; phylum Streptophyta; class Magnoliopsida; order Asterales; family Asteraceae; genus Erigeron; species Erigeron canadensis. The sequence continues at coordinate 30,463,898 of NC_057763.1, read as the reverse complement.
AAGTCTGATTCAATGTATTCGAAAAGCGGTTACGGAAACCGTTCTCCGGTCGGTTTTCCGTTATCCGATGAGCTTATTAGTGAGCCGGTTGATAGCGTGGCTAGATCAAATGTCAGTGATAGCATTTCTGTTACTATTAGGTTTCGGCCGTTAAGGTAATTTTATTCAATCCGTTTACTAGATCTGTATATATATATACACACTGTTATTTTTGTGTAAATTTTGAGAAATTGTGTAATATTTGAGAAAATGTCAGGTTATATTTTGTGTAATTTTTGAGAAATGTATGGTGATATTTTGCTTAAAATTTGATGAATAATAATTGTAGTGAACGAGAGTATCAGAGAGGAGACGAAATTTCGTGGTATGCAGACGGAGATAAGCTCGTGCGGAATGAGTATAATCCTGTGACTTCATATGCATTTGGTATATAATTTGGATTCATATTTATATAGTTAATTTAAATAGTTAATGAAATATGGATTTATATGCATTTTTGTGGTTTGGATAGGATTCGATAATGATTAAGTGAACGTGCTGTATTTGATATGGCAGATAGAGTTTTTGGACCGTCTGCTGTTACTCAAGAGGTGTATGAAGTAGCTGCTAGACCGGTTGTGAAGAATGCCATGGAAGGAGTTAACGGTGCGGTAAAAGTAGATTCAATTTAATAATTTAGTTGCCATTATTTCCTAATGAAACACAAGTACTTTTAGCTAATGTTTAGTTGCTAATGCAGGGACAGTATTTGCTTATGGTGTTACAAGCAGTGGGAAGACGCATACAATGCATGTAAGTGAAGTTTTGAATCCTGTAATGTTGTTAGCGTTAAATGTTTTATGAAATGATATCGAGTTATGTTATCGATAGAGGGTAGGTAAGTAAGAAAGCAGTCCTTTTAAGTAGATTTTATCCTTGATGACTTGATGTGAACAGAATGTGGTTATTAGCGTTCCGGGTTAGTAAAGACTATGCTAAACTCATTTTGGTATTCACTGAATTGGGTTCTTTGCGGCTCTATTAAATAAAACAATCATGCATTTCAGTATAGCTACCAGAGCTTAGTGTTGCCTGCTGTATATTTGGAGTTGCCCCCCATTAGCTTTACTGGTTCTTAGTTATTTAGTTGATCTCGTTGGAGTACATATTGCTAGATCCAGAACAGATTTATGATGGGAAGTGTTGAATTGATTTTGGATGAAGTGTGATGAAATTAGCCTGGCAACATATGATTCATGCCTTTAGTCCACTTATGAGTTAGCTTAGTTTCTTTATACATATGTCTGTATTTTGTTCAAAACTCTTCTACGATTATCTTTACAGGGTGATCACCATTCTCCCGGAATAATACCTTTGGCTATAAAGGACGTGTTTAGCATTATCCAGGATGTAAGTGTTTCTCACAACCTTATAATTTAATAACTGAAGTGCATGGCAATTACATCCATCCTTATAACAACATTTCGGTTCAGTGTTGTGACGGAAAAGTCACTCTTGCCCGTGAGCCTGTTCTTTGACTGTTTTTAAAATCAAATCTATTGTTCATATACTCATGAGCTATCTCTTATATATGCAAACATCTGTGTCTACTACATGTATGGAGTTGTGCCACCATAGGTTTATTATTGACATTTAAGGTACTCAGCTTGTGAGTAATACATATCTTTGTTCACATTGTAGACTCCAGGAAGGGAGTTCCTGTTGCGCGTGTCATATCTTGAAATCTACAACGAGGTTAGTAACACAACATAGATGACTGATAGCAAACTAACAGAAATAAATGTGTATGCATTTTATTATGCACATCTCATTACCAGTAATATATCATCTTTTTCAATGTTATGTCACTTGTGAAGCTTACTCAGGAGAACTTTGTACTATGCTTCTTTTACAGGTAATCAATGATTTACTTGATCCAACTGGACAGAATTTGCGTGTTCGAGAAGATGCACAGGTTTCTGCCGTGACTTTACATTTTATTTTCTGTCTTTTGTGTTTCATCATTTGTTGTCTGTTTGAACTCCTTGTTTCTTTGTAATTTGTTATAGGCTGCTTAATCGCCCCTTGAGTTTTGCCGCTGCTTTGTGTTAACAATGAATTTCTGATTTAGATTTTCAGAAAGTCAGACGGAAATATCTTAACCTTTTCAACTTGGGTTCATCATTCAATTTCTCTAATTGGAGCTGAATGATTGTCTTTGTGTTATTAAAGCAATGAAACTGATAACTTAATATGCTAATAGCATCATAAAATTTATTCTCATGTATATTTAGATAAGGGTTAGTCTCATTTATACATGTACTTAACCACTTGAGTTTTTTGGCAATTCTGTAAGGGTCTCTTGTTTGTTATGTTGACATTTTTTAAACACTGCTCATCAGTATATCATATGGTACAGTATTCGAATTTTAACATCCTTGTGGTTAGTATCTCTTTGGATAGTAACACGACTAAGTTATCACAGTATAAATTTTTTAAATATTTACATGGAGCTTGCTGTATACATTAATGTGTGTACATTACTGATCATGCTTTGTATTCCTTCATAGGGTACATATGTTGAGGGCATAAAGGAAGAGGTCGTCTTATCCCCTGGACATGCTCTTTCTTTTATCGCTGCCGGTGAAGGTACTGCTGAATCGGACAGTGTGCTTAAGTGTTTTTATGTATTCTTCAGCTTTTGTTGACTACATTCTCTATGCAGAGCACCGTCACGTTGGTTCAAATAATTTTAATCTGCTTAGTAGCCGTAGTCACACGATATTTACTCTGGTAAGTATTGAATATCCAACTTATCACTCTTGAACTCTTCACAGGCTTTTGCTTGTTGTGCCATTATTTTTTTGTACATGATTGTCAATTCCATGCTTTTGTTAGATTCAAATTCTTTGTGATGTTTGTTAGTCCCCACAATAGCAATAAAGTTATCTTAGGTTAAAATTGCAACTTTTATTCACCTGCAATTCCCTTGATCGTTGCTTTGTAGTCCCCTTTATCGTTCATTCGTTATCCATCCACTAACCAATATTGACACATCAAGCGTTTTCTGTTAGCAAGTTACTTTTTGTATGGGTAATAATTTCTAAATCATTTAGTCACCTCTAATTTTTATTTGAACTGACAGATGATTGAAAGCAGTGCCCATGGTGACGAGTATGATGGCGTGATCTTTTCTCAACTTGTATGTTCGATAGTTATCCTTTATATTCAGTTTATTATTGTTGTATCATTTACTTATATCATATTCTATTATTTTCTCTAGAATCTGATTGATCTAGCAGGATCAGAAAGCTCAAAAACTGAAACAACTGGGTTGAGGAGGAAGGAAGGATCTTACATTAATAAAAGTCTTCTGACCCTTGGAACTGTAAGTGATTATAGATAATTAGATGCTTAACCAGATTTCGCATCACACGCTTTTTTAATTGAAAATGAGCATCATTAGGTACCTTATAAATATAAACTACACATCATTTGGTTTACTTTTCCGGGGAGGTTTATTTCAACTGCTCTTTCAGGTAATCGGGAAGCTTAGTGAGGGGAAGGCATCTCATGTTCCATATAGAGATTCCAAGCTTACCCGCCTACTACAGTCTTCATTGAGTGGCCACGGACATGTTTCTGTAAGTATATAGAAATAGGAGTGCTATGTGGCAAACTTTTAGTTGAACTTATATTTGATAAAAATCACTTTTTATATTTTAGTCTAACCTTCTCTCACTTCTATTCGAAATTTACTTCTCTCACCAGCTCATCTGCACAATAACTCCAGCTTCCAGTAATATGGAGGAGACACATAATACGTTAAAATTTGCAAGTAGGGCAAAACGTGTTGAAATCTATGCTTCTCGGAATAAGGTTTGCTATGAGTTTAGCATATTAGATGTTCTGCAGAAAATCTTAAAGCAAAATTATTAAATCGAATTTTTGTTTGCAATTGAAACATTCATCTTTCAGATTATTGACGAGAAGTCTTTAATTAAAAAGTACCAAAAAGAAATATCTGTTCTCAAACAAGAGCTTGACCAGCTAAGGAGGGGCATGCTTGTAGGCGTTAATCCCGAGGAGATCATGAGCTTAAAACAAAAGGTACTTTTCCCTTTTTATACTAAGAATTGGGTACGTGGTTTTGCGGGAAACGTAACAGGCTGCCATTCAAATTGAACAATCTATATTATTTATTGACTGAATAGCTAGAAGAAGGACAAGTAAAGATGCAATCACGCTTGGAGGAAGAGGAAGAAGCCAAGGCAGCTTTAATGAGTAGAATTCAAAGACTCACAAAGCTAATACTTGTTTCCTCAAAAAATACAATTCCAGGATTATCAGATGCATCTCATCAACGAAGTTTCTCTGCCAATGAGGATGATGTATGTTACATGATTTTACAATTCTGTTTAGTTTGCTTACTTAGATTATGGTGTTTGAATACAGCCGACCATTTTTGTCAGTGAAACCTGATTTTTTGCAAATGTCTCAACTTTGATGCATCAAAGTTGTAATAGATTTATGTTTCCCTGTTATCGAATTGCTGCTTGATTGACCTTTGACGACTCTTTTTTCTTTTCATATGTTACAGAATAGTTCTTTGCTTTTACAAAGCGATAATCTGAATGATATTCCATCAGAAATATCTTATGAACCTAAACACAGGAGAAATTCCAGCAATTTATCAGCAGCAGGAAGCACTATTACAGAATTAACTCAAGCCGGTGACCTTATTAATGGTTCTGCTGGTGGTGCAAAACTGCTACCAGTACGTTTCAAGGCTCCCCTTTTAATGCATGCATTGTTGTTGATGGAAATAAAGATCAATGCAATACCTCAGTATAACTGAGGAATTGTTCTAGAGTTCTAAGCTATGTGGCAACCATTGGTTTGTTGATACTGTTTGCATTTCAGCTTACTTTTGATGCCTTCATATTTTAATGGAGTTTGTGTCTCCTAAAGGAATTTTAAAAATATATCATGCATATAAATTTTAAAAGAAGTGCTTTTGTACTGTTCTGAATTTGAACAATATGCATGGTTAGATGGTACATTAGTTTCTTACCTGCAATTGTCACAACCATTTCTACAGATTTGGTGCAAACGTTGCAGATTTTTTGTCAGTCAATACCTGCATATCAAGTTGGTATTTATGACCTTTTGTTCGGTTATAGGGTGGAGTTTCTATAGATCAGATGGACCTTCTAGTGGAGCAAGTAAAAATGCTTGCAGGAGAGATTGCATTCAGTTCAAGTACTATGAAACGTTTAGTAGAGCAGTCTGTAAATGATCCCGAGAGCTCAAAACCTCAAGTATGGCTTGTTACTATATCTGAACTTATTTTTGATTCACATTATTCTTATGTGTAAACAAAATTCAAGGCTGTTTTGGCGTGGATTATATGACATCTTCAGTAACAAAATAACATAGCACACATGCATATTAGAAACCCATCTATGAAGTATATAAGATGATAAAGAACTTAGCCATTTTTTGTGATGGAGGAACATATCTAAATTTGTCAGCTAATTATAGATATGTATATGTTTCCACAGATAGAAAACTTGGAACGTGAAATTGAAGAAAAAAGAAGGCAAATGAGGGTGTTGGAGCAACAAATAATTGAAAGTAATGAAGCTTCAATTTCCAACACATCATTGGCTGATATGCAGCAGGTATTCTATTCTTCAGTTCATATATAATTTCTGTCACCTTTGGTATTTGGAAGCCTGTAATTTTTAAATATACGTTTGCCACTTTTTTTTAACATTTCTTTCTGGGTGTCATTAAAAATAGGCAATGATGAGATTGATGACACAATGTGATGAAAAGGGCTTTGAGCTAGAGGTACATATAATTAATATGTTGCTATAAATCTTTTTGCTGTATTGTCATACGTAACAGTTCTTGCAATGTGGTTTAAATAATTTATCATATCTCTATATCAGTTCAATTGCATTGCCCGGTATTGGGAGGCTGATTTATGATTGCGGTAATTAATGGTGGCAACTTGGGTGGGTCAAAAGGGTGATTTGTAGTGTATGACCACCTGGATCTAGATTATTAGCAACATGTTGGTCCAACTATTTAATTCATATGCAAACAGTGAATGAAACGATAATATGTACAAAGTTTGAAGTATTTTAAAATAAACAATCTAGTTTCTGAATGAAATGATATACAGGGGTTTATGCATTAAAAAATCACTGAGATTTTCAATCTGTTTGACCAATGTAAATTGTTTACTTTGTAGCATAGACCGAACTGAGTCATCCTTTTGTAATTTGATCCATTTACAATAAAGCATAAACTGAACTGAGTCATCCATAAGTAAAAGCATCAAAATTGGAACCTCTACTGAGGATTTTCTTGATATTCTCTGTACTTGCGGATTGTCACATGGTATTTAGCATCGGCCAACTTCTGATTGTGGGTAACCAATTACAATAACATGCTCACCATTTTCTGGGAACACATTCTATATTTGCAGATCAAGACAGCAGACAATCGCATTCTCCAGGAACAATTACAGAACAAGGTATGTATGACATGGGTGGTAACTACAACATATGAATTTTCTATTTGGGTTATGTACTTATGTTGTTGTTTTTGACCGTTGATATTGCTCAAATTGGCTTAAATTTTTTTTTAATGTTCATCAAAATGTGAGCATTTGTAGTTGAGAGGATACATATACCTTTACTTTCTTTCCTTTATATATCTTAACATGATTGCAGCTACATCTTTCCTTATTTTCATTTTATTTAATTACAGTGTTCAGAGAATAAGGAGCTACGTGAGAGGATAACACTGCTTGAACAACAGCTGGTTGCAGCCAAGAGTGAGAAATCCTTGCCCTCAGCTGGACAGTATGGATCCGAAGAATACATTGACGAGCTAAGAAAGAAAATTCAGAATCAGGTATATGTTGTTATCACTTTTTTTGTTAAGTATCGAAAGTTGTCATGTTAAACTAATATCTTTTGGAAAATAGAATATTTAGACAACTTTTTACATGCTTAACTTGTTCAGTCCTTTTTGATAGCTGGTTTCCTGTGTTTCACCTATTTTACATGTTATCAATCTCGTAGTTACAATTTAGGTTCTAGTTGCAAGTTGGAAGAAATAATATGGTGTTGCAATTTAATAGTTTTTCTTTATAAACTTTTGAGCAGGAGAAAAAGAACGAGAAACTAAAGCTGGAGCGTGTTCAAATTCTTGAGGAGAATAGTGGATTGTCAGTGCAGAATCAGAAACTATCTGAAGAGGCATCTTATGCAAAAGAACTGGCATCTGCTGCTGCTGTAGAACTAAAGAATTTGGCCGGTGAAGTTACCAAACTTTCCCTACAAAATGCAAAACTTGACAAGGAATTGCTGGCTGCTCGTGAGTTGGTGAACCACAGACCTGGAAATGGTGGCAACCGTACTAAACCTGGTCGGAATGGACGGATATCTGGTCGAGTCAATGACGAGGCTGACTCGTGGAACATTGACCTAGAAGATTTAAGAAGGGACTTGCAGGCGAGGAAGCAACGTGAAGCAAGCCTAGAGGCTGCATTGGCTGAGAAAGAAGTTATAGAAGATGAATACAGGAAGAAAGCTGAGGAGTCAAAGAAAAAGGAAGCAGCGTTGGAAAATGATTTGGCAAACATGTGGGTTCTTGTAGCTCAGCTGAAGAGAGAGGCGGGGGGTATCGTACCCGAATCAAATACTAATAACCTAGGACATGTTGAAAGAAATGAAAATGTGAATGAGCCGAGAGTAGAAAATGGTGATTTCAATAATCCGGTTCTCAAAGAGAGGCAGATTTTGGATGTTCAACAACTAGCTCATGATGTGCCAAAGGAAGAACCCCTTGTTGCTCGTTTGAAGGTATATTCACTCAAAGTTTTTTGAGCTATTCTTTTATCTAGAGGTGGCAAACTGGGCAGTGGGCAGATTGAACAGGTTGGATTACGGGTCCAAATGGGTTCATTACAACACATAGGCTGGATCGGGTTGGGTTGACTCAAAGTCATGTTTTTTCCAATACTTTTTTAGACATATTTAATGTGTTACATATGATTAGGAAAGTTATTTTATCAAGTTACCATATTGCTAAACTTTTCTTTTTGTTCCATAAAACGGTTTAGGAGGTTAAGTCTTCTACATGTTTAACCTGTATTCTTTTTTAACTAAGATTTTTAACTTATAACAGTTGGACCTTTTTGAGTAAATCCTTGCTATATTTGAGCCATTCACAAGTAGTTGGGTCGAAATGTTCACCTCTACCTCTATCCACACAACCAAATATGCTTTTAAACTTATATATATGTTTAAACTTGGTTCGTAGCTTTTTCATTGTCATAATCAATGTTATTTTCAGGCTCGAATGCAAGAGATGAAGGAGAAAGAGCTCAAGTACAATGTTAACGGGGAGGCAAATTCTCATGTTTGTAAAGTATGTTTTGAGTCATCAACCACAACAATGCTTCTTCCTTGCCGTCATTTCTGCTGTAAGTTTTTTAAGATCCGGATGGTAATCTGACGTATGTTATCCCCTATCAGAGTTGAATATAATGTCTTACATTGGTATATCGTCTGTTTTTGCAGTGTGTAAATCTTGTTCAGTTGCATGTGCCGAGTGTCCAATTTGCAGGACTACAATTGCAGATAGAATTTTTGCTTTTACCTCTTGAAATCTTCACGTTATCTCCCATTAAATAGAAGGTATGACAACAATTTTTCCCATATGATTCATCTAATATAAACTTGCTTTCTATTATTATAATTTATTGATTAAATTCTATCCAACTGTGTCCAACTTTTCTCTAATCTAGCATTGCCAATGCCTTTAGTGCATAATCTGGTATATACCGTGTATTATGTTTTAGTCTTTCTTTTGCATTTAAGTTACCTAGGGACACATTGAACCAAGGGGCTTTCAGTCAGATATGTATTATGTATCATGTTATAGCTTAGCTAAAAAAATGAAGTGGTTGTGACTTGAGAGTTGTAAAGTCTTTTAAGACAGTCAAATGTTTACATTAGCTAACTGCTTGTCTGATTTAAAACTTTGCATCGTTTAGTGTCCCCATTTGTAATTATATATGAAGTTCTATTAAGTGTGGAGGGTCTGTTTAACCAGATTTATTTTGACCCATAAGGCCATAACACAACCAGGTTGACTCCACCATTAATACAAATATGCGGGAAGGAACCTTCGTTATATATAACAGTTTTGTTATTGATCTTTTTTTGGTTTTAATTGTGATTATGGTGTAGCATTTGAAGTTTAAATATTGTGTTAATACTTGCTTGTATGGCTTGCAGGAAGTGTGTCGTGAATCATCGTCATTTTTCACCTACTGGTTATATTTTATGTCCCATAGTGGGTGTCATTCTTTAATTGGTCAAGCTGTATGTAAATTACTACAATTGAAAAGGTATAGTATGTGCTATGCATTCTAAATGGATTGTAATTTAGAGCATCAAAAATAGAAGCTAACAGAGGTCCATCGTTTGACCTTCTAGTGTGATATATAAAAGTACCCACATTCTCAGCTTTCATCAAGACTCCGTAATATAAAACCTAACTTAGTGCCTTGAGCTAGTTATACGAACATAGCCTCCTAGTCCTAAAAATTTCTTTCCCATCTTTTAGAAAATTTGGGCGTCAGTCTTGCACAATTGAGTTAGCGCTAAGAACGTGGTGTTTCACTCTCTCATTCTAATGTTTCTTGTCTAGCTTTTCTTTATTGAATTGAATTGGCTTGGTAATTAAAATATCCCCTGTACTATCTTTTAGCTTTTATGATAATTCAGATATTTAGTCTTGAGCTCCATACGGAATTCCAAGATATTGTGAAGTTGATCAAAGATGAACTTCAACATCAACCTTGAAATGACGTGTTTCACTTTTATTAGACTATCCAAAACAACTTTAAGCAAATCTTCAACTAAATCAGGATGTCATAATTGACTTATGGTTTCTTCAAAGTTGATTCCTGAACAATTAGTCAATAGAATGTTTATTGCAAACTGCATTCAAATTTTATTTACTGTCACGAAGTTTAAAATAACTGGTTACTTGCTATTGGGATCCAGTCATCCAGATAGGCTTAACTTATCACCCACTGGCAGAGGAGTGAAGAGATTAATTACTTAACTGCTTGACTAAAGGGACACCCATTGTAACGAATAGGAAAGTCCTAACGCTAGGTGGAACCTCTATTCCATGTCATGTCGGTGTAAGGAAGCACTCTCATATCATTGATTCGTTTTCCCCTAGCCTGATAGGTCTGGGACGGTCCTTTTTCTTACCTTGAAATCCAACTATCAGCATACCTTGTAGTGGTCATCCAAATGTGTCCCCCGTTAAACCTGTGTGTGAAAGTATAACGTCTCACCAAAAGAAAGTCATAATTATCACATCAACCTAGCGTTAATGCGTTCTAACAGAAAAGATGTACTGTATATAATGGTGAGATACAACCGACAAATTGGATTTAATGCACCCCTGTGACCACAAAGCAATGTTATCAAGGCTAGTAAATATAGTCAATTCAAAGATGACTCAAGAGCATATACAATATATTACATCCGCGTCTCCATCACTTGTAAGCATAAAGAAAAACAATATAAATCTTACAAACAGTGAAACTTAAACCACCCACAACAAAGTTGACAAGTCTATCACATGATATACCATATGAACACCACATAACCAAAGCTAAAATGGTCATGAGAAATAACAAAATGCCTCAACTATTCATGTCATCCCAACAAGTCCTAGCTGCAAGCCTGCAATGTCACTACCATAAATGACTTGTTTCCTTTTCTATAAATCTTTTTGGCAAGATACTTCAACCACAACTATTTGTCGATTGCAATATTATTTTCTTTTTAAAGATCTTTTTCTTTTGCAAATAGCTAGGTATATTATCATATATACGATTACGATATACTACAAAGATATAGGTTAATATATAATGAGTGAATAAAAGATATGTAGCCATAAGCCGAATAAAATACCACCTATATCTAATTATCTATCATATATCAGTTTTCATTTTTCAATCTGAACTTTCTCGTACGTCCTACTTTCTATTTGGTCAAATTTTACCCATTAATAGATAATCTATAACCTAAACTGATATACTTTCTGTTTTCATCTCCACTTCCTATCGTTTCTTCTAATCTACTTATCAACTTAATCTTCTTACTTAAAGGACGTTACGTGCAAAGTTGAGCTATAAAAATTAGAGAACTACATAGACATACCACATATTTTGATATATTTACCATAATCTAAAAGTTCTTTAACATGCTATACAAGTATCTCATGCACAATTGTGCTAGATTAATCAAAATATGTGATATCTTTATCAATTCTCACAAAAAAATTGACTTAATGAGTTGTATTTTGATCTAGCTTGATGATCTAAGTTTTACGGATACTTTAGGTTTAACATTCGGGTTACTTTTAGTTATCCCCCCGTTAAGTATAAGAGTTTGCAACATATATGAATAAGCATTTGCAACTTGATATCTTGCCAACAGCTGATCATTAATGCCATTCATGCAATTTCAAAAAGTTATCTCTTTGCTGAATATACAAAAAGCCGATATGTACATAGCAAGACGCCAAGACAAGTATATTTTGTTTCCTTCTGAAACATATATGTATGTGTAACATATATTGTTGTTATAAATACGAAACGTATCTTTGAAATAAGATTTAGCAAAAACAGGACAATAGATAGATATAGAAAGTTTAATAATAAGTTAAAAAGAGGAGAATATATCCAAAAGTACTTCTCACATCTTTGGTCTTTAAAGAAGAAGCCCATACTTCCCCATACTAACTTTTGTATGGACGTATAAATGCATATAGACAAATACTCATATATATACTCATATATTACGAGTACTATATACATGCGATATACACATACATATAATAATTAATACATATAGAAATATAAAATACACAAATACAAGGGAAACGTACGGAGTTTATCTGTTTATCCATTGCAGTGTATCGGTCGAACTTTACATAAAAAGTATAAGTAACTTTCATTCAGTGCTAAATAAACAAGGTGAAGCTAATAAAGATGCAAACTAAATGCAATATCTACATGGTATTCATATGCCAAATACAACTACGGACATTCGAATACACATCGAACACACAAACAATTGAAGCCGATCGAGTCAAACATATATATTCAATTTACAAATTTATTATATTATTTATCTTTTAACGACTATATGTTTATTAATACAATGCTTTGGCAACATGAAACAAACAATTATAATTACAATTACAATTAGAAAGAAGGGCGCATCACCCATAAGGGCCAAGAGACATTAGATCAACTTCCTATCATGATTAGAAATCTAAGAATAAGATAAAGAGACAATAAAATGAAACACTTCTTCAGGAGAAGTATTGCTAGCTACCTGATGATTTATTCCAACTTTGATTATTAAACTACTCGTATTAATTATGTTCTGAACATAAATAAGAAAAATAAACTTGAAGAAACATCTTGGATTGGAATACCTCAGCTCACACGGTTAAATCTCACATATAGATAATTGAATGAGAATACCTCAGCTAGCTAGTTTGCAAACTTTTATTTTTTCCTTTCATTTTTTTTTTTTTAAGATTTCTGATAATTTTTGTAGCTAGCTAAGACCACTTACGATTGACATACCCCTGCCAACACTGTTAATTTATTTTTTATTTTATTTTACACAAACATACACATTACATATATACACACGTACACATATAAGACCCCAACTCTCTCTTCACTTACCTGGTCGCTTTTTTAAAAATCCTACCAATAAACCCTAACTGAAGATGGCGCCTCATCGGCTCATTAAATCGAAGACTGCACTTCGGTTTCAGCCAATCGCCAACTAGACGTAGAGAGGGAAAAAGTGGTGATAAATTACCGAGTACTTCTTTTAAAAAGTAATTAAGTCTAATATAGGCATTATTAAGAGTATAGTATGTTTTGAATAATATAGTTATTCCCAGTTCCCACATACAAGAAAAGGTCACAAATAGATCAGAGTTGAACCAAAAAACATCGCAAAGGTACATTAGGTATATATTTAACTACTTTAGGAAGACCGAAGACCCAAATTACTAGTAAACATCCCTTCATATAACCGTATGATAGCTACTACCCATATGATACAATACAAGTGACACATGACATTTTCTAACAAGTAACAAGTCTAATATTTTATCTCATAATTCATGTGACCTGCACATGATAGATATAATGATATTTTTCGTATCATATAAACCCAGATCTAGTAAACTTGGATTTGGCTAAAAATGCTTCAGAGTATAAGTAACTAACAACTATTTATATTAGTCCATTAAATATCTTATTATTTAAAGTGTAAAAAATTGAGACATTTTATAATAATAGTACTGTTTTTTAGGATAAACAATAAAACTTAATGTCTTATTTTATTTTTTTTTCAAAAAAAGAGAAGTTTCGATAGTTACGGTATACAGTAGCTTGAAAGATCTTCATCTCACAAAACCCATGCTTCACCATATCTTTGTGTTAAATTTGGGGACCATTTTTCCAAGTCAAAGAAAAAGATAAAATTCAAATTCATCTTTTGGATCTCACGAGCAACTGGATTTTAAAGAACATTTTGAATTGGTTTTTTTTTTTTTTTCATTTGAATCTCGATTATCTATATCTATATCTATACTCCCTTATAAAGAGTATTGGAAAATCTTAAAATTAAGTTTTTTTTTTCTTCCCAAAATACTCCTACCTATACATGGAACCCTTATATATCATCCTTTCCCACATTCTCTCTAATCATTATACACTCTCATCGACCTTCTATCACCTTCCGCTGCCGCCCTCTATCTCCACCACCTCCCTCTATCTCCACCAACGCCTCCCTTTTATATTGTCATCACCTTCTAGCCACTGCAACGCGCAGACACTATACCCGTATATAGTTATTATAACATTATGTGCGGAAAGATGATTCAAGTTTCAAATTAAACATGTTGTACACAGGAACGGAGCCAGAATTTTTTTCGCGAAGAGGCAATTGTAAAAGTTGTTTGTCATACTTATAAGAGTCGTATTTGAAAATGTAAAAAAAATTGACCCTCAAAAGAATTTCGTCCCCACACCGGGTGTACACTGTACACTCATATTTAAAAATGCTAGTTTATTTTGAAAAAAAAGGTCCGCACGTGGCGAACAAGGTCTTATCAAATGAAAACATATTCAATCATAATGCAAGAAACCCGAAAAATATATCGAATATTTAATAATTGGCTTGTATATATATCTTTTCTACATAACTATTATCATTACTATAATTAGTTGTTTGTGGTAAATATATATAATAACTTGAAAGAAAATAATTTTTCCACAAACGACGTACTACACATTTATATAATCAAACTAAGAAAACATTTTTCTTTAACCTTTCTTTATTCTTTCGATTAAAAATCAAAACAAATGAAGTTTTTTATCTGCTTATAGAGAGATTTATCCCAACATTAATGTTTCGATGACCAATGAATTTCAAATAATAAGTTTATAACAACGAAGGTAAATGTATTTCCTATTTATTTTTGCTTATCTTTAGAAAAAAAATTATAAAGTTATTATTTAAATTTTTAAAAATTACATTGTACCAAAATTGGAGTAGGGGCTTATTGGATTGATCTTAATATAGAACTTCAAAATAGGATTATTGATTTTTCTTTATATGAACATCTACTTATATGTTTGGAAAAAGAAATGAAAACATGATTTGTGAAATTAGGCACTAAAAACTAACAATGTGCATGTAAATATTGTCAATTAATAGATCAAGACGGTTTTAACTAATTAATCGTAAAACAACTAAAATTGTAAATTCGAGGAACTATGTTGTCCAACACTCCAACGCTGTACTCCGAGCTTGGCCTCTTGCAACATGCGGAAATACATTTAAGCAAGTCTAAAAGCATGCCAATGAGCGTAGGGAAATCATACACTCATGCATAAAATTTGATTCAAACTAGCTAGACAATTACTCAAAGCTAAGCCTCCCAATGGGAACTTAGGGAATTCCCTAGTGGCAATCTCTCCCTCGTTTTGCCATTGGCACGCTCTCATTCCGAGCCGCGTTCTGGAGCCAAAAGCTCGTGGAGAATGAGAGCATGTGGTGGTGTAGATGCTTGTGTGTGTCGTGTAGTATGTATGGATTGTGTTTAAAAGAAATTCAAATATTCGAGAATCAAGATGGGAGATATATATCGTTGTTGCCTTGTGTTGTGCATCTATATCTATATCTATATCTATATATAATATATATGTTTCGCCATAATCTCTGTAGTCTATTGCTATATTTTGTGGTTTACTTTTGTCTTTTGTGTCTCATGTTGGGCTTGCTTGGGACTTGGGTTGGATTAGCCTTTTTGGGATCATATACTCATATTCAACTTTTTTTTTTTCTGCATTACTTTTACCCTTTTTTTCTTTTTCTTTTTCCTTTTCTTTTTCTTTCTCTAAAGGCAGTGTGCATTTATAACTTTTTTTAACTACAAATGTTATACTAGTTCTATACCCACTTTTATGAGAATTGGTTTCAAACTTGCATAGTCACTACTTTAGCAATACTTAAATTTATTCCTTGACGGAACAAAAAAAAAAAAAAAATACAAAGGAAAAAGTAATTGAAGAACACAAAAATCCCCAAACCAAGCAAGTAACCCATGACCCAACTACTCAAGAAAAAACAAAAGGAATCCACCGGCCCATAAACAGAACAGAACCCAAAAGGGCAAAAAGTGAGAATTTTACAATGTACTTGTGTACATGATGGGTTATGGTTAATGTTGCTCTCTTAGATGGATGAAGATTAAATGAGAAAAATAAACTCTTATTTTGATCTTCACGGATCTGTATCGACGAACGGTTGAACTTATTATTGACGACTCCCTTCGGCAAGTATCTTCTAAAATAAGGAATTTACACAAAAGGCTCATTTCATGTGACCATTAACAACCCAAATTTTGGCGTGGCTGTCAGGATCATATATATGTCATAAATGGCAACATCAATATGCATGCTTGTTATAAACCTGTCAATGAACATGATATGAGAGGTGTAAGACAAAAAGAATATTTTTCATACATTAAATTACACTAGTAAGTTTTTTGAAAATGAAACTACGTACAAAAAGGGAAGGGACCATGACCAAAACTTAATACTAATATATGCCCAAAATAATAAAGGCTATCATTCATGTCATCTTTTCCAATTTTAAAGAGATATAAACCTCTTTCTTAACTATTATATAATTTCGTTTATTGTTTAGCTCCTTGCTAGATATAGTTTTATTAAAATTGTCGTTTTCAAAACAGAAAAGAAGAAAAAACTATAAATCAAGCAATTTATTGTTATGACTAAAATATCTTCAAACTAGCGGTATTTGAGATTACTCGTCATCAAAAGAGTTGTGAGATATAATCTAGCTAACGTTGTATAAACTGAAAATATACGTGAATGTATATACGTATATTTACTTAAGTACTACAGTACATAATCTTTGCATGACTAGATTGAAAAATAGTCATCTTGATCCTTATTATAACTTCTGTTTGACATATATAGTCCGTAATAAAACGAAATTAATATTATATTAAATGTGAAATGACTTTTCGACCAAAATATTAAGGTTCTCAAAGAGCCACATTTGCACAAAACATGAAGGAAAAAAAAAAGTTGTAGTTTTATTCAAACAAAAGGTGCTCATTTGGATAATAATTAATTAAACTAATTACCAAAACCATAAGGATCATCAAGAAATTCATCAAGATGCCATCCGGGTGTTTCCATCAAATACTCGGAAATACTCCTGCCACCTTCTTCATGGTCATGGCCGCTCATACTACAATTCGAATCATTAGGACTAATTGAAGCTCCCCTTTGATAATTCCTAGCCCCAATACCTTTTGTACTATCATTTTCAATAGAACAGTTTGAGTTTGATGAACAAGGGGTTTGTTGAAATGAAGAATTATCATAACAAGATAATGATGTCGAGAGCTTCACGCCCGTGAGAAGAAACCGAGTGTGTTTTTGTGTGTGTTCGTTTGCCGTGTGTATTGGAATGTCACATTCTCTACATAAAATCGCCCGGTCTTCTTTGCAAAACAAAAAAGCTCTCCTCTCCTGCTTATCATTTACATAGAAATGAGATTGGATTAATTATTGCGTTTTGATAAAAACAAATAAACACTTTTGGTTGTATTTGTGATAGTTTATCCAACTGTTTAGTTGGTTAGTAATTAATAGGACTCCTATTTAATTTGAGGATGAAATAAGCAGTTTTAAATAAACAGTTAATTTGTCTATTATTTAAAACTGCTTATTTGTTTGTTTTAAAATAAAGTGCATGCACACACATTAAGAAAATTTGTACCTGACAAATATCGCAACGAGGGGAGTCTTTAAAAGAAGGATTGAGTAAAGAGAAACGAGGATGTTTGCTAGCAAGTTTATTAGCATGGTGAACACGGTGGTCACAAGCGTTGCAAAGAGATGCCTCGTCGGCAGTGCAGTAAACGACTGCTTCGGATTTGTGACAAACATCGCATTGGATCTTCATAATTATGTGTTAAAAGTGGGGTTTGGGGAGTTATAGAAATATAAGAAGAAGATGTGATGGCACCTTTGATATGAAGTGAAAGAGTATATATGGAAAAAGGAAAAGGGCATGGGCTCACAAGTAAGCTGTAGAAAGAGTGTTGTTTTAACTTCTAGTTGGTAGAGCTTTAAGTGTGTGTATGAAAGGTAGGGACAATAGGGACAAATAAAGTGGCAACTTGGATTGAGTGGTGGGGGAGGTGAAAGTTTTAAATTGGGTAATAAAGCCCATTTGGTAGGAGTGTGGGCTATAACTAAGATGGAACCATATCTTGATTTCTATTGTGTATTTTCTAGTTTGTCCCATTATTAGATATATATTATATTATTATCCTTTTTTAGAAATAAATTTTCTAATTTTACTAGTCTTGTTGATACAGATATGAATTCTAACTCGAAAAAATCTCAAACTTGATGCAAAAGCTTCAAAATGTACACTATGATCTTAATACTCGAGAATATATGTTAGAAATCATACTCGACTCGTTTACAAAGCTCCTACAGATTTTGTGTTGAGTTAATAATATAATCATACTCGACACGTTTCACATTTTGTGCTCGTATTTATATCTCTATCATAAAATCTTGACGTATTTGCAGTCCTATTCTTATATTGAAGAAAGGTTGTATTCATGTTTGTGTCAAATTGTACATAGATTATAGATTATAGATAGATATTATTTTACAAACATATTAACTTTAGTTTCAAAGTCTATTGAATATATTAACGTTTAAGAATTATATTATATCCTTTTATAATATGTATTGAGAAAAAAAAAAATTAAAATGATAACTGATAATCACATTTAAATTTCTTGTTAAAGCAAATCAACCCTTTCTCCTTTTTTTAAGTGATAAGTTAAAGTGCTTATTTTACCCCTGTTTTTCTATTATATATTTTCTTTCCTTAGGTTGATGTACCACAAATACTATTAGTGAAATAATTTACAATATTTACCTCAACTCTTAAAATAAATATTTATCAATTCATTTACATCAATAACATACACTACTCACAGCCACCCGTCGCCGCCAACATTACTACCAGTCGTCGCCGCTACTATTACACGACCGTCGCATTGCAAGAAAACCCTTCTAATAAGTTGTCATTTATCACGTCAGCTAAGATACAATGGGCATGGTACATATGTGTGATTGTCTGAAAATGGTACAGAATAGTAATCATGAACTAATCAAATATTGGTCTCCTACTAGCAAATAAAATCTGTTTCCAAATGTTATCTCTTTGCATCCCTTGCTTTTTTATATAGTAAAAAACTAAAAGATATAGTCAAGGCAAGATGCTTTCTTGTATTCATTAAAGTCGAGGAAATTATCATACTGTGTTTATGTCATTGAAAATGTGTCTTTAACAAGTCAAGAATATGTTCCATTTTCTCCTTCCTGGCTTCCTTTTATCCATGTCGGTAGGCATATGAATTGACACCAACAATAATCTGTGATATTTCATATTTGTGTGGGTAGGCACCGTTGGATCTTCTTCCTCCTTCTTCCTTCTTCTTCGGTGAGACCGCCATCACCAGCCACTACCTTCTTCTTTGGCGACCGCCACACCTCCTCCTTCTTCCTTCTTCTCCGGAGAGATAACCACGCCGCCACCACCTCCGACGACATCTTCGGAACTTTTCCGGCGAGAATCAAGTTCATTTTCGGGTGGATACGGTATGGGCGTTGCCCTCATCCGTTCTAAACTGGTTGTCACGGAACACATATGAAAATCGTATGGATTTGATGGGCGGCGATCCAAGAGATGGTGGCGGTTTGATACGGTACGAGCGAAGCCTTTGCTGCCAGCGCCAACACCATGATTGGGGTGGTCGGAGATGATGGTGCTCGCGGTGGTTGTCTAGCCGGAGAAGAATGAGGTGGTGGCTGACGGAGACAGTCTCGCCTTTAATAAACCTTCAAAGTAGCCTTTTGTGAATTTATGAATGAATTTGTTCACGTTTTTTTGTTCACATGTGACAAACAGCTATATATAAGGTTTTGAATTTTTTTTTCTTCTGCAACATTAATTTTTATAACATTTCACATGTGAATAAACAAAAATAACATGTGAACAAGTATATGATTTGGAAGTTGTCACGGTTCTTACAAAAAAAAATAAGTTCTAAAAATAAGGGTTCCATATATATATATATATATGATAACACTCCGGTAAGAACAGTCTTAATTAAAATAACAATAGTGAGAACACTTAAAAACATATTTTTGATGCATTAAAAGTCCATAAAACTGACATAGCACATAACTAATTATCATTATTTAAGTGTTTAACAACACATTGATCCGTCAAAATAAAAAAAATCACGTTTTTTGTTGGATGCATCATTTTGATGAATATGCATCCAAGATGGATGCACAAAACAAAAAACGTGATTTTTTCGATTTTGACGGATCAATGTGTTGTTAAACACTTAAATAATGATAATTAGTTATGCACTATGTTAGTTTTATGGACTTTTAATGTATCAGAATGATGTTTTTAAGTGTTTCCACCGTCCTTATTTTAAAAGTATTCTCACTGGATTGTTTATATATATATATATAGGTAAAATAAATTATTAAAATAAAACAGATAAAACAATAGGTTTTCCTTCGGTGAAGATCACTATGCATCATGAAAATCATCGTGGATCAATTGCTTCGTGAATCTTCGTGCATCAATTTAACCATGATCTAAGGGTCAAGATTGTCTTATTTGTTTTACTTTAATACTTGTTTTACAATCCCTAACCCTTCTCTCTCTATATATATATAAGGGGAAAGGGAATATGAGGCCGTTAAATACCTAAGTTGGGTGAAAAACCTCTCACATACCATTTTTTAAACCATATAAATCATGGGGGTCAAACACTTATTCAAAATTAAAATATTGACATGTGAATGATTTTTCACTAAAATTAGTGCATAACAGTCCATACTCATTTTTCTCTATATATAAAGCGACATGAATCTTAATTACACCATATGTCACAGAATGGAATATGTCACAGAATGGAATGTTTAAGAACTATATAGTACTTTTATCTTCAAACTTTGTAAAACTCGTAAAAACATTTGTAGAACTAGTATCATCGGCTTTGATTAACCCCGACTATTACAAATAATATGAACGTTTGGGTTTGGTAAATACATGATCTTTTAACAAAACTATGAAATGAAAATGTTTTCTTTTTCCTCTTTCAATAGAATCATTATCTCATTTAATCTTTAAATCTTTGATTTTTTTTTCTGAGAAAGTAGTGAGATATAAGATAATTGTTAGTTATCTAGTCACTGACTTTATATAATATTATTGACTTATATTTTAGGCTAATGATCACTAGTATATATATGATTTTATATATAAAAAAAAAAAGAGTTATAGGCAGTACTTTTATATGAGTTTGGTTTAGGTATACTCAGGTTCAAGTCTGAGAGATAGAATTTACCCATATTATTCGTCGTGCTTTCGGACGGATTAGTAAGGGGTTTCCCCTATTGGGTACTTAAAATAAGCATTTCTACTTCGAGAGAACTCTCTAGTGTGGATCCAGTTAAGACAACGTATGCTAGACCTCTTGTTGTCAAATTGCAACACGAAGTTTCAACCGAAATTCACCTTTCAATATATATAATGAGAAGAAAATAAATCAACTCGAGTAAGTTCAATATTTTGCTAACGGGTTAAGTAATTTATAATGTAAATAACTTTATACAATTTGTCATTGTGTATCGAACTTTAATTATGTGCATTTTGTATAATGGATTTTAAAATCCTGGTTATTGTATGTATCCGGGTATCCATAACAACCACATATAAGTTGTCACGTCTAATGTCACATTATCAGTTTACACGTTTTTAATTGATTGAATACATACAAAATTAGAATTTGGGAATTCATTACATATAATATACATAATCAAAATTTAAGACGATTCATGTAAAATTGTTTATAGAATACAATTTATTTACTGGAGAAGAAAATGTAGTGCAAAGCTGGAAAAGAGATGATATTATTATTGTTTATAGGCATTAAAGGCTGGTTTTGGACTATTGGGCCTCTCACATTAATGCCTTCCTTAGCTCTTTCTAAAAAAGTCGCCCCACGGTCCCAATTTCCCAATAATAATATCATTCCATGCATAATAGGCGTCGACTTAATTCTCGATAAGTAATACTGATATCATCTCTTTTTAAATATACTTATTAATATCATGTGTAGTTTATACTGTATATATCAGTACAACTTAATGATACGAGATTAGGATAAAAACCATTTAGGTAAATGATAACTAATTAACTAACTAGAGTTAATTACAGAAATCGTCCATGTCGTGGATTTCTACTTACAGCTTTCGTCCCTAAGTTTAATAAATTACAGTTTTAGTTCAAAAAACTTTGTTCCATCAACACTTTTGGTCCTAACCATAAACGTCCATTAAAAGAAGGTCACGTGTCTGTCACATGATGAGTAATCTTGTAATTTGGTTTCGAGTTATTTACAAAAATCATCCTTATCGTGAACTACCACTTTCAGCTTTGATCCCTAACTTTTAATAATTAACTTTAAGCCAAATTAGTTAATCTAAATCTAAAACCCAAAATCTTATCAACGTATATTAAACTAACTCTTATATACAAACTTCTAGAAACTACTGGGTTTGGAGGACAAGGAGGGGTTACCGGGTTTGGAGACACCGGAGATGACGGTGGTTGTGAGTCACCGGAATTTGTCGTAGCTTCCATGGAAACCCCATCACTCAGATGAATTCAATTTCGAAGTTATTAGGAGACGCGTGCTTCAATTTATTTCATGCTTTCCTAATATACTAACGCACACATGTATTTATATTGGCATTCACACAATCACATCTCATACCTTTTTCATTTGTCGTGACTTACGAGCAGTTTCTGTGATTTATTAAAAGTTTGTGTATATTATTTCTAAAAATTTGTATATAAGATTTAGTTTAATATATGTTGATAAGATTTTGGTTGTTTAAATTTAGTTTAAAATTAATTATTAAAAGCTAGGGACCAAAGCTAAAAGTGACGGTTCACGATAGGGACGATTTCTGTAAATAACTCGAAGCCAAATTACGAGATTACCCATCACGTGCCAGACACGTGACCTCATTTTAATGAACGTTTATGGTCAGGACCAAAAGTGTTGACGGAGCAAAGTTTAACTTAGGGACGAAAACTGCAAGTAAAGGTCCACAACAGGGACGATTTCTGTAATTAACTCAATTAACTATATCATCACTTCCCTTAATTTACAACTTACAAGACAAGCAGGTCCTTTTGATTTTTCTTGTGTTTTGACAGGATTATAAAGTTTGATCGTTTTAATAAACCGTCGTCACCATCATTACCACTACAATGCCGTATCGCGCAGTTATATGACTAGTTTTAATAAACCCTTATCATATATCGTGTTCGTTTGTTTGCTTGAATATATAACTTGTTGTAGCTAACAATAAATCAATAATGGTGTGCATGACAACTCGTAGTAAAAAGTGACAAGAATATACATGTATAATCATGTGTACAGCCGTACAAATTGTTATTTGTTTGGAATTGGAATTTTGAGGGAGACATTATTGAGAATCTAGGAAGTATGTTATGGAGATAAGATGACTAGATGAGTAAAATTTTGAGAAAGTTTATGCCACATGTGCCAGAGAGTTTTGGATCAAAAAGTGAGGATAATGGACCCTACATTTGTACTAGAAAGTGGAAACCATCGAAATTTTTAATAGTTTTGGACTTTTGGTCTAAATTATGGCTCATCTTTGTTCTGGATATATAGTAGTAATAAAATTAGTTACCACAAATGATTTGTGGGGGTTGCTAACTTGCTATAAAAGAATTTATGTTATAAATGGGTTGCAGGTTCAAATTCGTTTTTGCTTTCGTGATATCTAAAATTAAATACTCGTAGCCTGAAACTAATATTTTGGAAAAAAATGTTCCAATTGGTTCCAAAAGATCACGAGACCAAGTTGTTTTTATTATTAGTATTATTGATTTTTTTTACGGTTTAAATCTTATGCTAGAGTAATGGTTGTTAATTATTATTATTATTATTATTTTTAATTTTTATTTCTAATGAGAAATTCAATGAAAGGCTTTTTATATACAACAACTCATATTATCGCGCAATACGGCGACGATGGTAGTAGTGGCGCGAGGTGGTGATGGCAGTGGCGGTATTGTCGGTAATCGTTAAAACCAATTACCGAGAAGTTAAGAATTATGGAATTATCAGGTTTGACTCCATTAAATGATTAAATCGTTTTTGATGTACATGTTGTGCATCGTACCGATCCAATTTGGGTCAAGTTATTTTGGGGGTTTCTTCGTTAGAATTAGTACAGCTTTGTCATACGATCCAATTTCAACAAAACTAACACAATGAGCTAAGTTGGTATTTAACAAGATATTTCACTGAAAGCCATTGATAAGGATACTTTTACTAACACAATGAGCAAGTTGGTATTTGTTAGCTTTAAATAAATAGCTAATGCGTGTTTTTTATATTTGTAAGAGCACCTCCAGTGGTAAAAAGCTATAATAGCTTTTTTTAATTTACACATCATTCTTTATTAATTATATTCTCAAAAGCTTTTTTCAATATATTTGTATTTATAATTAGTTTCTTTAAAAAGTACACCTATAATAATCTATTATAATAGAATAAAATAGAAAGAAAGACGAAAAGTAAATTTGAGATGATATTAAAATGAATATTTTATATAATAAGTTATCTTTGAATAGCTCGAAGAATGTCAAGCTATTTGAACAAAAAGCTTTTGGTTGTAATGGTAAAAAGCCTTTCAATGATTTTTTTACATCAAAAAAGTCTTTCATCAAGTTATGGTTGGAGATGCTCTAACAGTTTAGTCCTTTAATTATAGCATGGTGGGTTTATAATGTAATTAAGGAAGGACTACTATGTAATTAAGGAGGGGGTTGTGTGTAAAATGTTTCTCTATATAAACCCCTCCATCACCACATGTAAATCTCCCAATTATAATAAAACAACATCCTAAATTCATTTATAAAAAACAATAACCTTTGGATGAATAGCAAGGTTAAATTCTAGCCAATGGATTACTTTCCTTACATCACCTACTTCTTTTAAATTCATTTCTTAAATTACTAATATATATCAAATACTAAATACATTTCTTTTTAGTGGATCTACGTTAATTACATATGTGAGTCTCAAATCAAGATGAATAACAAGTAAACCCGACTGACAAGTAATTTTGTACTAGGAAGATGACCAGTTCAGAATGTGATCCAAATATGGATATTAACAAAAAAGTAAATAACTGAAAGTAAATAGCAAGAAACTAAAGTGCCGAAACTATATAAATAATGTATATAATCAAGTATATGACATTGAGTCACGATGTACTTTTCAATGTATTTGATTTATTGATATAAACAAATACAAAGGTTGTTGCGGAACAAAGATAATCACAAGTGTGAAAATATCTAAACAACCTTGAAATAAAAGTGATCTAAATAACTTGGAAATACTCGTAAGAAATATTTAGAGTATATCTCACAAGTTGCAATGTCAAAAGTTCCAACATTTTGCAAGTTGTGAGAAGCCTTGTATTTATAGACAAAGTTTATGTTGATGTGTACTTAGCCGTATAATACTTGGTTGGGATACATTTTAAGAATTTCAAATTGATTCCTTAAAAGTGTGTGTTAAGCTTAAGTGTGAAAGTCATTTGATGTGACGTTTCACACTTTATTCCTAACTTTTTACTCAATCTATCACTTTACCAGGTGTTATGTAAATAACTGGATAAATAAGATAAAGTAAAAAGGCTTCCTCGTAATCAGTGTAAAGTGTTGTAAGTACTTTACACTGAGATGTTTCAGTCTTCTATCAGATGGAATCTTCTCTGGGCTCTGCTTCTGAGATGATTCTCTTTCTTCAGTCTTCGATGTCAGAATGAATGCTTTCAGTTTGGGCTGATCTTGATCTGAAGTGAAGCTTCAGTGAACTTATTCAGATTGACTCCAGAATTCTCTACAAATATCTTTACTGAACTTCAGCTATTTCTGAATAAATCATAGTTTTTCGATTTTCAACCTAACAACATACCTTATAAATCTTTAACATTGAATTGGTAAGATATTTTATCTTTACTATAATATATAATCTATCCATCGATTTATTAATATAACGAAAGAAAATTTGGATATTTATTTGCTTAAATTTCTTTTTTTTTGTGTGTGTATGCTTAATGTGATTTTTAGATACAGTTAAAGATTAATACCCTTTTTAAGTAAATAAGGATGTATAATTTTTTTATTCATGATATTCTTCATATTTTTTTACACATATTTATCTTAATGAAATATTATTACCTTTCCATTGTAACTCAAAATTTTAGTTTGTAGAGTATGCTTCGGAATTTTACTAGCTAGTTTGAATACTTTTATGCTTTTTTATTTTTGAAATACTTTTTAATTTGTATAATTTATATTTGATTTTAGCTTATGCCTTAATATTTATTTATCTAATCTTAAAATTTGATATAAACATAAATTGATCACTGTGTTTATTTTAATTATTGTTTATATTATAAAGTTTCAGAGAGTTACTATAAGTGCGCCCGTGAAATTCACGAGATTTGAATACGTTCTTAGTTGTAGCAATTAACAACACACAATGCGGCAGCGATGGTAGCAGTGGTAGTGATTGGTGGCGGTGACGAGTAATGCTATTGATGTAAAGGTAATTTATGTAAAAATGAGGTAGTTTACTTATTTTAGTAGTTGGTGGATAAATGTTGTAAAAATGGTTTTTCTTATGTTTATAGGTTTCTTCCAAAGTATTTGGGTATTGAAATATGATCAGGTGAGCTACTGGTGGCATAATTAAGTTATAGCCTATGATTCGTTAGTAATTTTAAATCACTTTTTAAAAATATATTTTCAAAACTAATTTTTATGTTATTAGAAGGTTATGGGTTCAATTCTCATAAAAAATAAATTTTCTTATAATATTGGGTTCCCTCCTAATGTGTTCTTCTATTGAAATATGATCGGATGGACTGCTAGTGACACATTTAAATTGTAGCCTATGATCCGTTAGTAATTTTAAAAAGCCGTTAAAAAGGATATTTTGAAATTTATAATTAGGTTAGTTTGATAACAATTTTAGCATAAAAACTAAATTTGGCAACTGACAAAGGAATACATAAATCTACATTACCATTTCGTTGGTTGTGTATAACTATTCAAATTACAAGAACTATATTTTTGTCATTTATAATACGCAAATAATCATAGGAAGTTATGTATATAGAATTCTGATAATATATATATATATATATATATGTTGTTATAGCTTTTTAGATGATTATAGAATTCATAATAAGATTAAATGCTTAATATTCTATTTATTTAAGCTAATATGGGGTTATTTCACTTTGTAAAAATTATTACCTTTTGGAATAAAAACCAAAGTTCCATCTTTGACAATGATATAATGTAAGATTATGTTAGTTAAAAAAAAGTTATTGGTAATTTTCTTTACAAATTCTCTTAATAATCCTCTTAATATCACAATTACATGACTAAGTGTAACCGTCAATTTGTCTTTTAATCTTATCTATTGATGTTAGCAAATGTCATAACCACACAATTACTAAGACCTTTAATGGGAAATGTTTACCATATTTATTGTTGATGTATTACAACTTCCTTTATTAAACAATGGTTATTTAATTATTTAATATGAATATACTTTTTTTTCTTTATCAAAATCAAAAAGTATTTATATTATAAATATTTAAAAAAGTTTTGACTTTATAATTAATCACTATATAGCTATTGAAAAAAAAGTCAAAAATAACTTTTGTTAAAAATATTTTTTGTAATGAGCTTAATTAAATGTATGTTTATATAGTGTTGTACGTTATGGCGTGAAATGTTAAAGTATGAATAGATATATACTTATCTTTTAATTATACAAGACATAAGATGTTAAAAAAATTTAACTTTCGAAAAGCCATAAATTAACGTTTTGTTTATGACTTTTATTAGTTGAAACGACTCGTCAGCTAAGTTTATCTTGATATATTCAATTATCCAATAAATAATTGTATCAAACAAAACAAGTTTTTATAGCAAAAATCAATTGTAAACTATACGTCTTAACATCTATCATTACTTTTATTTAATATATATTTTTAATGTGTTCTCCCGCGTAATACGTGAGTTCATAATCTAGTATGTAGTAGAATAATAGATGACACCTTATTTCATAATATATTCCATATTTCCCATATTCCCTCACTTTTCTCTCTCAAACACTTAACCTTAATTCATACATATTTAACAAAATATTTCACACGATAATATATTTTTGCCGTTACCTAGCGTATGGCCCATTAGGCCTCACTTTGATCTCACAATTCAGCCCAACATTTTTTTCATGCATACATAGTACTTAGGCCCAAACAGCCACACCTAACCCAATCCGCTATTGCAAATGATGAACTTATCATCATTCTTAATTAGTTAACTCAATGTAACATTTTAATAGCAGACAACATAAGTTAGTAGTGCATATATGTAAGTATGTGACACATGTATCAAATGTAATGGTATATGAATATTGTTATATCGATGCCTTAAGGATATTGGATATATTAGCTCCAAGATCCAACAATTTTTAGTAAAACCCTTCAGAAATTTCAGCTAGTATGCTCCTACGGTATTTTAAAGCTCTTGCAAGAAACAAATGAGCACTTAAGATCTATCTATCTATATATATAGAGAGATCAAAAATCAATATCCCTAAGGTTTAAGAGTTTAAATATTATATAAATAAATTATGTTGCCCAAGTTTTCATGGGCTAAGGTCACCTCCCATGGACTCTAACTCATATATAGGCTAATCTTTTAATTTAATTAACTTGAACCTATCATATGTTAAGCCGAAGTCCGATACTTAGCCCAAGTCTTTCTAATTCTTAATTAATTTTTATTAAATTTTATTATGTTTTTTAGTTAATTAATAAACTTAATTACCAATTTATTCAACGTGTAATGATCATATAACTTGAAACTTATATTGTTAATCATTTGATACCTTTTTTTCCGAACTTTATTTTATAGTTTTTATTAAGAAAATTAAACTATACACGTATTTTTTTTAAAGATTAGCCGAAATGAATTAACTTTGACAAACAATATATTGGTAACGTTTAATTATGTATGATCGGGTTAAACTATAACTTGTGAAGTGAGGCTACGGGTGTTATATGTCTTGTGAAACCTCCCTCTTTTTTTAAAACAGAAAATATTAGTTGTTAACCTAGTCCATATATTCTGAGTTAATTTTACACTTGAAAATCTCATCAAATAACACGAGTATACGTACATATTAATGAACAAATAAATATTCGTCTCAAGGTTTTTATAGTAACTTAGCAACCATTATGTGAATCACTAAAAAGCGTCTGATGATAGTAACTATTTAAGACATGTAAACATGTGATTCATTTGAGACTACTTTAGACTCGAACGCAAGTTCAATAGTGTATTCCACTAATATTGTCTTTAATGTCTAATAGAGTTTCCACTTTCAAATTTTGAGTGGAAACCAATAATAAACCCATTTAATACTTGTTTCCGGATCATAAGAGGAATGGATTTCATGATATATGAGTCTCAAAATTCGGGGTAAAGCTAAAAGAAGTATTGGAAGGTATTTTCTATGTGCTATGGTGGTACATTTGGAGAGTTCGTAATAAAGTTATCTTTGGTGGTCAGCCTCCTCTAAAGGCAGTTATGTTCGATGAAATTTTGGCTTTGTCGTATAATTGGTGTAATACTAGAAGTAAGTTGAATTGTAGTTGGATAGGATGGTTACATAATCCTTTGCTTAACATGTTGTAATTGTGATGCTAGCATCTTGCTAGAATGTTTTAAATAAAAGTTGCTGTTTAAAAAAAAAATACTTGTTTCCGGATCAAGTTAAAGGTTAAATCACCCAACCTTGAAGTAGACCCATCGAGCCATTGTGTTTTACTATCTTGGCCTAAATGTGACCCGAATAATCTAAAATCGACATATTTTATTTCGTGATAAAGTATGTAACATATAAATGTAGTATAACTAATATGAACTTTTGATAGTTCTTTGCTTTTACGCATTCCAGACATTCACTTTTTTTTTTCCATGAACCTTACTTTATACATTAGCGGTGTTTAGTTTTCGGATGTTTTAGACCGGTCAATATGCCCAATTTTTATTAACGGCATAACATGCCCATATTAAAATTTGACACAAAGAACCCACTATTTTTTAGAGGGAAAACTTATTTTCTATAATTGGTATGTTTTATGATTAACCCATGAAATATTGGTTTATCTCTAATGTGAGTGGTGAGTTTCATTTAAATTTAAATTTGCCATTTTCTTAAAATTACATACTATTACAAAACGTTGTGCTGATGATTTTAGTGACACACATTTTAGTTACTAAACCCAAGCTCATGTGACACTGTTTAAAAAAATATGAGTAAAATTTATGCTAATAGTTTTTACCTATTAATGACACAATTTGATTTAAAAAATGTTATCAAATGTGGATTTTAGTGAAGTTTTTGAAAAATGTATATTCATTTACACATGTAACTATCTAAAAGTGTTGATAAAATCTTTACCCATACTATACACACATCTTATATTCGTGAATTTATATTGACTTTTAGTAACATTTAAAAAAAATTTAAACTAGATAATATCTTTCTTAATTTTCAATCTCATTTACATGTTCACATTGAAGTTTCAACTTTGTTGAACAGTGATATAATATTCAACATTTTTTTTTTGATGTTTATTTCATAAAAAGAAACATTATGTTTGGGATCTCTCATAATATACTTTATTTGAGATGCAAAATTTTTTTCTCTATTGATAGAAAATTTTCTCTATAAGTAATGGTTCCCATTTCAAACCTTCAAACAACAAAAACAACATTCTGCTTAGAATCAAAAGACAAACACCAATGTTGAAGGCTGATCAAATCTATAGATCACACTCTTTCAACCTAGTGTCATTCGACACACCATTCGTCGATGGCCATACATACCACATTGCCTCCTCCACTTCTTTTCTCCATCGAGCACCTTTAAAGAAACGCTCACATAGACGTATTAGTTGCACTCGTAATACCATTAAAGCCATTATCTCGCCTATAATTGGCAACTCCAGAACGGTGAAAGGTGTCATAACTGTTCAACCAACTATTAGTAGTACATTAGCTGATTTGACGTTGAATCTTGGAAAAGTGACGGCTGATCGTGTTACTGATTTTTTAGGAAGATCGTTCTTGTTGGAGATTGTTTCTGCTCATCTTGATAAGTTTTGTATATCTAAGAGTACAACAAAAGAGGAATATGGGTATAGCTTGCTATTTAACTAAAAAAACTGAATCACATGGCTGAAAAATTATTACACAACTTTAGAAATAAATGATATAGAGGTATAGGTATATATCTTTACGAACTATACATAAATGGACTACAATAATACACCAAAAAAAGTATGTATTGGTTGAACAACTAATGTTTAGTAAATTTGAGTTTGTAAATTTATGAAGCGTCTGGAAACCAGAAAGAGCCGGTCAAAGCATATGCACGTTATGATGGATTGGACCACGGGAGTAAGTTGTGCAGATACCGGTGTGAGTTTCAGATTCCTGGTGAATTTGGGGAGATAGGCGCGATATTGGTAGAGAATGAACATCATAAAGAGATGTACATCAAAAACATTGTTCTTGATGATGGGAATGTCACATTTACTTGCGATTCTTGGATTCAATCCAAGTATGATAGTTCTACCAAAAGAATTTTTTTTACCAACAAGGTTAGTTATTGTCTCATGTAAAACTAGAAATAACAAAAATAAAACAAATAATAGGCATATATCTATACATCGTTACAATTCACTCAAACTTATTTATACGAATTACTTACTAAGTCTAGACTCAAAAAACATGACAGTCATATCTACCTTGTCAAACACCGGAGGGAGTTAAGCGTTTAAGGGAGAAAGACCTCGAGTCTCTTCAAGGAAACGATGAAGGACAATGGAAATCGTTTGAGAGGGTTTATGATTATGATATGGGTGATCCTAATCCTAACTCAAATCTAGCCCGACCGGTGCTTGGAGGGGAAAAACATCCTTACCCTAGGCATTGTAGTAATGGTCATGAAATGACCTCCACAGGTACAAACCTTTCATGTTGATCTCACCTACATATTAGTTTCCTTCCACATATATAGCCTTAACTAAAGGCATATTTGGTACTTAGAAATTTAAAACAAATAAACTAAAATAGATGAGGCAAAAACAAAAAACCTAATTAAAGACATCAACACATAAGTGCTATAGCTATACTTACTCAAATAATCATGTATCTAAAGTAAAATAGTGAATAAAGCTAAAGACATTGTTGTGGAATAACAGAACCATGGTCGAAGTTGCGAGCAAGTGAAAGTGTGCCATTGTATGTGCCAAGAGACGAAAACTTATCAGACATAAAAACTGTAACAACTGGTGCAGCAACATTGAACTCTATACTGCATGGTGTTGTACCAAATTTAGTCTCAATAATTACAAAGGAAGATAAGGGGTTTTCTTCATTCAAGGATATTGACTTGCTTTATAATGAAAGTGTTGATACATCTCCATCTGCAAATGGATTTATAGAAGATTTAAGAAGGTTTATCAAAGGCATTGGTGGTAGTAAGACAAATGTACTTCAATACGAGAGTCCACGAACTATGGCCAGTAAGCAAGAATTCTAAATCAATATAGATGTACATTTATGTATGTTTCGATTGTTTTTTTTTTATTATTATACATTGAAGTGGTTTGTTGATGATTGCTTCTATAGGGGATCCTTTTTCTTGGTTACGCGATGAGGAAGTTTGTCGTCAAACACTTGCTGGTGCCAATCCATTTAGCATAAAGTTGGTTAAGGTATGTTCTATAATAAGTTCTTGCATTTCACGATTCATATAATTTTTAGTTTTTTACAAAGTCTTGACTCTTTTTCCATCAACGTTTTTGAAAGTGGCATCCCTTTTCGGAACTAGAATACAGTTTGCCATTTGGATAATGTTTCTCAAAAAAATGTTGAAGGGTCATCATGCTAAACGTTTGATTTAAAAATATAGGAGTGGCCGTTGACAAGCAAGCTTGACTCCAAGATTTACGGACCAAGTGAATCCACAATTACCAAAGAGGACATTGAGCATGAGCTAAGAGGTTCCATGGCTTTTGAAGAGGTAAATTTAAAGGAATGTACATACTAAAATAATGTTGTGCTTGTTAAGTAAGTATTTAAAGCTTTTCAATGTGTACCATTGTAGGCAATAGAACAAAAGAGGCTTTTCGTTATAGATTACCATGACCTGTTGCTACCATATGTGAATAGAGTAAGGGAGCTTGAAGGAACAACACTTTATGGTTCAAGGATGTTAATGTTCCTAACATCTAATGGAACATTGAGACCATTAGCCATTGAATTAACGCGACCACCAAGTGATGAAAAACCACAATGGAAGCATGTGTATACACCTTGTTCTGATGCTACAGGTGCCTGGCTTTGGAAGTTAGCTAAGGCACATTTCCTTGCTCATGATTCTCATCATCAAGTGCTTATTAGCCATTGGTAAGTCCAAATTTTGGTATGTGTATGTGTATGTATATATATATATATATATATATATGAAAGCCTTTTGACATCTTTTCAACTTCACATCAGGTTACGAACTCATTGTGTAACTGAACCTTACATAATTGCTACCAACCGTCATCTTAGCAAAATGCACCCATTACATAGGCTATTGAGTCCTCATTTTCGGTATACAATGCTTATTAATGGCTTAGCTCGACGAGCCCTTTTCAATGCTGGTGGTATTATAGAGTCATCTTTTACTCTCGGAAAATATGTTTTGGAACTTTCCTCTGATGTACATGCTCAACAATGGCGCTTTGATCACGAGGCACTTCCCGCTGACCTAATTAGAAGGTAATATGTTCCAACATATTCACAACAAAAAGAACTATTGTATATATCAACGATATATAGTTACAGATTTCTACATTCTATGATCATAGGGGAATAGCTGTTGAAGATCAAAGTGCACCACATGGTTTCGCTACAAGAAAAATGTTGATTAGTGACGACTTTACTTAGTAACGACTAAAATTTGGTCACTAATATCTTCATTTAGTTACCATTAAGAAAAAGTGGTCACTAAATTTGGTCACTAAACAAATTTAGTGGCCAAAAAATAACATTTTTTCGTCTCTAAACCAAATTAGTCACGGACCTTTAGTGACGAAAAGTGACGACTTAAAATTTGGTAACTAATTTATCATAATGACCAAAATTTGGTCACTAAACAAAATTAGTGACGAAAATTTGGTCATTATGATAAATTAGTGACCAAATTTTAAGTGGTCACTTTTTGTCACTCTTCGTCACTAAAGGTCCGTGACTAATTTTGTTTAGAGACGAAAAAATGTTATTTTTTGGCCACTAAGTTTGTATAGTGGCCAAATTTAGTGACCACTTTTTCTTAATGGTAACTAATTGAGGTTATTAGTGACCAAATTTTAATCGTTACCAAGCAAAGTCGTCACTAATTAACATTTTTCTTGTAGTGTTTAAAACTTGCAATTGAGGATTACCCATTTGCAAATGATGGTCTACTTCTTTGGGATTGCATTAAACAATGGGCTAATGCATATATCAAACACTACTATCAAAAATCAGAACTTGTTGAATTTGATGAAGAACTTCAAGCATGGTGGACTGAAATCCGAACTGTCGGCCATGGAGACAAGAAAGATGAACCATGGTGGCCACAACTTAAAACACAAGAAGATTTGATTGGAGTTGTCTCAACTATGATGTGGGTATGTTCTGGCCATCATTCGGCAGTCAACTTTAGTCAATATGATTATGCAGGGTATTTTCCTAACAGACCAACCATTGCAAGAGCTAAAATGCCTAATGAAGATCTAACCAAAGAAGAGTGGCAAGAATTCATAAACAACCCCAAGGACGTGCTCTTGCGTTGCTTTCCTTCTCGAATTCAAGCTACCAAAATAATGTCCGTTTATGACATCCTATCAGCTCATTCTCCAGATGAAGAGTACATTGGTGTCAACGCAAATCCTGCGTGGAAGGATGAGCCAGTTATAAAGGCTGCATTCTTAGATTTTAAAAGGAATATACAAGACCTTGAAAGTATAATCGACTCGAGAAACAATGATCCTAATTTGAGGAGCCGAAATGGAGCAGGGTTGTTGCAGTATGAGCTGTTTAAACCATTTTCTGAACCTGGGGTGACTGGGAAAGGTGTCCCGTATAACATCTCCATCTAATCAACTTGAATGTTCACATTTGTCCAAGGATAGAAGCTTGATGATAGTTACATTATAGCATATAGTACATTAGTACTTTTACTTACAATGTCTGAGTATCTCTTTATAATGTTATAAATATATATCTCCTGTCATATACATAGCAATGACACTACTTATTTGTGAAAGGTTTTATCAAAACTTAAGATGTTTCACATCGTATTCAACTATTGATATGTACGTGACCAAAAGCTACTTCATAAAGTAGAATATGAGTTTTAGACATTCACAACCATAAATTACGATAATTATTATATCACATAAACTATCACTAAGATTGATATATGATGTATGTTCCCAAGTCACAACCCATCAATTGTAGGTTTAAAGTCTTATGGTGAATATTATATAAATATGTGTAAAAATCATAAGATTTACTCGTATATAGTTACCTTTGTATAAAAGAAAATCTAAAATTAATATTGGTATGAAAATTTAAAATGTATATGTATCAATCTTGAATTCTTGATCTTACATGCATAATCAATTGTGTTGTTAAATATTGTAAACTTGTAATAATTTTATGCAATTAAAACTTTGGATTGTAAAAGCTATACTATTTTAACTACTTAATTGTATGTTATTTCACATGTCACATGTGCATCTCATCTTGTAGTCATGGTTTGTAAAAGTTTACTAGCATTCTTAGTCCCTAAAAACTTGGTTTTGTTGCAACCATGATCCTTTTTCACTTAATCCAGTTTAATATAATCATTTAAATATGTTACATGTCTTTTATGTGTGGGGCAAAGTTGACCTTTAATATGAAAAAGGGCCATTTTCTCAATCAACTCTATGTTTTTGCAATCAACTCTCAATAGTTGAGTTAATTGGAAGATTGGTCCATGTGGTTTGTAGTTTTAGAATGAGTTTTTTTTCGGGTCACAAGTAATCGGGATTCCTAAATCAAGAAATTTTCGCATACTTAGTTCAAAATTAACAAATTATTAGTGATGGTCATCAAGTGCCCACGTGCCCTCACGTTCAGAGATCAAGAACACAAAAAATTAACGACCACTAACGAATACATTAACTTTGAACCAAGGATGCAAAATATTATTGATTTAGAGACTTTTAATGCTAGTGAACTTGAAAGGGGATCTCATTGCTAAAATGTACAAACCACATAGACTAATCTTGTAATTAACTCTTATTTATATGTATATGTATATATATAGACTTTTCATGTAAAAAGACCATATTTGTAATCAACAACGGTTGCAACAAAGCCATGTGTTTTAGAGACCATGGATACTAGTAAGACCTCTACCAACAATACGTCATTAGGGTCTTTATTGATACGTTATCCCACAACACCCTTAGCACTATTGTGTTGTGGAGGTGTCATCATTGGATGTATTTGGTTAAGACGAGAATAAATCTAGGAGGATGGGTTCAAGTGGGGCCACATGGGGTGTTGCAACCAATAAAATTAAAGTTTATTTTTCTTAAATGATAATAAAATATTTAAAGAAAATGTATTGTTGATAATGGGTATTCTTAGGGTATTGTAGAAAGAAACGGTGCAATGCCGATATGATAATACAAAAATAATAAAAGAATTCATTATTGAGAAAAGTCTAAACTTGAAAAAGGACTACTATGGTAAAATGGACAAACCATTGTTGCACTACACTCTAGTTATTAAAATTAATTTGATTATTAAATTTTGAAATTGAAAACATTGGAAAGTTTAATTTAATGTTAAGAAGAAGTTCATATTAGGTGTTATAATTGTGAGTGGTAAGTAACACCTTTTTTCTCACACCTTTTTTATACTAGAAATGTAAAAAAAATTAAAAAAAAAAGAAAGATATTAACAAAGGTTAATAGATATACAATTATAAAAGATAACCTTATATAGGGTTTAACCATATGGAACCTAACTAAATTTTAGATCCGTATCCAACACTGGATACGGAGTTTACGATATTATCAATATTGGATATTCATACATTTAATTCATAAAATCTTATAATTTTGAATATATACGGTTATAAGTGTTATACTTTGCAAGTTGTAGTACAATAATCGCAGGTTCGTCACTGCCATTATTTGCTGAGACATATTGCTGGAACTGTTTGCCGTAGCCATTCCACCAAGCACATGCTACAATAATTTCTCTATTATAAAATATTCTGAAATCAGTTGTACTCATAATGTGATACTTTTTTAGAGCGGCAAAACTCATAATGTAATATTATTATGAAAGATAATTAAGAACTAAAATATAAACATACTTGTGATCTTGTACTTGACATTTAAGTATAAGTATTTGATCATGATGCGGACCCATAACACGAATAGGTTTATTTTCAATCACATGTTTTATGATAATTAACTAACAATTAGGATTGTTTTCATATTTTTTTTGATAACAATTTGGACTCTTGATTTGAGTGACAATTGTAACTTTAAAAAATTAAATATAAATACTTTTTGTAACTTTTTAAAATTTTTAAAAAAAAAAACTCCTAAAATTAATGGCTAAAAATAAATATAAATGAAGTATTTTAATATATAATATAAGACAGTTGAACTAATGACTTATTAACCAATCAAATGTCATCATTTAGATTAACTATAAATTAAAAATCCTAATAATCATTATCCAAATATATTATTATATTATTATTATATTAATTTGTAGAAAAAGTCTCATTAATTTACATTTTTTTTTACCATCAATAATTTACACTTTTTAGCCCTCAATATTTAATTTATATTTATTTTTAGTCATCAACTTGAGAAGATTTTATTTTTAGAAATTTAAATGTCAAGTACAAGATCACAAGTATGTTTATATTTTAATTGTCTTTCATAATAATATTACATTATGAGTACAACTGGTTTTAAAAAATAATACAATAAAGAACTTATTTTAGCATGTGCCTTGTGAAATGACTATGGTAACAATTTCATCAATATATCTCAGCTAATAATAACAGTGATGAACTTGTGGATATCATATTACAAATTTTAAAGTATAACACTTAAAACCGAATATCTTAGAAATTATAAGATTTTATGAAATAAATGTATGAAAATCTAACATTGATAATATCGTAAACCCCGTGTCCAGTGTCGGACACGGGTCTAAAATCTAGTTTAGGACTAAAAAGTGTAACGTATTGATGGAAAACAAAAAAGTATAAACTAATATAAATACTAATATAATAATATATTTTGATAATTATTATTAGGTTTTTTAATTTATAGTTAAATTTAAATGATGACATAAGCGAAATTCAATTTGATGAAATTGAGCGATTTGATTGGTTAAGTCATTAGTTCAACTGTCTTATAGTACATATTAAGATTAAGATAACGAGAGATGGTAATATAAGACTGTTAGGTGCCTAAGCTTAGTTGTGGAACACTCATAAATTATTTTTTTAATACATAAAATTCATGGAGGCCAAATCATTTATTCATTAATAATAAAATATTGAAAATTTTGTATGTGAGGGGTTTCACATCTAAGTTTAGGTGCCGAACAACTTTATATTCACTTTTCCTCATAATAATATGATGTATACTTTTATTTTTATAAAATAAAAGATGTTTTGATTAAAGTTTTATTAATAAGTGAAATTATTAATTAAAAGTTAAGTTATAAATAAATTATATTGATTGTAAGTGATTATCTTTGAAAAAAAAAAGTTGTTACGTTATAAAAATTCTTTTGAAAATTAAGTTGGTAATGAATTAAGGTAAGGGAATCATCAACGACGTTGGCTACTTAAGAAACTTTCAATTTATATTTGATAACTTCGTATCAAAGTTTTAAAATTTTACTTAATGGGTTGTAAACTTAATTTAGACTAGTACGGTACCCGCGCAATGCAACGGTGGTTCTTACGGTGGTCTGATGATGTTGGGGACGTGTGGTGATAACGACTATTGATGTTGGTGGCGGTGTCGGGTGTTCTAAATTGATATAAATGTAATTGATTTATAAGTAATTGATTTAAAGGAGTAGTTGAAATATTTTAGAAGATAAATTAAGGACTAATTGTGTAAATTATTTTATTATAAGTATAATTGTTATTTTGCATATTTTTTTTTTAACTTTTAATTTTTATATAGTAGTAACTATATAAGTATAGATAATTAACGGTAATTTCCGGGAATCCCACCATAAGTTAATTATTATTTTACCATTTACACACTCTACATAAAGCATACTTAAAGTCCTCCATCTTCCTGATCCGCGATCCCCGAAATCTCTCTTGATTCCGTAGATATATATATAATATATTATATATATATATCACCTCAATACATCGAGATTCAAGAATCTGAGATCAACTAGATCTATCAAATTTAAGGTACACCCATCTTCAATTTTCATCAAATAACTTCAAATTAAGTAACTTTTTATCGATCCATGAACATGGTATTGAATCATTCATTGTAATATTGTGTAAATATATATGTGTATATATATATTTGCAGGATTTGTTTGGAATAATGTTGACAAAATTTGAGACAAAAAGTAATAGAGTGAAGGGACTAAGTTTACATTCGAAAAGACCATGGATTCTAGCAAGTTTACATAGTGGTGTGATACAGTTATGGGATTACAGAATGGGGACATTGATTGATAAGTTTGATGAACATGATGGTCCTGTTCGTGGTGTCCATTTTCACGTCATGCAACCTTTGTTTGTGTCTGGAGGTATAATGTTCTTTCTTTTATTCTTTGGTTTTGTTTTTCTGTTTGGTATTAGTTAGTATAATGTGTGTGTGTGTATGTGTGTGTGTGTGTGTGTGTATATATATAAAATTATCAATGATACCCAATCCTACAATTCGGGTACCCGTTAACTCAGGGTAGAGAGACGGCTTCCAGAATTGTATGTATATTATAATGGGAGTATAATGTATACATCTTCAAGTTTGTGTTTTTGTTGATAATGCATGGGTACTATTCTTGTGATATACTCATGTTTGTGATACTATTGAAACTAATGAGAAAGTCTAATGATAGTGTATGAATTATTGAAATCTAATGACTTTAAAACTTGGAATTTTTTGACTTGAAGTTGGACTTGTTGAACTTCAGCTTGACTTGAAGTTGAACCGGTAAAGGGCAAACTGTACCAAAACGAAACCAACTTGTGTTGTTTTGCAATTGTGTGTATTTAACTTACGAACTGTCTATTGTGTGCATCAAACTTTTAATTCGATGTTATTGTATGTATCTGGTTACCTCTTCATTAGGTAAAAAGTACTTTTTGCTGACGTGACCTCAAAAGTTGCCGCGCCATTTGGAGCAGCGGTTTACAAGTTAGCCATTAACTATGAAAAAGTTGAAGTGTGATAAGTAGAAAGTTATTGAATATTACTGCAGCAAGCATTTTGGTCAATGGTTAATGTTTGGTTTTGTTCAATGCTAAAACTTTTTTTAGCAGTCTAGTTGGTCAAACATGGTCAAAGTACTTTGGATGCAATGATGCAAACATTTCACAAGCTGTATCAGTCCTTATTTAGTTATTTTCCGTGATGATCACATAGTAATTGAGGTATATAAGTGTGGTATCAGCATTATTAGAATGCAGATATGACTAATTTCTTTGCATTGGACCCTTTGCTTTTAAAGGATGAATGCTGTCTTAAGCTTGATGCTATGTCTTTTCTTGCCATTCTAAGTCTCATATGTGATAGAAAGTAAATATATGTGATAGAAAGTAAATGTATGCATGATATGCTGTACACATTTAACAACTCTCAAAGGGGTGCACTCTACCCTCAACAAACACACACACACACACACGATATATGAGGAAAAGTCTACTCACAGTTATGGCTTCTGCAGGAGATGATTACAAGATTAAGGTTTGGAACTACAAGTTGCACAGATGTCTCTTCACTCTGCTCGGACATCTTGATTACATCCGTACTGTGCAATTTCATCATGAATCTCCCTGGATAGTGAGTGCAAGTGATGATCAGACTGTTAGAATTTGGAACTGGCAGTCACGGACATGTCTTTCTGTTTTAACTGGTCACAATCATTATGTGATGTGTGCATCCTTCCACCCTAAAGAAGATCTTGTGGTGTCAGCTTCACTTGACCAGACAGTTCGTGTTTGGGATATTGGATCCCTAAGGAACAAAAATCCATCACCTGCTGATGACCTGATGAATAATTTAAGTCAGATTAACTCTGATCTTTTTGGTGGAATTGATGTTGTTGTGAAGTATGTACTCGAAGGTCATGATCGAGGAGTCAACTGGGCCTCATTTCATCCCACATTGCCTCTGATTGTCTCAGGTGCTGATGATCGTCTGCTGAAGCTGTGGCGAATGAACGGTAAGTGGTAAAAACAATGTTTTTTCTTAGAATTTCTCTTCTAAATTGGCTAAGTTAAGTTAGATTAGTAGGCATATCTATTGCATACGGAATATTCTATGTTGACTTAGTCCTTAGATTTTGAATTTTCACTCTGGCTTCTGTTTCTTCGTAACTATGAGTTAATTAATATTATCTTTACTAGAAACTCACTTAAGCGATCCTTCTGTATTTCCAGACACGAAGGCTTGGGAAGTGGATACATTGAGAGGGCATGTAAATAATGTATCATGCGTTATGTTTCACACCAAACAAGATATAATTGTTTCCAACTCGGAAGACAAAAGCATTCGTGTTTGGGACGTGACAAAACGTACTGGTATTCATACTTTTCGAAGAGAACATGATCGATTCTGGATACTTGCATGTCACCCGGAAATGAATCTTTTTGCAGCTGGACATGACAGTGGGATGGTTGTTTTTAAACTTGAAAGAGAAAGGCCCGCTTTCTCTGTAAGTGGTGATTCTATGTTCTATGCTAAAGATCGCTTCTTGAAATATTATGAGTTCTCGACTCAGAAAGAAACACAAGTGATGCCCATCCGACGGGCAGGGTCGACATCTTTGAATCAGGGCCCACAATCTCTTTCATATAGTCCTACAGAAAATGCGGTTCTCGTATGTTCAGAAGTTGATGGTGGGTCTTATGAGTTATATATTGTACCCAAAGACAGTATCAGCAGGGGCGATACAGTCCAAGATGCGAAGAAAGGACCTGGAGGGTCAGCAGTCTTTGTTGCCCGAAATCGATTTGCTGTGCTTGACAAAACCAGTAATCAAGTGATAGTCAAGAATCTAAAGAACGAGACTGTTAAGAAAAGTGGACTTCCAATTACTACAGATTCTATTTTCTATGCTGGGACGGGTAATTTACTATGCCGGGCCGAAGATAAAGTGGTTATTTTTGATCTTCAGCAACGAGTCGTTCTTGGTAGTCTTCAAACGCCTTTTGTCAAGTATATTGTCTGGTCAAATGACATGGAAACCGTGGCCTTACTGAGCAAGCATGCCATAGTTATAGCTAGCAAGAAGCTTGACCACCTATGCACTCTTCACGAGACAATTCGTGTCAAGGGTGGTGCCTGGGATGACAATGGTGTTTTCATCTATACGACCCTGAATCACATCAAGTATTGTCTTCCCAATGGAGACAATGGAATAATAAAGACCCTTGATATCCCTATATACATCACAAAAGTTTCAGGGAATAAAATATTCTGCTTGGATCGGGATGGAAAGAGCAAAGTTATAGTTATCGATGCAACAGAATATATATTTAAATTGTCGTTACTAAGAAAAAAATACGACAATGTCATGAATATGATCCGAAATTCAAATCTTTGTGGACAAGCCATGATTGCTTATCTACAACAAAAGGGATTTCCTGAAGTTGCCCTTCATTTTGTGAAAGATGAAAGTACTCGTTTCAATTTAGCACTCAATAGTGGGAATATTCAGATAGCAGTTGCTGCGGCGAAGGAGATAGATGAGAAGGATCATTGGTATAAACTAGGGGTGGAGGCTCTTCGACAGGGTAATGCTGGAATTGTGGAGTATGCTTACCAAAAAACGAAGAATTTTGAGAGATTATCATTTCTTTACTTGATTACTGGGAACATGGAGAAGCTATCAAAAATGCTTAAAATTGCTGAAGTTAAGAATGATGTCATGGGTCAGTTTCATAACGCCCTTTATTTGGGTAATATTCGGGAACGTGTTACTATTTTAGAAAAGGCAGGTCATTTACATCTTGCTTACATTACTGCTTCTGTTCATGGGCTTCACGATGTTACTGAACGACTTGCAGCTGAGTTGGGTAACATTCCCGAGTTGCCTAAGGGCAAGGTACCTTCACTTCTGATGCCACCAACTCCTGTCACCCGTGGGGGAGATTGGCCACTTTTGAGGGTCATGAAAGGAATCTTTGAGGGCGGTCTTGACAATGTAAGTAATAAGGTTGTTGCTGGCGACGAGGAAGAGGAAAATGATGGTGATTGGGGTGAGGAACTGGATTTAATTGATGTGGATGGTATTGAAAATGGGGTTAGTCAAGAAATCGGTGAAGATAATGAAGAAAACGACGAGGAAGGAGGGTGGGATCTTGAAGATTTGGAGCTTCCTCCTGAGGCCGACACTCCTAAAGCTTCTAGAAGCTCCCATTCATCTGTTTTTGTGGCCCCTACTTCTGGGATCCCTGTCAGCCAACTTTGGATTCAAAAATCCTCACTAGCTGCTGAACATGTAGCAGCTGGTAACTTTGATACCGCAATGAGATTATTGCATCGACAATTGGGAATGAAAAACTTTACTCCTTTGAGATCGTTGTTCATTGATCTTCATTTTGGGTGCCATTCTTATCTGAATGCTTTCCCGTCTGTTCCCGTATTGTCTATACCAATTGAACGGGGTTTGACTGAGTCAACTGCCTCGAGGGGGCCACCTGCACTTGTGTTTA
This sequence comes from Erigeron canadensis, assembly GCF_010389155.1. NCBI lineage: Eukaryota > Viridiplantae > Streptophyta > Magnoliopsida > Asterales > Asteraceae > Erigeron > Erigeron canadensis. The sequence continues at coordinate 30,419,918 of NC_057763.1, read as the reverse complement.
ACTTTCCTCAACTGGAAGAGAAATTAAAAGTGGCTTATAAAGCCTTTACATCCGGAAAGTTTTCTGAGGCCCTTCGAGGTTTTTTGAATATTCTTCACACAATTCCTCTTATTGTGGTTGAGTCAAGACGAGAAGTTGATGAAGTGAAGGAACTGATTCTTATTGTAAAAGAATACGTTTTGGCTCTACAAATGGAGCTCAAAAGAAAAGAAATTAAAGATAACCCTATTCGTCAACAAGAGCTTGCTGCTTATCTTACCCACTGTAAACTTCAAGTTCCACATCTGAGGCTCGTGTTACTAAATGCTGTGAAGTTATCTTACAATGCAAAGAATAATAACACCGCTGTGAATTTTGCTAGACGGTTTCTAGAGACAAATCCCACCAATGAGAATCAAGCAAAGACAGCAAGACAAGTGTTGCAGGCGGCAGAAAAGAATCTGATCGATTCATCTAAGCTAAACTATGATTTCAGAAATCCGTTTGTGATTTGTGGAGCGACTTATGTTCCCATTTATCATGGGCAGAAAAAAGTTTTGTGCCCATATTGCAGCTCCAATTTTCTACCGAGTGAAGAAGGGAAGTTGTGTAGTGTATGTGATCTTTCAGTGATAGGTCTTGATGCTTCAGGGTTGTTATGTTCTCCGTCTCAGGTGAGGTGATATGTTACTAAAGTTTTTGAAGTTCAAGCAGCTCTATACATATACATTTGGTGGTGCAATCCGGCTGGCATAAGGTATGAACTTTATTTGCTAGTTGAATGAGAAGTAAAGGTGGTAGTATTAGCCCATTTGCATTGAAACGTGTATATTCGGATTATTGTTATCTCTTATGGGTATATTAGCTAAAAAGGGTGCAGGTCAAATCGGTGGAAAGTCGTCAAAGTGTAACATTTATTTTTATATTATTCTAAATCATTTCCATGAACAGCTTTAGGTTAGCATTGAAATAATTTAATTTTTTAAGTCATCGTTAACACACTATGATTTATGAATATACTGGCATTCTTTGACTGTAAGTGTTCTGGATCAACATGACCCGCCTCATTTAAAAAGTTACCCTTTTTGACCATCGTTAATACACTGCTAGAGAAAACTACAAAAAGTGAATCTTTTTCTCTCAAAAGCAGTTGGTGCTGAATCTTTATCGCTATCTTTTTTTAGTTCACTTTTAACCAGCCCTGCTCGTTAATAAGTAAATTAAGAAAAAGGAAGCGATAAAGGCCTGAAACCATGTTAAAACACAAAGTTGTGACCACATTCAAGATGTATACATAAAAAAATACTGCAACTGCATGTTTTTATTCCCTAGCTTTATTACAGTCAAATCCACTTCGTCATCTTAAGAGTGAGTTATAACAACATTGTGATTTATTATTATTGAATGTGAGTTATATATCACTCACGATCTTGGCCATGGTTTTTATTTCACTCGGAATCTCTTTCTCTCCATGATTTAGGATTTTGAGATTTCGATATAGGACTATATAGTTGGCATATTATCTCCTTTTGTCCTTTGATTCTGATGAATCTTTCTGAAGCTTTTAATTAATTTGTGGGGTTGATGTCATCTGTTAAATGGTGAAAGGTATATTTTTGGTTGGTCAAAACTATATTGGCATTATTTGGGAACGCTTTGTTCTAGAGTAAGTAACTAACTGCTCAGTGCCGCCTTCCGCGGGTTTTGAGCCCCAATACCTCGACGGTGTATGGGGGAGGTTAAGATGTAGGCAGACCTTACCTCTACCAAAGTAGAGAGGCTGCTTCCAGTTTCTACCTAAATGGTAGAAAAGGCCCTCCAACCTTTGCATGGGATGAGGATCTAACCCATGACCTCTATCTCCAGAGGCAAGAGTGTTTACCACTGATCCAACCATGCTGCTTTTTGGGAACACTTTGTTCTGAAAATGATATTATGGATCATAAGTTTTGATGGTGTCTGTGAACACTTAAGAGTGATGAGTTTTAGTAGTTGCAGTGGGTGATAATGAAGAATACTGAACTTTTTAGAAACTTATTACAGTAATGCAATAATAATAAGAGGATATCACAACATCTGCCCCCTTAAATTGTTGAGGTTACCAGCTTGCCTTCCCATTTATGGTGATTCGGTTCGTTGTGATCACCCCGAACCACGCTAGGTCTCAGCGTGGTCCATGTTTACGGTCTAGTTAGGTCAGGCTGCCGTAGAAGACACGGTGTGGTGTATATGATTATTACCAACACTCTTAACAGTCTCAACATGGATGATAAATTTTGTGAACCTTTTGACTCTTCATGGGTAACTTAAATTGGTTTCTTAATTCTGTCTTTGCAGATGAGCAAATGATGGTAGATTCTTTCATGGATACTTTTACAAGTCTTTGTTGATAGAGTAGATCTGTAAGCTCTTCTGACAAGCAAGATATTTAACGCCATTGCTGCACTTAATTCCTTGGTTTAATTCTGTTCATCCCTTTGGAGAATGCTTTGTTTATGATCTTAAGCTGAACCCATCTTTGTACTATTAAATTCATTTAAGCTTAAGTACTTTTAATATATGATTTTGAACTGCAAAATGCCACATTTACATCTTCTTTTGCCGTTTTACTTACAGAGTTATATTACTTTACGTGGTGTAGACGTCTTGCATTTGTAGATTTTCTATTTCTGTTGCGGTTTGGTGAAAGTTGGTTTATGGAATTAACCCAGGACCATGAACTATTCCTTATCCTTAAAGTTTGTTCTTAGGTCCAATATGATTCTATCTACCTATGCAACATGCCAATTAACCCTTAGACATGGTCCCTTGTTCCAAAATGACTTTACTAGGTTCCAATTATCTTAATAAACCCATAGTTACTTGTTACATTCTGTATCTTAACTTGGAATTATGCAAAAAGAAAGGTGAGGTGGCCCATTTGTTAAAAAAAGTGGAACTTATGCAGTTTGGTTGTCAACATGTTTTGACCCACTACCAAACTCGTGCAGTTTGATAACTGAGATGCTCCAACCGTATCCTCCTAATCCCCAACATACCCTAAATATATACACTAGAGATGGCAAGATCAGGTTGGGAGTGGCGGAGTGGTTTAGGTGACGGGTCAAAACATGTTCAGATTGAAACGAGTCATGTTTATTATGGGCTGTATTAGACCAGGTTGGGCAATGTTGCTAGCAAACAGTTTACTTGACCTTTATTAAATATATACAATAATCAATTCGCTAATCACATTACAAAGATATCATTCTTAAAACAGTAATCTAAATCATTAAATATTACGGGTTGACATGTTCAATTAACCCAGCTCAAAGTTAAAGGGCTCAGATTTAGTACTTAGTAACCTAGCGAGATTGGTTGATGGTTCCACTTTTAGTTATCAAGATTCTGACAAATGTTCCTGTTTGTAGAAGAAAAGGTTCTATAATGGCAGTAGGTGGTCATATCATATGTTAAGGTAACTTATTGATTTTTGCATGTCCTGCAACTTGCAAGAGCTTTGTAATACACTACTCCATTATTTTAGTCCAAGTAACCGAAAAACTGACAATAATAAGAGTGTCTTGTTTATTTGCATGCTCATTCAACTTCTGCTACAATACTCTCAATTGGAATGTGGCTGGGACAAGAGTGCACCCTAAGGCACCCCCACCCTAATTACCCCACATGATTTTTGGGGGTGGTTGGGTCTAGTTGTCAGTACTCAATACCATTTGTTTGGCCTTCATATATATATAGGAAAAATGTATACCAAGGGCTACAGTACATTTGGGTCAAATATGAAGGTACTACTTATAACATGCTTGTGGGTTCATTTGGTTTTCATGTTTACTAGTGTAAATGGTGATGATAAAGTAATTGGGAAGGATGCGTATAGGGTAAATGTTACATCTCTCGAGTCTTCTAGGGGGTGAAGGAATTAAAGAAATACGAAACAGAACTACTAATAATGTAGTGATTAATAACAAAGGAAGAGACAATGGGGGTGGAGGTTATGGGTGGGGGTTTGGTTGGGGGATGGGGTGGTGGTGGCGGTGGTGGGGGCGGCGGCGGTGGAGGTGGAGGTCGCGGCGGTGGAAACAAACGAGGAGGAGGTGGAGGAGGAGGCGGTGGTGGAGGTGGTGGAGGTGGCGGATGGTGGAGATGGGGGTGTCAGAATCACCCAAGAAAGAAAAGTCATAGCCATCGTCACTTTATTCGCCATGGTGAGCATAGAAACTTCAGTCCACTTGGAGAAAATTATTACGTTATTGGGGAATTTGCGCAATGTATGGGCGGAGGGAGATGTAAAGGGATGAAACTAGACTGCCCACTTCATTGTGGCGGTCCATGTTTCTACGACTGCACTTACATGTGCAAACCTCATTGCCGCCGCAAACCATAACTCCCTCTTGTCGCAAGTTTGTTTCCCCAATTTCTTCATTTTCATATCATATTTTGTTCCATTGAATTGCAAGTTTTGCCGAACTTATTTCTCACTCATTTTTGTTATGCCAAAGCAATGTCTAAGGCCCCGAGGGTCATTAAGAACGCACATCGACAGTGTCTAATTTCTTGTTTTAGTCTTCCTGATTTCGTTTGTTCGGGTTTCATATGTGGTTAATTTTGTTTATGGAAAGAGTCTCTTGTTATGTTAGTAATTCATAATTGTTCTAAGAAATAGTGTAGGTTCTCTATTTGTAAAAGGATTTGGTGTACGAATGCACATTAATGTTTGATGTTGATGACTTCTGCTATGATTACTTCTTATTTACTATCAACTGTTACTAGTAAAAGCTTAAAAGTGATAATATGAAAAAGTGAAAATCATATTGATAGCTTTCAAAGGGTTGATATACAATACTTAAAATCATAAAATACTACATTTTGTATTTAAAACCCAATATTTTATAATTAGTCACGTGTCACCATTATATGCTCCATCTTATTGTTAATCTATTTATCAGGCCTTGCTTTTATATTGAATTCAAGCTCAATAAACACATCTTATAATGTAAAAGATAGTGTTGGTGAATGGTGATGTTCCACCCTAAAAAACTAACGGTAGTATATATTAGTTCTATTATATGATCATATAAGTAAACTTTGGCTCACCCAAAATACTATTTTGTCACTTGTTTGTATTTGCTAAATTTTACAGCCTGTTTAGAACCAAAATTTTAAATCCATCAAGCTTATGCTTGAGCTCAAGTAAGTGTATTAATAATGAAATTTAGAGGTTAAAATTTTTGTTGGCCTTGTTCAACTTGTTCTGATCCAATAGTATACTAACGGTAGTATACATGTGCTTTTTTCATTACTAAAATTCAATGTTTTTTTTTTCAACATGAATTTACTCAAATACATATGATCCAATTGAGATATTTTTTTTTATCCAATGGAATCAAATGTATATGATCCAATTAAGATATTCTGGTGACCTTTTATTTTTGTACAAATTTTTTTCTCGATAACCACCAAAATGTTAGTTCGAGTGGTTTGAAAATGCTATAAGCATATCCCCTCATCTGATTTGCTAAGCATTTTGGGTTCGAGTCAAAGTTTAGAAAGAAATTAAGCTAATTAACTTTGGATACAAACATATGTATTTTTCATTATTTTTTATTGGTGACTTTATGAGAAATTTGTGGATACAAAAATGTTAGCTGTCACATAATAAATTAGTACTATCAATTAAAGTAAGACATAATTTCCCATTTGTAAGGAAAAACCAATTGCAAGGGTTTTCTTTGGCCCACTCGAAGAAAGCGACAATTAACTTTTAATTTTATTACAAACGAGATATGTCACCCGGACGTTGCCCCGGGAACATTATATTTGTTAACGATTTAATAAAAAATATTATTAATCAAGAGATAATGTGTCATAAATTTTTTTAAGAAAACATGTATTATTCAAATTATTAAAAACTGACATTTGTCAGTTAATAAATGAACTGTAAAAGTTTTGTGTGAAAGTGAAAGTCGTTCGCATAAAAGTTTAGTGCTAAAAGTGTAAAAGACTTAAATGTTGTGGTGAAAATAAAAGAAAATCAAAAAGTATAAAAATTTAGTGCTAAAAGTATAAGGGGTTAAAATGTTGTGGTGAAAATAAAATGAATAGAAAGTTTATTATTCTTTACAAGTTTTCCCGTACATTTCTTTTTAATTTATGTGTTAAAAAGTTTGTTGTTAAAGTGTAAGAGCTTAAAATGTTGTAGTTAAAATAAAAGATTATCAAAAAATAGAAAAATTTAGTGTTAAAAGTGTAAAGAGTTAAGATATTGTGGTGAAAATAAAAAGATTAAAAAGTTTACTAAGAATTATAAAAGTTTTGTTCTAAAAGTATAAAGAGTGAAACTATTGTGGTAAAAATAAAAAATAAAATAAAAAGCATACTATTCTATACACGCTTTCCTGTACCTTAAAATAAAAGAAAATTAAAAACTAAGAAAGTTTAGTGCTAAAAGTGTAAAGAGTTAAAATATTGTGGTGAAAATAAAAAGAATACAAAGTTTACTAAAAAAATATTATAGTTTAGTGCTAAAAGTGTAAAGATTGAAAGTTTTGTGTTGAAAATAAAAAGAATAAAAAGTTTACTAAAAAGTATTATAGTTTAGTGTTAAAAGTGTAAAGATTAAACTTACGTGGTGAAAGTAAAAAGAAATAAAAAATATACTATTACTAAAAAAATATTATAGTTTAGTGCTAAAAGTGTAAAGATTGAAAGTTTTGTGGTGAAAATAAATAAAGCAAAAAGTTACTAAAAAATATTATAGTTTAGTGCTAAAAGTGTAAAGATCGAAAGTTTTGTGTTGAAAATAAAAATAATAAAAAGTTTACTAAAAAGTATTATAATTTAGTGCTAAAAGTGTAAAGATTAAAACTTACGTGGTGAAAGTAAAAAGAATAAAAAGTATACTATTATTAAAAAATATTACAGTTTAGTGTTAAAAGTGTAAAGATTAAAAGTTTTGTGGTAAAAATAAATAAAGCAAAAAGTTTACTAAAAAAATATTATAGTTTAGTGTTAAAAATGTAAAGATGGAAACTTATGTAGTGAAAATAAAAAAATAAAAAAATACTATTCTTTACACGCTTTTCAAGATTTTGTTTTTAATATATATATTATATTATAATATCGGGCCTATACAAAATATCAAATGATATTCGTATTATAAATTTGGGTAAATTACATAAAAGGTATTCAACTTTTTTTTATTTTTAAATTTAAGATATCATACTTTTTTTATAAATAAAAGGTATTCATATTTTCAAAAATTAGAAATAAAACTTTTTTTATAACATTTTTAATCATGTTTTCGCTAATTTTGGTACATGGCTATAAAAGTGATATACGAGTTATTGAGATACCCAACATTTATATTAAAGATTTGATTTTTCAGCCAAAATGACTTTACAGAAGCCTTTAAATAAAGTAAAAAATTTGACAAATGAATCGAATCTCGATGAAATCTGAGTAAATAACTTTGTTAGATCGTTTGAAATGTGTTATGTGATGATTTATTTAGTCATTTTGTATCGGTAGTTTAAAAAGAGATTGGCGGTCCCTAGAGGTGGATCTTGACTCATTTAACACGGGGGATCGGAATTCATGGAAACAAAAAATAACTCAACAAAAAATATTCGGATGGTGTCAAAATTCACAGGATCTATAAATAAAATTAAGAAAAATATTTTTTAGACGCATAACGGAGAAAACTATACTACTAAACAAAAAAAAGGGGTCGGGGCCCCTGTGGGTATCAACAAAACTTCACCCCTTATGATATGAAAACTTAACGGAAACCATGCTTTATAATGTTAAAGAAAGGTTTGTTTTTACTTTTTTTTGAAAAGTTTGATACCTTTTATTGATAAAAAAAAAAAAAAGTTGGAGTACGTTAAATTTAAAAATCAATAAAGTTGAATACCTGCAATTTACCCTATAAGTTTTGATAAATCTATAAAATAGTATGACGTTTTAAACAAAAAGTACAAATTATTTAAACAAATATGTGATAGATTAATCAAAACTTATGGTACGAATATCACTCTCTATACAAAATATTAGCTATTTACTCGTATATGTGAAACCTTTTGGTTAAAAAAGTAAGATACAGGACCTTTAATGGAACTTTCTGAAAAGTGAGAATTTATTCTTTTCCTTTTGCTGTCAAGCTTTCAAGTTTCCCCAGTAAAAAATTACAATTTAGTCCTTGAGCTATGTATATCTATACTAATTATGGTAGTTACTAGTTATTGTTATCAAATCCTACGACACCATCAACACATACTTTCAAACTTATTTTCAAACTTTTCAAAACTTTTGTAACAATCTTTTAATTATTTCATAATAATTTCCATAATTAAAATGTCATGATTTATTTGAGTTGTATATAAATACATTTCATTTCACACAAAACTTTCATAATACCATTCTATCAACAAACCTTTCGATCTTTTCATTGTATCCTCAAATGGCTAACACAAGTCCATCTACTAACTCTTCTTCATCGGCAAATGTAGTGTATAGAGAAGTACTACACGATGCGTAATTTCTATATGTAGGTCCTTTAAACTTTACATTTGGAATTATTTAATTTTACATCTAAGTTGCAAGTTGCGTATATAGATATTTGTTAGATATATGTTTAATTGTATCTATTTTTAGATTAACATTGGTCGTTGTTGCAGCTACGTTATCCATCGTATGCTATTGTTTAATTGATTGTTCACGCTTATTTTTATTTGTTAATCACGACATGAGAAGTCTTTACCATAGTATCCCGCACGAGTACCATGCTAGTATTTTGTAATAAACTTTCATATTAAATTGAATAACACAACTACACAAGTGGACACCTTTGACGGTTTGACACTTTGACCCATACGATATAATACTACTTCGTACTACTATTGATTCAAAATAAAAATTTAACTTTAAAATAATTATAAAATTTGTAATCATATTAGTATACCATCAAAATATAGCAAATAATATTACATTAATATTGTATTTTTTTTATTTCACACACTCTTAAAATAGAATTATTTTATTTGAAAGTTATATTAACAATAAAATGATACTATTAACTGTTGGTTCAATTCCGGGTGACAACATCATTATAAAAGTTTGTCTTGAGTTTATTTAATATGTACTTGTAATAAACGTTAAGTTTTCGCGTATAATAAAGTCAACCTCGAATTGGTCAACAAGTTGACTTGGTCGAGCTCGACCTGGTCAAGCTTGAATTGGTCAACACGTTGACTTGGTCGAGCTCGACCTGGTCAAGCTCATGTGGTGTCCGAGTTGGGCTTTGGTCCATGAAATTCGAGGTCCGACTAGTCCATTAGTTTTAGTATAAATAGAGATTAAACCTTATGTTTAAGGTGAATCTTCCAGTCGTTTTGTTTTTCATATTTTCGTATTTCGAACCTGGTGTGTTACTTGTAATTGCATTTACCGAAGTAATATACGGTTCCAGTTTATTCATATTCGTGTTCGTGTTGTTGATTGCTTTTGTATAAGAATTTTCGCACTTATACATTAGATACTTAATCTCGTTTGATCCGGTGGCAAAGGGACTTACAATTGGTATCAGAGCCAACGGAGATATTCTTTTGGTTCGGGATTAAGGTTTTAGCATCGATTAAGGTGTTTTCTTTCGTTTTTTCGGTTCAGACAAGCTTCAGCCGCTCCACTCGAGCTCGACCTATCAAGCTCGACCTCGACCTTTCGAGATCGACCTAGTTTGGAGCTCGACCTAGCCTGGAGCTCGACCTAGTCAAACTCGACCTAGTCAAGCTCGACCTAGTCAAGCTCGACCTAGTCTGGAGCTCGACCTAGTCTGGAGCTCGACCTAGTCTGGAGCTCGACCTTTTCTGGAGCTCGACCTCTTCCGGAGCTCGACCTAGTCTGGAGCTCGACCTATTCTGGAGCTCGACCTATCCAAGCTAGACCACTCAAGCTCGATTGTAGAAAAACGTGTGGATTTTGTTTTGACCATAACTTTCAAACCGTAACTCCGTTTTTGACGATTCAAGCGGCCACGAATTCGTAAATGAGTCTACTTTCCAATGGTTATGGGAACATCACTTGACCTCGACCAGGTCGAGCTCGACCTCAAGCTCGACCTCGACCTCCTACTAGCTCGACCAACCTTCTGATATTTTGTGCTCGAAGGTTCGTGCACTATATATATACGTATCTTTTGTTCGAGTAAAATACGTTTTAGAATTTGCAATCTTGATTATGTTTAGGTTCTGAACTTGTCTAAATATTAAACTTGTAAACTCTTTTGAGTTTAGGTTTGATATCTATTAATCGAGTTTTGGACTTGTAAACTTGATCAACTTTAGATTCTAATTTATTACTTTTCGAATAGTCAAGAACTTGTAAATTTGATTTAGTTTTGGTCTATGCTTGTTGGAATATTGAACTTGTAAACTCTTTGAGTTTTGGTTCGAATTCTGTAATAAAGCAATAGACTTGAAAACTTGATCAACTTTAGGTTCTAAATTTAGACAACTCGAATCAATGATGGCTAGAGTTCTATCCTTTATAGAAGATTTTAAGAAATCTTAGAAGGAATTCAAGACCATGCCAAAAAGGTTGTTCTAACAAGGAGCTACTGGGTTATCTCTTGATTGTATATATAAACGACCGTGTCATGATGTTGTTATGGCAATGAGCTACTGTGTTATCTCTGGATTGCATATGTGAACAACCGAGGGATGAAGATGAGAATGAGAGACATATTGTAACCAAAAACAAACATATAGGCTGTTTTAAGAATTTTGTAGAGAAAAAGGGGGGATAAAAATTCAAAGCTTCCATGTTTTCTATGCAAAATTCTTGGGTGTTCGTAGCAATGAAGATCATGGTGTTTCGTAAGGGTTTAGTCATGGCATCTTTCTGGTTTTGAATCCGTGTGACATGTGTCCGACCTAATTTTTGGATCAAAGGCGCCTGATTTAAGATTAGGTGATTCAAATGAATCAGATGAAGATTGAAGACCGTGATTGAAAATCCGAGTAAACTGTTCATGATCTTTGCTTAACATGTGTTTGGGATTTTTTCGAAAAGCTTTTGTGATAAATTTAATCATTTGTAGCCGAGAAATTGAAAATCAAACCTTTATTTAATGCCAATGATGTAGAGATGATTAATCCGGTGACTAGTGAAGAGGTTGCAGGTTAAGTGGTTCTCTATGTATTTTGGAGATGCTTACATTGAGGGGGAGATTTGATATAAAAGACTTTAGGTGATTGGTCAATTCATGAAGATACAAGACAAAGTCAGACACTATTGGTTGCAGACATGGATCTTGTGATTGCTGCATATCTCAAATTCAAGTTACAGAATTTCTTATCATTGTGAGAGCTGATTAAATTCGATGATGAGGGTTCAACTTCTTTATTGTATGACGATTAAGCTTGAAGATCTAAATAGATTGAGCAATGTTATTTTGCATAATATTTGGAGTGATGATATCCGAATTGCATGAGGAGGTGATGTGCAAAATCGAGCTTTAAATTTATAAAACTAAAACTACCTAAAAACTCACTACTACGCACTCACGGGCAGTGGACCCGATCGTTTGTAATAATAGTTAAAAGATAAGTCTGAGTTCGTTCTCAGGGATTGGAAATGATTAGTTGCTTATGAAATGGTTTGGAAAACGGGAGTTACTTTGAAAATCCTCTTGACAATTAAAGTAAAATTGGTTTGCAAAATAATTGCATAAATTTAAAAGGAACTTCAAACAATATAATTAAAAGTCATCCACCTTGACTTCCCTCGACTTCAAATGTTATTGCATTTAGTTAAGAACAAATTCTCTAGAGTTTAAAGATAATCGTGACAAGATTAAAGTGCTCACGTGGTACCACCAACCGTGAACAAAATACCGAATCACCTAACTGCTAGTTAAATTACCCAAGTCGGTACTACCAAAACTAAGGCAATTCTTCCAACAATCAATTTTATTGACTATCAAATTATCAATTGAACCTATGTGACAATAACGTGGTACCACCAACCAATATCAATCACGTTGACAAAGTTAATCTTTTCTTAAAATGATATTCACTATCATACCATGAACTAGTGATAATTACTTATAGACAAGTAACCGTTTTAAAATCACATACACATTCAACTGGTACAACCAACGAAGAATTATATGCAACCAATATCAAAATTAATTAATAAAAAAAATTAACATCATCAAGATCACAGAACAACGATAATTAAATAAACTCTTTTGAATTAAAAATATTGCAATAACATTATTCGTCTCGTTTCATCAAGGTGGATGATTAAACGTTTAGCCACTCATGATCAATCCACAATAATAAATAAAATTGAAGAGAAACATGATGTACCAATCGTTTGAAGAAAAATAAATTGCAAGACGGTAAGTAGATACGATCTAGATGGGTGCCCGTGAATCTTCAACGAATCCGCCTAAGAAATAATCTTGATTGGAGGGAGAAGAAACCTTGTAGAACAGCTCCTAGAAAGAGTTTTGATGCCTAATTTTTGACCTAGGTTTTTCTATATATACTCCTCCGAAATCTGATGCAAAAACAAGGAAATACCTGTTCTCCCGTGCACCCACTGCGGGGCAGTGGGGTTGAGCCTTCCCTCACTGCGGCGCAGTGAGGTGATCTTGACTTTGACTTCCCGCTGACTGCGGCACAGTGGCTAAGCAAACCACCACTGCGGCGCAGTACGTTTCCACGGCTTACTTTTCTCCCTTCCTGACTGCGGCGCAGTGGGGTGTTTTCCATTTTTTCCGTGGATCAGGACTGCGGCGTAGTGGGCATGGCAACCTCCACTGCGGCGCAGTCACAAGCTTGTACAGAGCCAACTTATTTCGATCTCGATTACTTGCCAAACTCTGCCGTCTCTTCCACTCAAATCAACTCTCATCATCATAATGCACTTCCGGGCCAATAATCATCCGAAAATGTACCAAATGAACGCGTATCCTGTTTAGAGCCTGTAAACACTAACAAACACCATAAACGCGCCAAATGCATACGAAATCGACTTAAAACATATAGTAAAATGGCCAATAACGATGTGGGTAATGGGTATAAATTAGTCACATCAAATCCCCCCACACTTGAGCATTGCTTGTCCTCAAGCAAATCCGGAATTTAAGAAAGAGTAATCCTTGACAATCAAACTATCAAACAAGTGACAAGTTTCAAAAAGAAGCAACACCAAACATGTCAAATGACAAAAAGCAGGTGAAGCAGTTTTAATCTTAAATGAAAACTCGAAATGTTTGACAATACCTGAACAATCCGCAAGCCACGATAATCAACTAAGCATTAATGAAAACAAACGATCCTATCAATATCATTCTACTCCAACAAACTTACTTTCGGGGTTGTATATATGAAGAATCATTCATAGCTCAGTCGTGATGTATACTCTTTTACCATAGGCTTGAACCAGGATCGTCACTCCACCATTAAGGCGCAAGGATCAAGTACATCGTCAAAATAGGCATTAAGGGTGGTTGTTTAGTTAAACTAAGACTATGTATAATGGATATGTACAATAGAATATGGGAAATTTATTGGTTGAAAGTGAAAGGTAATAATTTATAGTATAAGTTATATTGAATATGAACAAAATAGTCTAATCAACCCATACCATTGATTGCCAACAAACCACTAACCCATAAGATGCTATCCCGCGAACGCCACCAAAGTACCAAGCAAGCTCGACACCATTGTGGTGTATCAACTTCAAACAACTTACAGTCAACCAAATCTTCCAAAAATAATGATACAACAACTTTCTAGACATTTTAAAAATGAGAAATACCTACTAGTAGCCCAAGTTCTTTCTTTTCTCTCTCTCTTTTTTTTTTTTTAATTTTTCTGTTGTTCAAATCTTTTTATTCTTTTTGAACCATTTTTACTCTACTAGTAGATACCCTCTTACAATGATAAACATGCCTATAACACTTCACTTTCTTTGTTTGAACAATCCAAGACAATTTTCAATAACTTAACCCATTTTCATATTCTCGTGGACAAGAATATTTCACAAATCAACCCACTGAAACTCTCCCAAACCATCCAAACAAACCAATGACAATCAATGGCCCTCCAGATTAGACTGGCGGTATAATTAGGTGAAGTTTACATGAATAGGTGGATTGATACAATGGAAAGGTAAGTTATAGTGATGTATATGTGTATATATTGCTAAGGTATAAAAGAAAAGAAAATTGTGTGAATATAGACAAGTATATGTATAAGGTTGTATACTATGGATATGGATATACAAAAGAAAAATGAAAAGAAAGAAAGAAAAAGTATGGTCAAACCTAAATGCCAATTCGTCATCCAATGTACTCGTCACGATCACCAGGCCAAGTTCTAGAATCAACACATCACCGGTATACTCTTATCAAGAAAAGAACCCGGAAATGGCTTAGAAATACCTTAAACACGCACATCTTAGTTCAGGGCATCAAATGAAACCCTTACTCCTGAATAAATCCCAGAGCCTAAGAGAGGGACGTATTTACGAGGCAAACAAACCAAAACCGTCACCTGACACACTATATATGAAATGATGAAATCTCACAATTGGGTGTTTTGGATATATATGAGTATGCAAGTAATGTTATCAATCCCGAAGGATTAGCCAAATAATCGTTCAGGACACACTTCGCCAATTAAAATTTTTGTCAAGGAAACATTTTGTAGTAAAATTGCTTAATAAGTAATCAATTAAGTGTCAAAAGCAATTTACCACAAGGACAAGTTCAACTCAAGTTTTAAAATTCATATCAACTTCTATTATTCCGCCAAATTGATAGCACCAGTTTTAAACATGCACATCACAGTTAAGAGTTCAAAATAGAAACTCATACCCCTAGATAGAATCCAAAGGCCTACGAGAGGGACACATCAACAAAACTGATAAAAATCTCAATGGCAAAACAACAAAAATGATAAACCCGGTAGCTTAAACCTATTTGCCACCCCCCACACTTAAGATGGACAATGCCCTCAATGTCCATATTCGGTCAAACAAAAGTAAATAGGGGTAAGCGACATAGAAAAATAAAAGCACATATTGGAATAAGGACACATTCCGTTTTGAAACAAGTTATCGACCCCGTGTCATAAATGGCACTTCCGAAATAGGAAGGACACTTTGGTTGGCGGGATAAACAACTTGTACCAAAACGGAAGGTGCTAGAGTTGTGTGTGCATCAAACATAGCAATACAAATATGGCATTGAACTTACTGCCAGCATACGCACACCATCACACAATCAACAAATTGATACCATAGAATAGATGAGAAGAGAATCCAAGGGGTTCCCCCCAAAGAAAAAGAAAAATAACCAAATACAATGTTTCATCACCCCGTAGGGTGGATACTAACAGAAATAAAGAAAGAAAATAAGAAACAATGTATCGAGTACAGTCATCCATCAGCCAAAATTAGTGAATATCAATCAACATATGACCCCATCCCACGGTACCGGATGTAGGTCATCATCATCACCGTCATCACTGCTGTTGCCCATGATAACCATAAGGAGCACCGGGTGGGCCAAAGAGATCATCCACCCAGCTAGTGGCCTGCTCTTGCGTGCCTCCTGAACCTGAACCGCCATAGCCGCCTCCCTGCTGATCATCTGCCTGTCCAGAACCACCAGCGGCAAATCCTCCCGAGCCTCCAGCAAAATCAGCAAATCCAGAGCTGGCACCTGCAAAGAAACTAGGCATGGAAGAGGAAATCCCAGCATCGCCACCTGTATATATCGACCAAACTGAACTTGCCCTCGGGGAGATCCTCCCAATTCATGGGGCCGTGGGGACATCTGGGATGGCGTGAAAAAGTAAGAACCGTCATCCTGTCGATAAGGTGGAACACGGATAGGTGGTGGGCTGAAGGGTGGAATCGGGTCAGGCCTCACAAACTCCGTCCCCGTATACTGGGCCTGCCACATCGGCTGGTAATAATCAAGAGTGTAGTTAGTATGGGCTTGTTGCGACCCTAACCATGTCACCTCCTGATCCATACGCCGCTGATAGTCATCAAAAGCCTGGCGGCTGGCCTGCTGCCCCTCGTAGATCTGCTAGAGCTGGGTGCTCAAAGGGGTCAAATCTATACCTGCAGGAGCCCGCCTCCTAGGCTGCTCCTGTGGAGCATCCCTCATATCCACGTCCTCAGCTTCCTCCACAACGGGAGGCGGTGCAATAAACCCAATGTCATCAAGCAGTCTCGAGTTCTCCGTCTGTGTCATCTTCTTAACAATCTTGGCCCTAACCAACTCGGCCTCAGTCAATGTCTCTTGAAAAATCGGGGGAGAAAGATCGGTCTGGCACTCGTCTGTATCAAAGATGCCCATACGCCGATAAATCATCATAATGAAATGCCCCAATACCAACTCCGAGTCGGAGTGGTTCCACATCCTATCCAAAACAACAATGGGGGCCAAAGCAAACCTCTTAGGCGCCCCTCTGAAAACAACTTCATCAACCAAAGATCAGTCTGGTACGCCTTGTCCCAGTGAGTGGACCGCTGTACCAGAAATGTAACAATCATGCGATGGAGCATCCTCAACCTAACACTCCTGATCTTGGAAACACTCCCCGACCCACCAGACGGCCAAGCTTCACCACCAGTAATACGAGTCCAATATTGCGGAATGGACTCAACATCAAAAGCCTGCTTAACATACAACCCATGCCTCAACAAACTCCTAAACTCACTACTCTTCAACTGGTCCAAAGTGTACATACCAGTATAATAGCCGAACTGGGCTATAGAAATTTTCCTAGCAACACCTCCACAGTAGAAGGTCACACATCGCTCCTCAAAAATATCCTTCACTTTATTCAACTCTTTTGTAACCTTCAAAGTTGAATAGAACTCTAAACACAACTCCTATACACAGGTTCCCGGTTATTAAACACATTATGCCATGTCACTAACAACCAACCGATCACCCACTTGAGCTTCTATCCGGAACCATCCATTAATATCGGCTTGAATGCCGAAATGTTGAGCCGCAGTAGGAGCAAGATACCTGGGAGGGCAAACCACCTCCTTATGGATGGAGTACAACTTGTTAAGGAAGTTGTTCTTGTGGGGTTGTTTCACCCTGCTGAACTCCAGCCACATGCGTTTCTCGTTTAATTGCCCGGGCCAGAACTTAAGTGTAGGCGCTTTCAACCGCCTCCCTTGTTGCCTTGGCCTGCTTTTGAGCCGACCTGCTTCCTTGGCCCTCTTCAACCTACTTCCTCTTATCAGTTCCTGAAGCATCCTACAATCACAAACCATAAGACAAACAAACATGTTAAACGCGAAATACAAACCAGGAACCGTATTGAAAACAAACAAAATCTGGGCAGGAAGGTGCCCCACTGCGGCGCAGTGGATATCAACACCCCCTCACTGCGGCGCAGTGAGGCTAAGTCAGAACTGGTCGAGGATTACCACTGCGGCGCAGTGGTTTGAGGCAACCCTCATTGCGGCGCAGTGGGGTTCTAAACACGTGCGGGTCACAAGCCACCCACTGCGGCGCAGTGAGCTAGACCCGCAGTGGGTTGGTGTTTCTGGGCATGTTCTTGGTGTTCATCACGAATTTCCAGATTAAGGGAGTAACAAATCAACATAACAGCCATCTTTCAGCAATTAACACCACATAATCACACATTAACCTCCCCCACACTTGTTTATCAAAAATCCCCAAATTTTTTCAAAACCCTAGGTTTGATTTAGACTCAAATCCGGATGACAAGTGTTAGATTCGTGAAATTAAACATCACATTATCATCTATACCCCTTAATTGATAAAACCCACCAAACAATTTAACAATTAAACCTTAAAAATCAAGAAATCAAAATTAGAAGATTAAAAGGAAAATAAACAAGGAAACTTACATTCTTTCCCATGGTAGTGATTGAAAGATGAATAATCTAAGAAGAAAAAGAATGCAAGATTTTGGTGGATAAGGGGGTGATTTTCGGAATGAAAGGTGTTCTTGGGGGTGATTTTTTCGTTTTTTCCTATTTAGAGAAAGGATAAGAGAGTTTGAGAATTTGTGGTGAAAAAACAATATCTCCTTTCCTTTTTTACTTTAAACACCCGCTCCCCCCTATGACCAGTCAATATGCCCACTGCGGCGCAGTGGGCTTCGGTCTCCCCCCACTGCGGCGCAGTGGGGTAAATGTCAATAGAGGCCAAGCTTTTGGACTGCGGCGCAGTCTTCTCCTCACACCCCCACTGCGGCGTAGTGGGGTAAATGTCAAAACTGGACGAGGAATTGGACTGCGGCGTAGTCAAGGTGACCACCCCCACTGCGGCGCAGTGGGGGACTTTTCCAGAAATTTTTTTTTCGGTTTTTTCGTTTTTAAACACAAACTTACCTCAATTTGCTTCACACCACATTTGAACCTGCACATTCTTGACAAAACAAAGTAAACCTATCTAACAAAATGAAAATCAAATTTGACAAAACAAAATTAAACACGGGTTGCCTCCCGAGAAGCGCTTAATTTATTTACGAGTTGTGAGCTAGACTCAATCATCATATTCAAGTTTCTGAATCAAAAATGGGGATTTCTTCAACCATCCCCTCCTCCCGCTCTTCTTCCAAATACAACTTTAACCTATGATCATTGACAATGAAAGACCCATTTCCATCCCTTTTAAAAAGTTCAACATAACCGGACGGATACACATGTTTAATCACAAAAGGACCTATCCACCTAGAAGTTAACTTTGGTTGTTTAATCTTAAATTTCGATAAAAATAACAAAACTTTTGCTCCAACCTTAAACTCCTTTCTACGGATCCTTTTGTCATGGTAAACTTTGGTTTTCTCTTTATAAAGTCTTGAGTTTTCATATGCACCCAACCTAAGCTCATCGAGCTCATGAAGTTGCAATAACCTAAGTTCACCGGCCTCCATCATGTCTTGGTTCAAATTTCTCAACGCCCAATACGCCTTATGCTCTAATTCAATCGGTAAATGACAAGTCTTACCATAGAACAACTTGTATGGCGTAGTGCCAATCGGCGTCTTAAACGTGGTTCTAAATGCCCACAAGGCGTCATCTAACTTTTTCGACCAAACCTTGGGGTTATGCGAGACATACTTACTGTTGTCAAATAAGCACACTAACCATACCTAACCCTAACGGAGCTTGACGGATCGTTAAGTATTGTCACATACCAGGCACGTAAAGAGGTAAAAAACTGTTTTACCCCCACATATCAGCCCCCTTCTTATCCTATTTTACTTAACTAGATCCCTAATCTTGAAATAAGATCCAAATCCAAGCAACATAAAACAATTCATATCCAAACTTAAGTTCATATATACATCAATATACAAATCTAATTCAAATTCATACTTACATATATATTTGCACAATCATACCATATATATGTCAATGGAACTAAAAACTGGCCACAAAATCTCTGGTTACCACTTTCGAGCACCACCGGAAATCACTTCCAGCAACCACCGTCTTTGACATTCTTTTCCTCTCTAGTTTCTCCGCCATCCATCACAACCATGGCACCTCTCATAAAAATAATATAGATACAAATATAGATATAGATCTGGATATAAATTTGGCAGACGTGGTATTTACTGAAAATTAATTATCCATCAAGCTCTGTTAAGATTAGGTATGGTCAGCGTGCATATTTGACATCGATATGTATGTCTCGTGTAATTTTTAAATTATAAGTGTGACTAATCTTAGGTATGATTTATGTAATTTACACTTATATTAATTGTCATAGCCTCATATGAACATTTTGTCCAACTTTGTGTGTATGTTCATTATTCAATGAAAAATGATGTTCATTGTTTTACGAAATATTATTTGACGGGTGAAAAAGTTTTTTACCCAAACGTAGAAGCTCTCTCATTTACTCCGTACTTATAACTATCTTATTTTCAATGTTTTCTTTTTATTTTTTTTAGGTACGCATCTATGTTTTTAATTCAAACAAACTACTATCTCTCAATTTTTTTTAATTGATAATAATTTATTAAATCTACATATTTTATGCACTTAAATAAATAATTTATATCCCATCTAAAATAATTGTACTTCACCTTTTACATCAATCACTTTTACATAAATAACTCATGTTACCCTTGTTGCAGTGTCGTTTCTCCGCCACATCCCGTCGTCGTTTCCACTATCACACCATCACCTTCATCGTCATATTACGAGGGTATTCCTTTTGCTTAGTCAAATTGTCGATTTGTTTTAAATTGATAAGTTTAGAATCATTATATTACTAGACTTATGCCCGCATAATGCGGCGGCGGTGGGAGTAGTGATGTTGGAGGTGGTGGTGATGAGAGGGGATGATTATGGTAAATGTAAAATTAATTGATGTTAAAGGTAATACTGTAATTATTTTAAGTGTTGGGGATCTATATTGTAAATTATTTCATTAAGAGTATTATAGGTATATTAGATGGAAATGTTTAAATTAGTGAATAAATTGGAAGGGTATTTTTAGGTTTTTAAAAATAGAAAGTTTAAAAAAGAAATAGATGGATTGTTTTATTAGATAGTATAGATATAAATAATTTCAAGAAATTTTTTAAATGGTAAAGATAAATACGAAATATCATATGATATGATTAATATATAAACTAACTATACAGTATATCTATATAATAAATAAAAGATAATTGTCTTTCAAAATTATTTTTTAAAAAAATATGATGTGACAAGTTTATAATTTTACTTAAAAATTATTTATTTTAATTATGATGTCATAAATAATTTACAATATTTTTAATTAAAAATAGCTCACTAAATGCTTATTTAAAGTTCTTAATCTTTTATTACAAACAAAGAAATTTATTTTATATTGTATAATATCTTTTTATGTTTTGTTAATGCAATAAATACTTTAATTTATAAATTATTGTGTTATTCAATATACTATTTCTAAATCGATTTAGAATATATTAATAGAAAAAATTACATATATATTTTTTAGTTTTATAATTTTAATGATATATAAAAGTTAAACTTCTATGTTGAAAATTTTAAAACTTTGGGACATGCGAAATTACCATTTTACTTTTAATTAATTAACTTACACAATCATTTTATAATCTTTTAAAAAATATTCACTATTCCTAAAAATCAAATATCATTGAATCAATTACCTATACCGTTTGACACTGACGGACCATCATCATCCATCGACGCCACCACATCGCAACTAATGTGATCACCGCCGTATTGCGCGAGTACCATACTCGTAATTTTAATGAAAATGCCCGAATTGAATCCGGGTAAATTCGCTAGTATATGTAAAAAAAGAAAATGATTCTTAAATAAAATCACAGTCATCCTATAACAAAAATACATTAAAAAGAAGATTCGCATAATATGTTTCCGATATACTATAAATAATTTAAGAGCAATGCTAGAATGACAAACAAACTTTTACTAACAAAGTTTACAAACATAGGTGACATCCATAACCACCAATAAAGTTATTTTTCTTTTCTTTTTATTTACTCTCACTCCTTCTTTCATTGGTCCACATATGTTTGTAAACCTTGTTAGTAAAGATTTGTTTGTCAATTAAGCATTTCTCATAATTTAATCCTTTTGTTAAAATTCTAACCAACAAAAAACCCACCAGGAAGAACACGTCTACCATCCAATCAGATTTCACAAAACTTCCACATGTATCAACTTCCATAAAATCTCGACACGTGTCCGCTTCTGACTTATATAACACGAAACAAACAACCTCCATATCTTCAAAGTTTTCTACTTTTCTCCTCGCAACAAAAACCATCTCAAAATTGTTTTTGTTTTTTTAATTAAAAAAAAAAAGGAAAAAATGGCAAATGAATTTCAGTCACTGATCGGAGAAGATGCATTTGAATCCGTCGAGTTCGACGTCGTCTCCGATTCTGAGTCATGGCAGGTTGTCGGTCACTCCGACTCCGACGACGGTGACGTCATCACCACCGACGATGACGTCATCACCACCGACGATGACGCCACCACCACCATCGACGACGAGGAGAGTGAAGGTGTGCCGGATGTTGATGATCTAATTGAACGTCAGTTTGGATCTCCGGTGTCTGATATTTCGGTAAAATCGCTTGTTGATGAGATCGCTCCGATTCACTCTCAGGAGGTACTTTTATTATATTTCTCACTGTGTTTTTGTATCTATATCTATACATATTATTAATTTTATGTAAAATTAAAAAAAAAATCATTACTCTAATAAATAATCCAAAATAAGTTATTTCTGTTACAATCTCGAAAAGGAAAACAATATATTTATCTATAGATATTAGATATATGTATGTATATATATTATATATATATATATGCTGTGTGTATATGTATCCGAAATTGTGAAGAATTTTTTTTTTTTATGATAATTTTAAACTGATGATTGAATTAATATATCCAAACAGGAAGTTAAACCTGCGTATCTAAGTTATCGGAAGCGTCAGATGATCGGCGATTACGTGGCCGCCTTGAAATCCGGTGGTTTGATCGACGGCGTTGATGATCCGTACCAAATCACTCAGGTAAATAGTTTCTAGGTTTTTGTTAAAGTGAGTGTGAAATAAATTAGTAATTATTAGTATGAATATAAAGTTTTTTATTTTTTTTGGTATAGGAAGTTAAAAATGTGGGATACGAAATCGGTAACAGCCTTAGGGTGATTAATGATTGTTACAATGAGGAGGAGGAGAGTGAGGATTCGGATGTGGAGGAAGACGATAATTCGGATTTGGATGATGAACTGGTGCCGAAATGGTTGAGTAATAAATTCGAAAGACAACGGATGAGGAAATTGGGGAAAAGAGTGTATCCGAAGATGAAGAAATCGAAAAGGATGGTTAATCAGTATAACAAGCCAGGATGTGTTCATGGAAAACATGGGTTAGGATTGAAGCATAATCTCATTTACTAAAGTTCCATTTCGATTATGTTAATTTGATGTTGATGATGCTTTGATTTGAACTATGAAATGTGCAGAAGTAAATTAGGGTTTAACCGATTGTTTTTTTACGGATTATGGTTTAGGATTTTAGGGTAATTTGGATTTGGAATTGAATTGAATGTACAGATGAAGAAGAACCATTTCTAATCAAAATGCATTATGATAATGATCTATATGACTACATTATTCTGTTTTCATTTCTTAGGAACCCATCTATGTTTGCTGCTTTATTTTTATCCTCGACATTGAATTTGTCAAATGTGATGGGGTCCTAGAACGTGTAACAACATTTTATGAGTGATCGAATTACAAAGTGAAGGATGATGATTGATCTAAGTGAAGGATGATGATTGATCTCTTGCTAGTATGGTCTAAGAAACTACATGCTCTATTGGATATTACACACATTACATTAGCTCGTTCGTATGAATTATGAAAGATGGTAGAATTGTTAATGAAAGTATAATATTGCGACTAGAATGAAGCAAATAAATTATTTTGAAGCAAAGAGGTCACAGTAAAGTTATTTTAAAAGAGACGTATAGGACGAAAGTAGTGCATTTATTATTATACATTATTATCGTTACGAGATAGCGACTGAAGAGGCTTATAATTGAACAACATCCACGTTCAAACAAATACCACACCCTGCCTCTGGGGAGGATATTTTTATATGATAGCATATTTTGGATCGACACCCCAACACTTGGATGGTTTTAGTGCAATCTTAACTAGGATAAAGATAAAGGAATCTGGCAGGCAATACAAGTGTTCAAACTTCAATATACTCGGAAGAAATTCTGAAGTTTGGATTTTTAACTTACTCCTCTATGCTTATCATTTTAGTATTTATTTTGAGTTTGATCCATGACCAAATAAAATGAAAAGCACGTATACTTTAAGGATAATAAAACGTTAAAAATATTTGTTTACTAACCATAACTATTCTGTGATAGGTTTTAACCATACTAGTCACACAGTAGGTCTTTTGAGTCCATTTATTATGCCTTTTCACAACTATGGGTGATCACGGTCTGTCTTGTACCGTAATGATACGAAATTTCACGCAAATGGGTACCGAATACCATATTAGCATCCATTTGGTATTGGTACTCATAAGCAGACTTTGGGTCACTGATTTTAGTCGAAATTTTAACCAATGTGTCACAGTTTTACTAGAAAAACCATGATCATACATGTATCATACTTAAAGTAACTTTTTGTCATACTTTGGGTTATGGGTATCATCTACCTATCTATTAAAAGAACCCATATTTTTTTCCAATCACCTACATAGCATCACCTAAATGCAATTCAGCCTATAAACTTAACTTTTATTTACAAATAGCTCCTTCTTATTTATTTGCAGATCCCTCTAAATCTTAAATATATTCAAAATCCACTCGCTGACATAAAATTGTAACTCCATATTCTACATTCAAAATCATGTTAATCGTCTCACATGCATATGAATCATGTTATTCAACCTCCTCAGATTTGAGAACAATTATAAACATTTGTAGCGGATGATTACTTTTGAATCAATAATCTAAAATTGGTGGAGGTGCATTCAACACCTATTGTTAGTGTTTTGCATAATAGAATTGAATCTTTGAATTTTTAAGACCTGCTATTAGTAATTTAGTATTACTTTTTTTTTAGCTGTTTGGTTTAATGCAATGAAATTAATGTAGTTGAAATTCAATATGTCTGCTTCCATCTTCCCTTTGATTTATATAGACAATTTTTTAAGCAAAAACTTTATGGAACCCGTGTGTTAACACGGGACCAAAATCTAGTTCACAGTATTGTATTGTATTTACCAGATATGTGCATCCAATACGATTTATCGTATAATGATATTGTTCCAGAGCTTTACATACCTCAATGGCTCTATCCATTATCCACACTCACAAGACTTATATCATAATGATAATACTCGTGCTCCAAATACGAATCAACTCGAACAACATACATACACATCCATGAGCTAAGTTTCAATTTCTTTAAAAACAAAAAGAAACACGAACTAAATGTCGTTTTTGTTATACATTAGCGACCTTGTTTCTTCTCCCTTTCCAGCACCATTTCGCAGTACTTTTGGGGATGAGGAAGAGTCTTGGAGACGCTCTCTCGTTCGTTGCATCTTTTAACCCATTGAGCCAACTTTGTGCATTCTTTCTCTATAGTCATATTCAAAACCGTATCCAAAGTATAAAACCATAAGCTGAAGGGTATGAGCACAATATCAGCATACCCAAAACTATCTCCTATCAAATATGGCTTCTCGCCGAGTTGCCCTTCCAATATTTTCAACAAATCAATGAATTCATTCTTCGTGAGTTCTTGATCTTCACCTTTTGCTTTCCATATCTTCCTCCCTCCTTCATATATCTTAGTGATCCAGGTATGATCAAACAAGTTATATGATTAGATATCATATATTGATTTTTCAAGAAAATATATTGTAAACTAACAACCTACTTTTTAAAGTGACCCATTTGATATGGGATGATATGTAACCCAAAAAAGTTTGTTATACACAACCACCATATGAAGGGGTGGGCCATGAGGAGGTAAATATTAGCCATGACGCCGTAATATCTATAAAACTCTATATATCTTAATATCTAATACTCCGTACCATCTAAGGTTGTTTGACCAATTAACAAAATATAATTTCTTGCTTTTTACACTATAACACCAAGTTATTGCTCTGAGTGTATGGTACTCTAAGTTATTGCTTTTTACACTATAACACCAAGTTGGCCTGTCCCATGAACTCTATATAATAGTGGTATAATAAAGTTCATGGAACGCGCCAACTTGTGATCAAAACTAATTAGTAGTTGATTAAGGTGCCATACCTTCTTATCGACGAAATCAGCCCAGAATCTGGCTTGGACTCTTAGATAAGGATCAGTAGGCAACAAAGGCGAAAAGTCGTCATGCCAGGCATCATCAATGTACTGAACAATGATAGTAGATTCACATACTGGTTTGCCATGGTGTATCAAAACCGGGATTTTCTTATGAACCGGGTTCATCTCAAGGAGCAGTTGACTTTTGTTGGACAAGTCCTCTTCTCTAAATTCATATGTAACACCTTTTTCAGCTAGAGCAATTCTGGCCCTTAAACCGAACATGCTAAACCCATAGTCTAATAGTATTACATCACATTTGCCTTCCATTTCAATTTAATGTTATTGATCAAATGAAAGCGAACCAATATATATGCAGAGTGATATATATAAAGTGAAAGAAAGTGTTTTTGGAATACTTTGAACAAGTTCCTCAATGGAGTGTTGACTGTTGAATATTTTGTAGTTTAACGTCATTGCTTATCTCATTCTAACTTCCATATAATATATATAAATAGACTTATGGAGTTATCAACCCACTGGGTTGGATCAGTGGTTGGAGCCCATGCCTCTAGAAATAGAGGTCATGGGTTCGATCCTCATGCCCAGCAAGGCTAGAGGTCCTTTTCTACCTATGGTAGAACCTGGAAGCAGTCAGGTAAGGCTGTCTACATGTCAACCTCCCCCATACACTGTTGAAGACGGTATTGGGACCCATGACAAATTATCGAAATGTTACAAGACAAATTATCAAGGAAAAAAAACATATTATAGTTACATGCCTACATTTTACCTTAGTTGTTAGCAACGGTTCAATGGTTTTGCAATTTAATGTTTGTGCATTGTGACTATAAATAAACAAGTACTAACACTCAAGGTTAATAATCTAAAAGTTGGTTGTTTTTAATTTTAGTCTGAATGATAATACTACTTATTTGTGAACCTACTATTATGTTTTTTGAAGTAACTGTTACTTCCAGGGAAATGATAAGTACGTGTACAAAAACTTTTTGCCAAAAAATCTATGCATTAGATAATAATGTATTATGCATTGTTTTAATAGTATATTTTGTGTATTGTAATTTGTAAATATGAACATAATCAGTCAATGTTAAAGAATTGCGATGAGAGTAATAATAATCTTTTATTGTAAATGTTTCTGTTTGTTTAATTAACTTTTTTACTTTCACAAAACATAAATAAGAGACCTTGTAGTTTTAAATATGGCAGAGGTGACAATACAACATTACGACTAAATGCATATAAGAAGAAATATATTCAGCAATAGGAGAAAAGTAGTGCATTATTGGTACTATGAGATAACGATTGAAAAGACATAACACATGCATTTAGGCCGATATTTGTAGATCATATTCATGTGTTGTGTATTTTTGGTGAAAGACCCATCACTTGTATGGTTAAACTGAAGTCAAGAAAGATAGACTATATCTGGTTCGCGAGTCCACACTTGTATCATCCTTTTTTATTAATCTATTATATATTCAAATAGACAATACAAGTATATAATCAAATAGACAATACAAGTATATAATACATACTGGTAGATCTATCAAACGAAGTGGTACGATTATTTATTCCCATCTGGTTAATATACTAACATTATCCGTAAACATATGACATGAAGCCATGAAGGGTGGCCGTGGCTATTCCACAATGTCTAAAACTCTATTCTGGTATTATTGTTTGTACTAGTTTAATTCATAGATAAATGGCCCCTCAACAAAACACACAGTTTGTAGATTGTTCGGCCCCCTAGATACAAAATTATGGCTTCGTCACCGGTTACTGCTCTTCCTTTCTGTTTGTATCAGGTACGATACAATAATGTCGTTATCCTTATAGTTGGCATCATAGTGTTTATTTGCAACGGTTTGTGTGTTGCTCACTTGCTTATAATGGAAATTCTGAGCGTTTTTCTGTTTGCACTATGACTTCACTTGCATAATATATAATTAAAAGTGTTTAGCAGCAGGCTCAGTGTGTATATTTGCATAATGTAATCTTTCCCTATTTGTCTCTATAAAGAAGTGTGAAAGATGTACTGTATTTTCATTATTATTTTTGTTGATGGTGTGGAGGTTAAGAAACAAACTGCTTAGACTTTAGAAGATGCAGGTATCTAATTTATAGCTTGGTTGCTATTTACTATTTAATGATACCACCCATAAATATAACCTTCTAGGCTAATAAACGATTAAATGAAAGGGTGGTAATTTCCACCTGCGTATAGTTAAATGGGTCGATTTGGTTTGTTCTTAATCTCTAATGAGTCAAGTAGGTCAAACGTGTTGAAAGTGATTGAATAATGCATAGAACCTCATAAATTCTTTTACTTCTCTTAAATAGATTAAGCATGTGTACAAAACTAAGAAAAGAAAAGAGAAATAGCAGAACTTAGCCCAACCAGAAAACCAAAGAATTCAAGCTTTGACATGCTACTTGACCCACCCATTTTGCCCCCTCCAAAAGACAGTATAATAGTTCCATGGCATCCTTCAGAATTTCACTAACTGAATCTTTGTTGTTATTAGAACAGTTTAATATTTAAATTTAACATGTTAATTGTGCATAAAACTCCAGTCAAGGGAAGAGTAAATTATTTCGGGGCAGCCCATTTTGACCTGTACTGATCTATTAAGCGTTTTGACCCGTTATGTGAGCAAAACTAGTTTGCCACCTCCAAGAATCAGTATGCAGATCCTTTCATTCATGGGTTAGTGTCATGAAATCAACTAATCAAGTGTATAAATGGTTGTAATAATATGAAACACTAAAAAACATAGAAATACTAACCATCTCAACACCTGTTTATGCATTTCTTCTTGGTCATGTGGCAGCCGGTTATATAACCAAGAGGTATAGGCCTAAAACATAGTCCTAGTTCATTCAATGCATAACACATGAAATATAAAATTTCAATATGCACATTGATTATAAACAAAAAAGTCAGATCTCATATGATAATTAATTCAATGAAAATTCAAGCAACACATTACTCAATTTATCCATGTCAAAGTTTAGTACTTTCAGTAGTTTATGTATCTAAATGTTCCCCACTTCATATATACTAAGTTAGATGGTTCAACAGCATTATTAGTGTCAGTTAACTGCAACGACTGTGGAGACCATGGAATCGACACCACACACATTACGACCTTTGCAGATCTTGTAATATCCCTTCTCTCCCCAATCCGGTCCCCAAGAGTTCTTGATGATCCAGTATGGCTTTTCTTTCCTTCTTATCGGAGAATATCCAGCCTTTCCATATCCGACCAATAGCACACCATGGTTTAACTTCTTTGAGCATATGTAGGGGCATGACACTCCCCCAACATATGTCTGCATGTAAGCTGCATTAAGCGCCACTGCATATGAAAATCACTATTAGCAAAGAGTAAAAACTAAAGATCACATAAGAATTAAGCTACCAGAAGTGGCTAATTTTTTTGGGGTCTGCACGGGTTGAAGTGTCAAAACGGGTTGGGTTTAGATATGGGTAGAAGCCCGTTGGGGTATGTTAGCTCAAGGGTAATGGAAAATAGGTAAGTTCAAATGAGAACTATAGAAAAGGATATGCATACCTGCAAGAGGACCGTTTTTGACAAGATTGGCAGCGATCTGGTCTTCATCAAGGGATACAACACTGAAGTTACTCACCGATGCTACAACCTTATCTTTATCGAATTTGCAGGTACCATTGTCAGTTCCTGTGTATGGATAGTCTTTCTCCCTCATAAGCCCGCCAGCTTTGAGAGTGTATTCGAAAGCACTATTCATAAGACCTCCATTACACCCTGAATCGCATGATCCTTGTACTTCTGGATCACACTGCACATATAGCAATTTTCAATCAATACAGCTCTAAAATCAACTAAATAACAAGTCTTCAAATAACTTAACTTTCCACATTCAACTGATAACATATTTTGATAGTTTTATATTCTACGTAATTCGTAGCGTTTAACAAGAATAAAGAAAATTGAAGAAATACAAATCAAAACAGATATATATATATATATATATATATAGTAAATTAAGGAGTATCAAACCTCATGATCACAATCAACAAGTTGCTGCTCGCTAAGAGTTTCAAGGTTACCCGTAGCAAGGAAATGCGCGCCTTCTAACGCCCCAGTTGTACTAAACGACCAGCATGACCCGCATGAAGCCTGATTGCACATTGACAATTTAAAAACAATGTCACATTTTTTATGGCAGATTACAAAAGGAAACAACACATTTATAGTGATCATAGTTAAATCAATATTTAGTCTAATTTCTATATCTGCTAATCACACTATATTGATCAAACATACATTCTTCTATTCAACAAAGTAATTTTACTTTTGAAGTACTGTGTCATATATTATTATATTGATCAAATTTCATAAATTAAAATACAATATACTTAGATTCTAACTTGTAGCATTGAATAGGTATCACTACTACAAAGAAAAAGGGCAAATGTGATGAAACCCTATTGTGAGGACATGAATATCCTCGCGAGAGGCCGCTATACGACAAAACAATGGGGTTAGACCAACCTAAATATATTGGATGAGGATCCACTAAAGTTGGAAGTATCAGTACTCTTAAATTATTAAATTAAAATCAAATGTCAGATTGAAAGATGATTTTTAAATCTTGACCATTGATTTTAATCCAATGGTCAAGGTTCTCAACTTTATTAGAAAAGTTGGTTTCAACTTTAGAGGATTTCAATCCAAATATATTCAATTTACATAAATTCACAAAGATATCATTGAAAAAGAAAAAAATTAACCCTAATTTTAACATATTTATTTTACTATAAGGTTCCATTAATTAGGAATTACCACCCTACATATATTTAATTATAACTAGCAAAATATGCTTCTAAATTCTAATATATATGAATCGCAAGTAACAATATAACAAGACATGTTGATATACCTGATTTTTGACTTCAGTAACAGCACCATGATCTCTCCAATCAAAATCATCCGGTAAATCATCCGTGGGCAAGATCGGTGCCTTGCCCGCATCAGCAGGGACCCTCAGACGTCGAGACGTCAACCCCAAATGCCTCTTAAACTCCTTAATCTTCATATCAGAAAACTGAGTGATCCCATGCGTAGCAGAGGGATCAAGTTTCTGATTACGCATTGCGCGATTCCAATTAGTCTTGAAAACAGAAAACCTGTACTCGTCTTCTTCTTGTGACGCGTAAAATTTGTTAAACTTTTTTTTGAACACGTTAAAGTTGTTCCTGTGACGATGGTCTGCTTCGTCTCCAGTAACTTGACGGATGACGATATCTAACTCGTTGGCGGTTGCTACTACCACGACCACATGGGAAATCAAGAGTAAAGACAATGTGAGATTCTTGATCAGCATCGTGAACTTGTTATTCGTCATGTTTTGTTAATTGGTTCGAAGAGGGTTATTTATTTATTTTATGTAAGGCATGTCAGGCAAAATAAAAAGAGGTTAAGTTTTTATACAGAGTGAAGTAATACGGAGTAATCTACCAAAAATTAAAAAGAAAAGATGCATGGGGATTTCCTTTGCTTGATGGGTGGGTTATTCTTAAGTATGTATGTATGTGTTGGGCTAAGACTCGTATTGGATTGGATAATGGATATATGTATATGAATATGAATAATATAATGATAATAATAAAGCGGGATAAAAGGGATTTTTCAGTTACGTGGAATCAAAGGTTTGTTCCAATGTTGTTTTAGATAGGCCTAAATTATAAAATTAGTGTTGCACTCGTATATTATTTTAATAAAGGTGATTTTATCCTCCAATATACTAAAAAATTAAATAAATGTATATTGTATACCTGCTCATACCGACAAAGGTAACGGCGACAATATAATACTGGTGGTGGTGGCGGTGTAATGGTGGCAACGACTGTGGTAGGGGTGATCAAAATACAGGCCGACCCGTCAAATCCGTTAAACCAAGTCCGGCCAAACCCGTTAAGTATATGGTCTGGTCCACGGTCCTATATTTACAAAATCTCGGGTTACGGGTCGGGCCAGGCTGACCTGGAAAAAAAATCTAAGAGCTCGGCCAACATTGACATTAAATTGTTATATGACTCGTGTAGACTCACGTAAATATATATTTTATATAATATAATAATATTTTTACTAGTAATTTTATATATTATATATGTATTTCAGTATTTGATTTGTTTTCCAATTCCATGCAACAAAGTTTTTTTTTTTTTAAATGTAAAATCATATTAATAATGTAATTAAGAATTATCACCTAATTTCTTAATGTTGTTGTTGATAGTTAAAGCATAGCCAAAACAAGAACCATAATGAGATATTGTGTTGTAGTTAAACCATGATTACGAGAACCATAAGAACAGTTAAAAAAAATCATGACATATATTGTTGTTTTTCGGGTTACGGGTTAGCCTGCAAAAATCCGAGCCTGCATGCTAACCATGAAAATATGTTGGCACATAAGAACATCTAAAAAACCATAAAAATATATTGTTGTTAATCAGCGTCTATTGAATTTAACAAAGATTTAGAATTACATAAAAGATTTCAGCCATAGTTACAAACTTAGTCTTTAAAGCTCAATGAGCAACCTTAACAGGAGTTCATTAAAGGGTTTGATCAGTCGAAAGGCACTCAAGCTAATTAATTTAGTGTATCTAACGAGAATCTGAATGTGAAAAGAGTCGTTCAACAACTTCAATCATAAACACTTTAAAGCATGTCAATCAATACCAAACGAAAGTTAGTTTTTACATATATTGTTATTCTTATTTCCTTAGGCATTTTAGTTAACTAGGAAACCCCAAAACTGTAGTTTCATTTTTAGTATTTTAATTTTCTTAAGTTAGTCCCTGTGAAAGAACCCGGACTTACTTAGATTATACCATTACTAGACAGGGTACACTGCCTAGTTGTGTGATAATCTAGACTTAGTAGCTCTTTGAATTATAAATTTAAAACTTAGATATCGCACACATCAAAACCCCACGTTCATATTTAACTAGTTGATTGTAAACCCATCTAAACTATCCGAATGCACGACATTTAACTGTGCCATGTGTGCCTATTAGACCTTCAAATTCGTTTGTTATTTGATGTGGGCTTATTGGGCCTTTAAACTCGTTTTGTACACCATGTGGTGCGATTGGGCCTTTAACTTTGTTTGTTATCACATATAGGCCTATATTGGGCCATGTGTGTTCGTCATTCACTTGAATGGACTTTTAAACTTGTTTGTTATTTGATGTAGGCTCATTGGGCCTGTTGGGCCTAATATGTTGACCACATGTCTAAATTGGTCAAATGGGTCTTTTGTTTTCGTTTTTCACTTGAATATACCTATTGGGCCTTAAACCTATGTAGGTCTAATAGACCTACCGCCCGACATAGCTTACTATGAATTATATATTTTTCTAAAGTTAGTAATTGTTAAACAATATTATACTTTATTAGTGATTAATAAATTATAATTAATGTAATGTATTAATAAATGAAAACACTTGGAAAAAATTTGTTTTATACACTTAATAAAATTTTATTTCACAATTAATATTTTCTTATATTTAAATATAGTTTTTAAAGTGAAAAAAATATATTATAATTATAAAAATGTTTTGGCAACGACCATGTCATCCCTAAGCATTGGAGGGAAATATTTCGTTATGGAGGGAACTCAAATTTTTTTTTTTTTTTGGGAAGATGTTTTTGGTGACGAGTTTGTCGTCGAAAATGTCGTCTCTAAAAGTATTGCGGGAAGTTTTTATTTAGGTAGGAAAACGAAAAATATATATAAAAAAAAAGAAAAAGAAATATATTTGGGGACGACTTTTGTGACCACATTTGGCATCACGGAATATTTTTCCGGTTTCGCTAAAATATTAAATCAAAAATAACAATCAAAAAATACTTTGGGACGACTTTGTTGACGACAATGTCATCCCGAAATCTTTATTTTGACTTTTCAGTCAAAGTTTTGAATTTTTTTTCGTTTAGCGGCTTTTCATGAATGATATTTGTGTTGTCTCTGAGATTTTCGTCGTCGCCAAAAACCAACTTCCTTGTAGTGATTCGAGGACAGTCTATCCTATTGGGTTTCTATGCATCAAAAGTTAACTTGGGCAAGTTAAGAGAAGTTTCTCTTTTTTTTTAAATTATGTAGGTATCTCTTGACGTTTTATTTAGATCTGTTGTTATTGGTGTTCATTAAAGTAGTCATTCTAAAAAATAATACGAGTAATAAAATCCAGAGTAAGTTTAATTTCTTATTATAAATTTCTATCTTAATTCGAGGGCAAAAGAGTCATAGAATAAAAACCAACTACTCATAAATGTGTAATGACCCAAATTAAAATAAATCATACGCGCGTACGCATGCTAGCTTGCTAGATTTTGTAATACGAATCCAATTCAGATAAGGTTATTCATTAGTGAATATCGAAACCAATATTAATCGGGATACATATAATTTGGAGTATATATAGGAGTTGGTTTACAACTCAAAATGCAAACACGTACGTACATCGATCTTATAATACGAGTAATTTTTCTTTATAAATACAAACCTCCTTGTTTCAGACTTTTTACTCATCATATCTCAATTTTAATTCGTTTCAAAGTTCGCTATCATTCAATCGATCTTCTAATAATTTAGGTTTCGTTATTACTCAATATATCTATAATTCGATTAATCTAGCTTCAACAATAATGGCCGGTGGTGTTGTAGCTGGTCCGCCGGCCGGCAGTTCATCAAAAGCATATCCGGGAAGGCTCACATGGAACGTGTGCGTAGCAGCCATGCTGGCGGCTTTCGGGGGTCTAATCTTTGGTTACGATATTGGAATTTCCGGGGGCGTGACGTCCATGACGCCATTCCTGGACAAATTCTTCCCCAAAGTCTCTAAAAACCTCCAACAGTCGAATACCTCTGATTCGAGCAGCAACCAGTATTGCAAGTTCAACAGTTTCACGTTGACCATGTTCACGTCTTCCTTATACTTGGCCGCACTTTTCGCGTCTTTTTTGGCAATATTTTTGACCAAAAGATTCGGACGAAAAGTGTCCATGCTCTGCGGCGGTGTTACGTTCTGCGCTGGAGCCCTCATCAACGGCTTCGCTCAATACACCTGGATGCTCTATGCCGGCCGTCTTCTTCTCGGTCTTGGTATCGGTTTTGCTAACCAGGTAGCTATTAACAAATTAACTACATATTACGATCGTTTATTATTGTTTGTAATTTTGTTATCTAGCTAGTTATTTTACTTACTTAGAATTTGAAAAAAGGTCTCAAGATTAATAATGTTAGTAGCTAGTACTAAATATTGATTGATATGTATATGTAATAACTCACGTTTTTTTTTACTTGTTTTTAAATATATGTAGGCTGTGCCTTTATATCTATCGGAGATAGCACCGTACCAACATCGTGGGGCCCTCAACGTCATGTTTCAACTCAGCATCACCATCGGAATCCTGGTTGCAAACGCCGTCAATGTTGGGTTTGCTCGTATCGACGGGGGATGGGGCTGGCGGTTGAGCTTGGGTGGCGCTATCGTCCCTGCTATAGCTTTCATCGTCGGTACTCTTCTCGTTCCGGATTCCCCAAGCTCTCTTCTCGGACGTGAAAAGCTTCAAGAGGCAAAAGAAAACTTACGAAAAATACGTGGGGTGGACGACGTACAAGAAGAGTTCAATGATCTAGTTGCAGCATGCGAACAATCTAAAAGGATGGATCAAAACCCGTTGCGTAATCTGTTTCTCGACAGGAGGTACAGACCACAAGCAACTTTTGCGATCTTGATTCCCTTCTTCCAACAGTTCACGGGAATGAACGTGTTCATGTTCTACGCACCGGTTTTGTTCAAAACAATGGGGTTTGGAGACAATGGTGCCCTCGTTTCCGCTCTGATCACCGGGGTCGTTAACATGGTAGCAACCATCGTTTCCATTCTCACTGTTGATAAATTTGGAAGGAGGTTTTGGTTTCTCGAAGGTGGCATTCAAATGTTATTCTGTCAGGTACGTACGTAATTAATTAATTAAACAAAAGACTTACTTCCATCTACTATATAAGTTCAATTGTTATATATTATTTGTAGCTTTTAATTAAGTTATACGGCATAAAATACTCGATTAATTACTTGATGTTTAATGTTTATAGGTTGTGATTACTATTGCCATCGCTTTGAAGTTTGGGTTAAATGGAAACCCCGGGGAGCTCCCAGGGTGGTATTCGGGTCTTGTGGTTGCAGCCATATGCATATACATTGCAGGGTTCGCGTGGTCTTGGGGTCCGTTGGGTTGGCTCGTGCCTAGTGAAATCTTCTCACTTGAAGTGAGATCCGCGGCTCAAGGTGTTAATGTTATCGTCAACATGATCTTCACCTTCTTGATTGCTCAAATCTTCCTCCAGATGTTATGTGCTTTTAGATATGGATTGTTTATATTCTTTACGTTTTGGGTGCTTGTGATGACGGGTTTCGTCTACTTCTTTTTGCCGGAGACAAAGGGAATTCCGATTGAAGATATGTCCGGAATTTGGAAGCAACATTGGTATTGGAAAAGGTTTGTTGCCGACGATGAAGAAAGGGATTTGGAAAAGAATTAAAGACAAGATAAAAGAAAGGAGGAAGATATTATTTCGATTTTTTATAGATATCATCACTTTTTCTTTACTACTTAGTTGCAGTTTTACTTTGTACTTTAGATCTTAGATTACTATGATTATTACTGTTTTTACGGTACTTTTATCAGTTTACTTTGTTGCAATTTATAAGTATTAGAATTTAAATTACTAAAATTGTTACTGTTTAATACTAGTACTTTTATAATTTTAATAATAATATACCATTTAATAAGTTTCAAATGACATACTTTTACTCGTAAGTTTATTATTAATGCATAATGTTATGGCCCATTAACTCATTAAACTCAAATATCTGATCTTCTGTTGAACCGTTTTGACCCATATTATTTGTAGATAAATACATCCTTCCGTTTTAAAGCATTTGATGCATTAGAAATAAAACTAGCCCGAATCAACTCATCTATAGTAAATGAGTTGAAACCACCACATTCAGGTCGACCTTTTCAACTTAACAAGCCGAAGGCCAGCCCAAATCTATGATCATTGCTGAGCAAGGTCAAGCCCACGCCTTGATCAAATACGCCAAGACCCGAGACACTACAAATGCCATCTCATACCTATGTCACTTTTTCCTATTTATCGAGTAGACCTTGGCACCCTCTGAAAACCTTCACAAAAGCGTTAACAATCTATCTAAAGTTCTGGAACCAAAACCACTACTTAAAACCTGCGGTTCCACTATCTCGGCAACAAAACAAAGATCATTGCCTACAATCTAACTGCTACATATAAGCTCATATTGAATGACCGTTTGTTTCCTCATGCTTCTTGTGTCAACTTACTGATATTTGCAGTTTAGCTCTTAGTCGGATAAAGTTCAAAATCATAACTTATACTCAGGTCTCATCAAGTATAGCAGATATCTTACACCACATGCCACCACAATGGAAGTGGAGTTAGCAGCACTTATGAGCAACACAACAGAAAACAACTAATCAGATAAGAAAAGCAGAATAGAACATAACGAGAAGCCCAAACGGAATTAACAACAGGCAGAACAAGAATATGGTAAAACTAGTGAACTAAAATTATATAAAAATCCACCACTCGTAACCTCACTTGCACTCTTTACACTAGAGAAGGGGGCTTAAAGACTTATTCTACTAGATACATAAGTTTATATTTAGCTCCTTCCCAACACATATCACACGCACATGGAGCTAAACTAATCATTCTTTTTTTTTACTGTTATTTACATTAACATTAATAAGAGGAATTATAATATATTAATATCTCATATCATCCTGGTCAATGCAATTAGCGGTTCCTTCTTGATATAGCCATACCTAGAAGAAAAAATGGCCACAGAACCAAAATCACTATGCAAATGTGAAAAACGAACATGCAACACGTAGAAGTTCTCCGACAGTTGCACCAATGACGATCAACCTTTTTCCCACACTTGTAGCAAAACTCAATGCCACACCTGTACCAAGTTCAGTTCAAAATCATAAACTCAGTTCAAATTCATTGCTCAGTTTGGATGTGAGTTTTAAATTGATCATTGT
This sequence comes from Erigeron canadensis, assembly GCF_010389155.1. Taxonomy (NCBI): domain Eukaryota; kingdom Viridiplantae; phylum Streptophyta; class Magnoliopsida; order Asterales; family Asteraceae; genus Erigeron; species Erigeron canadensis. The sequence continues at coordinate 30,381,897 of NC_057763.1, read as the reverse complement.
GACTTAAAAGCAATGCTAATATATAATGCTTGCTATTGAAGAATCAAATAGTCGGGTCATATAACATTCTAGATTAATAAACAAAGAGGTGGTAACTGCGGCCTGCAAAGAGTTAAATGGGTCGACTTGGTTTATTCTTAATCTCTAGTGGATCAAGTAGGTCAAGTGTGTTGAAAGTGATCGAATAATGCATAGAACCTTATAAATTGTTTTACTTCAACAATATAGATTATGCATATTAATAGTATAGTTTTCTGTTATCAGATTCAACAGAATAATCATATACAAAACTAAGAAAAGAATAAAAAATAACATTAAGTATGCAGATTAATAACATTAAGTATTTTGACCCGTTATGTGAGCCACCTATTTGGTCAAGAATTAGTATGCAGATTCTTTCATCTGTATCTTGATGGGTTGGTGAAGTATCATTTAATCAAGTGTATAACAAGTAGTATTGATTTCAAACACCAAGAACACAAAGATATAATAACCATCTCAACTCCCCGTTTATGTCATATCTTCTTCGTCATGTGGTTAGCTAGTTATTTAGCCAAGATGTATGGGCTATGCATTCAATGCATAGCCCATGACATATAAAGTGTCAACATGCACATTGATTATAAATGTAAAAGTCTGATCTCATATGAAAAATGAGCAATTATGAAAATTCAAGCACTACAATACCCAACATTTTCCTGTCACAGTTTAGAACTTAACAGTTTCTCACGAAGAACAAAAAAAAAAAAACCTCAAGAATTAAATCAACATTATCATGAACAAAATTCAGCATATTCCACCTAATCATGTAGAACTTCTAATATCGATATGGACATGCTAGTGACGCTAGCTCAGTTTTATTAGCTTAGTATTCCCCAAAACACAAACTTTTCCGGTTACAGAAAAATTTTAGGTATGCAAACTCCACATGTCATTCTCGGTTTTCAAATTTAAGAAAGAACATATGCTGCCAAGTTTCCTGTACCACAACCAAACTAAATAAGATACCACTTTACAGAAATCTAAGATTGTTTTGGCAAAATTAGTCAGTTACCCATCTATTCTACCTTCACTCATATTACCACCAATACCCCCATTAAAGTCTATCAAAAACTAGAAAACAACTTCACTAAGTTTTACATATAGTCTACATATAGAAAGGATTGTAGTGGTAACAAGCTTCTAGTGCACCATTGGCGCACCTAAATGTGAAAAAGGTTGTATCTTTCCTCCATAAGAGGCTTTTCCGAATATACACAATCTTAACCAAATCAATCAAAATACAACATTTAAAACAATCGGAATTCAATAAGACAATCACGATAATCAAAACAAGTGAATGTAAACGAGCTACCTGCAACGAACAATGGCGCAACCTTTAACAAGTTCAACACAATGTCTACAAGCAGGACACCTCATCCACTGATTCCTTTCAGAAAGAACACCAAACGCGATATCGTTAACATCCCTCATCTCCCCACTCTCTTCACACCTATACCCAGCATGCCACGGAATCTTACACCGATAACAAAACGGTTTCTTACAATTAGGACAAACACATCTCTTCAAACTAGTACCACCACCACACTCATTCACAACAACAGCTGAACAATCCCTATTAGGACAATAAATTCTATCAAAACTCAACAAAGCAGACTCACACAACACATCACACCATTGATCAAACAACTTTTGCCCAATTTTTGGTCTACAAGATAAAGGGTCAAAAAAATTATTACAATTTAAAGCTGGGCATTTAATATTAGACACATTTTCATCTAGCTTCACTTGTATGTACTTGATCATACAATCAGTACAAAATGGATGCATACATTTATTATTATTGTTAAATTTTGTGTTTGGGCTTGTTACTGGCTCTATACATATCTCACAAGTAAAATTTGTTAATTCTTCATTATTTTGATGAATTGTTACTGGGTTTTGTTGGGTTTGATTTGTATTTCCCATTAGAAAAATACCCACAAAAAAAGGTGAAAACTTGAGGGGTTTTATGGGGGTTTCAGATGATGGGAAATACAGGGTATTTACAGAGAAAGATGGTGTGAAATTGTGAAGGAAATTAGTGGGGAAATAGAGATGAATGATGAGGTTTTTTTAGGGTTGTTTAATTGGTCATGTTTTTTAGCTTCACTTTACGACTCTGTGAGTCCAAAAGATGGTGTTTGAATGGGACCATCTTGTTGGAAAATGTCTATGCATTTTACTCTAGAGTTAATTGTAGAGTTAATTGCAAGATATATGGTTTGTACATTTTAACAAGGGGTTTCTATTTGAGAATCGTTGCAATGAAGGTCCTTATTTTGAGTATTTTTTGCAAAATTGGTCTAAATCTGACGGATCCATTAAAGGTGGTCGTTAAGTGGGCACGTGTGCAGCACGTGTAGGGGTATTTATGTATTTTTCTCCCCACAAGAACCCCCATTGCTAAAATGGGAAAACCACATGAACTAATTTTGTAACTAAATCTTCTTTATTTTTATATATAATAAAAAACTATTGGCCTAACTAGTTCTTAACCATTTCAAAAATTTAGTTAACCTAAAATTTTTAATTTACATGTATCATAATTTAAATTATAAATCAAAAAATATGGAGCTAAAAAACTTTTTATTATTAATTATATTATTAGTTGTAGAAAATTTTTTATGAACTTAGAATTTTTAAAAGTCCATCACTAAATAATTTTTTTTAACTTTTCCATAAAAAAATTATAATTTACAAAAAATATGGAACTAAAAACCTTTTAATTATTAATTATATTATTAGTTGTAGACAAATTTTTATGAACTTACAATTTTTAAAAGTCCATCACTAAATAATTCTTTGGATGAATTCACAATATTAGCAATGTTATTATTTTAATTAATAATAATAAAAAAAAGAAGAGAATTTCATATTTATCCTCTTTAAAGCACTTAAATATCAAATATACCCAAGTAACTTTAAAAATATCATATATATCCTTTTTGAATACAACAAATATCATATATATCCAAATTACAAATTTACTCCTTAATAATTATTTTAAAGCCTATTAATGACCATTCTACCCTCTTTTTCTTCTCAAAATATGCAATCAAAATTACAAATATCCCCAACTAAAAACTAAATAACAAATATACTCATTATTTTCTTTTAAACACACATGTTTACTCATCTATACTATCTAATAAAACAAACCATCATTTTTTCCTTAAACTTTCGACCTTTGAAAAACTAAAAATACCCTTCACCTTTATTCACCAAATTGAATATCTCCAGCTAATATACCTATAATATCATTCATGAACAATTTACAGTATAGATGCTCCAACATTTAAAATAACTACAATACCACCTTTAACATCAATTATTTTTACATTCACCACCATCGCCGCCCCCATCACCGTCCCCACTGCCACCCCCAATACTGTTACCATCACCACCTCTGTTATCACTACCCTCACCATCGTCGCATTGTGCGGGCATAAGCCTAGTTTCATCAAATATTATTTTTTTTGGAACAAAAGTTTCATCAGATATTAATTTATCTATTAGATTTATTTTGAAAATATAAAGTAATTATTCACTGTATTATTATTATTAGTTAAAATAATAACATTGTTAATTCTGTGAATTCTTCCAAAGTTCATTTCTAATTTCGTGAATTAAAAATCAAACTGATACGTCAGCAGGTTACTAGGTTAAATGATACTTTTTCTGCTAATAAATAAAAAGATGCTTTCTAAAAAATAAAACTTTCAAAGAATATTGCTAATTTCGTGAAATCGAGTAAAGTTCATTTCTATTTTCTACAGTTATCCTTATAATCTAAAGTTTTTAGATCTTTTTAACTATTAAATTGTTTTAAGTTGAGAAAATCCTAATCTAAATATCAACTTATACCTCCCCCTTTTCTCAAATTAAGCTAAAAAACTAAATAAATCTTGGAAGGATCCACATACGTTGAGTCTCATTTCTTATAATTATGGGATGAATTATTTATTTTGTCTTTAACCAACACACTGAAAACTTAATTAGTTTGCCTATTAGAAAAAAATATTATGTAGAAAAAACCAAGTGAATCACATTTACTTCTTATGGTTCGTTGGAAACCAAAAGAAAAAAACATGTATATCATGGAGCTCTAGGATGATAAGTGAGTGAAATATGGTTCATTTCTTATGTGATGAAAAATGAAAGGTAATTCACATTCACTTTGTTATTGTGTTATTATATGAGAGATAGAGAAGGGATTTTGTACGTAATTAAGTAGATGTGATTCACTTGGTTTGTATGTGGTGAATATATGTATTATGAGATGAATGTAATTTGACTTATTTTGTGTTAAATCACTAAATGTACGTGTTCACATTGTGGGGAATGTATCAGTCCGACTTTGAGAGTTTGAGGCAAGGCAAAAGAGACAATAAGGCCCAATATTGAAGAGGGCCCAAAAAATAAACCAAACCAATTGTTATATGTAGTCAGCTTTGTTTTGTCTCAGCACAAAACAAAATAAATAAATTATTGTATGTATGTAGTTTTTTGTAATTGTTAGCTAACTTCTTTTCATTGTTACTTCAAATTTTGAATTATGATGATTATATCAAACTATCTTTTAAGGGCCTTTTTTTTTCTTGTCTCGGGCCTCGATTTGGTTTAACATTTTCGGATATGGCCCTTTGTAATATTAGGTGAATATACTACACTAGTCACTAGATATCAATCTAGGTATCTAACAATAATTGTCATTCATTTCTTTAGAGTAAAAATGGGCTAAAATGTTGTCTTGTCATAACCTTTGCTTTTTAGTACATTAATTAGTATCTCAATACCTTCGGTGTCTTATCATTACTTCCTATAATTTTGCGTCATCCCAACTTAAGCAACCTTAGATTTTTAGTTGTAACCTGAGACTCAAAGAATGTTACCAAAATACGTTACTGGTGTCTGCTATATTTGTATTTTTCTTTCAACTTTATTCGAAAAAACCAAATAGAACAATCTCTACAATGAAAACGAAAAATGGTACATTCTTCTTCCTTCGAAATCATCGTGGTTTTCATTTGCCAATACTCCAAGTTTTTGGACATACACACACTTAGCAAAGCCTTATAAGTACACATTCATGAATCTACAAAAACACATCCAGATTGTGTATTTAAATTTTTCAAGAAATGGTGTATTACGAATCCTATTTTGTTGCTATTTTATGGGTTTTGGCATTGGATAGTGGAGGTTTCTTGTTGTTATCTAATGGAGGGATTACAAGCACTTTTGTTAGGAATGAAAAGAATAGTATGGACATGCCCTTTGAGAGTGATGTCTTTAGGGTCCCTCCTGGCTATAATGCCCCCCAACAGGTAATAGTACTATACTATATGTTTGTTTTTTCAACTTGGTGAATAACGATATTTTAACTAGATTATATGCCATTTTTTGTTCATAATGTACACATGCTATGAGGCCCTAAAGTTTAAAGGCCAGTTATGCGGTCTAGTATGGGTGTATGGCCTAACTTTTTGACCATTTGTGTCTTGCAAGGTTCATATAACACAAGGAGATCTTGTAGGAAAAGCTGTAATAGTCTCATGGGTCACAATGGATGAACCGGGTTCAAGCACAGTCCTTTACTGGCCTCAAAACAGCACCCAAAAGGACCAAGCTGTAGGCCAATATTCAAGTTACAAGTACTACAATTACACTTCTGGTTACATTCATCATTGCACCCTTGAGAGCTTAGAGGTCAAGTTTCAAACCGTCAAAACATATGTCCATCTGTTTTGTTCTTGCTGTTTTAATTTGTTAAAAAATTATTCTTAATAACTTTATAACAGTTTAATACGACGTACTACTATGAAGTTGGAATTGGTCATACTACTAGGACATTTTGGTTTGTAACCCCCCCTGAGATCGGCCCTGATGTGCCCTATACCTTTGGGATAATCGGTATGTTGAGAAAGTAATTTTTTTCGTTTGTGTTTTGTAAAATAAAACATTACTTGTTTAATCAGGTCGACTTCTGCAGGGGATCTGGGTCAAACGTATGATTCCAATACTACGCTTACACATTATGAAATGAACCCGGTGAAAGGGGAGACAGTGTTGTATGTTGGTGACTTGTCTTATGCCGATCATTATACATACCATGATAATCGTAGGTGGGATAGTTGGGGCAGGTTCGTTGAAAGGAGTGTTGCTTATCAACCTTGGATTTGGACTGCTGGAAATCATGAACTCGATTATGGTCCTTCCTTTGTAAGTAAAACATCTTAAATAAAGACTAAAACTCCCTTAGAGATTATTGGTGTTCTAGATCATAGCTTTTCATTATGTGTGGCAAAAACATTCACTGAACTTTTCACGGTCTGAATGCAGGGTGAAAAGGTACCATTTAAGCCTTTTCTTCACCGATATAGCATCCCCTTTGAAGCATCAAATAGCACAGAACCCCTTTGGTACTCAATAAAGAGAGCATCAGCACATATCATTGTATTGTCTTCCTATTCAGCATATGGTAAGACTTGTATCATTGTTACCGTTCCCAGAATATTTTTCTTATGCTAAAATGTGATATATAAGGTACTAAAATCGGGTTAATGTGGTGTAGGAACATACACTCCTCAATATATGTGGCTTATGGATGAGCTACCAAAGGTTAATAGAAGTGAAACACCATGGTTGATTGTTCTTATGCATTCACCTTGGTACAATAGCAACACGTACCATTACATGGAAGGCGAGACCATGCGCGTTATGTTTGAGCCATGGTTTGTTGAGCACAAGGTTGATGTTGTGTTTGCAGGTCATGTTCATGCTTATGAACGCTCGGTAAGTTGGGTAGTATTACACAGGCCAAGTGTTAATCCTATTACCAACTCTTTATTTCCAATACAAATGTCTTAAATCATTATTCGATTATCATATGATTATGTAGGAGCGTATATCAAACATTGCATATAACATTGTGAATGGGGAATGCACTCCTGTCCATGACCAAAATGCCCCTGTTTACATCACTATTGGGGATGGAGGCAACATTGAAGGCTTGGCAACCCTGTAAGGCTCTCTCTTCAAAACATAGTTATTTTACTAAAAAATACATGATTAATTTAGTAGGCCTACAAATATGCATACAAATTTAGTGCTAACATGATCAATGGTTGAGTTTCAAAGAGAGAAAAACAATAACTTATGCAATTTTTTTCTCTGAAACTTAGTCACCGATCCTCTGATCATATCATATGTCAGTATTAGATTTTTAAGCATGTTTCTAATGCGTGTCGTGTATGGACAAATTTTGTTTTCAACATATCACCTTCTAAACAAAAATGAAGAATGAGGGAGATGAGATATGAGAAATAATTTATAACATTTGTTTTTTGTATATGCAGCATGACAGAGCCACAACCAAAATATTCAGCATTCAGAGAAGCGAGTTTTGGTCACGCGACAATAGAGATCAAAAATCGAACACATGCTTATTATAGTTGGCATCGAAATGCTGATGGATATGCAGTTAAATCAGATTCTATGACGTTTTTCAACAGATATTGGTACCCAAAGAATGAATCCATGATCCAAACTTAACCTCAATCCTATAACATCATCTCTCAGATTTCTAAGCAAATAAACAATTGAGAGTTCAGTGTTTAATTCATGAATTGATACACCAGTACACCACATGTATAACTTTTGTGTAATACTAGCTTTAATGAAATTGTTCAATTTTCACATTACTTTATTTTCCGGTCGTAGACCAAAAAATCTTTAAACCTTGGGTTGGGGGGGGGGGGGGGGGGTTAGGTTTTGTGGGTTTCCGACTTTCCGTTAACCCACAAGAAAATGTAATGGTGTAAAGAGTACAAAATATGACATACCCCAGGGGTATGTAATCAAAGTCTTAACCTCTCTATATATATATGCACTATTGGCCTTTATTTAATTTAATATCCTTAGATAAATTTTGGCTATAAAAAGTACAGTATGAGGTAAGATACCAAGGTCTAGTAAGGAGTTCAATGCTCCTAAAGCAAATGGAAATCCTCGAAGATAAGTCTTGCCAAATCAAGATAGTGAATTTTACTCAATCTGAATTGAATGGTCAAAGTGGTCTAGATTTAATTTTTAACTCGATCTGTTTTGTATTTTTATACATGTAACCCGCTTTTGTACTTTCAACTAGCATCTTGCTAGTTTCTTGGTTGTTAATATCACATCGAATGTTAAAAAAAAAAAATAGTGAATTTTACCTTGCTTGAGAAAAGAAGATTATATCCATACCAAAACAGGAAAAAGTAAAAGTAAAACTTATGAAATGAAAGTTGAAACCCATGCAAGCATGAATGTAACTTCATCTTATAATTTGTTGCTAAATACATCCTTCAGTTTTTACCCATTTGATGCATTAGAGATTAAAGGAGACCTAATCAACCCATGTATAAGTAATTGAGTTGAAAACAACTAATCAGATAAAAACAGCAAAATGAACACAACCAGACAACATAAACAACAGGCAAAACAAGAATATGGCAAAATAGTAAACTAAGATTATTATATAAAATCCACACCATACTTAACCTCACTTGCACTCTTTACATAGAGAAGGGGGTTTAGAGACTTATTCTACTAGATATATAAGTCCAAATTTAGCTCCTTCCCAACCTATATCACACGCATATAGAGCTAAACTAATCATTCCGGCCTTTTTGCCTTACATTTACATTAATAACAATAATTAAAGGAGCTATTATAGGAGTATCCCATATAATCATCATGGTCAATGCAATGGCCATTCGACCTAGAAACAAGAATATAAGCTGGCACAATGCAAATGCAAATGCAAATAGTCAACAAGCTACACCAAAGAGGAGCTCCCCAACAGGTGCACCGATGATGATCGGCCATATTTTCCCGCCGATGATGATCGGCCATATTTTCCTTTAAGTTGCACCGATGATCATGATCGACCTTTTTCCCACACTTGTAACAAAATTCAATGCCACACCTATACCAAGTTCAGTTCAAAATCTTAAGTTCAGTTTTTCACAAAGAAAACACACACACAAAAAAAAAAAAAAAAAAAAAAAAAAAAACTAAAGAATCAAATCAACATTATCATTATTTTGAACTTTACAATACAGCATATACCACATAATTATGTAAAACTTCAAGTCTAGATGTGGAGATGCTAACTACTGTTTTGTTAGCTTAAAATTCCCAATGCAATTAAACTTCATATTTCATTCTCGATTTTCAAATCAAGAAACAACATATGCTGCAAAGTTTCCTATTAATTATTATTTCAACCTCAAGTATAACCAAACTAATTAAATAAGAATACCACTTTCCAGAAATCTAAGATTAATGTTTTGGCGAATTTAATGAGTTACCTTCTCTCATATTACTATACCAATACCCACATTCTAGTCTATCTAAAACTAGAAAACAAATACACTAAATCCACATAAAAGAAAGTGTAGAAGGATTAATGTGGTAACACGTTTCTAGTGCATCATTGGTGTACTAGATTTTTTGGTGCACCTAAATGTCAAAAAGGTTGAGTCTCTCTAGTCTCTAGAGAATAGAGATCTAGATCTAAGAGATTCTGGTTTCTCTTCTTTGGTAAAGTCGTCACAGAAATTTTTTTATGGATAAAACCCTAGGCCGGCGCTACTTTTGAGGAGCCTCTATACCTTTGCGCAGGGTAAGGTTTAGCACAATCCAAATTAAATAACGCAATCATACCAAAACTATAATCAAAACAAACGAATGTAATTAAACCAGCTACCTGCAACGAACAATGGAGCAACCACCAAGACGTTCAACAAAATGTCTACAAACAGGACACCGCATCCACTTTTTACTTTCAGAAAGAACACCAAACGCGATATCGTTAGCATCCGTTATCTCCCCAGTCTCTTCACATGTATACCCAGCATGCCAAGCAACTTTACACCGATAACAAAACGGTTTCTTACAATGAAGACAAACACATCTCTTCAAATTATCACCACCACCACACTCGTTTACAACCAAAGCTGAACATTCCCTGTTAGGACAATACACCCCTTCAAAACTCAACAAAGCAGACTTACACAACACAACACATCACACCATTTATCAAACAACTTTTGATCGATTTTGGCTCTAAACAATGATCACAAGTTAAAGCTGGGCATTTGATATCAGACACATTTTCATCTAGCTTCACTTGTATGTACTTGATCATACATTCAGTACAAAATGGATGCATACATTTGTTATTATTGTTAAATTTTGTGTTTGGGCTTGTTACCGGCTCTATACATATCTCACTGTCAAGCAATATGAAACGAACAGATATTTTTATTAATGTTTTTATCTTAATTAATAATACATTGAGCCAATACGTCTATTTATACAAGAGAAAGATCTTCTAATTTTGGAAACAAATCAAAGGTATTCAATTCGTGCTAATCCTTTTCTTGCTGGCAAATCTTCTTGCTGAATCATGATTTATTTCTAATACTCCCCCTCAAGTTGAATAGTGGGACTTCCAAAATTCAACTTGCTCAGGCACTTATTGAAAATAGCTGTTCCTACTGCTTTTGTCAAAATATCAGCTAGTTGATCTTCAGACCGGACAAACGGCAATTTAATAATTCCATCTTCAAGTTTTTCTTTTATGAAATGCCGATCAACTTCCACATGCTTAGTCCTGTCATGTTGTACGGGATTCTCTATTATTTGGATAGCTGCTTCATTGTCACTTAAAATCTGAATACTTTTTTTAGGAGTGAATCCTAATTCTGTCACAAGTTTCTTAAGCCATAAGGCTTCTGCTAATCCCTTAGCTATTCTCCGAAACTCAGCTTCAGCACTTGACAGAGAAACAACTTTCTGTTTTTTACTTTTCCATGTGACTAGATTACCACCCACCAAGGAGAAATATCCTGAAGTTGACCTTCTGTTTCCTTTGTCGCCAGCCCAGTCAGCATCTATATATATCTGGATATTAAGATGGCCATTTGCTTTAAATAGTACTCCATGATCAGAGGTTCCTTTGAGATATCTAATAATCCTTAAAGCTGCATTCATGTGTTCTTCTTGTGGTTGGTGCATGAACTGGCTTATTATTCCAACAGCATAGGCTATATCTGGACGAGTATGAGCCAAATAAATTAGCTTCCCTACTATCCGTTGATATTGACCTTTATCAGCAGTCTTATCATCTGTCTTCATAATCAACTTTTGATTAACGATCATGGGTGTATCTGCTGGTTTACAATCAATCATGCCGGTCTCTGCTAGGAAGTCCAATATATACTTCTTCTGACAAATGAATATCCCTTGTTGTGATCTCAACACTTCGATTCCAAGGAAATACTTTAAATCCCCCAAATCCTTCATTTCAAATTCTCCATATAGACTTTCTTTAAGCTTCTTGATTTCATTTTCATCATTACCAGTGATAATCATGTCGTCAACATAAATTATTAAGCATGTTATACGACTTTCCTCACAACTAAGGAACAAGGTGTGATCAAATTACTTTGTTTGTACCCATATTTTTTCATTGCCAGTGTGAACCTTCCAAACCATGCTCTTGGTGATTGCTTCAATCCATACAACGATCTCTTTAACTTACAAACTTCTCCATACTTAAAGTCTTGAGAGAATCCAGGTGGAGGGTCCATATATACTTCCTCTCTCAGTTCTCCGTGTAAAAATGCATTTTTTACGTCAAACTGATGAAGAGGCCAACCTTGATTTGCTGCTATAGAGAATAAAACCCTTATTGTATCTAGTTTTGCAACAGGAGAGAATGTCTCAGAATAATCGACTCCATATGTTTGAGTATATCCTTTTGCAACCAATCGGGCTTTATATCTCTCGACTTCACCATCTTCACCATCTGGTTTGTACTTCACTGTATAAACCCACCGGCATCCTACTGGTTTCTTCCCTTGAGGCAAAATACATTTGTCCCATGTTTCATTTTTAATTAGTGCATCCATCTCAACATTCATAGCATCTTTCCATTTTTGCACCTTCAAAGCTTGATCTACATTTGATGGAATTTCTTCTATATATAAGTTTGCTAAAAAAACCTTTGCTTCTTTAGACAGATATCCTCTTGCTACGTTTGCCATAGAGTACTTGGATCCTCTGGAGGTTCTTTCTGGAGAATAACGCTTTGCAGGAATTCCTCTGGTTGATCTTGCTGGGAGTACATATCTTTCGGGTATCTCTGTATCAACTTGTTCAGTATGTTCCTCATTTTCCTGCATACTTTCATTTAGAGACTCTGGAATATCAGTAGTTTCAGTAGAAGGATTACATACCCCGGATGTCAGGTTAGGATTCACATTTTCGGTGACACTGATGTCTTGAGGGAACTGTTCTTCGTCAACCGAACACGGTTCTTCAACTGTGGAGATAGAATCAACTGTGTGATTTTGGGAGCCTACTTCTGAAGAATATCCCAGCCAGCACAGTGTGTCTTGTTGTTCCTCCCCCTGACCACTGTGTGGTAGGGAGTAGAAGAACTTAGTTTCCAGAAAATCACAATTCATCGTAGTGAACATACGACGAGTTTTTGGATTATAACACCTATAACCTTTCTGAGTGACCCCATAACCCACAAAAACACACTTTTCCGCACATGGATCAAGCTTATCACGAAAAGTTTTTGGAATATGAACAAACACAGTACATCCAAACACCTTAGGTGGAAGAGTAAGTGTTGGTGGGAGTGGATTGTGTTCATTTAAGGTTTTTAGAGGAGTTTTCATTTTGAGGATTTTGGTTGGGAGTCGTTTAATCAGGTAGGTGGCTGTGGCTAAAGCTTCCGGCCAAAAATATTTTGGAACATGTGATTCAATTATTAGAGCTCTAGTCATTTCTAATAAAAACCTGTTTTTTCGTTCGGCAACACCATTCTGTTCTGGGGTGTGTGGACATGTGGTTTGATGTATTATTCCTTTTGATTGGAAAAATAGGTTCAGTTGTGAATTTACATATTCTCCACCATTATCTGATCTTACAACTTTAATTGACTGTTGAAATTGGTTTTGAATCATAGCATAGAAAACAGTAAACCTATCATAAACGTCGGACTTATTTTTTAGAAAATAAATCTAAGTCATCCTGGTACAATCATCGACAAATATAACATAATACCGGAAATTTTGACCCCCAGGAACTGGGGCAGGGCCCCACACATCAGAATGAATCAATGAAAAAGGAACTTGAGTTCTAGTATTGCTCGGGTTATAGGTTTGTCTATGACTTTTAGCAAGAATGCAAGTTTCACAAGAAATTGACTTATTCAACGGAAAAAGTTTAGGAAATAAGGTATGTAAATAACTAACTGAAGGATGTCCCAGTCTTCTGTGCCATAACCAGGCTTCTCTTTCACTAGTTTCATGAGCCAGCATTACACTTCCACTAGGAGTCACTTCATCAACATAGTACAGTCCATCTTTTTCAGTGCCACGCCCAATGATCTGTCCCGTCCTGATATCCTGTAACAAACAAAAAGTTGGATGCATAAGTACAGAGCAATTTAACTCTTTTGTCACATGGCTTATGGATAAAAGTTTATGTGACAAAGAAGGAACATGAAGACAATTTGGCAATTTAATGTTTGGAGAAATTTCAATGGTTCCTCCGGTCTTTACATCCATTTTTTGTTTATTTGCAGCTTCGATGTGAGTCCTCCTAGGTGTCGAGAATTTTGAAAAATCAGAGATCTCGTATGTCATTGTGTCGGTGGCCCCACAATCAAAAATCCACGCCCATTGGATCTTTATGCTGGTTTTGGGCCATATATGCGGATCCATAAGATATATACGGGCTCCATACTTTAGCTTGATTAACAAGCCCACGTCTTTTGGGCCCAGTTTTGAGTCGGTCCGAATACAAAGGAAAAAAAGGATACGTTTTAGGTTTTGAGAAATAAGGAAATGTTTTATTTTTGGAACTTCCCTTGTCTTTCATTACCTGCTACTGAAAAAAAAACTTCTCCCCCATTATCTCCGGCCACCGCCGCTGCTGCTGTCCCCCCGATCCGCCTTTAAATGCCGATCATTATTTATTTGGTGGTGATGGAGCTGCTGGTATTGGTGGTAGGAGAGGGAAGGGACTTTGAAACACCCTTTTTTCCTGCGGATCGATGATATTCGGTCCACCAATCGGGATAACCGATGAGTTCGAAACACTTATCTTTGGTATGCCCATTCATGCCGCATTCATCACATTTAAGATTGGATTTGTCCTCTTTTGTGACGAATTTTTTCTTGCCGTCGAGCCTTCGAAAACCTTTGGTTGCCATCCTATGCCGTCGGGTTTTCCGGCGATTAATCGGTGGCAATACCTTCGCTTTCTTTGTTAGTTGCTCCCAAATGTTTTGGTGAGCGGCTTCTTTGCGAATGGTTGCATACGCGGATTCGACGGTAGTAAGCGGGTCGACCCGAAGTATCTCTCGTTTTACCGATTCAAACTTCCGGTCAATCCCATTTAAAAATTGGAACAATTTCTGTTCCAATCTGAGTTTTGTTTATATTTGATATCATCGGGACACTTCATTGGATTTGGGTCTATACGGTCAATTCACCCCATACACCTTGGAGTGAAATCCAGAAATCCTCAAGGGATTTATCATTTTGTTTGAGTTCATTTGCCTAACGTGCAGATTAAAGGCCTGTAACTTGTCCGTGCCACTGCTATATGTGGTTGCCAAGGCATCCCAAAGTTCTTTTGACGTGGAGAACTCGGTCAGATTCCCAGCCAAGGTTGGTTCAATATTCTGGATAAGCCATGAAAAGACAATCAGGTCTTCCTGCTCCCATTCTTCATATCTTTCTGTTGATGATTTTGTTGGTGGATTTTCGGTTAAATGATTTAATAGGTTTTTGATTTGCCGCCTATGGCGACTCGGATCATCGAGTCCATAAAGCGTAATTTTGACTTGTCAGCTTCAGATTTATCTGAAGGTTGTCTGATAATTTGGGATTTTGTGATTGTTGATTTGTGTTGTTTTGTAACAGATTGATCAGTTGTAATGCCAAATCGGAACCACTGCCGCCGGCTTCATCAACCATGGTGGCTTGGCTTCGGTTTTAGGTGTTTTGGGTTTTAAGAAATTAGAGGTAGATGATGAAGGCAGGGTCGTCCTTCTTTGATACCATGTCAAGCAATATGAAACGAACAGATATTTTTATTAATGTTTTTATCTTAATTAATAATACATTGAGCCAATACGTCTATTTATACAAGAGAAAGATCTTCTAATTTTGGAAACAAATCAAAGGTATTCAATTCGTGCTAATCCTTTTCTTGCTGGCAAATCTTCTTGCTGAATCATGATTTATTTCTAACACAAGTAAAATTTGATAGCTCTTCATTATTTTGATGAATTGTTACTGGGTTTTGTTGGGTTTGATTTGTGTTTCCCATTAGAAAAATACTCACAAAAAAGGTGAAAACTTGAGGGGTTTATGGGGTTCGAGATGATGGGAACTACAGGCAGGGGAAGATGGTGTGAAATTGTGAAGGAAAGTAGTAGGGATATATGAAATGGGTCATGTTTTTAACTTCACTTTACGATTCGGTGAGTCCAAAAGATGTATATGTATGTTCTTCCTTGAATGGAAATTTTGGGTTCAATGCAAGCCTTCAATTTCAACCAAATTCATTTTGAGAAACCTATGTTTCCATTCTCTCATATTACTATATCAATTTCAACCAAATTCATTTTCAAATATTATTTATAGATAGTTATGAAAATATATATACACATCAGTTTCAACAATGGTTTGATGTGTATTTTCTTGTTTGTTTAGCCTCGTAATCATTACCAAACAGTGGTGTGGTGGTTCGTATGGTGGTATTTCGTGACTCCACAATAAAAAAGATAGAGAAAGAGGAGTCGTGGTGCTCCAGATGATAGAATGAGTGTCTTGATGGGGTTTGTTTTTTGGTATTTTGTTTAAAGGTATTTTGTTTGTTTCCATCTCCGCATTCTTTTTGTAGACCTTGAAATGTAATTGTTTCTTATATAAATTTTGAAGTATTTTTTTTTTTTTTAGATTTGTAATGGGTTTTGTTTAAATCTAACATTTTTTGTATTTTAAGTGGTAAAATTTGTATCAATATGTAATGGATTTTGTATTTTATGTACCTATTTTGTATGTGTGATTAATTTGTATATGTATGAAATAGAGAGGTGATAGTTGGATCTAATTTGCATCTATATATGTATAGATCGATGGGTTATTTTGGATATAATTTGCATCTATATATGTATAGATCAATGGAATCTGTATATATGAGTGATTGGATCTTGAAAAGAAAAAAAGAGAAGAAAACAAGTGTTTTGGAGGTAAAAGGACGAAATTACCCTCATGTGCATTGCACATGAAGGGGTTAATGGAGTGACACTAATGTCCACGAAAGGGAGGGGTGTGTAATGAAGCAAAATGTCGCCACAAGGTGATGTAATAATAAATAAAATGCATAGAGGCAAAAAATGATAAAATTGCTAACCACATGGTGATGTAATGAATTTTTTTCAAAATTAAATGTTAATCTATCAATTTTAAACTCTAGCTTATTAGGCCGGTGTTCATAGAGCGTCCATGGGTGCATCCCATGGCTCTTGGACGCAAGACGTTAATGGCAGCAAGCGTCTTCGGGCTGCATCCGTCCAAAACTTCTCCACCAAGAAGTTGATGGACGCTGATTTGTGGGACCGGAGGCAACAAATACAGAAATTCAATTATTATTTTTTAAATTTTTTAACTACTTTTTTTTATTTAAACAAACATCTCATTTTCATTTTAACTCACAATCATCTTATCTCAAATCATCTCATTTTTATTTTTCCACTATCATTACTATTTACTATAACTATCATCTTCAAATACTTAATTCACCCAACCTAATGACTGCCATAACTGACATTTTTCGATGTGAAAGACCAGATGTAGGTTCACATGCTAAACGACTCCAACTCCAAAGGCGAGTTATCGGCAGTGATGAGAAGACTAGTGGCGCAAAAGGATGGATGGAAGCAAGCTAGAAATAGACACGATTCGAGCGCCGAGGTAGAGACCTACCACCCCTGAAAACCTTTATCTGAGCTATCTGCAAAACAAGCTCAGCAAGATAAACATCATAATCGGTGATGTTTATGATGCACACTTCTCATTGGGAGACGTGATTTATCACGCCGAAATGTGGCAAAGACAAAACGATCGATATCTGAAGTCGGGTGTCCACGGGGTAAAACCCATATGCCTACGATGCTCATGGACGTTTCATTAGACCAGTGTAATATTTTTTTTTATTGTTTTTACTTTTTAAGATTTGTAGTTTTTTAAAGTATTGTAGTTAGAATCTTAATATGTGTTTTTAGGTGTTGTAATATTTTTATATTTTAATGTGATAGTTTAATTAATAACTAAAATGTGTATTTCAATTTGTGTTTAAATTATAAAAAGAAATTATAAAATAATTGATGATATTACAAAAAATTAAGTTCCAAGAAGTTGTTCTTATAGACAGTGAGAGTACTGAAAGAGTCCTAGATGATGTGACGCTGAGCTGACAGCCAATAAGCTCCAAAAAGCTTTTGCCAGTATGCATCGGCTTTAAGCTGCAGTTTTAGGTCTCCGTTTTTATAAGGAAAATGATAACAGCACCATTACTTTTTATTCATTTATCATAATCATAATGTACAAAGTTCTCTAACATATCGCATAAACCAATTCTACATACATTTAATAGATGTATCATTTGTTATGCTACCAATATTAGGGCTTTTAGTTCAAAATATGGATCTTACAAAAGTATTTTAGAAATTTTTGTTCAAAATAAAAATAAAATTTTTAGTGGTTGGTCAATTAATTCAATTAGATTTTAATGATGTTTCATAAAGATAATTAAAGTAGCATATTGTTGGAGGTTGGAGAACTTCTATATATATGGCCTTAAATCTTAATATACATGTCATCCGGTATTTATATATTCTTAGATACCTTTTGGCTATAAGAAGCATGAGGTAAGAATGTAAGATATACCAAGGTCTAATATGGAGTTTATTTGCTCCTAAAGCAAATGGAAATCTTCGAATATGTCTTACCAAATCAACATAGTGAATATTCTACCTTGCTTGAGAAGAGAAAAAAATTCATACCAAAACAGGAAAAGGTAAAGAAAAACTTATGAAATGAAACATATGCATGCATGAATATCTATCTATAAACGATGAATTTATCCAACTTAATTACATAGTGTGACTTCCGCACGAACGAATTTGAGATATTGGTTAGGCTAAATACACTCGGTGGTGGTCATAGGATTCGAGTGCAAAGGGTCCTCGATACCTTGATTAAATTTATGCTTAGATTAGAAAAAAGGGGGGGGGGGGGGGGGGGGGGGGGGGGGGGGCATGTCGGTTCTTATCAAAAGCATAAATACAACATGTAAACCTACAATGCGGTAATATTATACAATTACAATGTCAATTAATCGTTACATTACTCTATGACGAGGTTTCAAAATTTAATTTTGAAAATTTGATTTTGAAGAATACTTGTTACGAGTACATAATGTCCTTGCAATAGGTCAATTTTATTTTTTGGATTTTTTTTAAAATGAGAGTCCTTAAATTTAAATTTCATTTCATTTTGATATCTTTTTGTTATCTTTGTATATAATAAAGAAGGATTGTTTTTTAAACTATTTTTAGAAACAATTATGATGTGGCATGTTTACAATTTTTTTTAAAATGTTTTTATTTTATTTATGATGTCATATCTAATTAATAAAATTTTAATAATAAATAGCCCATTAAATATTTTCAAAATGTTTTTTATTTTATTTATGATGTCTACAAATTTATTCTTTTAATAGGAAAACAAAATAATACTTTTTTATATAATATCATAAATCATAAATGTCTTGTTATATTGTATTAATGCAATAGATACTAATAGATATAGTTATTGTGTTAATCAATTTAATATCTTCAAGCCGAGATATAATATATCAATAACAAAGGTTATATAAATTTTTTTAAATTTTTATTACTTTTAAAATTTTATTAAAAATGTCTGGGTTGAAGCCGGGCTGATTAACTAGTTCTATATTATACTCGTACGTATTCTTTAGGCTGTATATCTGCACTACATTTTTGATATATTATTATAAGACATTTTGAGTTATGTCTTAAATTTTAAATTTTAAAATGTCTAAAATGTCTT